>NC_083316.1:30054505-31254505 GCF_963455315.2 Globicephala melas
ACAAAAACCTTAGAATATTTTATTACATACTGAAATTTGCTGTCATAATCGCAGAAAGTTAAAGTAGTTATATGTTGTCATTTAAGTTTTAAGGAGTAAAGTGGGAAATAAGTTAGAAATAGTACATATATTTGGTTTCCAGAAAAAAGGAAAAGAAAATATAGGTTTATTAAATTTCTTTGTTGCTGATTTAATAAAAATGTTACTATTTGAGTTATCTCTTGCTGTGTAACAAAATACCCTAGAATTAAATGTGGCTTAAATTAACAATCATTTTCTTATGTCTCAAGATTTTGTGGGTCAAGAATTCAGGTAGGGCTCAGCATTGTTCATGTGGTGTTGATGGAGATTACTTGAGAGATGTTCAACTGACTGGTTTGTATGGTCCAAGCTGGGCTCACCCAATGAGTGCTACTTTAGTGGAGATGGCCAGAAAGCTAAACTCAGCTGGGACATCAACCAGAGTACAGAATCACAGACATAGAATCACCAGCATGACTGATTCATGGTAGTCTGACATTTGACATAGTGGATCAGAGCTCCCAGGGAGTATAATAAAATGCTTGTGTGGAAGCTGTAAGGTTTCCTATAACTTAGCCTTGGGAGTCCCAGGTCATTTTTTGCCATATTTTATTTGTCATGAAAGTCACTAAGGTCAGGCCAGGTTTAAAGGGAGGGATATTAGACTTCACCTCAATATGAGGTCTAGCAAAGAATCTATGGCCATTTTTAATCTGCTACAGTGAATCACACCAGTTATCTGAGATTGTGCAAATTCAAGTGAAAAATGAATTGGTGGTAGATAGGGCAAATGATTTCATGTATTTTCTACCATGAACAGATTTAAACAATTATTGTTAGAGCAGCTGTAACTGAAGATCTTTTCCTGGAACTCAAGAAAAATATTTATTGGTTTGATTTGAAAGGAGATGGTTTTTTAACATTAGAACTATAAATCCTTTTCCCTATAAATGTGTGTATTCTCCCTGTAATATTTGTTTTATAATTAACAGTATAAAGCCATATACTTTTATCTCACATGTCTTGAGTTCAAGAAGTTAGCTGTATGGGATGTGATGAAAGACAAAGAATCCCCTGCTCCATTTCTTAGCTTCTGAGCCAACATTATATCTTTTTCACCAATTTATATAACACTTAAATATTATAAATAATGTTTCCTAAAATAAGATGCAGGCTAGTATTTTACTGAGCGAAGAAAAGTGTTAAAGCACATTTCTGGTTAAGAAATACTATAATTCCTATTCAAAACTTGTATATCATTTTAAAGATTCTGGTTTTTATCCTGACTGAGAAAGGAAGTTATTGAAGGATTTTGATCAGAGAGGAGTGACATGATCTGACCTATATTTTAACATAATATCTGGCTGCTGTGTCAACTTGACAAGGAGTGGCTGGGTTAGAAAAGACCAATTAGAAGCCTATGAGGGAGGAAGGCGGCTTGGAAATGGTTGAATTCCAGATATATTTTGAAGGTAGAGGCTCATGATCCAAAAGTGGGGTGAGAAAGATAGAAGTCAAGAATAATAACAAGGGGCTTCCCTGGTGGCGCAGTGGTTGAGAGTCCGCCTGCCGATGCAGGGGACGCGGATTCGTGCCCGGGTCCGGGAAGATCCCACATGCCGCGGAGCGGCTGGGCCCGTGAGCCATGGCCACTTAGCCTGCGCGTCCGGAGCCTGTGCTCCGCAACGGGAGAGGCCGCAACAGTGAGAGGCCCGCGTACCGCAAAAAAAAAAAAAAAAAAAAGTCTTACAGCATACTTCTAATGAAGCGTATTGTAGAGTCATTGAATTCTAATGAAGCATATACTGCAACCTGATTGCCACCTTCCTGGTTTCATATAACATTGTCAACAATTGTTTCAGTGATTTTTCTGTAGCTCAAAAAACAAACGTTATTATTTGTAAGGTTAACAGATTACTTGCTGCTTTTACTTAAAAGCCAATGTTAGTATTATGGAAATATATTTTTGTTGTTGTTGTTTGTTACCTAAATTTTTTTTCCCTACCTAAACACTGTAAACCTTTTGACAGAAAACTTTCAGTCTGTCAGAAACATTATAATTTTCAATTATTTGTACAGTTTCTTCACATTCGTTTAAAAACTTTGATTTTTAAGTAAGAATATCCAGCTTTATTGATGGAGCTGTTTGAGCTTTTAAGTGGATATAATCCCAATTCAAGAGCCTAGGCAAAAAATAAGAATAGAAAAACACAAGTTTAATAGAGGAATTAATTGAATTAGAAGTACAGGAATTAAAGCTTTTAAATGAGGGTAAGGTTTCAAGAATAGAAGAAAATTTCAAAGGAGGATGGTATTCAGTTCTGGAATAACACAATAATATCTAGAATAGTGGTTTCCAAAGTGGTGAATGTGTACAGGAAAAGGTGTGGTATGGTGGGACTAGGGATATGCAAAGTAATTTAAGCTTATTGTGCAAAGGGAATTAGAACCTGTAGACATTTTAAAAATCTTATCCTTTTAAAATGTGTATATTGTGGCTTTTCTAATAAGCATAATTTTTGTATATTGGAGATGTAAGCACAAACAATATTTATTGAAAGGAATTGTTTGGAGATCACTGCTGTGAAGTATCTGAAAGAAGTGTGGAAAAATGGGCATGGGCTTTAAAATCAGATAAATTTAGTTCTTTTAAATTTTGGCTTTATTATTTATAAGATTTCTAGTAACTATGGCAATTTAATTATTATTATTTTTTTAAATGTTAGGGTTTTTTTTTTTTTCTTTTTTTAATTTGGGTGCACCAGGTCTTAGTTGCAGCACACGGGATCATTGTTGAGGTGTGTGGGATCTTCACTGTGGTGTGCGGGATCTTTAGTTGCAACATGCAGGATCTAGTTCCCTGACCAGGGATCGAACCTGGGTCCCCTGCATTGGGAGTGCCACGAGTCTTAACCACTGGTCGGACCACCAGGGAAGTCCCTATTTTGAATTTCAGTTTCTCCAGTTATTAAATAAGGTAATTCTCGGGCTTCCCTGGTGGCGCAGTGGTTGGGAGTCCGCCTGCTGATGCAGGGACGCGGGTTCGTGCCCCGGTCCGGGAGGATCCCGCGTACCGCGGAGCGGCTGGGCCCGTGGGCCATGGCCGCTGGGCCTGCGCGTCCGGAGCCTGTGCTCCGCAGTGGGAGAGGCCACAGTGGTGAGAGGCCCGTGTACCACCAAAAAAAAAAAAAAAAGGTAATTCTCTTCATGAGGATGTTTTGAGTACTAAATGAGATAATAAATATGTAGAAGGCTCTCTAAAATTTCCCTTCCTTGTTTGTAGAATACAAAAGGAACCAACAATTGGGGTTACAAGAGATTTGTTCATAGGGTGAAAAATTAATCATTTGCTTAGCTGTTGCCTAGATATTTTCCCTGTGATTATTTTTTATAATCTTCTACCGTTTTCTTCTTTCAGTAAAACCATAGTCAGTGCACAGAAAGAGCAGGAAAGTTAGGAGAAAGTTAGGAAGACCGGAAAAGATTGGGAAGCTTTACAGTTAACTTTCAAAAGTGTGCTCTTGAATGTGTCATTTTATCTCTTTGCTCATATGTAAAACAAAGGGATTGGACTAAGTTATTTATAAAGATGCCTTCCTTCTCTTAAGTGTCAGTGATTCTATTCAAAGTAAGGTAATTGTATTGAATGTAACTGCCATCATAGGGTAAGTGAAATAGTCTTTACATGCACGTGACAGTGAACTTTCTTAAATAAACATGATTGCTTTCCTTATTCCTCACTAGAAGTTTTAGTCAAGTGCAGGTTAGAGCTAGTTAATGCCACCAAATCAGTGTCTGTATTTGAATTCCCAGAAGTTGTTAGTATATGACTAATATGTACAATGTTTTTTAAAAAATTATGTATCATTATCTTTTTAACCAGTCTTTTTTTTTTTTTTTTTTTTTTGCGGTACGCGGGCCTCTCACTGTTGCAGCCTCTCCCGTTGCGGAGCACAGGCTCCGGACGTGCAGGCTCAGCGGCCATGGCTCACGGGCCCAGCCGCTCCGCGGCATATGGGATCCTCCCAGACCGGGGCACGAACCCGTGTCCCCTGTATCGGCAGGCGGACTCTCAACACTGCGCCACCAGGGAAGCCCTCATTATCTTTTTAAAGAAAAAAAATATTGAACTATGGAAAAACATATATAGCCAGCTCAGGGAGAGTAATTTCTCCAGTTGCATTTTTATTACTTTATTGAGGTATAGTTTACATGATATAAAATTCACCTGTTGCAAGTATACAATTTACAGTGTTTTTAGTAAACATTTAGAGTTGTGCAGCTATCAACACAATACAGTTTTAGGACTTGTCCATCACCACCAAAACACCCCACAAGCTGATCTGTGCTCAGTTCTCACTCCTATACCCCTTCCCCAGCTTCTGGCAACTACTGATCTACTTTCTGTTTTTATAAATTTTTCTGGACATTTCATCTAAAGGGACTCATACTATCCATGTAGTCTCTTGCACCTGGCTTCTTTCATTTAGCATAAAATGTTTTTGAGGTTCATCCATGGCATAGTGTTTATCAGTATTTTGTTCCTTTTTAATTTCTGAATGATATTTCATTGTATTAATATACCATATTTTATTCTTTCATTAGTTGATAGACATGTGGATCATTTCCAGTTTTTGACTATTATGAATAATGTGTTTTTGAACATTCATGGACAAGTCTTTTTGTGGGCATATGTTTTCACTTCTCTTAGGTTCCCAAGAATGGAATTGCTGGGTCGTATAATAAATTAGCTTTTTAAGAAACTGCCAAACTGTGTGGCTGTACCTTCCTACCAGCAATGTATAGGGTTTTAATTTCTCCACATTCTCCAAACACTTGGTCTTTTTTTTTTTTTTTTTGCGGTACACGGGCCTCTCTCTGTTGTGGCCTCTCCCGTTGCGGAGCACAGGCTCCAGACACGCAGGCTCAACGGCCATGGCTCACGGGCCCAGCCTCTCTGCGGCATGTGGGATCTTCCCGGACCGGGGCACGAACCCGTGTCCCCTGCATCAGCAGGTGGACTCTCAACCACTGCGCCACCAGGGAAGCCCGGTCTTTTTGATTATAACCAATTTAGTGGGTGTGTTGTAGTATCTCATTGTGGTTTTAATTAGCATATTCCCAGTGACTAATAATGTTGAGCATATTTTTGTGCTTATAAGTCATTTATATGTCTTCTTTGGTGAAATGTCTATTCAAGCAAGTCTTTTCTCTTTTTAGATTGTTGTCTTATTCAGTTGTGAGAGTTTATCTGTATTCTGATACAAGAGTATTGCCAGAAATATTATTTGCTTATTATTTTCTCCTAGTCTGTAGCTTGTCTTTTTCTTGTCTTTTTGGTGTCTTTTAAAGTGCAAAAGTTTTTAACTTTAAGGAAGTCCAGTTTATCAGTTTTATCTTTTATTCATCATACTTTTGTTATCTAAGAACTCTTTGCCTAAACCAAGACTCAAAGATTTTCTCCTGTAGTTTTCTTAAATGGTTTTATTGTTGTAGCTCATACATTTAGGTCTTTGATCCATCTGAATTAATTTTTGTGAATGGTGTGAGGTAAGGGTTCTCGTTTTTTTTTTTTTTTTTTTGCAAGTGCTATCCATTTATCCCAAAACCATTTGTTGAAAGACTATTCTTTCTCTCATTGCATTATCTTGGCAATTTTGTGAAAATTCAATCAAACATAAATATAAGGTGGTTTTTCTGGACTCACATTCTCTTCATTGAATTATCCTTATACCAATATTACACTGTCTTGATTACTGTAGCTTCATACTATGTTTTGAAATTGGGTAGTAAAAGTCCTCCAACTTCCTTGTTCTTTTTCAAATTGTTTTGGCTATTCTCAGTCCTTTGATTTCCCTATAAAATTAGGATCAGCTTACTTCTATTTTTTTTTTTTTTTTTTTTGCGGTACGCGGGCCTCTCACTGTTGTGGCCTCTCCTGTTGCGGAGCACAGGCTCCGGACACACAGGCTCAGCGGCCATGGCTCACGGGCCCAGCCGCTCTGTGGCACGTGGGATCCTCCCGGACCGGGGCATGAACCCGTGTCCCCTGCATCGGCAGGCGGACTCTCAATCACTGCGCCACCAGGGAAGCCCCTTCTATTTTTTAAAAAGGCCAGATGGGATTTTGAAAAGGATTGTGTTGAATCTATAGATCAATTTGAGGAAAATTGCCATATTAACAATATTGAGTCTGTTGGTCCATAAGCATGAAATGTTTCTGTTTATTTAGATCTTTTTCTTTGAGCAGTATTTTGTAACATTGTATAAATCTTATACTTCCTTTTTTTCACATTTTAAAAATTGAACTTTTAATTTTGTGATAATTGTAGAGTCACATGCAGTTTTAAGAAATACTACAGGGAGACCCCTTGTACCCTTTACAGTTTCCCCCAGTGGTAACAACTTGCAAAACTATAGTACAGTAAGTATCACAGTCAAGATGTTGAGATTAAAACAGTCAAGGTACAGAATATTTCTGTCATCACAAGGATCCCTTTTATTGCCCTTACCTAACTCCCACTTCTCCCTTCTCCAACCCTGATACTTCTTTTAAAGGTTTTTTTCCTAAATATTCTTTGTGGTGCTATTTTGAATGGAATTGTTTTCTTAATTTCATTTTCACATATTTGCTAAAATATAGAAATGCAGATGATTTTTGTACTGTGATCTTATATCTTGTGACCTTGCTAAGCTTGTTTATTGGTTCTAGTAGTTTTTTAATGGTTTCTTAGGATTTTCCATATGCAGGATAATGTCATCTGGTAATAACAGTTTATTCTCTTTTAATTTTTTAAATTTAATTTTTAAAGTTTCTTATTTTTTGACAACACTGCGCTGGCTATAACCTACGGTACAACATTCAGTAGAAGTTGTAAGAACAGACATCCTTCTGTTATTCGGGGGAAAGCCTTCATCATTAAGTATGATGTTAGCTGTGGACTTTTCATAGGTATCCTTTAATAAATTGAAGAAGTTCTCTTCTATTTCTAGTTTTTTGAGCATTTTTTATAATGAATTGATATTGGAATTTGTCATATGCTTTTTCTGCATCTTATGAAAATGATCATGTGGTTTTTTTCTTTATTCTATGAATATGATGTTTTACATTAATAGATTTTCAGATCATTAAACGTACCTTGCATTCTTAGGATAAATCTCACTGGGTGATAATATATAATCCATTTTAATATGTTGTTGAATTCAATTCGCTAATTTTTTAAGAAGGATTTTTGTATCTATGTTAATGAGGTATATTGATCTATAGTTTTCTTGTGTTTATGTCTGGCTTTGGTATAAGGTAATAATGACCTCATAGAACGAGTTATTTCTTAAATATCTCAAAAGCTTCATTAGTTAAACCATCTATTCCTAGGCTTTTCTTCGTGCGAAGATTTTTAATGTGTAGTTCAGTGTCCTTAACTGTTATAGATCTATTCAGATTTTCTGTTTCTTGTAGTCAGTTCTGGTAGTTGTGTCTTTCTAGGATTTTTGACTTTTTAATGTAAGTGCTATGATTTGTTGGTTTAAAGTTGTGTATCATATTCCATTGTGATCCTTTTCATTTCTATAGGGTCGGTAGTGGTTTCTTCTTTTCCATTTCTGATTTTGGTCATTTGTATCTGCTGTTCTCTTATTTTATTTTTTTTTAATCATTCTGAGGGTTTGTCAATTTTCTTGATTTTTTTTTTTTTAAAGAACCAACTTTTGAATTCATTGATGTTTCTCTTTTGTTTTTCTGGGTTTTGTTTCATTCATTTTTACTGTAATCTTTACTATTTTTTAAAAAATAAATTTATTTATTTATGGCTGCGTTGGGTCTTTGTTGCTGTGAGCAGGCTTTCTCTAGTTGGGGTGAGCGGGGGCTACTCTTAATTGTGGTGCATGGGCTTCTCATTGCGGTGGCTTCTCTTGTGGAGCACAGGCTCTAGGCATGCAGGCTTCAGTAGTTGTGGCACATGGGCTCAGTAGTTGTGGCTCGCAGGCTCTAGAGCACAGGCTCAGTAGTTGTGGCCCACGGGCTTAGTTGCTCCACAGCACGTGGGATCTTCCTGGACCAGGGCTCTAACCCGTGTCCCCTGCATTGGCAGTCAGATTCTTAACCACTGCGCCACCAGGGAAGTACTACTATTTCTTCATGCTTTGGATTTAATTTGCTTTTTTCTGGTTTCTTAAGATATAGAAACTTACATTACTGATTTGAGACTGTTCTTTTCTGATATAGGCATTTGAATCTATAAATATTCCAATAAATACTGCTTTAGTTGTATCCTATAAAGTTTGATGTATTGTATTTTCATTTTTATTCAGTTCAAAATATTTAATTTCCCTTCTGCTATCTTCTTTGACCCAGGAGTTTTCCCAGATTTATTTCTGTTACAGATTTTTAATTTTATTCTGTTATTATCAGGAAACATCCTTTTTGTGATTCTAAATTTGTTTAGATTTGTTTGTGGCCCAGCATGTGGTCAGTTTTGGAGAATGTTCTGTGTATGCTTAAAAAGAATGTGTATTCTAAAAAAAAAAAAAAGAATGTGTATTCTGAACAGTCTTTGGGTGGAGTGTTTTATGAATGTAAGTTAGGTTAAACTGGTTGATAGTGTTACTCAAGTCTTTGGCATCCTCGCTGATTTTCTCTCTAGTTCTGTTTGTTCATTCAATTTCATTATGTCACTTTTTGCCTCACGTGTTGGCAGCTCTGTTGTTAGGTATGAGTGAATACATTTGTAAATGTGATATCTTCCTGATGTATTTATTAACTCTTTTATCATTATGAAATACTCCCTCTTTGTCTTTAGTACTGTTTATCTCAAAGTCTATCTCATTTGCTATTAATAATAGCCACTTGAGCTTTCTTATTGTTACTGTTGATATGGAATAAATTTTCCATTCTTTTACTTCCAACCAGTTTGTATCTTTGAATCTAAAATGTATCTTTTGTGGAAGTAATGTCAGTTGGTCTGGGTAGTTTATCCATTATTTTAACGTCTTGCCTTTTGAGTGACATGTTCAGTCTATTCCCATTTAATGTAATTATTGATATGGTTGGATTTATGCCTGCCATTCTTATCTTACTGCCTTCTTTTGTGTTAAATATTATTCTAGGGTACCGTTTAAATTCTTCCTTTTTTTTTTGCCACTTTTACGAGTTGTTTTTTTAGAGGTTGCTGTAAGGATTACAATATGCATCTCAACTTATCACAGTCTACCTTTATAGTTGAATTTTTATCCCAATAGAGTAGTGGAAAAGGAAAGTTAAAACTAGATTTGTCTAGAATGGTAGTCGTAAAGTATTTTCTGAATAATCATACATTTTTTAATACAATGATGATTCTGTTTATATTTCTTTTTTTGTTCTATTGTGTTTTTTATTTGTTTTGTGTTTTTGTTTGTTTTAATTGAGGCATAGTTTAAGTTTCAGGTGCACAACATAGTGATTCACAATTTTTAAAGGTTATACTCCATTTATAGTTATTATAAAATATTGGCTATATTCCCTGTGCTGTACAATATATCCTTATAGCTTATTTATTTTATACATAGTACTTTGTACTTCTTAATCCCCACCTGTATCTTGACTCTCCCCCCCTTCCCTCTCCCTACTGGTAACCACTAGTTTGTTCTCTATATCTGTGAATCTGCTTCTTTTTTGTTATATTCACAAGTTTATGTTTTAGATTCCACATATAAGTGATATCATTATAGTATTTGTCTTCCTCTGACTTATTTCACTAAGCATAATACCCTCCAAGTCCATGCATGTTGTTGCAAATGGCAAAATATCCATTCATCTTTTGATGGACACTTAGGTTGCTTCCATATCTTGGCTGTTGTAAATAATGCTGCTGTGTACATTGGGGTGCCTATATCTTTTCGAATTAATGTTTGTTTGCTTTGGATACATACCCAGAAGTGGAATTGCTTCATCATATGGTAGTTCTAGTTTTAGTTTTTTGAGGACGCTCCATACTGTTTTCCACAGTGGCTCCACCAATTTGCATGTCCACCAACTATAAACAAGAATTCTCTTTTCTCCACATCCTTGCCAGTGTTTGTTACTTATGGTCTTTTTTTTTTTTTTTGGCTGCATTGCATCTTCGTTGCTGTGCGCGGGCTTCCTCTAGTTGTGGCGAGCAGGGGCTACTCTTCTTTGCGGTGCATGGGCTTCTCATTATGGTGGCTTTTCTTGTTGCAGAGCACAGGCTCTAGGCACGCAGGCTTCAGTAGTTGTGGCATGTGGGCTCTAGAGCACAGGCTCAGTAGTTGTGGTGCATGGGCTTAGTTGCTCCGCGGCATGTGGGATCTTCCCAGACCGGGGCTCAAACCCATGTCCCCTGCATTGGCAGGTGGATTCTTAACCATTGTGCCACCAGGGAAGTCCCCTACTTATGGTCTTTTTGCCGATAGCCATTCTAACAGGTGTGAGGTGATATCTCATTGTGGTTTTGATTCACATTTCTCTGATGATTAGTGATTTTGAGCATCTTTTCACATGCCTGTTGGTCATCTGTATGTCTTCTTTGGAAAAATGTTTATTCAGGTCTTCTCCGTATTTTGTTTTATATTTCTAAGCTATGATATTGTTCTAGTGTGTTTTCCATGGTAGTTAACTATGCATTTCAGTATATATATATATTTTTTTTGGCTGCGCTGGGTCTTAGTTGTGGCACGTGGGGTCTTAGTTGCAGCATACGGGATCTCGTTCCCTGACCAGGGATCAAACCTGGGCCCCCTGCATTGGGAGCACAAAGTCTTAACCACTGACCACCAGGGAAATCCCATGTGTCAGTATTTAATAGAATTTATATCTAGTTAAAGGTGGTATCAGAAGCTATATTGAGTTCTGTTATTATGTGAGTTTCACAGTTAAAATAAATTACCAGTTTCCCTGTTACAACAGCTGTAGTAATGACATTTCTCCACACTGTTGCTCCCCAAAAGTTTTGTAAATATGCAGCATTCCTGTTTCTTATGTAAAATAAGCAAGTTGGACTAGTAATCCTTAATTTTTCTTCTACCTTGAAAATTTTCTGATTCTATTTAGTCAAAAGATCTGTGGAAATTATAATATTTAATTTGAAACATTTGCATAGTGGTTATTTAAAACTTACCCATTTTTTGGCTGATATCTGATCCGATAGCAGTAGAGACATTTCTGGGCTTTGGTTTTAGAGAACTTCATCTCTTAATTTCAAGAAGAAAAAAGAGGCTTGTAAATTTAGGAGCCATCACATGCCGAAAGTAGAAGTTTGTTTTTAATATCAACTTAATGGTAATTTTTGATAAAGAATTTAATTTTTTTTAAGGATTTAATTTTTTAATATAGTAATTAAATCTAAGACTGAGCAGATTTTAGTTGTGGTTTCAGAAGTCAATAGCGAAAATTACCAGAGTCCATTTAATTCAGCACAGATATCAAGTGGATCTGATTTTTTACCTCTCCTGTTCCCTCATCAGCTGTACAGCATTTATGTTTGATAAGTAAGAAGTTAGTAATATTACTAGCTTCTTACGGAGCTGTTTGGGGCTTTATCCTAGATTTTCCCAAGGATTTTAAATTATCAGTTTGTGTAAAAGTTCAACTCTAACTTTTCTAATCTCCTTAATAAGGTTATTGAAAGGGGGGAGGAGAATTTTAGAGTTTAACTGATAGGTTTCTCTTAAAATGTGTTTCCCTTTCCAATAAAAACAGATATGAGGCTGCTAATATAAGCTTAACGTGAAGATCATTGTTTTAAGGTCATCTGATTATGTTCAATTATGACTCCCTGCTGTCATCACCTTATATATGGACTTGCTTAGCATCCACATTTCAAATTCTTTTTACCTTGTGTTTGATTCTGTAAGGCCTTGAGTTATTTGTCTAATTCATCTTCTAGCAGTTTCCCACTGTTTTCATTTCTATTTAACCTACTAACCATGTGACCATCATTTTGTTAGGTATTATGGGAAAACGGGAAAAAATTAATGAGACAAGATTTTGCCCTTAAGGAGCCAATGAAATGATTAGAGAGAGTATAGCTATACATGGCCAGATCCTGAGTTGTATGCATGTAACACAGGAGTTAATTAAAAGAAAAGATAATGAAGTACGGTAGTGGAAGAAGATTTCAAGGAAGAGGAGCTTGAAGAATGGGTAGAAATGGTTGGATATAGAAAGGAAAAAGAACAGTATAAGGAAATGTATTGGTGCAAGATTTGAGGATAAGCATGTTTTGGAAATAGTGAAAAGACCAGTCTGGCAAGAATTGACAGTTTATATTGGAATAAAGGAAAATATACTTGAAGAAAAAACTAAATTATGGAAAAGATTAAATGTGAGGATAAAGGCTTTGGAATTAAGTTTGTAGATGTTTTTATTATAGTTAATTATGGAAATAAATAATAAAAACAATTGTTTAAAGGCAATTCATTGCATACCTATATGAAGGACAGCCGAAAGTAGAAAAGTACGGAAGTTTAAAAAAAAGACTAGCTCGTTGGTAATCAGAATAATCCAGGTGCCTGAGAATGAGATTTTTTAAAAATGCAGGTTAGAGTTTGGGTGGATTTTTTTGTTTGTTTGTTTTCTGTTTTGTTTTGATGCTTATAACCCAAGAGTTTGGATTACTATGAATGGGAACAGTGGTAGAAATCATAAGATACAGGAATTGATTTTCATTTTAGAAGTGTTATTTGAGGTTCTGACACTTTGAGGGAGATGATTGTTGAATGTCAGACGTATTGACACATTGGTACTGTAAGAGTTTGAAGTGCCAATGAAGAATCATGAATGAATTCTCATATAATGAAGCCATACAGGTCTTTGAGAAGCCCATGAAAGTAAATGAATTTTGGAGGAAGTATACATAGAGTCGAGTAGCTAGACTTGAGAAATGATGAAAGGTAGTAAACCATTGGAGAAAGTGGAATCAGTGAAGAGTTAAATCAATAAGGTACAAGAGAGAAGATAGGGTTACAGAAATCAAAGGATTAAATTATTGCAGGATGGAAAGACTTATTCACAAGCAAAGTCATCCCTTGGTATCCACAGGGTAGATTAGTTCCAGGACCCACCATGGATACTCAAGTCCCATAGTAGGCCCTCTGAGTCCACAGATTTGCATCTGTGGATTCAACCAACTGTAGATTGTGTAGTACTGTATTCACTTTTGAAAAAAAAAAATCCACTCTGTGAGTGTGCCCCCACGGTTCAAACCAGTGTTGTTCAAGGGTCAACTGTACTGAATGTTTTAGTACTGTTTTTCTTTACCCTGATACCCCTATTTCTCATCTTATACCTTAAATTCAAAGGTCAGTCATAGGAACCCTCTTGCACTGTTGGTGGGAATGTAAATTGAATCAGCCACTATGGAGAACAGTATGGAGGTTCCTTAAAAAACTAAAAATAGGGCTTCCCTGGTGGCGCAGTGGTTGAGAGTCTGCCTGCCAATGCAAGAGACATGGGTTTGAGCCCCGGTCTGGGAGGATCCCACATGCCGCGGAGCGACTAGGCCCGTGCGCCACAACTACTGAGCCTGCGTGTCTGGAGCCTGTGCTCCACAACGAGAGAGGCTGCGACAGTGAGAGGCCCGCACACCGCGATGAAGAGTGGACCCCGCTTGCACAACTAGAGAAAGCCCTCGCACAGAAACAAAGACCCGACACAGCCAAAAATAAATAAATTAATTATTAAAAAAAAAAAAAAACAAAAAACTAAAAATAGAACTACTATACGACCCAGCAATCCCACTACTGGGCATATACCCTGAGAAAAACATAACTCAAAAAGAGTCATGTACCACAGTGTTCATTGCAGCTCTGTTTACAGTAGCCAGGACATGGAAGCAACCTGTACATCGACAGATGAATGGATAAAGAAGATGTGGCATGTATATACAATGGAATATTACTCAGCCACAGAATGAAATGAAATGGAGTTATTTGTAGTGAGGTGGATGGACCTAGAGTCTGTCACACGGAGTGAAGTAAGTCAGAAAGAAAAACAAATACTGTATGCTAATGCGTATATATGGAATCTAAAAAAAAGAGAGAAAATCATTCTGAAGCACCTAGGGGAAGGACAGGAATAAAGATGCAGATGTAGAGAATGGACTTGAGGACACGGGCAGGGGGAAAGGTAAGCTGGGACGAGGTGAGGGGGTGGCATGGACATGTGTACACTACCAACTGTAGAGTGGAGGGCAGCCGCGTAGCGCAGGGAGATGGGCTTCGTGCTTTGTGACCACCTGGAGGGGTGGGATGGGAGGCTGGTGGGGGAGATGCGGGAGGGAGGAGATGTGTGTGTGTATAGCTGATCCACTTTGTTGTAGAGTGGGGGCTAGCACACCATTGTGGAGCAGTTGTACTCCAATGAGATGTGAAAAAAAATTAAAAAATAAATTAAAAATAAATAAATAAAAAAGTCAGTCATACTCGCTCCCTTGCATACATTTTCAGTTCCTTTGGCCTTCTCTGTCTTGGCAAAACTACAACTATGGTTAAATTTCACTCTTAACAGTTGAATAGAACTGGAGAAAAATAGTAAAACCATGATGACTGGTCTTACTCTAAAATAATAACAACAACAGTATACTCTTAATGCTCTCAGCATTTGTACCACACTTATTTGATCCTTTCACTTTCCTAGGTGACTATTTCATAATTTCTCCCCGTCCTTAAAACCTTCAGCATTTTCTCCCTCACTTTAATTTTAGCTGATGAACTTACTTTCTGTAACAGTGAGAATATTGAAGCAATCATAAGAGAGTTTTTATAAGTACCTGGCATCACATTTATTTATCTATCTACTTACCACTCTCTATACTATATATGCTACAGAATACATGTATACTCTATTTTCTCTTCTGTCACTATAGGTGAGCTGTCCAGGTTCCTAAATCCAACCCTTCCACTGGGGTCTCACTCCCTCGCGTACTCAAAGATACCACACTCCTGTATTCTCCCCTCTTTCCTGTGTCATTTTTTTCCCTCTTGATCATTCATTTTCATGAGCATACAAACATAATGTTATATCTCTCATTTTAAACAAAAACTTCCTCTTCTCTTGACCCTCCTGCTACTGCTCAAAATCTCATCTCCCCTTTATAGAAAGTTTGTCTGTAATTCACTCTTATTCCTCTCCTCCCATTTTTTCTTAAGCCTATCCTAAACAGGTTGTTGCTGTTACATTCCTTTACTTTCTAAATTGGTCTTCTCAGTGTTACCAGTAATTTCCATGCTGCCAAGTCCAGTGGTCATTTCTCAGACTTCAGTAGTAAGTGACACAGTGGAAGATGTTCTTCACTTGACTTCCAAGACCATATTGTATTTGAATTGCTTTATTAACACCACTGCCAAAATAAAACACACTAGGCAAGTTTCAGGATTTCTCTTCAATCTTTTCTGTCCTTAGAATATATCCCAGTGCATTCGTTTACCAGGGCTGCTATAATAAATTACCACAAATTTGGTGGCTTGAAACAACAGGAATTTATTCTCTGACAGTTCTAGAGGCCAGAAGTCTAAAATCAGGGTGGTAGCAGTCTCATTCTCCCTCCAAAGGCTCTGGGGAAGAATTCTTCCTTGCCTCTCTTCCAGCTTCTGGTGGCTCCAGCCATTGCTTGGTTTGTGACTGCGTAACTCCAATCTCTGCCTTCATCTTCAGGTGGCCTTCTTTACTGTGTGTCAGTGTGTCTCCCAATTCTGTCTTTCATAAGGACACGTTCATCAGAACGTTCGTGTCCTTATCGGCCCTGATTTAGGGCCCACCCTAAATTCAGAATGGTCTTATCTTGAGAGTCTTACATTCTTACATTTGAAAGACACTTTTCCCAAATATGGTCACATTCATTGGTTCCAGGTGGACATATTTTGGAGGAGGCTGCAATTCAACCCACCACACCCAGTAATGGTTTACAGTAAGAGCACTGTGGTGAGAATTACTTGGATTAAATTTTTGTGTGTGTGATGATGTTATTGTTTTATAGTATAGTTATGCTGCTTGTGTTTGATTTTAGGGTTTGCTTTTTTATTCAGTTTGATTTAATATTGATTTTTGAATGTAACATTTACATGGTTCAAAAGTCAACACTGTATTTGGAAGGTATACTCAGAAGTCTTGCTACAATTCCATTTCCACCTTCCCTATGGATAATGATTTCATTACTTTCAAGTTTATCTTTCCTGATTTCTTTTTATGATTAAACAATACCTATATATAGTTTCATTTCTTCTTCTTCATTAGAGAAAAGATTGTACTCTGTATATACTTATTTGGTACCTTGCTTTTTCCACTTAGTTTATCCTGGGAATTACTCTGTCTTGGTTCATAGTTATTGCTCATTCCTTTTAACTGCTATATAATATTCCACGATGCGGATGTACTATGGTTTATTCAGTCAGTTTCCCATGCTTGGACCTTAGAATGATTCCAAATATTTATACTGCAAACAGTGCTGTAATGAATAACATTGTGCATATATGTTGTACATATTTGTGGAGGGTCAATTTCTAGAAGTGAGATTACTGAGGCAAAAGTTTTTGTAAATGCATATGTACTTCTGTTAGATATGCTAAATTCAACTACATTTTGCATTCATACCAGCAATGTATGAGAGTGCCTGTTTCTCCACAGCCTCCACAATAGTGTCTTAACATTTCTCATTTATCAGGTTGGCTAGAATTCAAAAACTTGCTTTCTCAGTGTAGTTTTAATTCACATTTCTCATATATTAAGAGTAAGGCTGAACATCTTTTTTTGTGTTTAAGAGACATTTTATAACTTTTCTATCGAAATGATGACAAATTGATTTTGAATACTGATTCCACATTTTAACTAATTATTATATTTTGGGCTAGTCATTTAAATTTGTTCTCATCTTTAAAATGAAGATAATGAGACATATTCATTGGGTTATTATGAAGATCAAATGAAAAATAAAAGGAGAAGAAAAGCAACTGGCACAGTGCCTAGCTCATACTAGCAAATGGTAGATACAAATTTTTTTCTCTCCTTCTATGCTGCAGAATATAGGCCATATACTGCCTACAATTAAGCAGTCTAGTAAGTGTATGGGGCAGGGGGGACTTTTCTATAATGGAGAATTTGTGATGTGTTAAATACTGTAGGCAATATTGCCTAGAGTAAGATGTTTTATTAACTTTCTGGCTTTCAGATTCTGAAAATTGCAATAACATTTTGCATAATTTATAGTTAGTAGAAATTTGGCACCATGATCTGCTCATTCATCCATGTATTAGAGCAGCATCAGAGTTTCTTTTTGAAGAAGAAGATTCTAACCTGCCTGAGGTTTCTGTGTAGAAGTGGGACATGTTTTGGGTAAACTTCTTAAACTTCATAATGTTATCTTCTCTTCATTTTCCTTGCCTTGATTGATTGTTTGGTAAAACATATATTGCTGCCCTTAGTAATATTGCATGTTTGTATTCCACCATGTACTCTGGACCATCTCAATTTTTCAAAAGCCCAGTTCTGAGAAAATGTATTAATGGAGGACTGCTTAATGGCGATATTCTGTCCATTCCTCTGAATATTTAAAATTTTACTCTTAGATTAAACCATACCATTAGAGATCCGTGTACTTGGATAGATTGCATTATTTTGGCCCCTTGTAGATTTGCTTTTACTGAATTGTGCATTTAGGATGTGATTTTTTTTAAGACATTAAAAAAATTAACTCAAAACAGATTTTTGGTTTTTTTAGGGATGCTTTCAAAGACTTTCTCCATTATATCATCCAGAATCTTCTTTATGAGGACTCACTGGTGAAATTTCTCTCAGATTACAGTATCTTAGAAAAGCTGGTACTTCTCCTGAGCAACTGATTCACTTTTAACAGGCACTGTGTATTTTCTTCTTTGCCTTGCTAACTAGGAGGCTTAAGCCACATTTGAAGGCCAACTCTCGGAGTTTTGGAGAGCAATATGCTGTGCTTTACTCTGTGCTATTTTTACTTATTTTCTTTCTCTATTTATTTTCTTTATCCCAGTGTATCCTTTGCCTTGAATCCTTCACCTATTTATTTTTCATCCTATGTATTCTTCTGGTAAACTGCCTCAAATCCTCGTGAAACAACGCAGGATGTGGTGTCTTATGTTTATGAATGAATGGGTATGTGCATATTACACCTTCAGTTGCCCAAGCTAGAAGCTGTAAGTTGTCCTAGATTCCCTCTCACTTACTCTCCACATCCAAGTTGTCACCAGATTTCTCTCTTTTATCTCTGTATATCTATCCCTTCCTTGCTGTTACCTTGCTGTGTCTTGGTTCAGGTCTCATTGCTTCATTACTTTATTTCCTACCTTATTGTTCTGCCTACCTTCTGGCACCTTCCTACAAGTCTGGCACCTTTTCCTTTTCCACAGTGCTGCTATAGAGCATGTTCTAATATCAGAACCTGTTCATATCATTTTCTTAATACAAAAATCTTCTACGACTGCCTGTATCAGTCCAGTCATATTTGGACTCTTTAATCTAGCACATAAGGCTTTTTAATGATCTGACTTCTGTTTAACCTTTCCTCAGTCCACATACTTGTCATGCAGTTTCACACCTATCTGCCTTTGCACTTGCTTTTCCCTCTGCCCAGAACACCCTTCCCACTCTTCATCAGTTCCTACCAAGCTTTCAAAATTCATTACAGGTGACATCTTCCTCAAAAGGTTTTCCCTGTCTCCCAGCCCAGTAGTTACCAGTGTGGTCCCTGGATCAGTAGCATTTGCATCATCCTGGAAAATTATTAGAAATGCTAAATCCTTGGGTATTGCTCAAGGCTTACTGAATTAGAAACTCTGGGCATAAGGCCCAGCAATCTGTGGTGCCCATTGGTTTTCAGATTTTAGCATGCATCAGAATCACTGGGGGTGGGGGGTGGGGGCTTGTTAAAATATCAGATTCCATTTCTGAAAAGTCTTGGGTTGGGTGGGTGTGATGCATTGTATTAATAGCCCCAGTTCTTCACCCCTCCCTGCATCCAAGCCCTTTCCCAAGTGACTGTGTAGTTCCTCCCACTCTTAAAGAAGCAGAGAATATTTCCCTGCCCCTTGACTTTGTATTTGGTCACAGGACATGCTTTGACCATTGGAATTAGTGGGTGTGACATGACCAAAGGCTTGTAAAAACGTTTGCAGGATTGGGCTTGCACTTTTTGTGCCTCTGCCATGTCTGAAAACCAACATGTCCAGCCTGGCCCACTGGTTCTAGGAGGAGATTGAGAGACTATTGTTTTAAGCCACTGAGTTTTCTGTTGCGTATATATCTAGGAGTGAAATTGCAGGGCCTAGGGTAATCACCTAGCAGATAATGTCCCTTATCCAAAGTGGTTGTACCCATTTTATATGCTCCCACCAGCATTGTATGAGCATTCCTGTTGTTTACTGTGCTGCCATTCCAACAGTTGATTAGTCTTTTTAATTTTAAGTGAATCTCATTATGGTTGTAATTTGCATTTTCCTGAAGACTAATAAAGTAAAGCACCTTTTCATATGGAAAATTGATCCAGTTTTCCGTATTATGATCTAAGCTCTGTGAGGGCATACAGGGATTGTTGTCTGTTTTGTTCACTGCTGTATCCCTAGCCACAACAGTGCATTGCACATTGTAGGCATTCAATAAATATTTGCTGAATAAACAGTGTAAGAGCAGAACTTGATGAGCATTGAATTGAGAATTTGCTGACTTTGGCTAATAATTTATTCTGTGACCATATTCAGGATACTTGACATCACTAGGTCTTGGTTTTCTTGCCTGTAAAATAAAAGAGTTGGTTATCCCTGAGATTTTTTGCCTATGAAATTGTATGATTCTGGAATTTATGAATTGCTTTTTCACGTTTATATTATTTTGGGACCCCTGCTTTTACATATTTGTTTTCTCTTGATTCTCTGTTTTTCATTTAATGAGCTTGACTTACAAACGATACACCAGTAGCAGAGAGCACAACTAGCACTGTATCTAAATATTATTCTCCACTAAATAGAATCAGAGCGCCTCCCTCAAGAAAAGGCTGGTTTCCACTACCGGGATAGGGAAAGTACGAGATGAAGTTGGAACATCTTCTTGCACTGGAAAGTAAGGAATCTCTTAAAGAATGATAGAGCATAACAGAAGGACAAGGAAGTCAGCTTGAAGGAGCTGCCACTGTCCAAATCTGGGACAATTTGAGCATCAAAATAAATGAATAATAATAGATTGTAACCCATTCAATAAAAAAGAAGTTCCCAGTCCATACTGATATGAATGAATGAATGAATAGGGAGGAAAGGATGTTCCATTACAGTAGAATGTCAACAAATAAATATAAAATCATTAATGGTGTTAAAATTCAGGAGTAAAAGTTCAATGGGAATCAGATATTTAATAGCCTCTCTCAAAGTCTCTCTCCGCAAATTACTTATTAACTAACTGCAAGGGGTAACTTTATAGTGGAGAACATGTCCCACACCACATTAAAGTGACCAAAGTTAACATCACCAAATTAGCAAAACAGACTGGTATCAGGTGCTTCCTGATATAATGCACTAAGAACCTTTGGTATACCTACCAAAAACGCATCACCTGAATCCCAAATCTACAGATTTCCCTATCTACAGTGATTTGAATTCAAGTTAATAAAGACTAAGTAGAGTCTGTGTGAAAACGGAGAAATGGATTAAAAAATTAAGCAACTGCAGTTGATGTGTTCAGTAACTAAGATATGTAAATGGCCAGTAGATTACTTTTTTTTTTTAAAGTGGCATGAATCGAAATCAAAAGCCCCTCAACCTGGCCCATCAGGCTAGGTATGATCTAATTTGTATGTACCTTTTCTCCTTAATCTTGTATCAGTCCATCATTATGTACAGCCACATAATCTTCTTTTCCTTTGTACTAGGTTCTGACCTTCTGTAGGGACTTTAACTTGATATTCACCCACCCCCCACCCTGTCCCCATTTCTTCTTCCCCTTTTGCCTATCTAACTCTTATTCATGAGACTTCCTTAATGAGTCATGGTTACTGCCCACCCTCCAATATAAACTTGTTACAGTCTTTTCTTCTCTCAAAGTGTCCAATTCTTTTCATTTAGGAAAAGAGCAAGGACTCCAGAATGTTAAGATCAGGCACTCTGGAATCAGACCTTGGGCAAGTCACTTACCTTTATATGCCTCAGGTCTTATTATCTTAAATGAAATTAATAGTAGTACCTGTTTGATAGGATAAGGATTAACTGAATTAAAATATGTAAATATGAATGAACTAAATATAAATTAATATGAAATTAAATATGTAAATCCCTTAGAACAATTCCAGGCATATATTAGATGCTAAGTGTCACCCATTATTGTTGTGAAATGTATCACAATATGTAGTTATATGTTACATGGTGATTATTCATAATATCACTTCTACTGGACTCTCTAAGCTCTATGAGGGTATTAACCAGGTCTGGTTTTTTTTTTTTTTACCACATTATACTCAATACCCACCATCTGTCAGATCCTATTCTAGGTGTTAGGTGCTAAGTGCATAACAGTGAATACATAAAGACTTAATATTTTAAAAATCAGGAAATCAGGTCATCAAGAAAAAGGAAATGAGTCACTTACAAATTTCATCATCTACTGATAGGCATACTTAATATTATCAGGTACTGGTAAAGAGAAGCTAAACTACTTCCTCAAGTCCAGGCAATTCAGTATTCTGATTGAAATTGAAAGTGTTTATTTCCATTTTAAGTTTAGTTTGCTTTCGTGTTTATGTGTAATAGTGACTTGTGTCAAAATATTATTTGAGAAACCAACCTTTTTATTTTTTTAAAAAACTTTTTTAAAAATTTATTTATTTATTTATTTTGGCTGAGTTGTGGCATGTATGCGGACTTCTTAGTTGTGGCATGCATGCAGGATCTAGTTCCCCGACCAGGGATCGAACCCAGGCCCCCTGCATTGGGAGCATGGAGTCTTACCCACTGGACCACTAGGGAAGTCCCCAAACCTATCTTTTTACATCCCTCTTTTCTGCACACCTTCCTCCTCCCCACCAATTTTACCTAGATTTCTTAAACAACTATAAAAGTCCTCTATAACACACAAAGTCATTTTATTCTGTATTTCCGTTAACCTTCTACCTTAGACTATAGTTGATGTTACATTTTCTTTTTAAGTAAACTTTCATAGAAAGTTTACTTTTGTGTAACTCATCATTATATAAATCAGAAACTCCACTTAAAATTTAAAAATCCATTTTTCCTAATGAAACATTAGTCAGACTGATAATGAGAGAATTTAAATAACCAAAAATTGTTTTAATTTTATATACAGAAAGGATATGGCATTTGATGTTATAAACATCTGCATTTTATGATTAGTTCATTTTTCAAAAATATACATCCTTAATTTATATACTTATGTCCTATAAAGTGACATAGTGGGAGGGACCTAGTGGAAATTATTTAAAAGTTTCCTGTAGGTATGTGGATGAGAAATTGCTTTTTCCATTTATTGTTTCTTTTCCTATAAATTGAACTATTTAAAATAATTTTGATATTGAGCTTCTTAATAAGGAGTTGTTTGTTATTGGTTTTAACTGACTTTTTACAAGGTTATCTTCCCTGAAAAGGTACCCCAATATCTTTTCCACATTCATTAGTTATATAATAATTATATTTGGGTCTCTTGAATTCTTTTACTGTTTTTTTAAAAATACCAATTACAGAAATAGAGTCTGAGGGAAACATGGTATCTTAGTCCATTTAGGCTGTTATAACAGAATACCATAGACTGGGCGGCTTATAAACAACAGAAATTTATTTCTTACCATTCTGGAGACTGGGCAGTCCAAGGTCAAGTTCCCAGCAGATTCATTGTCTTGTGAGAGAACCCACTTCCTGGTTCATAGATGGCCGTGTTCTTGCTGTGTCCTCATATGGCGGAAGGGACAGAGGAGCTCTCTGAAGTCTCTTTCATGATGGCATTAATCCCATTTGTGAGAATTTGACCCTCATGACCTAATCACCTCCCATGGGCCCCACTTCCAAATACCATCACACTGGGGATTAGGGTTCAATATACGAATTGGCGGGGGGGGGGGCGACACAGACATTTACTTCATGGCACATGGTTTAGCAGTAATAGGTCTGATAAAGAAAAGGCTTTACTTAATTCTGACTTAAATATGAGACAATGATATTTTGTACCCAACAAAAAATTTCCCTTAATTAAAAAAAAATTTTGAAACTTAACACATTTTAAATCAACTATATTCTAGTAAAAATTAAAGAAAAAAAAAGAAAAAGCAAGATACATATGAAAAAAAAGCTGTTTATTATGGAAAACTTTGTATGTGCAAGGTAAACAGAAGAGTTTAATGAATGCCCAGTGTCTATCACTCAGCTTCCATAGTAATCAACATGCTATCATTTTAATTTCATCTATACCATCATCCATTCTCTAACCATTGCTAAATTATTATCATTATTACTTTTGCAGTATTTTGGAATTTGGTAATATTTAGATATATTGAAAAATAGAAATCTTGGATATACTCATGTAACCAATATCTCTCCATGATATAGAACATTTTGATCACACCAGAAAGATTCTATATGTCTCTTTGTAATCAAATCCCACCACCACCATCATAAAAGCATATATTTATAAGTTGGACTTCATCAGAATTCCAAAAGATATTAAGAGGATGAAAAGGCAAAGCAAAAGATGATGATAAAATATTTTAAAATAGTATCTAATAAAACTTTTATCTAAAGCATATAAATCATGCTCTCAGAAGTCAGCAATAAGATTGCCAACCTCTACTCTAGACCTGTACTTACTGGACATCAAAGCAGAGATGTTGAGTAGGTAGTTGGATATATGAATATAGTGTACGGGGGAGAAGTCAAAGTAGGAGACATAAATTTTAGAGTCATCAGCATACAGGTGCTATTTTAAAATCATGAGATCAGGGACTTCCCTCGTGGTGCAGTGGTTAAGAATCCACCTGCCAATGCAGGGGACATGGGTTTGATCCCTGGGCCGGGAAGATCCCACATGCCGTGGAGGAACCAAGCCCGTGCGCCAAAACTAATGAGCCCACCTGCCACAACTACTGAAGCCTGCGCGCCTAGAGCCCATGCTTTGCAACAAGAGAAGCCGCCGCAATGAGGAGCCTGCGCACCGCAATGAAGAGTAGTCTCCGCTCACTGCAACTAGAGAAAGCCTGCAGGCAGCAACAGAGACCCAATGCAGCCAAAAATAAATAAATAAAACTTTTTAAAATGAATGAAAAAAATCATGAGATCAGATGAGATCAACAGCAGAGGTAGGACAGGAAGATGAGAAGGAACCAAAATAGGATTCAGGAGTGGCCTGTGTCCTATGAGGAAAAACCAGAAGAATATGTTGTTCTGGAAAACAGAAGATTGATCAACTCTGTTGAATGCTAAGTGAAATCAGATGAGATATGAGGTTTGTCCATCACGCTTAGCAATGTAGATGCATGCCATTACTAACCGTGGCAAGACTTCTGGTGGAATGATAAGAATAAAAACACATACAGTGTGGTTTCAAGAGAAAGAAGAATTAGAGATGAATATGGACAACTGAAGGAATTTTGCTGTGAAAGGAAACAAAATTAAGTAGTTGTTTGATGGAGGGTATAGGAGTCAAGGGTTTTGTGTTTTTGGGGGGGGGGAGTAGTAGGAGTTATCAACATATAGATGTTCATATGCTGATTGGAGTGATCCAATAAGAGGGAAAATTGATACAGGAGAGAGAAGAAAGTTGCTGGAAGTGACATCTTTGAATGGGTTAGGGCAGAAGAGGGATCATTAATGCACATTATGCATGAATGATCATGATTTTTTTGCATATCTTCTGTGTATACCCTTTCTCAATTGTTCTTTTAGGTACTTTAAGTAATGATCTTTAACTCTTGAATTGGAAGAATTTCCTAAAGTACTTGAAACATATCCATTTATTCTCCTACTGAGTGTCTTAAAGAATTTATTGTTCCTAGGGAATATGTCACATAATGAGGATCAAAATAACCAGACAGAGGACCTGGATAGGCATTTTCCCAACGAAGACTTATAGATGGCCAAGAGGCATGTGAAAAGATGTTTGACATCACTAATCATCAGGGAAATGCAAATCAAAGCCACAGTGAGATAGCACCTCACACCTGTCAAAATGGCTACTTATCAAAAAGTCAACAAATAAGGGAACTCTCATGCACTATTGGTGGGAATGTGCAGCCACTGTGGAAAACAGTACAGAGGTTCCTCAAAAAATTAAAAATAGAAGTACCATACAATTCAACAATTCCACTTCTAGGTATTTTTCTGAAGAAAACAAAAATACTAATTTGAAAAGATACATGCACCCTATGTTCATAACATTATTTACAGTGTATGGAAGCAACCTAAGTGCCCATCGATAAGTGAATGGATAAAGAAGATGTGGTTATGTGTGTGTGTGTGTATATACACACACACACACTTTTTTTATGGCTGATGTCATTTGCGACAACATGGATGGACCTAGAGGGTATTATGCTAAGTGAAACAAGTCAGACAGATACCATATGATTTCATTTATATGTGGAATCTAAAAAATAAAACATGAACAAACATAAGAAAACAAAAACAGAGATACAGATACAGAGAACAAACAGGTAGTTGCCAGAGGGGAGAGAGGTGAGGGGATGAGTGAAATAGATGAGGAAGATTAAGAAGTACAAACTTCCAGTTACCAAATAGATGAGTCACAGTGATGAAATGTACAGTGTGGGGGATATAGTGAATAATAATGTAAGATCTTTGTATGGTGACAGATGGTAACTAGATTTCCTGTGGTGGTCATTTGAAATGTATAGAAATATCAAATCATTATGTTGTGTACCAGGAACTAATAACATAGTGTTATGGGTCAATTATACTTCAAAAACAAACTCGTAGAGAAAGAGATCAGATTTGTGGTTATCAGAGGCGGGGGTTGGGAGGTAGGAAACTGAATGAAGGTGGTCAAAAGGTGCAAACTTCCAGTTGCAAGATAAATAAGTACTAAAGATGTAACGTGCAACACAATAAACATGATTAACACTGCTGTATGTTATATATGAAAGTTGTTAAGGGAGTAGATCCTAAGAGTTTTCATCACAGGGAAAATTTTTTTTTTCTTTGTATCTGTATGAGATGATAGATGTTCACTACACTTATTGCGGTAATAAAAAAAAAAAATTTCCAAGTAGCCAGAGTTTTTTTGAAAAGATTCTTAGGGCAGCCAAATTCCAAGTAGCTAACAGGACCAAGATGGCTAATAAGACTATTACATACTTTTATCATTTAATATTAATGTAGAAGTCTTCATGTATTCAGGCTTTTCTCATATTTTATATGCATCCAAAAAATTTGCTTGTGTGTGTTTAAACAAAAAGAATTACAGACTTCAGGATCTCTTGCTTTCTAGTGGTGTTGAATGATCAATTCAGAAGAATCTGGCCAATATATTTGATGCACTAGAAAAAAAAAGTGAATTAAAAATTTTTACAGTAGTTGAAAGTGTGCCCTCTTGTGGACTCTTCAGTAATTTTACATAAAAGCATTTTCTCTCATAATTTAGATTAAATTAAGTGTGTATCATCAAGTGTGTAATGGTCAAAAGTTGTAGGTTAGACCTACATCCAAATGTTATAGTTCTTTAAGACCTCAGCCTCATTTAGAAAGAAATAAAATGACCATTGTTTGATTTTTGCATTTCTAATACCATTGTATAGGAAATCATCTTGTGTTATAAGAATCAGTCTTAAACTATATTGAGATAGGCTCTTTCTTTTGCAGTGGAAAAGAATGAGAAATAAAATTTTCGATGTGAAGGTGTACTAGTAACCCAAATAACTCATAGTAGCACTTGGAAATTTCCTCCATGGCCTCTATGTTTTAAAAAAAAAAACAAAACAAATTCCAGGGCTCAGGACTATTTTTCTCCTGATGAAGCTTGCAGTTTTGTGTATTTTGTTATCATTAGACATCATGTAACTACTCTGCACCTCTGTAAGTCAGTTTAACTGTCATAATCAAGGGGGACCTTTTAAGGTAATATGAACTTTTGTTAAAGTCAGTTCAAATAAAAATGCATGTGAAATAAATTGATAAGAACAAGACTGATTAGAGAAATATATAAAGTTATACTAATTGTTTTACTTCTCAGTGAACATACACATATTCTATAAAGTGCTTTTGAGACACCCTAAATCTCAACCAGATTTACTTCTTAGTGACTTCTCTTTCTCTCTCTTTTTTTTTTTTTTTTTTTGCGGTACGCGGGCCTCTCACTGTTGCGGCCTCTACCGTTGCGGAGCACAGGCTCCGGACGCGCAGGCTCAGCGGCCATGGCTCACGGGCCCAGCCGCTCCGCGGCACGTGGGATCTTCCCGGACCGGGGCACGAAATCGTGTCCCCTGCATCGGCAGGCGGACTCTCAACCACTGCGCCACCAGGGAAGCCCTCTTTCTCTTCATAATAGTACTCAGTAATGTAAATATATCTTCCTATTACATACTAAATATATTAAGATATAACAACATTGCTGAATACGCGTTATTGGTATCCAGCATGGTGGCTGCAGAGAGCTCAGGATTCCAAAAGCAAAGCATGTGTTTAGAGAGAGCTTTAGAGCTTTGTTTTATTTTGCATTTTTCTTATTTAATGGAAATAATTTAGAACTATAGAAAGGGAGAAATGTTTTAAAGAAGTGAAAATTTTTACAGACAGCTGATTGGGAACTGTTTTTGAGCTAGGATTTGAAGAAGGTCTTTTGGAAGTGTCTTTAAACAGAATGAAAAATTCATTCTTAAATAGTAGGCAGCAAAAAGGAATCTGGAGGTAGCTTGATAAAGTGAAAGGATTCTGCTGGAGAGGTGCCACTCTAGGGGGTCGCTGTTACCTATTTAAAATAGTAAATAGTACAACATGTATTTATTTATTTACTTATCTAGCTACGTAGGATTTACATGCCACCTATTTCCCAAAAGAATTTGAGATAGCTTATTCTATTAAATGTAATATAAACTGAGACAATAAAACTGTACTAGTTTTAAGCCCTCTCGGGAGGGAGCCTCCTTCCTCACCAAAGAAAAAAGAAGGAAAAAAAGAAATTAACATTACTAAGGAAGAAAAGTGCTAATTAGCTAAATAGTCCACACATATAAAATGTTGGTTTATTCAAAATAATGTTATAATCATGTAAGACAATGTAGTATAAAGAATACTGAACTAGAAATCCAAACATTTGTAGTCTTGACTAGGTCACTTACAAGCTGTGAGACCTTCAACAAACATTTAGCTTCACTGAGGAACATTTCCTTTACCCTTTATTGGTTTGTCTTTTCTGTCCTAGCAATGTAGATATTTCCCAGTTTTATGCCCTTCAGATACGCTTGAGAATGTAAGGTTTGGTTAGAAACACCTGAGTTCACATATCAGCTCTGCTGTGTGCTGTGTAGCCACAGGCAAAACATTTAGGCTTTTAGCCTTATTTTTGCATCTCTGAGATAGAGATCATCTTCACAATCCTCTGACTTTGGTAATTAAGGAAATGTATGTGTTAATGTCTGGCATGTAAGAAGTGCTAAAAAAATTTCTACTACAAAAGTTACCTGGTCTCTTGCCTGTCTCATCTGTTATTATAATTTAACTGTTACCAGTCTTCTATGGATCACTTCCATATTTATAACTGTATTTCTGACCTCTTTTGTCGATTCCAGAATTTCCAAGTTCCTACTTTAGACATCTCCTACAACTGGATGTTACTTTGGCATTTTAATCTGAATGAATCCAAAATCAGACCATCATTATATTTCAATATTGCAGTATTCTTCCAACAACTTACTGCCTCTATTTTCATTCTCTACCACCCCATCTTCCTTATCACTCTTATTTTAGTCTTACTAAGTTCATTTATATCAAGGGTATTAAAAAAAAAAATCAGGGCTTCCCTGGTGGCGCAGTGGTTGAGAGTCCGCCTGCCAATGCGGGGGACACGGGTTCGTGCCCCGGTCCGGGAGGATCCCACATGCCGCGGAGCGGCTGGGCCTGTGAGCCATGGCCGCTGAGCCTGCGCGTCCGGAGCCTGTGCTCCGCAACGGGAGAGGCCACAGCAGTGAGAGGCCCGCGTACCACCAAAAAAAAAAAAAGAAATCAACATTTCATAACAAATACTTTTGCAGGGTCTAATTCATCTTTCTGGCCTTATGCTCTGGCCAAAGTGCTTATTAATGTACCCTGCATATTATATTAGTCTTTAACACCTAGCACCGGGTCTTCATACAGTAGATTCTTAACATAGGTTTCATAGATAATTATACAAATATACCACAGAAATCTGTGTACATATAGCAGCACCTATTAGAAGGCTCATTTAATGTTTTTCATTTCAATACATATTCTATATCATTGTTGTTCTGATTTATAAAATAATTGTCTAATAGTTTTTTTTTAAATCCAAGCAACACAGATATAAATATTACAAAAATAGGAATTCCCCAAAATACCAGAATACATCCTAACCATTGCTAATGGTTAAAAAATATATTCTTAAAGAACCTTTTTTCATGCCTATCATTTGTATAAACATGTATTTTAAGCAAAAATGGGCTTGAACTGTACACATTGATATTATTTTCAGTTTGCAGTATCTATATGAGAAGCTAACATCCGTCTTCTCATGTAGATACAATTTAAAAACAGGAAGAAAAAAGGGAAAAAATTTTTTTCTCCTTGTACCTCTTAGGATTTAGATTTATTCTCTTAACAACTTTCCTATATATCATACAACAGTATTAGCTATAGTCATCATGTTGTACATTACATCCCTGCTAATTATAACTGTAAATGTGAACCTTTTGACCACCTTCCTCCAATCTCACGAGCCACTCCCCCACCCCCGTGTCTGTTTACTACAACTCTTATCTCTTTTTCTGAGTTTTGTTGTGTGTTTGCGCGCGCACGCATGCGTGTGTGTGTTTAGATTCCACATGTAAGTGAGATCATACAGTATTTGTCTTTCTCTGACTGATTTCACTTACCATAATGCCTTCAAGGTCCATGTTGTCACAAATGGTTCAGGTTTTAATTCAATTATTGTTTTTCCTTTTCTCCTCCTGGAAGATACACTCCCTTTATAACATTCCCATAGCCAGACTCAAATTTCGAACGATAGAGACTGTTGCCGTCTTGTTAACCATTGTACTTTGCTTGGCTAGCATAGTGTCTGACACAGTGACACAGAATACGTATTTTGGATGCATCGTCATGAAGGGCTCAATACTATAAAAGCACAGTGTGTTCTTTTGGCTACCATTTATAACTCAAGGAGTAGCTAGCTGTGTGGGTTTGGATGAGCTATTGATCTAACCTAGTATGACATTTTGAGACTATTTTAACTATCAGGTAAAAGGAAAATGCTTTAGTTAGGTCCAAAAAAAGGTGACACATATTTTCTGGAGAACAATACAAAGTACAATTTAATGGAATTTCACTTATTAATTTAAGGCAGACTGAATGGCTATTATGGGAAAAGTTACCAAATTGATATCTTATATTTAGCATACATTTATCTCATCGATGATATGCTCAGAAATGGAGGAAATAAGGGGTTTGTGCTTGACAATATTTAATAAAATGTTATTATATTATGCCAATTTTTAGAAGTTATTAACTCAGCATAAAAAGTATGAGGGTGTTAACTTATTCTTTATAATCTTTTATCAAAGACTGATTTTCTTCAACGTGAGTTTTGCTTACTGCTCTATAGTCCGATCAAGAAGAAAGTAAGAGTACTTGAAGTACCATAAAATGTGAACCAAGTTCAAAATAGACATGGTTATAAATTATCAAGTAAGGAATCTGATTCCATAAAACCATAGTCGCCTTACTTTATATTTACATGATATAGTTTACTGAATAATATTCATTTAAATTTGATATTTCAGTCGAGCTATAAAATAATATTAGAAAAAGAAGGAGACATATCTGCATTTATGAAAGATTTCTGAGATAATGTGACAAATCAAGAAGTTTCCTCATTAAATAAAACTGGAATATTAGTACCTCAGGTTTATATAAGAATTGAATGAGAGTACATTTGATGTGTTTATTACCAGTTTTTATTATATAGTAGGTCCTCAATAAATGTTAGTTATCATTTCTACCAGTTTTTCACTACTAAAAAAGTGCAATTGTTGAGACAGATTATACACACTTTGGGGCTGTGGGGTACAAAGTGGCCGTCCAGGAAAGTTTATCTACCATCAGATTATGAGATTGCCTTTTATTCCAAATCCATTTCAATTTGAATATTATTATTATAACTTTTACCAATACTGTTTTATTTTCATTTCTATCATTTACATTAGGAAATCATAAATTTTGAAGTGAAATTAAATGAGTGAAGGACTAGGGTCTTTAAAAATCTTGGCAAGTGCTTAGAAGTTCCCTTCAGACTCATTATAATGGGCTGAAATGGAAATTTACCAAAATATCTTCCACTAATTAACGATTAGTAATTGTAGGTGTCTTGTATTGAAAGACCCCTTTCCCCTTATGCACCTGTGTTTCCCCTCTGCTCCTCCGGAAGTGTTTTTCCAGTTAGCAGTAACATTGTTAACTTTCTGGATCACTTACTATGTGCCAGGTAGTATGTCAAGTGATTTACATGCATTATTTTATTTCATTCTCATTACCACGTACGCAGTGGGCTACTTTCTTTACTCTTCCATTTCTTTAAATCAGCAACTTTCAAACTGCTTTGATTTGGTGACCCATCATTAGAAAGACATGTTACCTAGACTCTCAAAGCAATGTGCAGTGTAGCCTTACAGTTCTATTCTCTCCATCTCTCTCAGTATTGCTCTCAACCCACTAAATTTATCTTACAATCTACTATCAGTCACCATTCACAGATTTTAAATAAAGCACTGCCTTAAGCGACAGTTCTAAAGCACTCATTATAACCTTTACCATTTGGTTACCATTTCATTCTGGACACATTCTTCCCCAGAGATAATGACTGTCAGCTTCAGTTTTGGTAGTTTCATGAAAGACAGTGTACTTTCACAGAGGCAGGTGAACCAAACACTACCCAATCCAGAGCCAGAAATGCCATGTCTAATTAGGAGTGTGTATATTCACTTTTAGAGTTCTAGGAATGTTGTTTCTTGATGGTCTTTGGTCACCTTCTAGCATAAGGCAGCAACATTTCTATAGATTACTCATATTCATTAAGATCTATGACCTTAGCTACAATTATAAGTCTGTTTCTACCAAAGTCTTCTGTTCTTCAAAATCTTCGATTACATGAAGTTGTCACAGTTCAGCAGTATGGTGTAAATATTTGTCAGTAGCCAAATACTTAATTCATAGTTAAAGCACCAGGCAAGCACTGTTGCTCCCTGCTTTTTCCCCCGCTTACTCCCAGTTTTGAGTTGACATCAGAGTGTTTAGATGCCTTTATTATATCAACTGAGAAAAATATTATGGTTAGATTTATTAATCTTCCAATTCACACGTGGTAACTTAATATGTAAATCTTTTTAGGCTAAAAAAACCTCCAGCCTAGGGTTGGGTCTACTTTACATGTTACTCTTCTGAAATTCAGGAAAATAGAATAAAGTCAAATAGCCCACAATAGAATCCCCTAGCATATTGTTCTTTATGGGTTCCTATCCTCTGAATTAAATACTTAAACATGGTCACTTGTTACTTAATCTGCTTGAATGAATATGGCAATTTACATGTTCAATAGTGAGTCATGTATGAATAACAGGAGGTTTTGTGCTGTTCCATACATAATTTGCATTCAGTGATTTTTTTTCCCCCATCAATTACTAATCATAAAATGGAACTTTCTTATTAACCTAAACTTAGAAAAACTGTACTGTGTTTTGATGACTCTGTCAGCTTTTAAATTCTGACTGATTTTTTAAAGTGCTTGATGCAACTGTTAAATATGCAGTGCTTCTTTAAACTTCTTTAGTGATTATTAAATAATCAAATTAATTACTTCAAAGTGTAAAGTCCATCGTGTAGCAAAAGGAAAAATAGAGGATAGCCAGTAGTAATTGTATCTTTCCTATACTATTTCCTGTGCCTTTTCCCTATAGTGGGCTTCTACTAGCAAGTTTTGTGTCAGTCATTCATCAAAGGAAAACAGTGTTTTTTCCTTAGCCAGCTACTAAAAAAGAATGTACATATAAAAGTCATTAAAGGAATAAAAAGAAAAGGAAATGATTACTGTTGATAAAAAGACAGGATAGTTGTTATCTTTAGAAGGAGCTAGATTGCTAGAGTGGTTCCATGGATGCTTTTTAACTGTTAAACCATACATATATGTTTTAGGAAGTTTCTCAGTATATCTCATTTATAATAAAAGTGAGGAAAAAGAAAGTTCTTAATTTTAACTACTTATATACTTCTACTTTTTTAATGAAAACAACTTAAATTGTAAAGTTGCATTAAGATATAGGAGTAAGGGGAGTTATTATTATATCATTACACTGTTTTGAAGTTTTTAATTCAAAAAACTTAGAGGTTCTCTTAAAAGTTAATGACTAGCAGGTATAACCTCAAAAAACAAAAACATTTAAACTGTTTAAACTAAAAATTACAATTCAGTTTTCTATTTTAGCACTATGTCTTAGATAATTGATGTAGAGCAGACTTCTTTTGTTTGCCATTTATTTTATGAAGCTATTTAATAAGACAAATCTTTTAATAATGTGCACATTATTTACTAGAAAGGCAAGTTGAAGCTAAATTTTTATGTATTTATGATGTGGAAAAGAAAATAGTGCTTGTCAAAATTGAGTATCCCTGTCTGGAAATATAGCCTACTAGTTACACGGACTCTTGAGCCAGATTGCTTGGGTTCTAATCTTTGCTCCACAAATTACTTGAAACTTCATGTAAATTAATTTCCTCATCAGTAAAATGCAGAAAATAATAGTACCTACTTTAGTTGGTTGTTGTGAGGACTAAATGAGTTATTGTATACAAAGCACTTTGCAGTGTGTAACATACAGTAAGTGGTGTATGCATGATGGCTATTATTGTTATATAGCTTGAGCAAACAAGAAAAGCAGAAAATTTTATTTTTTAAGCACTTCCCTAGTAGTAATATATTCGACATATTGTTACAAATAATTGTCTGTTTTTTGTTGCAGTGTTTGGGAAATGGGAAGTAATGACAGCTGGCACCTGAACTAAGTACTTTCATAGGCAACACCATTCCAGAACTTCAGGATGAATGGGGATATGCCCCATGTCCCCATCACTACTCTTGCGGGGATTGCTAGTCTCACAGACCGTAAGTTTGGTTATTTTATCTAATTTATGTTCTACTCTGACATTGATTTTTAAAGAGACTATAACATTAATTATTTGCAGCGTCATAAATAACAAAATGTGTAAAGATTTTAGATTTTGAATGACACACAACATTACTTTCTTTGGTTTATTGGCATAAATGTGAAAGTAACAGAATTAGTGTAGTCAACTAATAATAGATAAGACCTTAATTTCTGTTTCATGCTAAGGACCCATTAAGAAATGGTAGTGTGTGTTTGTTTAAAGGTCTTATATGATAAAGGGATAAATGCAAAAGTAAGGATCAAAGAAGATGAAACAAAGCATTAAGAAAAATCAAAACCAGAGAAGCATGGGTTTGCATATAGGAACTATTACAGACTTTTAAAAAAGCGTTTATGGAAATGGTAAGTGAAACTGCCCTTCAAAGAAGAAAATTTGATAGCCCAACATAATCTGATTTCTTAGTGACGTTTATTTTGGATGTCATGTTTAGTAATCTTTTGGAGTTTGTCATAGATGTCAAGAGCCTATTTTACCCTGAACACTTAAGTTTAAGAACATCTTCATTCTCTTGAGATTTAATTAGTGTAGCATAATATTTTAGGGACTCATTCTTTTGGTAGGCAACTCTGATTCTCAGTCCCTGGGTAATGGTGCAAAAAGCTCCTCACAATGTTAGTCTTTATCCTACCTGAATAAAGGGAAAAAGAGATATGAGAGGGGAGGGTAGACTGTGAGGAGATGACATACTTTTCTTTGTATAGCAAGCATTATGCAAGATATGGGGCTTCATAAAAGGAGCTATAAGAAAATAACTTCAAGAAATGTTTTCATCTGTTTTCCCCAAAATACTATTTTTTTCTGTTATTAATTTCCAGCTAGTTTAAGTGGGGGTAAAATAGATAACAGCCTACAGCTTTGCAGCAGGGCTAGTTTATAAAATCTGACATAACAAGAAAGTAGCCAGTAGGGTTAGAATAACTCAGGTAAGAAAGCTTTTGAAACAGTCTTTAGTTTTGGTTATCACTTTGTTATAGGTAAGGCATAAATTCATATAATATGTAGGAGTACAGAATCAAATATACTACCAGGAATTTCTTTGCTGGGGGGGGGGTGCGGTGTCTGCCCATTATCTCAGCTGTACCTCATTTTAAAAATTTGCCCAATAAGCCCTACTTATTAAGTAATAATTTGTTTCCAGTGTTTTTATTAATAGAAACCGTGTTATTACCCATTGTGGCTGAGTGGCATGATAGTTATACTATATAGGTGATTAGAAATTAAACCAAAAACAAAGACACTGTAGTTAACTTTAACTATTAGTTTAGACAAATGAACAAATTTCATTTATATGAAGACATTAAATAACTGAATTTAAACTACTGTAAAACGTTTATGCCCTTTTGTTTGCTGTCAGAATAAAATGAAGAGAGACTATTTAGTAATTTATAACTTAAAGCAAAATTCCTTAGATATTTTTCTTCCTTCAGAATCCTATTCTGTGGACATTATTCTGCTACCAAAGTGAACTCTTTATTTTTGTATTTATTTAAGCTTTTAAAAACACACATTACTTGTCTATCTGGTGAAGAGTCAGGTATTGTTACTTGGTTTATTTATTTGATTCTGATAAATCTTATAACAGAAATAATACAGTCTCAGTTCTTGGAAATTACTTAGTTTTTAACCCTACTTTTTTTACTCACTTATTAAATTAATAAAGATTTAAGACATGAAAAGTTAGCACAGAGTTTTATTCTTAGAGAGTAGTATAATCTATTATGGTCCAAGGGACGTTTGGGGAGTTTTAATAGAGTTGTTTGGGGTTTGTTGGGGGAGAGACGGAATGCCTTTTAATAAATTTGTCACATTTATATTTATAACTTATTTTTAATCCCCAAATACATTTAAACACTAAAGAGATTTCTTTCTGTCACTCAGTTTCTAATAATATGATTTTATTCCCAATAGTCCTGAACCAGCTGCCTCTTCCATCCCCTTTACCTGCTACAACTACAAAGAGCCTTCTCTTTAATGCACGAATAGCAGAAGAGGTGAACTGCCTTTTGGCCTGTAGGGATGATAATTTGGTTTCACAGCTTGTCCATAGCCTCAACCAGGTATCAACAGATCACATGTAAGTACAATCTGAAATAAAATGAAAAGTTTTGGTCTTGCTAAGAGAATCAGTATTCCTGGTTTTACTTTCATTTCAAAAAATTTTAATACATAGTTTATTTTAAATTATTTGAATATCCAAGTGAGAATATAGCCTGTGATGAGATATTAATGAGATTTAAATAGGCCATAGTTATTTTGAGACAGTAGTTCTGACCATGTGATTCTATGAGGATCTTTTCGATTCTTATAATAATCATGGGATTCATCAAGACGGATGTGTGCAGAGGTCTAATGTTGCTCACGAAGTTAGCTCTCTTTTTCCTGGAATTGCTGGAGTAGTTAGAATTCCCAGGCACTAGGGACTTTAATGCTGGCTTTATTTGGAGTAGGCTTATATGCTTTTCATGTAAAGTATAACAGGAACTCAAAGATTAACTTCAAGGCTACTACAGAATTTGGGACTAATTTTTTTCTAGAATTTATCATACAATCTGAACATAGGTGTGTATTTTCACACAATAGACTTTTCAAATAATATGCACTTAAATTACGTAGCCTATTTACAGAACTTTTGCACTAGTAGACTTTTTAAAATTTACTTTTTACTACAAAAGCAGTGAATACTTGTAATATCTCAACACAAAAATGTAAAAAAGTTCAGAAGCCACTACTCAGCGGTACTCATGTGTCCTTCCATTCTTTTACTGTTGGTTAACTTAAAGTTCATTATTTAGGGGAATGAGGATAAAGCACATTATAATGGAGAGGTCTCTGCCATTAGCTGTAGCACATACTTCAGGGCCATTTTTAAAGCTGATGAATTTAGGTGAAATACTAAATGTGAATTTTCTGATGGAGAAACTGAGAAATGATTGGTTATGTCACTCCAGAAATTCAACAGTGTCTAAATATTATATCACTTCTTATACATGTACATCCTTAATCAAAAGTTTTCACCACATATTTAAAGAGATAAGGGAAATAGCACATGTATAGTTATGATTTACTATATGGAGAGCTGCTTTAACATTGCCCCCAGAAATTAATTTTATCAGTGGATACCATCTTTATGAATCGTACTAGATTTAATGAGTGGAACAGTGACGTGTAGAATATAAGATTTAAAATACTGCCTATATTTAATTTTTTTATCATTTACCTTCCATAGTTGTGAACTTAATTTGCTACTTCCTAATTGCAGCTATTCTTAACCACTTGCTTGGGTTTTTTCCCCTGATGGCTTTATTTGAGAAGAGAATAAAGAGGGGAAAATTATGTAACCTTGGGTCTTGTCTTAACCAATGTGCCAACATTATTTCATTCAGAGGACATGCTCAAAAAGACAGATCCACTCACATTCAGATGTAAGGGAGAAAATATATTCCAAGCCCAAATATCAACTTCTGTGCATAATTATCACTTCTACCCTTCCATTATTTTGAATAGTTTAGAATAGACACTATTTTCTCCTTTGAAACTAATATGAACATTCTTAAATAAACTTAAAATTCCATAAAATAATGTTTGGGGTTCTTTTTTTTTTTCTGTTTAAAATAAAATGGGGGGGGGAAGAAGTCCGTAGAAGAACTCCCCTCTATCATTTTTTTGATAATTCTCTTTCTTCTAGGATTAGCGTCTTCAAAAATCCACGAAACTGTTAGACATGCTTGTGTAATTTATTTTTATACCATAAGTCTTCTTGATTTTCTGCCTCAGCATTTTCTGAATTTCACTGGTGAATTCTTAATCATCCATCACTGTTTTAATGTTTTGTATTTAATTTTTCAATGCCAGAGAGTTGAAAGATAACCTTGGCAGTGATGATCCAGAAGGCGACATACCAGTCTTGTTGCAGGCCATCCTGGCGAGGAGTCCTAACGTTTTCAGGGAGAAAAGTATGCAGAACAGATATGTACAAAGTGGTGAGGTTTTTAATAATTGAATTTCATAGTGTATATATATATATTTTTAATGTGTCCCATATTAGAACTTGTTTCACATGTAATTAAAGTCAGGTGTGTCCTTTAACAAGCTAGCTTGTCATCTGTTAATGCCGTGTTGATACCTTGAATGAAGCCAAGAACGAAAAGGAAACTAAACGGATGTTAACATTCTTGCAGTTTAATATGTAACTAAATTCCTTGGGAATTAGGCAAAGCTTAATATGTGGTTTGCTAGATATTTCAGACTTTATTAGTTCATTCAATGGAAGAGCTTTAGGAATTTTTTTATTTAAAAAAATCATAGAATAGATATGAAAGGAGTCTTCATTAATCAAATAATAAATAAAAATATCTGCAGAGCTTCTCAACATGTAGTACATGTATAAATAATTATACCAGGTATTAATTTTAGAATCGATGGTGACTATATTCATGGTTATGTAGTAATTGGTTTAACACTTCTGTTGCCTTAGCAATAGAAAAAGGTTTATAATAAGTATTACTATTAAGGAAAATTCTATTTATAGTAAGCATTAGAAAACCCATAAAAATGTGATGTCCAACACAGATATGATTTTTCTGTAGTCAAGAAGAACCTTTAAGTTAGGAGCATTGTTCTGGTCTGAAGCTTACTGAATCAGGCAAGCCCAAGTACTTGCTTCCCTCTCAAGATTAAAACAGTCAGAAGGGAATAGTTTAGAGAACCCAGGAAGGTCTAGTTTATTTAATTGGTTACTTGTATTCAAGAATATTGCCACATTTATTGACAGTACCTCCATGAAGCTTGCCATTCCATTTCTTAGTTTTATTTTTTAATAGTATTACTTTGTTGATTCTTTATATTTGTGTGTAAGTTGTGTTTTTAAAGCAATTGCATAGTTACTATCCATTTCCCAAAGTGAATCCAGGGAAATTTCCTTTCAGGAAATCAAAGGTAGGTATGCAGGGCAAGACTGTATCTTCATCAGAACTAATAAGCTAGATGGCAGTCGTAGGAGACAGATAGGAATGGTGAAAGGAAAGCTAGAATTACACATACTCTGGAAGAGTGTTGGAATGAAAGAAAATATGGAGAGATTGTTGATTGGAAGAAAGGCTATAGGCATACCTCGTTTTATTGCACCTCGCTTTATTGCGCTTCTCAGATATTGCCTGTTTTACAAATTGAATGTGTGGCAACCACACACTGAACAAGTCTGTCAGTGCCATTTTTCCAGCAGCATTTTACTTTGTGTCTCTGTCACATTTTGTTAATTATCACAATATTTGAAACTTTTTTATTATTATTGTATGTGTTCTGGTGATCTCTGATTGGTGATTTTTGAAGTTACTGTTGTAATTGTTTGAGGGCACTAGGAACCGTGCCCATGTAAGACAGTGTAATCAATAAATGTATGTTTTGGCAGGACTGGCAGTTCCCCTCTCCTTGGGCCTCCCTATTTTCTGAGACACAACAACATTGAAATGAGGCCAGTTAATAACTCTACAATGGCCTCTTAAGTGTTCAAGTGAAAAGAACAGTCACATGTCTTTCACTTTAATCAAAAGCTAGAAATGCGGGCTTCCTTGATGGCGCAGTGGTTGAGAGTCTGCCTGCTGATGCAGGGGGACATGGGTTCGTGCCCTGGTCCGGGAAGATCCCACATGCCGCGGAGCGGCTAGGCCCGTGAGCCATGGCCGCTGAGCCTGCGCGTCCGGAGCCTGTGCTCCACAACGGGAGAGGCCACAGCAGTGAGAGGCCCACGTACCGCAAAAAAGAAAAAAAAAAAGCTAGAAATGCTTAAGCTTAGTGAGGAAGCCATGTCAAAAGCCAGGATAGGCCAAAAGCTAGGCTTCTTGTCCCATATAGCCACCTAGCAAAGGAAAAGTTCTTGAAGGAAATGAAAAGTGCTATACCCCAGTGAACACTTGAATGTTAAGAAAGCTAAATAACCTTATTGCTGAGATGGAGAAAGTTTTAATGGTCTGGGTAGAGGATCAAACCAGTCAGAGCATTCCCTTAAGCCAAAGCCTAATCCAGAGCAAGGCCCTAACACTCTTCAATTCTCCGAAGGCTGAGAGAGGTGAGAAAGCTGCACAAGAAAAATTTGAAGCTAGCAGAGATTGGTTTATGAGATTTAAGGAAAGAAGCTATCTCCATAACATAAAAGTACAAGGCAAAGCTGCAAGTGCTGATGTAGAAACTGCAGCAAGTTATCCAGAAGATCTAACTAAAATAAAAAATGAAGGTGGCTGTGCTAAACAAAAGATGTTCAGTGTAGACAAAACAGTCTTGTATTGGAAGAAGATGCCACCTAGGACTTTCATGGCTGGAGAGGAGAGTCAATGCCTGGCTTCAGAGCTTCAAAGGACAGGCTGGCTGTCTTGCTAGGAACTAATACAGGTGGTGAATTTAGGTTGAAGCCAGTGCTCATTGACCATTCTGAAAATCCTAGGGCCTTTAAGAGTTATGCAAAATCAACTCTGCCTGTGCTCTATAAATGGAATAACAAACCTGGATGACAAACATGTTTGTTTATAACATGGTTTTTTGAATACTTTAAGCCCACTGTTGAGATCTGCTTCTCAGAAAAAGATTCCTTTCAAAATATTACTGCTCATTGACAGCACATCTGGTCATCCAGGAGCTCTGATGGAGATGTACAACAAAACTAATGTTATTTTCATGCCTGCTAGCACAACATCCATTCTGCAGCCCATGGATCAAGGAGTCATCTCAGCATTCAAGTCTTATTAATTTAAGAAATACATTTCATGAGATTCTAGCTTCCATAGATAGTAACTCCTCTGATGGATCTGGACAAAGCAAATTGAAAACTTTCTGAAATGTTTCACCATTCTAGATGCCATTAAGAACATTCATGATTCATGGGAAGAGGTCAAAATATCAACATTCACAAAAGTTGGAAGAAGTTGATTCCAGTTCTCATGGATGACTTGTGAGGGGTACGAGACTCCAGTGGAGGAAGTAACTGCAGATGTGGTAGAAATAGCAAGAGAACTAGAATTAGAAGTAAAGCCTGAAGATGTGACTTAATTGCTGAAATCTCATGATTAAAGTTTAATGGATGAGGAGTTGCTTCTTGTGGATGAGCAAAGAAAGTGGTTTCTTGAAGTGGAATCTACTTGTGGCTGAGATGCTATGAAGATTGTTAAAATGACCACAAAGGATTTAGAATATTACATAAGCTTTAGCTGACAAAGTAGCAGCAGAGTTTGTGAGAATTGACTCCCAATTTTGAAAGAAGTTTTACTGTGAGTAAAATGGTGTCAAATGGCATTGCGTCCCACAGAGATGTCATTCATGAAAGGAAAGAGTCAATCAATGCAGCAAACTTCATTGTTGTGTTATTTTAAGAAAGTGCCAGAGCCACCTCAACCTTCAGCAACCACCATTCTGATCAGTCATCAGCCACCAACATTGAGCAAGACCCTCCACCAGGAAAAAGATTACAACCTCACTGAGGGCTCAAACAATGGTTAGCATTTTTTAGCAATAAAGTATTTTTAAATTAAGGTATGTACATTGTTTTTTTAGACATAATGCTATTGTACATTTAATGGACTACAGTATAGTGTAAACATAACTTTTATATGCACTGGGAAACCACAGGAAATTCATGTAACTCCCTTTATTGCGATATTTGCTTTATTGCGGTGGTCTGGAACCGTATCTGCAATATCTCTGAGGTATGCCTGTAATAGGAAATAGGATAAGGGCATTGAGTATAGGATGACGTAAATAAATGTAAGGTTGAATAAAGGAAGTCTTCCGAGGCTATTTATACTACATTTTTACAACTTATATCTTTAATAAGAAACTTCGAGTATTCACCTTTCAGTCGCATATTTTGTGGTTTTTACTATATATGCTTATTTTTTAGTCTGAAACATTGTTTCATTTCTCCATATCCTACTTTGTAAAAACAAACTAGCATTTAAAAACTGATTCATTGCATGTTGTGATTTTTTTTTCCTAAGCATTTTCCATCTGGCTTTAAAATTTTAAAAGGTGATTTTTGGTTGTTAAATATAAATGTGAGTCACACATTTGGAAAAAATTTAATAATGTGCAAATCACTTCATTCATAGTTCTTTGGATCTCTGAGAGAATCAGAAAGGACTACGAGTATTTCATTTGCCCCTTTTATTTATAAAGCCACTGCCTCCAAACTAGTAATTCCAGCTTGTCACAGTGATGACTGTTAATTCAGGAGAAAATACTTTTTAATTCCCATCTCATGGAGTCTTGCCCCCTTTCTCTCAAAAAAAAAAAAAAAAAATTCAGCAACAGTAGTTATAGTGATTAAATTATTAAGCCATGGAATGTATGATTTAGTACTGAATTTGAGTTGGAAGAGAAAATTCATAAATTGAAATTTAGACTACATAGAAAACACGCTATTAGTGTTAGACTTTGAGGTGCTCTCATCTCATTCAGCCACTGTGGTAGAGCTAGAATCCTTTCTGTAGTTCCTGGCAAATGAACATGTAACTTCTGTTTGAATGTTTCTGGTGAAAGGCACTTTTCATAGCAGCAGCAGGAAATGAAATTTGGGGAAATGATGTGATACTTGAAACTCCCAGAAAGATTGGCTATACATACCATAAGAAAGGTCAGAGTTAATCATAGATTTTTATCTTTGATTTTAGAGTGTCTAAATAGCTGAATTTTTCTGCATCTCCTATATAACAAAATGCCACTTATGCAACAATTGAAGGAACAGTGTCTAACTTGAAAAGAAATGTGAGAATCTGAAAGCTCTTTTCACACTTTCATTCATTAAACAAATATTCACTTAATCCTATTTTATGGCAAGAATTACTGTGGAAGAAAGAACAGGAGCATTCTGTTGTTTGTTAACAGACTTTCAGATGGTAATTTCAGTACTTCAGACTTTGGACCCTTAAGTAAAGTACTTTTTAAAACTTAGGTCCCGGGCTTCCCTGGTGACGCAGTGGTTGAGAGTCCGCCTGCCGATGCAGGGGACAGGGGTTCCTGCCCCAGTCCGGGAAGATCCCACATGCCGTGGAGCGGCTGGGCCCGTGAGCCATGGCCGCTGAGCCTGCGTGTCCGGAGCTTGTGCTCTGCAACGGGAGAGGCCATAACAGTGAGAGGCCCGCGTACCGCAAAAAAAAAAAAAAAAAAAAAAAAAAAAAAAACTTAGGTCCGAATCACAATGAAATAGAGTTGTAAAATTAAGCTCCTAAGGTGGGAGATGTATGTAATAAAGTATTCCATGTAATAGAAAAACCATCCAAAAGCCTGTTGTAGACAGAAGTGTGTAGTATTTGGAAAGAGGTTAGATAGAGCAACTTCTGAAAGTTCTTTTCAAATTCTAAGGCTAAATGATAGGACAATAAGTAAGCAAGTAAATTTAAAAACAAAAAATTATATCTCTGTCTCTGTCCCTGGATTAGTTATATGCTAAAAGGATGTTTTGGTAAAATTGGTTGTACTTGAAATTTATAGTTTCTATATTTTGCTCTACAAACTTAACATGTTGGTCAAAAAGAAAAGAACAGAAAGAACTTTTGAATGTTTGTGAAAGAATGATTGATTTAAATCACTTAAAGAATGCTTTACCATTGGAAGAAAATAACATGTTTTACCATTTTTGTATGTTGTGTAGGAATGATGATGTCTCAGTATAAACTTTCTCAGAATTCCATGCACAGTAGTCCTGCATCTTCCAATTATCAACAAACCACTATCTCACATAGCCCCTCCAGGTAATGTATATATCATTTTATTAAGTACTGTTTTCTGTAGTAAATATGCTTAGGAATATATAGTGTATACATACATTTAGGTAATGGTGAATTACGTGTAGTTAAAAAGTTTAGATGCTTAGCCTTAAATAGTAACCCACATGAATATTTGCCTTAAAATGTTATATGTGGAAATGCTCTAATATACTAATTTAAATAAATAGTAACTTATTTTCATACAAACAAAAGAATGTGTTAAAATAACCAGCGTGTTTGAGATAAATAAGAAAATTCATTGAGTAGAATTTAGGGAGCATGTAAAATAAATGAATTACTCCAGTTTTTACAAACTGCTTAATATAACTCTTAGATTATGAATTGTGAATGACTTTTGTATGTTATTTATTTTTCAGAATTTTTCTGTGTACATATATTTTATACAAATTAGAGTTTGGAGAATTTTATGACAGTGAAATATCAAGGAATATCATATTTATTTCATTTCCTGATATTGTTTATTTGGATTTTGGGTTTTAGCCGGTTTGTGCCACCACAGACAAGCTCTGGGAACAGATTTATGCCACAACAAAACAGCCCAGTGCCTAGTCCATATGCCCCACAAAGCCCTGCAGGATACATGCCATATTCCCATCCTTCAAGTTATACAACACATCCACAAATGCAGCAAGGTAAGAAAGTTGCTTGTTTATTTAAAGGGAATGCCTCTAGTTCCCAGCAAATTCATTTTTTTCTTTTTATAAATTTTAAAACACAAATACTAAACTGTATACTTTTTTGTCAGTGAACGTTTCTTTTAAGCTGTGGCTTATATTATTAAAAATGTTACATTTATTACTTGGGAAGTCATCTGGGAGATAAAAAGATCAGTGTAATTTGACTCTTTGGATTACCTTATTATATTATACAACTGAGTATATCTGGTTATGAAATTAGGAACTGCTTTATTTAATTGGGCTTCTTACAGTAGCACTAAGTCAAAGAAGAATTACGTTTTAATTAGTAAAGTATATGTTGTGTGAAAATTATAATATCAAGTAGATACAGTACTGGTAGAGGAAAATTAATAATCTTGGATTCAAAATTTTCTGGGATTAGATTATTAGTTCTCATTTGAAGTCAATTGTTGATAATATGATGTCTTTTTTTTTTTTTTTTTTTTTTTTGCGGTACGTGGGCCTCTCACTGTTATGGCATCTCCCATTGCGGAGCACAGGCTCCGGACGCGCAGGCTCAGCGGCCATGGCTCATGGGCCCAGCCGCTCCACGGCATGTGGGATCTTCCCGAACCACGTATCCCCTGCATCAGCAGGCAGACTCTCAACCACTGCGCCACCAGGGAAGCCCTATGATGTCTTTTTAAGATCATACTGCGTTGGGCTCTATGTCATGGCTATTAAATAATGTATTTACTAGTATATTGTACTTTTTTAAAGAAATTTTGAAAAGTACAAAAGATAATATAACAGATATCTGTGTTTTTATCCCTCATAATTAACAGCAAATTTTTAACATTCGCAGTCAGTCATTAGTACCTGTTTGTATTCTTGGTTTTTTATTATGCATGGATCAAAACATGCTTCATTTATAAACTTTTATCTTACAAACTTTTAACTTAGTGTCATCTATTAAAACAGCCAACTTCTGGTTTTCCAAAGCTAGATAATGAAATGGTAGGTTGAGCCTATTTGATACAGTAAGTCAAGGAAAAACTTGGAGACCAATCACACCTTTGGAATAGACACCTCCAAAATTTTAGAATTTAGTGTGAGTACTGAACAGAAGTATGCGTGTATATGGGCTCTTGATACTTGTGAAATATTACTCTGGTATGCCAAAGTTATGTGAAACATTTTAAATGTAATTAATAAAGAGGGAAAATATTGAAAGGACATATTTGCTTCATACGGAAATATCCACATAAATATGTGTAGAAAAAAAACATAAATTTTTACTCTAAACACTGTTGTTGTTTTATAACAAGATAAACCCAGCTTTTTCAAAAGAATACATTGAAATCACAAAATCAAAAGAAAAATGTAGTTTGAGGGCCTATTCAGTAATGAGTCATTTCTTAGAAATTCTCAGATACTTGAGAGACCAAAAATAATACAAGGGATTAACCCCACACAGATACCAAAATTACTGTAAATAAGAAAATTTAATGTGGTAAGGAACAAATAGATTGGTAAATGGGACAGTAATGGGTCCAGAAATAAGGCAGATGTCTGTGGGAATATAGAGTTTGTGAAAGGTAATATTTAAGAAACACTTTATAAAAAAAACAAAAAAAACACTTTATATTATAAAAATTTTAACCATGCAGAAAAGTTGAAAGAATAGCACAGTGAAACATTTCACCAACAGGCATTCTGCCTCTCTGTCCTTAAATACATCTGCTAGGAAGTCAGTTCTCCTTTATAAACACCAAGTGTAATAATTTACCCCTAAAAAAATTAAGAACATTTCTGTAGTATCATCTGATGCCATCTACATTGTTTTCACCAGTTGACCTCAAATATGTCTTTTATAACCTTTTTTTCCCCACATAGGATCTAATCTAGTTTCTCACACATTGCATTTGGTTTTTACATCTCTTGACTCTTTTAATCTAAACAGTCCCATACCCTTTCCCCATGACAGTAATTTTTGGTTTTTTGAGGAGTCTGTGCTACTTTTGTTGTAGAATATCCCATATTCTAGACTTCACTGTTTCCTCATTGTGTTGTTTAATTTGCTTATATACTTCCTATATTTCCTACCAACTGGAAGTTACCTTTAAAGGCTCTGTTAGTTTCTAGTTGTATATTTTTGGCAAGGGTACTAAATAAGTAATGTTGTACACTTGCTATTGCATCACATCAGAGGGCATATAATGGCAAGTGGCTTCATTATTAGTGACATTTAGGTGATGACTACTCCATGTCTTCTTTTATAAGGAACATAATATTTCTTTGCAATCAGTGAGCAATCTGTCACGTGATATTTTGAAATCATGTAACTGTCCTATTTCCTATTAATCTTTATCCTAAAGGGTTTACCATCCAATAATGATTCTCTTTTCATCAATTTTTACACTGGTCATTGGAAAATGGTGATTTTCCAATTTTGTCATTCTAAAGATGGTATTTTGAATCAGTGTGTAATAATGGATTGTTTAATAAATCATGTTGGATTGGTTGGCTAGGCATTTTGAAATTTTATTTGGATTCCTAGATCATCTAGAGCAAAAGTGTTCTAGACGGATGAACTATTTACGTTTGTATTTTAAGTCATAAAATTATAAGAAGAAGGGGCTTCCCTGGTGGCGCAGTGGTTAAGAATCTGCCTGCCAATGCAGGGGACACGGGTTCGAGCCCTGGTCCAGGAAGATCCCACATGCCGCGGAGCAACTAAGCCTGAGTGCCACAACTACTGAGCCTGCACTCTAGAGCCCACGAGCCACAACTACTGAGCCCGTGTGCCACAGCTACTGAGCCTGCGCTCTAGAGCCCACGCTCTGCAACAAGAGAAGCCACCGCAATGAGAAGCCCGCACACCACAACGAAGAGTAGCCCCCACTCTCCGCAGCTAGAGAAAGCCCTCACACAGCAAGGAAGACCCAATGCAGCCAAAAATAAATTAATTAATTTAAAAAGAAATTATAAGAAGAAAACATGGGGTGAATTTTGGATACCTTAGGGTCGAGAAGGCCTTGTTTCTAAGCAGGACTGGATTCTAGAAATGGAAAAAAAACCCAGATTAATTCTAAATTTCTGTGTAATAGGAGAGAACAAATAAGAACAAGTAAATTTAGGGAAAAAACTTTTTCAATATTTATTACAAAGTATTAATTTTAAATACAGCAAGATCTTATGCAGATTGATAAGAATAAGACAAAAATAGACTAAAGAATTAAACAATTTACTGAAAAAGAAAAACAAAGTGGATACGGAAAGATTTAATACATATACGAAAGTACGGTCAACCTGGCTCACAATTAAAGAGATGCAAATCAAAATTAAATTGAAATAAAATTTTATATCTGTCAGATTAGTAACATTTTATAGTGTGCAGGGAAATTTGAACTTCATACAGTCTTCATAGGGACATAAATTGATAAAACCATTTTAGAGAGCAGTTTGACAATATCTGTTCCCGTTTAAAGTACATACCTCCTTCAGTTGTTAAAAATCTATCTCCCTGGGCTTCCCTGGTGGCGCAGTGGTTGAGAGTCTGCCTGCCAATGCAGGGGACGCGGATTTGTGCCCCGGTCTGGGAAGATCCCACATGCCGCCGAACGGCTGGGCCCGTGAGCCATGGGCGCTGAGCCTGTGCTCCGCAGTGGGAGAGGCCACAACAATGAGAGGCCTGCGTACCGCAAAAAAAATCTATCTCCCTTACAAGTAGGAGTGGGGCTAAAAATGCTCAGGCAGTTTTATCTCAAGTTCTAGCAAGCATTCATGGAAAAGATATTCTATTCTTACATGGATTAAAGACTAAGTGTGAAGAAACAAAACTATGAAACTTTTGAAAGAAAATATCAGAGAGTAATTTTTATGATTTTGTGTTCAGTAGGGAATCTGAATGTCCAATACACATGAAAGATGCTTGGCTTCACTGTTAATTAAGGAAGGAAATGCTAATTAAAGTGGCTATCAGAGACATTTCCCATCTTCAAATTGATGAAAATCATTGGCAAGGATATAGAGCAGTATGAACACTTATCTACTACCAGTAGAGTGGACATAAATAATTTGGAAAGCTATTCGTTAATATTTAGTAAGGTTTAAAAACAGGAATATCCAGCAATTTCACTCCTAAGAAACATTTGTAAAAAAGTCATATACAAGAATACACATTACAGCATTGTTTATGATGACAAAAATACTCAAGCGATCGAAACTATTAACAGGGGACTTCCCTGGTGGTACAGTGGTTAGGACTACACGCTTCCAATGCCGGGGGCCCAGGTTCAATCCCTGGTCCAGGAACTAGATCCTACATGCATGCCACAACTAAGAGTTTGCGTGCTACAACTAAGAGTTTGCATTGCCACAACTAAGGAGCCAGCAAGCCTCAACTAAGAATCCCGCTTGCCGCAACTAAGACCTGGCACAAACAAACAAATAAATACTTTTTAAAAATAAAAAAATAAACTAGTAACACAAGGATGGATAAAGTATGTACATTATGCAGCAGAATATATGTATTTATTCAAAGTAAATGAATTTAAAACTACATATATAAAAATGGATACATTTCAACACAATATTGAATTTAAAAAGCAAGTTATAGAAGGATATATACAATACATATACCATTTATACAAAGTTATAATGTGCAAAACAGTGCTATGTGTTATTTAAGAATATATTCATTTATAGCAAAGGTAAAAAGGTATTCATAGGTAGAGTGAACTCTAAATTCAGTATAGTGATTACTTTTAGGGAATAAGGGGAAAGAAATAGAGGAGAGGAATATGCAGATATATGGAGAGCTTCAGCCATATCTAATGTCTTATTTCTTTTCAAAAATCAATCTGAATGACTTGTGGCAAAGTGTTAAGATTTGATCAAGCTCTGGATAGTCAGCCAGCTCATTATATTAGTCTTTGTAATTTATATGCTAAAATATTACTTGTGAGCAATTATTATTGTCCTGTAAGAATTTTAACAGTTTATTTTTATAAAGCTTTTTTAAAATTCTTATTAATTTCAGCATCGGTATCAAGTCCCATTGTTGCAGGTGGTTTGAGAAACCTACATGATAATAAAGTTTCTGGTTCGTTGTCTGGCAATTCTGCTAATCATCATGCTGATAATCCTAGACATGGCTCAAGTGACGACTACCTACACATGGTGCACAGGCTAAGTAGTGACGTATGTAATATATTAGTTGTCATTAAGGTAATAAAATAGTTCTAATATTTGTCTTATAACCTAGTATTTCAGTTCTGTAATTTGAAGGATATCTACCTTTTATTGAGGATTATACTGGGTCTGAGAATCTAGCTGTACCTGTAGAGCAGGGTTGATAAACTGGCCAATAGTCTGACCCATAAACTAAGACTGATTTTCACAGTTATAATAAAGAGTTTAAAAGAACAACAACAAAGAATGTTATGTGACAAACTGTATATGATCCATAAAGCCTGAAATATATACTATCTGTCCCATTACAGAAAAAGTTTGCCAACCTCTGGTCTAGAGGTTGAGGTCCTTAATGAAATATACTTCATTTTTAAATGTTTGCTCACACAGATGTCCTCTTAAATAATGAGCCTTTATTTATTAGTGCTTAGCTCTTTTTCCCTCTAAGACTTGTACAGAAATTTTTTCCCTGAAATTTAATGTTACTGAAATATTCCACATACTGGAAATCTGTCTTGTCATTGGTTTGGTGGTATTATCGCATAAGTTACATGTATTTAAGTTTAACAAAGATGACATTGGACTCTGCCCTCAAGACATTTACATTTACAGCCTGGTGGGATGTTCAGAGCTCCTTTGGTAGAAAATAGCAAACAAAAATGGAGCATACTAGTAATACCAGTTTTCTTATTCATTGCTATGCTTAGGCTGTTGATTCTTTTGGATACAATTTCAATTCTTCTAAGATATACCACGAAGAAAACAGGAAAGTGCAGAAGAATAATGCTTTTGAATACCAACACTTTACCTGTCAGTAATTTATGTCTTTTATTGGTTCTCTTTAAGATTTCTATAAAGCCTCTTCTATCATTCAAGATATAAATGTTATACTCTATTCCTAGGATGGAGATTCTTCAACAATGAGGAATGCTGCATCTTTTCCCTTGAGGTCTCCACAGCCAGTATGTTCCCCTGCTGGAAGTGATGGAACTCCAAAAGGTATCATTGTAACTAAAATTTCCTTAAATTTTTCACATTTCAAGTTGAGTAAAGAATTCAGACTTCTTAATGCAGTTACCAAAAATTATTCTCTATTGTTTTTCACTTATTGTAGAAAAAAATGAACCTGTACTTACTGATACTGTTTTCAGATATATACAGTATCATTCTTACTAATAATCCAGTGGTCTTTTCAAACCACAGTCTTTTTCATCTTTCTTAAATATTTGAAATTATTGATCAGCTTTCCCTAATCTTCACCCTCCCCCCCAAACTTATTTTATATTGAATCCACCTATTTTCCTCATCCTTTTTTCATTGATTTTTTTTTTCTTCATTAGCTCTTTTCTCTGCTCTATCGTTTCTCAAGATTTCTGTCATTAGATTTTTAATCTTCCATTGTACTTTTTTCCTTGGCTATTTTACTCAGTTTTGGTAATAGCGTTTGTTACTTTTATGAACAGGGCCCCCAGATCAATGTCTTTTGCTTCCAGTCCTGTCTCCCAAGTTGTAATTTTTCATTTCCGGACAAAACCTCCTCATATCTAGCTGGTATTTCAAATTCATGTTCAAAATTGTACTCACTGTTCTTTCTGCCATTCCTGTTTCTCTTAATGCTATTCCAAATCCTGAATTATCTTTAAAGTCTTCTCTTACTTCTTAGGTAGTCATTTATCAGAATCTGGCCTGTTCTATGTTAATTACTTCACTAGATCTCTTACACCTACTTTCATCTCTGCTTATTAAAATCGTATTAATTCTTCAAATTCTAAGTTAAATGGGTGATCTTCTATTGACCCTTCCCTGGTTTCCCCAAGCCGTTAGTTTCTGTTTTTTCTAATAACTTATCCTGTACTATCTTATGGACGTGAATTTTATTTTATTTATCTTCAAATTCCCAAAGAACCTTGCGTGGTCTTCTGTGTATAATAGAGTCACAAAATTCTGAGTCCATGTTTGAACTATTTTTTAAAATACTTAAAACTAAGGTCTAATAATTGGAGTCATCCAAGTTTGTTGGAAGAGAATATTGTATCCACTTTAAAGAAGTAGCTTTTAATTAATTGCAATATAGCTGATAATAAATTTTATCTATCTGTGACAAATTCTAATTATAGCCGTCTAAAACATGGACTGGTCTGCCTCATTGTAAAGATTTTTTTTTCAGAGATTATGTTCCAACTCTTTGATCAGGGATATTCTTCATGAGGTGAAAGTTGAACTTTTATGAGCCATTCTAATTCAATAATTAGAATTATGAGCCATTCTAATTCTATAATTCTGTGAATTTCCAGACATAGAAGTAACCCAGCTTCTGAAAGAGAGAACAACTTCCAGAGTAACTCTATTTGTACTTTAGGTGTCAAAGTTAGGTACATATCTCACAAGTATTTTCAGAGTAAGAAATAATCAGAGTGCCAGGGAGGAATAACAGTGGGATAGCTGGTTGCTCTAGATAACCAGACCATTTTTCCTCTAACTGTTGAGGATGGATAGATGAGTGAATGGATGAATGGATTGTTAGGTGGATAGATAACTTTAGATAGAAAGAGAAGAAAACTTTAGGACAGTTAACCTCACGAACACATTAGTCATCAGAAGCCTCTATTTCTGTTCGTGAGGGGTTTTTCCAACTAGTTTTGAAGGTTGAATGCATCTTCAATTAGCCTAGTTTAATTTTTAGATAAATTGTTGGAATTTAAAGTTTGTTCTAAAATATATATAATGTGACATGTAAACTTTAAATAAAAAGGCAATATGACGTGTTATAATGTGTAAGATGTTATGGAAAACCCGAATGAACATTTTTTGGCCAACCATATATAAAGCACTTTTAGCTTGACTGATTTTTATAATTTCCCATGGGTTTTTTAAATTTTTATAATTAATTCAAAGAAATGTATATATTATTCAGATACAATTATACTTTTATTTCTGAAGCATATTGATGTAGTTCTTCCTCATTGACAACTTGTTAACTAGGAAAAATTTTCCCATTCGATTAGCTTACTTTTAACACTTCCTTATATCGTATAGTGTTTAATTTAATGGGATCTGGGCTGAAGATATTTTATTTGCTGGCCCTGCATATTTTTCTAATAAAAGGAGGATTAGCAAGCTGAAGAGAGTATGTGAATGATGTTAAGTGGAGGGAGAAAGAGAAGACCACATAAAGGTATAAATTAATACTTTACCACCAATTTTTTAAGTAAGTGAAGACTGATCATTGTAATTTTTCCCACTTCCTTTTTCTTATACCATTAAGTATTCCTGTGAGTGTACACCCTAGGATTTTTTTTTTTATTTTTTTGTAATTTGACAGACTTATTTTTACTTTATACACATCAGTTTTCTTAGATAATAAGTGAGAGAATAGAGATTATCATACCCAAAATATTTGTGTTGCATCTTTAGAAATAGTGAAGTCTTTGCCATTTTCAAGCTAAGTATTTATATTTTTTACGTGAAAAAATAGAAATAATACTGGTCTGGAAGATGGAATACTCATATTTTAATTCAAACCTGGATCATCTGCCAGCAAGCAAAAAGACCATGGGGGACACATCTTTAGGCTTTCTTTTCATATTCTGTAAATAAGTAGCTTGGATGAGATAATTTAACATTTTTTCTAGTGGTACTGTATTGTCACTTATTTAATGTGTCTATCACATTGTCTGAAAATGTAAAACTAGCACAACTGTTCGTTCCTGTTGAATTGTTTTTCTAGGATCAAGACCACCTTTAATCCTACAGTCTCAGTCTCTACCTTGCTCATCACCTCGAGATGTTCCACCAGACATCTTGTTAGATTCTCCAGAAAGAAAACAAAAGAAGCAAAAGAAGATGAAATTAGGCAAGGATGAAAAAGACCAGAGTGAGAAAGCTGCAATGTATGATATCATTAGCTCTCCATCCAAGGACTCTACTAAACTTACATTAAGACTTTCTCGAGTAAGGTCTTCAGACATGGACCAGCAAGAGGATATGCTTTCTGGTATGGAAAATAGCAATGTTTCAGAAAATGATATTCCTTTTAATGTGCAGTACCCAGGACAGACTTCAAAAACACCCATTACTCCACAGGATGTAAACCGCCCACTAAATGCTGCTCAGTGTTTGTCGCAGCAAGAACAAACAGCATTCCTTCCAGCAAATCAAGTGCCTGTTTTACAGCAGAACACTTCAGTTGCTACAAAACAGCCCCAGACTTCTGTGGTACAGAATCAGCAACAGGTATCACAACAGGGACCTATATATGATGAAGTGGAATTGGATGCATTGGCTGAAATTGAGCGAATAGAGAGAGAATCGGCTATTGAAAGGGAGCGCTTTTCAAAAGAAGTTCAAGATAAAGGTAAAATAGTCTCATTACTACCACTTCATGCTCTTGGCAAATATTTAATTATAATGTCAAAAAAGTTTTTTAAAGTAACTCTTCTTTTTCTCATTATATTTTATAATTTTTAATGTTTCTCCTCAATTATGGTTTTATTACTAAAATGCTCGTCCCTCAGAAGTTAAAGCTTAATTTCATTTTTTATCTAAAACCACTATCTGAGATATGGTAATTCTATATAACACATCTGTCACCTATTATATACCAAGTGATTTTATCTGTGTTTGTCTACTAAAATGAACATAAGCATTTCTATATTACATGTGTTTTCCACAAGTTATGTTAATAGAATTTTGCATCTTTATCTTTTTTCTACCAAAACAAGGTTAACCGCTATAGAATTATTTTGAATCATTACATTTACGAAAAGTTTGTATGTTTATTATGCGATTAGATTTTTCACTTAGTTTCTAATTCTGTCATCTCTTAATAAATGTGAAGGTTTTTTTAAGTAAAAAAATTAGGAAAGAATTTTAATATGAAATAGCAAACTTTAAGAATCAGGGATCTTTTGTTGGTGATTATGGTTAAGTGTTCTCTTTTGTCTGACTTGTGTATTAGGATGGGTTTTCAAGACACCTGTTCTATGAGTTTATGGGCTTTCTTTTTGTGCTTTATAAAAATTATAATCAAAGTAAGTTTTGTTAATTTCTTGATTATTTGGTGAACATTATGTATAAAATCTCTTAAATTTTTAGAGAGACTAATGAATCAGTGGTTGAAATTAGTAATTTATGAATTTGATGTCTCTACAGTAGACGCATATACATATTTGAACATTCAAACCAAAGAATACTTTAATATTTAATTTTATAGTTAACTATTCTAGATTAATTTATAGTTCTTAGAGTTTCTATTTGGTCATTATAAAACAAAACTTCTTGATGTTGACTAGAGCTCATTTTTATCTATGATCTTGTTCATTATGTGACAGGATCATTTCTAGATAATTGTGTTCCTCTGCTGAGAAACATGCTGAAGATTCATACTATGTTTTCTGTCTATCATTTGTCTCTTTTTAATGTTACTGGAAAAACAGACTGTATTTGGTAATTGTTGTATTACAGTGTTTGCTAAGTGCGTAAATCACGGGTAGATGCAAATAAAGAGATTGCTAGAAATCTTCATTTTATTGGCTAGGGAACTGGTGGTGTTTTTTTGTTTTGTTTTTAACTAGCAAATCATGGACATTAAAGATGAAATAAAGTGTTGCTTGCCCTTTTTCTCTTTGCTTAGTAGTGTGGGATTTAGGAAATAACTCTATGTGTTCCAATATATATCTCTTCCTCTAACCTCTTATAAAAGTATACGCATGTCAAATGAAGAGAGCAATATTATTCAGCTGCTCTCAATAATATTAACCTTTCCAAAATTCCTGAGTCCTGTGACAGTTTTGCAGAAAACATATACAATTGTAATTTCTTGACCAAGAAATATTAGTTGCCTTGAGAACTGAACTTCTGCATGACGTTTTAATCTGTGTTTTGGAAAATTATATTCTTTAAAAGGAGTATAATCTTTTTTTAATGACCTGATTGTTGGTAGGAATGAAAGCAGAGGAAATGGTGAACTTTTTTTCTTACTTTTTTGAACTTTTACTCTGTCATATTTGTTAAAACCAAAGATTTTACTTATAAAAACTGAATGGAAATAAGGATAGTAAATAATGCTAATTGCATGTTAGCAAACTTATTTTAGACTACTAACTTTTCTTTGGGAGATTAAAACAAAATCGACAAACAGCATCATACTGTTCTTCCTGACACTTGTTATGTATATTTTAATTTTAATTATCAGTTTTCTCTGTAATCTCTGATGGTGTGACTATAACAAAGATAATTGAAAAGTTGAGTGAGCAAAGTTGACTTACAATTTTGAAACAATGTAATTTGACTTACAGAGGTATCTGGTTCTATGAAGATTTAAGGGAAAAGATGAACTATCTGATTTTCAGTTTGATTTAGATGGTTTTTCCAAATTGGTTATGCTGATTTGGCCGACCTCATATTAGTGCTGTCACCTCTAAATTGCCTTCTGACAGCTTTATTTGAAAGCCTTTGGAATTTTAGGTACCAGCTAACATTTGTATCTTGTCATTTTATATTCAACTTCTGCATTGTATGATGAGATAGTGTTTTATATATAAGCAGTTATCTTGAGATTTTGGAAAGATTAAAGGGTTGGTATGTTGCTCTAAGTTTGTAGGTGAGGTCATAAATAAAAGTAAAGTTTTCTGAAGTGGTAGTCTTACAGTCGGCCCTTGAGAGACGAAATACTTCTTTGAAATGAATTTATCACTAGTTACCACTACATTTTAGAACTACTGTATATTGTAAAATTGATATTTACTGTATTCTAAAGTTTGACACTGAGTACTTTTTTATAACTATTTTATTGCTGGTAGCAAGGAGCAAACAAGACTACTTGTGTGGTATACATGGTTTTACTGAGTGCTCTGCTCTAGTTTCTGAGCTTGTTTCCCATTATATTCATTTGTTACGAATGAATGAAGCGTTCCCCTCGATAGACCATAAATCAAAAACCTGTACCTTGTAAATAGATTAGAAAGTTTGGCAAACATGGTTGTTTGATAACTATGGAATTCAGGAAAAGAGATAGAATACTCTTAGAAATATTTTACACAGGCTGTGGTATAACCTAATACACCTCTGTTGCACACACAGAAGACACTTTTCTGGCTGCTAGATATTTATGTTCCTTTGGCCTGTTCTCTCTTCTTTGGAGAGCTTTATATACACTGATAGGTTAATTCTGTGCAACCTAATATTTTATAATATTCCTGAAGGACCTTCTTCTCAGTCTTTTGCTCAAACTTTTAACATCTGTAATTACATAAATTAATTTCAAAAGGCTCTTTTTCTTTGCTTCTGGGATGAGCTGTCATAGACATTAATATCTCCATGTGCTGAAAATTCCTGCTTTCTCTTGTTTAAGAGGGGGTTTCTTTGTTCATCTTTGCCTGTTTCATCTTTTCCCAAGGTCCACTTTCCATGTTAGCAAGTATAAGGAATGGTCTAGCTTCACTAATGTTTTTTATGATGTTAAAATATTCTTGCACTGTAACCCTGATTAGAAGTAAATTATTATCTATTGTCATTTGGAATAAGAGACTGGGACTTGGGACAGGAATAGGACAATTAGTCACTTAGCCTGTACTGTGGTTTAGGTATGGGACTTTTTCATTTTTTAAAATTGGCTATTGTGTGTACAGTTGTTCTGCTTTTTGCTTTAAGTGTTTTCATTTATCACTTGTAGATTTAGGCAAGTGATATAGTTTGTTTCGTACAAGCACAATTGAGTTCACAATTTCTTTAAGGGCCAGATATTATTTTCAAAATACCAGTATCAAGATGACAAGTGTTGTTGGTCTTAAAATTATATCTTTTTGTATGCATTTTCTTCAGGAACACCTGTATTTTGATAGCTAATTTTATGGCTCCCAGTGCTTTAGAGGGCTTACAGGTAATAGTGTCCCAAATATTAAAATTATTCTTCATAGAGATGGCTTTCCATCATTAGGTGAAGATTATTATATAATGAAGACTGATAACAAAAGTGAATAGACAAAAGTGGCCTGTGCTGATTCAGAGCCACTTTACAGGAATAAGTTCGTGGTGGAACTGAATCAGATGAAGTGAATCAGAACCTGCATGCTCTTAACGTATCCAGGAGTTCTTGCAGCAGTAATGTAATTTTTCCAGGTTTTACAGAACAGATGTAGTACCTTTCAATAGTTGAAAAATTTGAACTTTGTATTTAGCAATATTTTATGCATAGTAGAGAAAATTATAAGATCTTCCCCAATCTTCATACACCACTCATGTGCAAATGCTTTTCATGTTTTTATTATAAATAATCATAGTATCTATAAAGATAACTAAATCGAACATGATAATTTCTTTGAAATTAAACACTTTGCTAAATTTCCATTTTAATAATGAAAGATAAATTAGAATGAGGTTAATGATCTATTAATTATTAAGTATTTTGTAATCTTTTAAAATTTAGCCTTCAAGTTATTTTAATGTTCTTCTGAAAGATTGTTCATATTTATAGGATGAGCCACAGATCTCTTAAGAGAGATCTTCAGATGCCTGAGATCTATGTTATTAATAGTTCTTAAGTATGCTTAGGTTACCATTTTAATGACTTTCATGAAGCATATTTCATTGAAAAATATAAAAATCTTAGATTAGATTATACTATTTAAATTTCTAGATCCTTAAAATTTTTTTCTAAATGCTTATCATAGAAGTTTAAGGGATAAGTATAAGGTTACAAGCATCCTGTTTTTGAGGTAATAATTATTTGGTGTGCCCATTGGCAAGATATAAAGATGATTTTGTGTGGCAGAACATTCAAAAGCAAAATTCTATAAATTAGTATTCTAAGTGCTTTTTTCTTAGGTATTGATGCAGAAAGCTTCATATAAGTTCTTACCAGGTTAGTTTTAACTAGGGAAAACAGTTTAATGATAATATACTTTATTATTATCATCGTGTAGTTATTTCGCAAGTGGAGTATATGTGATGATAGATTTGACTTCTGAATTACTGAAAAAGCAGAATGGCTTAGTTCTTCAAAAAATTACTGGCAAATATCTGAAGTAAATTTTAGTAATATTTGATTAGATTGTAAGCTGTAAGGGACTGCTACTTCTCACTTTCAAAACAAAATGATGAAACTTTGGTGTATAAAAGCATCATTACTATTAAAAACATTTTTTTCAGAACTTGGTTCCCTAATATTAAGGGGCTGTTTTTAGTGGTCATTTTGACTTTTCACCTTGTGATCTTTTCCTTAAGTGATACTGTATCACATTAATGAATAGTATAAGAGAATCTAAAGATTCTCCTGAATAATAAAAAAGATTAAAAATAACTTTTAAAACAGCCAGGCAATTCAGCAAGTATCATTAAAGCAGGCAAAGTCTCAGGGTGCTATAATGTTATAGTTATATATCATGTTATGATTCCCAAGACCTAATTGGAAATTCAGTTTATAGAAAATGACCTAGGAGCCTCTTGAGTCAAGTGGAATCATGCACAGAAATACATAGCTGTTAAAAATACCATGACATTTTATTATAGTGGTAGATTTGTGTTTGTGTGTATTTTTGTCTTTAAATTGCACATAAATACTGTAAATAATTTCTTCTTAAGCCAGTATATAGACCCCTAGAACTTTATGTTGAAGAGCTGAAGCATTTTTCTTCAGTTGAAGTTGCTTAAGAAAGATAGCATTTATCTAAAAAGTTCTTATTATAATGCTTCTCATTTTTATAATTATGTTTCCTTGTCTAAAGATACTTCTAACTGTGTGTTAGCTTTTAAATTCCATTTGTGCTGTTGACACCTTGAAGAATTTGAATCCTGGATCAAAGGTTAATAACAAACTATTAAATTCTTTTTTTTTTTTCTTACTCTCCTCATTTACCTATTTTCTAGTGGCATGATTTCTATTTTCTTTTGAGTTTTATTCTTTTCCATACTTCTCTTACATGTGACAAAAGCACCCTGTTTTGTATGTTGGCAAATTTGGGGCTCTTTGTAGTTTTTATTCAGTTAGCAGTTTAAATGATCTTTATACTATACTTGTTAATATTTATTGAGGTACAGCAAGCATGAATATTTCCTCAAACATTGGTTTAAAAGTATTATGCCATTCGTGCCTACTATTTTATATATGTGTATTGACATTTGCATTCACCACATTTTTAAAAAATGTGACTTTAAAAAATAGTCAAAGTCCATATGGTTTTTAATAAGATAAGAATATATGTCTGTTACTGATACTGAATATTTATCTTTGAATTTCAGATAAGCCTTTGAAAAAAAGAAAACAAGATTCTTACCCACAGGAGGCTGGGGGTGCTACAGGAGGTAATAGACCAGCTTCTCAGGAGACGGGTTCTACGGGAAATGGGTCAAGGCCAGCATTAATGGTTAGCATTGATCTTCATCAGGCAGGAAGAGTGGACTCTCAGGCCTCTGTAACTCAGGATTCAGACTCCATAAAAAAGCCTGAAGAAATCAAACAATGTAATGATGCACCTATTTCTGTTCTTCAGGAAGATATTATTGGAAATCTTAAATCTACACCAGAAAACCATCCTGAGACTCCTAAAAAAAAGTCTGATCCTGAGCTTTTAAAGAGTGAAGCGAAACAAAACGAAAGTAGATTGGCAGAGTCTAAACCAAATGAAAACAGATTGGTAGAGACAAAATCTAGTGAAAGTAAGATAGAAACTAAAATTGAGGTGCAAACAGAAGAACCTAAACAGAATGAGAACAGAATGATCGAATCCAGACAAAATGAGAGCACCACAGCCGAGCCTAAACAGAATGAAAACAGAGTGTCTGACACAAAGTTAAATGACAACAAACAAAATAATGGCAGATCAGAAACAACAAAGTCAAGACCCGAAACCCCAAAGCAAAAGGGTGAAAACCGACCTGAAACTCCAAAACAAAAGAGTGATGGGCATCCTGAAACCCCAAAACAAAAGGGTGATGGACGGCCTGAAACTCCAAAGCAGAAAGGTGAGGGCCGACCTGAAACTCCAAAGCAAAAAACTGAAGGTCGGCCTGAAACACCAAAACATAGGCATGAAAATAGGAGGGATTCTGGAAAGCCATCAACAGAGAAAAAACCTGAAGTGTCTAAACATAAACAGGACATTAAATCTGATTCACCTCGGTTAAAATCAGAAAGAGCTGAAGCCTTAAAGCAGAGACCTGATGGGCGATCTATTTCTGAGTCACTAAGACGTGACCATGATAGTAAACAAAAGTCAGATGACAGGAGTGAATCTGAACGACATCGGGGGGATCAATCTAGGGTTCGAAGACCAGAAACATTGAGATCCTCTAGTAGAAATGAACATGGCATTAAATCTGATGGTTCAAAACCTGATAAAATAGAAAGAAAACACAGACATGAATCAGGGGACTCACGGGAAAGACCATCTTCTGGGGAGCAGAAAGCAAGACCTGACAGTCCTCGTGTTAAACAAGGAGATTCTAATAAATCAAGACCTGATAAGCCTGGTTTTAAATCACCAAATAGTAAAGATGACAAAAGGACAGAGGGTAACAAGAGTAAAGTAGACAGTAATAAAACACACCCTGACAATAAGGCAGAATTTCCAAGTTATTTGTTGGGGGGCAGGTCTGGTGCATTGAAAAATTTTGTCATTCCAAAAATCAAGAGGGATAAAGATGGCAATATTACTCAGGAGACAAAGAAAATGGAAATGAAAGGAGAGCAGAAAGACAAAGTAGAAAAAATGGGATTAGTTGAAGATCTAAATAAAGGAGCTAAGCCTGTAGTAGTCCTGCAAAAACTGTCTTTGGATGATGTTCAGAAACTTATTAAAGATAGAGAGGATAAATCAAGAAGTTCCCTTAAACCTATCAAGAATAAACCATCAAAGTCAAATAAAGGTAAGAATACTTACTCTGATGTCATCTGTGTTCTAGTGAGTTTTCTTTTAAGTTTTAGGGTTACTATGGATAAAAAAAATGGAAATTTACAAAAATTGAAACACTACTGCATGGAAAGAACAATATAAAACAACAGTGAAATTATTTGCCGTAATAATAGATAAAAAGTTCTCATTGAAAATTCTTTTTCTCCCACCCCTACTACTCACTGTAGTCGTGATTTTTACTGTTGGTTCACAGAGAAGAGTTCCTTTTGCTGTTTAATTATTTCAGTATTTTTGAAAGTTGCTTGCTAATCAAGTGAATGATTTGAATGGATGACTGAAATAGATGTATTTAACAACTTTTTAAAAAGTTATTTTGACTGTAGAGAGAATCCATTCTCTATAATTAGGTAATAAATTGACTGAGTTTTAATTTCTAAAGTCTCAGTAAAGCTATGTGGTATAAAAAACTCAACATTATAAATTCTTTTAAGAATATTAAGTGTCTCTTAATATTGTTTTCTCACAGATCTGTCTCTGAGTTAATTACTGATGAATAGTTTGAATGTATATAGTTTAGAAAGTTATATAAAAGGTTATTTAATCTTTTTGTGGAGGAGGTGATTAGTTATGAATGTTTCATTTTTTAAAATATGTAGTTTTACCCTTTTCTGTGGAAGAGTAATAGGGAATGGTAGTTACCTCTTAAATTGGGTTAAATCATCAGTTTTAAAGGTTTTTTGGTATTTTTATTTGTTTGGGTTTTTTTTGTTTTGTTTTGGGGGTTTTTTGTGGTTTTTTTTCTCATGGTTCTGAGTTAAATTCTCTGGTTACATAAATAGTATTGTTTCCAGGAGGAAAAAAAAGTCTTAAGTGCTGAGAATACAGTGGCAGTTTGTATAGAAAATATTATTTTGTGTTCTTTTGTATACTATTTTTTTATATATGTATATATAAAATTTAATGATGCTGTGTGGTAAGACCTGTTTAGCCCATGCAATATAAATAGATTGGGATATAGTTTTTAAGGCAACAGAGGTGATAGTTTATTTGATTTTTAAATTCATATTCTATGAAAGAAGTTCATTAAGAACTTAGATTTATACTTATTAACAAATACATGAGGGGCTTCCCTGGTGGCGCAGTGGTTGAGAGTCCGCCTGCCGATGCAGGGGACACGGGTTCGTGCCCCGGTCCGGGAAGATCCCACATGCCGCGGAGCGGTTGGGCCCGTAAGCCATGGCCGCTGAGCCTGTGCGTCCGGCGCCTGTGCTCCGCAACGGGAGAGGCCACAACAGTGAGAGGCCAGTGTACCGCAAAAAAACAACCCCCCCCCCAAAAAAAAAACAAATACATGAAACTCTAGAGTTGTGATGTCCAATATGACAGTCACTAGCCTCTTTAGGCTATTAAGTTTAAACTATATACAATTTAAAATTTATATTTTCAGTAGCAACATGTGACGTGTTTACCTTATTAACACAGAGAGAGAACATTTGCATCATCACAGAAAGTTGTGTAACTGCACTTAATGTATTAGGAGATACAGAAGGTGTATTGGTTATTAGTTTTGTAAAATGCCGTTGTACCTTCTCTATCAAAAAAAGTTCGTTGAAAACAGTATTACTACTAAGAACTGTATTCGAATAAATAACGTGTCACGACTAATCTGTTTTTATTCTTGTCTTCTCAAACGTTTACTTTCTCACTGTTAATTTATTTGGTTTTGTCTTTCAAAAATGAAAAAAGATTGCCTCTGAATCACTAATATTTGTACTATTTTAGTGAAGCTTTCAGATTTTAAATTACGGCTGTCAGATCTATAAAAATTAATTAAGATTTTAGCTTTAATTAATAGTCTTTAGTATTTAACTTGAATGCATCTTTTCAGAATCGTTTAGGTAAAAGAGCTTGTTAGAATGTAGTAGCTTGCACTAGAATTGTTGTCTTTTAGATAAAGATTGTCTTTATTAATTTTCACTGAAAGTTTGGAAGTGGCTTATATATATAAACTAAAGAGTATAAGTTATACAACTTTAGAAGAGTCAGATGGAAAGATGGAAAGTGGTACCCTCTTGTCCCCTTGATCTAGACCATCTTTTTCTCCCCTGCCCTCTGTCAGCTTATTTATGCCAGCCTTGCTTTTCTAAACTCTGTTCTAACAAAGAATCCTTATAGCTGAATATCAAGAAATGAATATAGCTCCTAATTAGTAACTGCTGTATTATTTCTCCTGGTTTTTTCCACATGTGATTTCATTGCTTGTGAATACAAAGTTTTTAGTACTAATCCAGTGTTTTTCCTAAATATACCTTTTAACACAAATGTATATACTTGATATGTTGATGTTAGTGAGTAATCTGGGTGTGTCTGCCTGTTAGAGTATGGTGTTTGTGTGTATGCATGTGCATGTATGTATATACACACACATATATCAATATATATGCAACTATATTAAGTGAACCTTTTCATCAATGCTTAGGTTCATTTCGGGATCCCATGTAGATATCTTTTTGGCTTTATTTATACCATAGAATTAATATCTGCTTTTCAGCAATGTACTAATTTTGCTTTTATTTTAGATCTCTGCTACTAAGTTAACAATAGCAGAGGTATATAATTGTGGACTTTTTAAATTACATGCATAGGAAGGCCAGTTGTGGATTACTGACGCTTTGTAGTACACATTACTTGGTATTTTCTTCAGAGAGTCACAGAAAATCACATATTCTGACATATTGGTGTTTTCTAAGTAAAAACTGAATATTGCTGGGATACTTTTTTGTTGATCCTTAGGGCCAGAATTCTTGGTAGGTTTTCCTTTCTTGGAAGAGCCATAAAATTTCATCTGATACCCATATTTAAAATAGCCATCCTTTAGGGTAATTTTAAATTCCTTGAATATGCTTTAAGCTGGTAAATTTTGAATGGTAGGGGTATAGGTTTATGACTCCCAGTATAGGTTACTTACTTTTGTCTGTTGTGTGAACTTATTAAATGTAAAGTGACATTGTTACATTTAATTTTATTTCTGTGGGGATCTGTGTATGCCCTAGTACCTAGCATAATACCTAGTACGTAAAAAGAGCATATTGCGCTTCCCTGGTGGCGCAGTGGTTGAGAGTCTGCCTGCTGATGCAGGGGACATGGGTTCGTTCCCCAGTCCGGGAAGATCCCACATGCCGCGGAGCGGCTGGGCCCGTGAGCCATGGCCGCTGAGCCTGCGCGTCCGGAGCCTGTGCTCCGCAACGGGAGAGGCCACAACAGTGAGAGGCCCGCATACCGCAAAAAAAAAAAGAGCATATTAAATGCCTGTTTAATGAATAGACTGTATTGCTACCATGTTAGAAAAGGCTTTTGTGTGCAGATTAAAATTGTATATGTATCTTTTATGTTCCCACCTGTAGATCCTAGCTCAAAAGCTACATAATTTTCAGCTGTTCCCTGAACTTTGTAATACCTCTTTCCACCCTGTCAACTACTAGTTTTTGTTAAGCTCCAAAGGAGACCTACTCATATTCATGTCTGTTTAATTTATTCTTTACCTTTATTTTGCTCTATAGCTGTTACAAGATTGGCTCAGAATCCATTCTGTTCTGATTTCCTGGGGCTGTTATCTTCCCAGTCTTTTTACCATCACCTTGTTTCTTCCTTGCCAAGGGGAGATGGGAGTGGAGAACCAACATAACCTTTGTAAAAACTTTAAATTAAAAAAAATATCTTCTATCTATTAAAATATACTTTAAGCAGTATACTAAATGCAAAAATAATGTCTTTATGGTTAAAATATTTTTACTTAAAATATTATCCTAATATACCCTAATGTACAGTATGTCTCCAAATTAAAATATAAACTTATACCATCTTTAAGTCTGGGCATGATCATTAACTAATTTGCAGTATGTGTTGCTAACAGTGTATTATTTGTAATTACACACCATAACAATTTGATTTTGGTTTTTTACAATTCCTGAGGGTCTCAAAATACCTAAGCTTTATATCCAAGGAAATCACTTTTTCTTCTTCCTCCCCTTACTTCCTTCTTAATAGTGTATTGTTTTCCATCATTTGCACTTACTGCTTTCAAGAATATAACATACCATCTGTTATTTGAGATCATGGCCTTTAAACTAAAAAGTTATCTAACAGCTCTAATAGTCAATAGTGTTTAAAATATAGTGCTCATTTGATTAGTTAATGATTGCAGTCATTATTAGAGGCAGTTATTTCACCTCAGTTACTACTGTAGTAAAATGTTGGTCACTAAAATTAGTTTTTGCCTTTTATGTAGCATTCATATTTTATGTAGTATTGGATTGTGTTTAGGACTCTAGGCTTTGTAAGTCTGAGAGAAAGTACTGTTTCTGAGTGAATTTTTGGCATAGTTTATGAATTCCTAAATTGAGAAATCCTCAGTAAAGTAGTTATGATTATAATATTCAAAATCCTTAATTATGCTACAGTAGAAATTTACTTTGGCTCATTTGAACAATATATAAAATACCTTTCTAAAAAAATAAAACTTTTAGTTTCCGTAAAGACTTTATCATTAGCTTTATCTTTAGGAAGTTTTTGGAGAGTATTTATTACAGAAGTTGGCATAATACACACTTGACTTGTGATTTTAGAGCAATACTTTGAAAAATTTTGTCCATGATTTCTATTTATAGAATTTCTCTGGTTCAGATATTACTCAGTAGATAATTGATATAACTATTGATTTAAAGAGATTCATTAAGTAGAATTTTTTCATAAAAATTAAATGTATTGAAGTTTGCTAGCAGTGTTCTCTTTCCTTCCCATTCATTATCTCAGGCCAGCTAAGGTCATAGCTTCTATAAGGTTTTCTTATCTGTAGAAATAGATATATGGTTGAAGGGTGAGAGAAAACAAATGATTAATTCTAAGAGAACCCTCTACTGTTTATGAAGAAATACACATTACTCCAACATACTGAATTCTCTCATTCTAAAAAATGTTTTTGAAACCCACCCCTACAAGAGCGTGGTACAGATATTAAGATAATGAATACCTACTTGATAACTGTAACATTGTATGTATATCATAGTATTATATTAAATAGTTAATATATTTTAATATTATTGTATATAGTATAATACAGTATGTTATAATACATATTATAATGTATTATAGTATATCAAGTAGGTATTCATTATCTTAATATCTGTATCAAGTTCTCGTATGGGGAGGTTTTCAGTAGTTTTTTTAAGAATTCAGTATGTTAGAGTAATATATATTAGAGTTAACAGTATATGCTGTACTATACTATGATATAATATGATACAATATAATATGAATTTTTAAATATGGATCCTCTTCTGCACCTACAAAAAAATAGCATTCTTTGACTACTGACATGCTAACTTTTGACAATTCCGTTAAGCCCATTATACATTGTAGTTCAAAGAGCACTGGAATCAGAGCCTTCAACAAATCATAGCCTTTCAAAGCTCTGATTCAGAGTTCATTCACTTTTAAAATAGAGGAACCAGTTTTTTTCCTACTTTGTGCAGTTATGAAGACCAAAGTGAATCTTATAGTCAGAGCTAAAATTTGTCTAGTTTTTTTATATAAAGAAATGTAGTCATCCCTTTTTTTTTTTTTTTTTTGCATTACACGGTCCTCTCACTGTTGTGGCCTCTCTCGTTGCGGAGCACAGGCTCTGGACGCACAGGCTCAGCGGCCATGGCTCACGGGCCCAGCCGCTCCGCGGCATGTGGGATCTTCCTGGACCGGGGCACGAACCCATGTCCCCTGCATCGGCAGGCGGACTCTCAACCACTGCGCCACCAGGGAAGCCCCAGTTATCCCATTTTTAATTGAATTTATCTAATGAAGTAATTTTTTAAGATAAGTCTCACTTGTGTATACATACTTTATATTCAGTGTATATCTGAAAACATTGCTGCCATCATTTATTTCATTCCAGTTTTATTGAGATAAAATTAACATATAACGTTGTTTTAGTTTAAGGTATATAAAATAATGATTTGATATACAGTCATCTCTCGGTATCCACAGGGAGTTGGTTCCAGGACCCCTCACAGATGCTTTCAGGTCCCTATATAAAATGGTATCATACAGTCAACTCTTTGTATCCGCAGGTTCCCCATCCGCAGATATGAAGGGCTGACTATACGTATTTATTGTGAAATGATTACCACAGTAAGTTTAGTTAACATCCATCATCTCATGCTGTACATTGTATTCCCGGAACTTATTTATCTTATAACTGGAAGTTTTTACCTTTTGACTGCCTTTACCCATTTCATCCACCTCCTACAGATTGCAAAGATCAATCTGTTCTTTGCTTCTGTGAATTCTGTTTTTGTTAGATTCTACGTATAAGTGAGATCATACAGTATTTGTCTTTCTCTCTCTAACTTATTTATCTGTCTTAGCATAATGCCATCAGAGTCCACCCATGTTGTTGCAAATGGCAGGATTAACTTCTTTTTTTGGTTGAGTAATATCCCATTGTGTCTATATGCCACATTTTCTTTATTCACCCATCAATGAGCTAAACAACTTAGGTTTTTTCCCCATGTCTTGGCTATTACAAATACTGCTACAGTGAAAATGGAAGTGCAGATATCTTTGAGATAATGGTTCCATTTCCTTCAGATATATAACCAAAAGTAGAATTGCCCAATCATATGGTAGTTCTATTTTTAATTTTTTAAGGAACCTCCATACTGTTTTCCATAATAGCTGTACCCATTTACATTCCCACCAGCAGTACATAAGGGTTCCCTTTTGTCCACATTCTCATCAACACTTATCTGTTGTCATTTTCATAATAACCATTCTAACAGGTGTGAGGTGATATCTCATGGTTTTGATTTTCATTTCCCTCATGATTAGTGATATTGAGCACCTTTTCATATACTTGTTGGCCATCTGTATGTCTTCTTTGGAAAAATGTCTGTTCAGATCCTCTGCCCATTTTTTAATTGGATTGTTTGGTTACTTTACGTATTGAGTTGTATGAGTTCTTCATATGTTTTAGATATTAGCCCCTTATCAGACATTGGATTTGCAAATGTTTTCTCCTATTCAGTAGGTTGCCTTGTTTTGTTGATGGTTTCCTTTGCTATGCAAAAGCTTTTTAGTTTGATGTAGTCCCATTTGTTTATTTTTGCTTTTGTTGTCTTGCTTTTGGTAAAAATCATTGCCAGGACCAATGTCAAGGAGCTTACCGCGTGTTTTCTTCTAGGAATTTCATTGTTTTGGGTCTTACATTCAAGTCTTTAATCAATTTTGAGTTGATTTTTGTGTATGGTGTAAGATAGCTGTCCAGTTTCATTTTTTTGCATGTGGCTGTCCAGTTTTTCCAACACGATTTAATGAAGTGACTATCATTTTCCCATTGAATATTCTTGGTGCCTTTTTGGTAAATTAATTGACCATATGTGCATGAGTTTATTTCTGGACTCTCTGTTCTCTTCCATTGATCTATGTCTCTGTTTTTATGCCAACACCATACCACTGAAATTGCTGTATCTTTGTAATATAGTTTGAAATCAGTAAGTGTGGTGCCCCCAGCTTTGTTCTTCTTTCTCAAGATTGCTTTACTCTTTGTCTGTTTTGTGGTTCTACACAAATTTTAGGATTGTTTGTTCTATTTCTCTGAAAAATGCCATTGGAATTTTGATAGGGATTGCATTGCATTGAATCTGTAGATTGCTTTGGGTGGTATGGACATTTTAACAATATTAATTCTTCCAGTCCATGAGGATGGAATATTTTTCCATTTATTTGTGTCTTCTTCAGTTTCTTTCATCAACTATGCCTTACAGTTTTCAGTATACAGATCTTTCACCTCCTTGGTTAAGTTTATTCCTAGATGTTTTATTCTTTTTGATGAAGTTATAAATGAAATTATCTTAATTTCTCTTTCTGGAAGTTTGTTAGTGTATCAAAAAAGAACTGAATTTTGTATATTGAATTTGTATCCTGCAAATTTACTGAATTTGTTTATTAGTTCTATCAGTTGTGGTATAGTCTTTAGGGTTTTCTGTGTATAATAACATGTCATCTGCAAATAGTGACAGTTTTACTTCTTCCTTTCTGATTTGGATGCCTTTTATTTCTTTTTCTTGCCTAGTTGCTCTGTCTAGGACTTTCAGTACTGTGTTGAATAAAAGTGGCAAGAGTGGCCATCCTTATCTTGTTCCTGATCTTAGAATGAAAACTTTCATCTTTTCACCATTGAGTATAATGTTAGCTGTGGGCTTGTCATATGTGGCCTTTATAATGTTGATGTACATTCCCTCTGTACCCATTTTGTTGAGAGTTTTTATTGTGAATGGATGTTGAATTTTGTCAAATGTTTTTTTTATGCATCTATTGAGATAATCATGATTTTTATCCTCACTTTAACGTGGTGTATCATTGATTGATTTGTGGATGTTGAACCTTCCTTGCATCCCTGCAATAAATCACATTTGATCATGGTATGTGATCTTTTTATTGCTAATATTTTGTTGAGGACTTCTGGATCTCTGTTCATCAGGGATATTGCCGTGTAATTTTTCTTTTCTTGTAGTGCCCTTGTCTGATTTTGGTATAGGGGAATGCTGGCTTTGTAAAATGAGCTTGGAGCTGTTTCCTCCTCTTCTATTTTTAGAAGAGTTTGAAAAGAATTGGTTATTAATTCTTCTTTAAATGTGTGGTAGAATTCACCAGGGAAGTCATATGTCCTGGGGTTTTCTTTGTTGGGAGGTTTTTGGGACCAGTCACCTAGTAATTGGTCTGTTCAGATTTTCTATATCTTCATGATTTAATCTTGGTAGATTATATGTTTGTAGGAATTTATTCATTCTTCTAGGTTGTCCAATTTGTTGGTGTATAATTGTTCGTAGTAGTCTCTTACAGTCCTTTGTATTTGTGTGGTATCAGTTGTAATGTCTCCCCTTTCATTTTTAATTTTACTTGAGTCTTTTTTTTTTTTCTTGGTAAGCATAGCTAAAGGCTTGTCTACTTTGTTTATCTTTTCAAAAATCCAAGTCTTACTTTCATTGGTCTTTGCTATTCTCTTTTTAGTCTCATTTTTGTTTATTTCTGCCATGGTGTTTGTTATTTCCTTCCTTCTTCTACTAACTTTGGGCTTAGTTTATTCTTCTTTTTCTACTTTATTCTTCTTTTTCTAGTTCCTTGAAGCAAGTTAGGTTGTGCTTCTGTCATTTCTTTTTCTCACTGTGTATATATATTAAGGAAAGGATCTTATGATCCCTGCTCCTAGTTTCTATATTAGGTAGTAGTAAATTGTCATTTACATAAAAAACTTCTAAAATAAAATGTTTCCTTTTGTAGTTCTTCCTCATGGTAATTTGACAACTGCACAATATCAAAACCATGATGCTTAAAACAAGAGTTTTCTTAAAATCTTTTCTTGTGCATTCTTCATTTGTAACAGTGTTCTTTCAGTTGCTTTAAACCAACTCCTTGGTATTTTGTCTTCATTAAATAAACCAATTTGCAATGGCCTAAACTGTGCAGAATATACCTATATAGTGACTGCACTTGCAGGCTGGGTGGCACTTTGTTTCATATTGAATAAAGTATAACAGGATATAAATTGGGGGTAGGCAAACTTCTTGTGTAAAGGCCCAGATAGTAAAATATGTTAGGCTTTGTAGGCCACTTATCTCTAACATTGTAGTACGAAAGCAGGGATAGACAATATGTAAATGATTGTGTGTCAGTGTATTCTAATGAAACTTTATATACAAAAACAGGTGATGGGGCAAATTTGACTCACAGGCTTTAGTTTGCTGAACATAATATAAATATAAAATTGAAATTTTATATAGGTGCATCTGATAACTAGATTCCTTATTCTGTAGCAAATGAGACTCAAAATTTGTATTTCACACTATCATTTGAGTATTAAAAAGACTGATCTAGATAGAGTTTTGAATTATTTTCCTATTTTTTATCCAATATTTATAAATGTAGTATGAAATTAGCCAAATATAATATTTTTGCCAGGATATTTAATATTTGTGAGCACTTAGTTTTATGTAGTAGAATTATATATGTTATTTGTATATTAATATATAATTGATATATTAAATATAAACATATAACAAGTGTATACAGGCTGAAATTACCTTTAAATATTTTATACTTGTTGCATGTCAATTATGAAATCTTCTCTCCCATCTTTTCATTTTGTGGATAACTTCTCTGTAATTGTCAATGTAGAACAACTAAGAACTGCTTTCAGGGTTTAAAAAAGAATTTTCAATTGGAAAAATTTCTTGAAAAATCTCATAAATTTATTCTAATGATTACACTAATCATTCAATAAATATTTATGGCCATCTTCAACATCCCATGCGTTCTGCTAGATGATGCAAACTGGAACACAAGTCTGTGACTTTATCAAGCTTATGATCTCATGGAGAATATGGGTAACTAAAGATACAGTGACAGTGTAATATTCTTAAGAAAAAAGGTGTATATGAATCCAGAGGAATAAGGAATCACATGTGTTTTTAGCACAAGGGCAGAAGGAAAAAGCACTACAAGTTTAGAGAAGTTAAACATTTGGCTAATTTAGAGTACAATGTGGCAGAAGTAAGATAAGAGTAGATTAGTTAAAATTAAACATTGTTTTACAGCCATTAGTAGTAAAAACATAATCAGGAAATATGCCATTCCTAGTGTTGTTAGAAAATGTTTTTCTAGCATATTATAAAATAAATGTTGCTAAAATTCCCTACGTATTCAACCTAATTTAATAGTAGTTAATTGAATAGCTAATAAACATAGTTTAATACTTGATCAAATTGATTAAAATATTTAAATAACAGATGTCAACAGTGAATTTTGTTGTCCTTGATTTCATATTTTCTGGTTTCTTCGTGATCTTAAACATGTTAAATAGTTAATATTATTTTGAGCTAAATATTCCTTTCTAAAGTTTGGCATGATAAGTATATAATAGTAACATTACCACTTTTCGAAAATGGTTAAATTCATGGCATCTACTTACTTTTTTCCCGAGACATATTGAATATCTTTTAGAAGATTTCCTTTCTAATGTCTTTCCCCTTCCAGTCCATCCCACAAATTACTGCTAGAGTAACATTTCTAAAGTACATTCTGATTCTGTCCCTCCTCAAAAAGACTGTAACATCTAAACCCTACCTACTTTCATGGGCTTACCTACTTTTTCTCCCTATTGAATATCATGCTCTGTCCAGAGCAGACAGAGCTGGAATGCTGTAAAAGGGCTACCAGTTCCTAGTGCTTGTCCCCTGTTCTCCATCCTCTACCTCAGTCCACCTCATCTCTGTTGAAAACCCACTGTGTTCATGAAATACCTCCTAATCCCTCACAAATAATCATTGACCTTTTTCTTGTTTCCATAAAATATAACTTTTATTTCTTTAGGAAAATTCATCTCAAGTTGGTATAATATTAGCATTCATTTCCTTCAACTCCTGTTACAAATATCTTTTACAAAGGTGCAATGTAGTATACCTATCATTTTGCATTCTGTTTTCTTTACATTTACTATCTCTGTACTAACATTGTTCATAATTATACTTAATATGATTTACTCTTCCACTGTGTTCCCCTGTTGTTGGACATTTTGATATTACAATAGATAAAACTGATCTAAACATCTTTCTTCATAGAACCTTTTGTTATACAAATTTCCTTGGAATAAATTTCCAAGGATGGTATAAATGGGTTGAAGGATTTGAACACCATTTGCTGTGTGTTATATATTCTATCTACACTGTTAGCAGAATCTGAGTGTACACATTTCAGCAAATTGCAAGCAGACCTACAGAACTCAGAAGGAAAGCGTAGATCATTTTATATCATTTCAAACAGTCTTATGCATAGCAGTTAACTCCTAAAGGCATTGCCATGTAAAGCAAAGTGGAAAACTTGATCTTTTCAATGATGATCATGAGTCAAGAAACTTGTCTTGTTAAAAAAAGATGCATAAAGTGCTTTTTTAGAAAGGTTTACATAAAAAATAATTAAAAGAGTAATTTCTGAGTATCCAAGGTTTTATTGTAACAGGGCTTCAAAAGTGTAGTATTGGCAACATTTATATCAGACTTAAAAATGTAGATAATTAAGTTCTCTGATACAAGGTAGTGAATATTCTATCAACATAAGGTAGTGAATATTCTATCAACTTAAGGTAGTGAATATTCTGTCAACTTATAATGAGTAGAATCACTTTGATTTGAGTATATTATTTAAATTATAGTTTATTTTTCACTGAACCTGTAGTTTAAGAAACAATGGGCTGGGAATTCCCTGGTGGTCCTGTGGTTAGGGCTCCACGCTTCCGTTGCAGGGGGCATGGGTTCAATCGCTGGTCAGGGAACTAAAATCCCCCAAGCTGCCTGGCATGGCCAAAAAAAAAGAAAAAAAGAAACATTGGGTAGATTAAATTAGAAGGACCTTTTCAATTTGAATTGATTCCTGTTTTGAGAAACATGGCAACCATAAAGTTTGATTGTGACCTAAGACAAATAAGATGCATGTTGTGACCTAATATGCACATACAAACACATAATAACAACACCTACCTTTACTACAGGCATAACACTAACATCTTCTCTTTCATTTTAAACATATTGCTAGTCAACACCTACAAAACTGATTCCACAACTTGCTTATGGGTCACAATCTGCAACTTGAAAAATTGCTGGCTAAAATTTAAAGGGAGACTTGCCAGTTCTTAGGTTACAGCATTCTTTATATAGTGATTATATAATGATGATTTACATTAGTTTCAGGAGTATTTCTCAAAGACCATCAGGAAGAGAATAGCTTCAAATTTGACCCTGATGACTGCTCCATAGCCACAAATGAATAACTAGTCTTTCTTTTTAAATTAAAAAAAAAAAACAATCCTGAACAAGCTTCTAGCTAATGCTTAGGATTTCTGCCTCTTTACCAAAATTATGACAACTTTAAACATGATTATCTCATTATACATCATTTCTTTTTATCCTGAACCATCACAAAAAAACATACCTTTCAGTTATTTCTTGATCCTTTTCTTCTAGAGGGTGTAGTCTACCTGATCCCCTCTTTCCTTAAATTAAGACCTCCTCTTCAGTTATAAACAGATCCAACCCCCTTATTATCCTGATGACTGTTAACATCTACTGTAGAAGATGTGAATTTCATTCCCCTCATTTTCACTCAACCAAGGAGCCTTAGCACCAAAAAGTAATATCTCCTTTTTCCTAGTTTGCTATTGCTCTTTCCAAATAATTGATAAAATACACGTCAGAGTTCTTTGTCTAAAGTCAGTGTTTTGTGACCTCAAAACTTTTATTCATCAATATCCCTACGTTCACTTTGGATTTTGGCTGTTAGTGCACAGTCTTCATCTTCACCCCTTGTTCTGCATCAGATTAGGTAACGTTGGGGGTGCCTGTGGAAGGAACATTCAGTGTTCTGGTCTCATAGTTAAACCCCACGTTTTTTCAGCTTCTCTTCACGTTGCCTCCCTTTGTTTCTGCCTCCCAAATGTTAACTTTTTTCAAGGCTGTGTCATCAGCATTTCATACTCTTTGGATGCTCTTCCTATTAGTGGCTTCAAATAAAGAAGTTGACTTGCATTTAGAAACCATTTGCACCAAAAAATACATGTCTTCAAACCATATTAACTTAGGATTCCAAGAGGGGCAGATTGACAACCTGCACTTCTGAACTTTTTTTTTTCTTTTTGACCCTGATTGAAGTAAAAGATCCATTTGTGCTAGGTTATTGGAAGGATTGTCACTGAACTACATTATGCCTACTCAAGGTTTTTTTATGACTTACCAAATTTGGAGGTTTATGTGAGTTTCTTGGTTTGTTTCTGAACATGACTGGCTTCCATTGTCTGAAGCTTCAGTCCTAAAGAGTTCATTGATTGAAGTGATTTATTTTAATCTCAGGGTTTCCGCATTTAAAGAAACAGACAGAACACAATGTTAGTTATCAAATCAGTGACACTTCGGGACTTTTAAGTCTTTTGATGACTTCTGGTTTTAATAATCTGGTAAATGTGCTAGCTAGTATGAGTGATTTATACTGGAAAACCAAGGTTGCTAAAATGTAGCACATCTAGAATTAAATGTATTCTTTAGCTTTATTAGAGCCAGAAAACAGAGATACACTGTATCTAATGGAATATATATCTACAGAAGTGTGGTGCCAAACAAAATTGTGACTAAATGGCATTATCCCTCAAGCCACTAAGTTAAAATTTTGTGGTATTTCAAACAACCTGATGTAAAGCATAAAGTAGCTGGGACGAGAGAAATGAGGTGAGAAAGATAATCATAAAGTATTAGCAGTCTGAAGGTTTTAAGAACAAATAGCTCAGCAAACAACAATAATCTCTAAAATCATCAACGTATTAAGAGGTAGCCAGTTAAACACTGTATTTGCATTATTTAAAGGACTATTTCCTACCTAATTCAGGGAAAAGAACGTAACCAGATATGTTCTAGGGATCATTTGCAGTACTCACGCTTTTTTCATTTCTCTTGAAGCTGAGTCAGTTATCCAAACTTTCATGTATTAAAGATCCTGAGTGTGAGTATGGGAATGTCAAGCATTTTATTGCTTACCCTTTATAATCAAGGGACCTTGCTGAGTCAATTTATAAAGTGTTTTATGAAAAGGAAGAAATACAGAAAATACATAAAACTGTGGAAGAGATATTTCTATTCAAAATGAGGCAGTCCACTTTTGGAGGACAGTATACTGAGAGACATTAACCATTGCTGGGTTTGTTTTTTTTTTAAGTTGGTCATCTTTAGAAGTGGAACAGTTGGTCTTTGAAATATACTGCCGTAACTTTCAGAGTTGTACAGAGGTTAAAATGATGTGCAGAATAGTAGAGCTCTTAAATCTGATAGTATTATTTTTAATTTAGGGAATAAGAAATGGTAAACTACAATGAATAAACTTTGTTACCTGCTTTATCAGATATAAGACATAAATTTTCTGTATTTGGCTATTGTGCTGATTTTTTTTTTTTAAAAAGAGAACAAAGAGAGCAGAGTCCTTGTTCTTGGGATATAATAAACCATTGTAAGGAGAGTGCAAGTACCCATACATATCTTAACCCTTGATTATTTATTGTATATTTATCTGCAGAATAATTCTATGATATTTTATCAAGTCAGCATATCTTTGTGAATGGAAATTTAAGCAGAACATAACAATTAGGTAAATCTGCTTCTTAAAAAAAAATCTCATGGTGAACTAAAAGCCAAATACTTTGGGTTATCCATATTTATAGACTCCAAAAGGTTATGTTTCATGTAGTACAAAAAAGAATTTCCATTAAAAAAAATTTGGAACTGTCTTCATTTGTATAAAATATAGCAATTCTGAAATTATACAGGAAGTACATCTGTAAGTGAACATAAGTAATTGTGAACCAAAGAGTCAGAAATCATTTATTGACCATCTATATATACATACTTAATATTGTAGGTCATGTGGAAAGGGGAAGATACATACTAGAAGATATGATCCTTCCATCAAAAAACCACATATTTAGTTAGAGGTGCTCAGAGCATTAAGGACTTCTAAATGAGATGAAGAGTGTGTTTACCTTGGGGGGTTGAAGATACTGACGATCCAAAGCTAAAGTTGATTTTTTACCTCTAATAATATTCTAAAAAGTGGAGCTCACTGATAAGATACAGTTAAATTAAGAAAGACAGAACAAAGAAATGTAACATGATTTGAAAATGACACAGATAAGTTAAACTCAACATGAATATGTCACAATTCCAAGCAATGAAGTCTTTGGAATATTACTAGTCACGAATGTTACGTCTTTGTTGGGTAAAATTGTTGCTGTGCGTGTCCTTAGAAGAATAGAGGTTAACAGTTACTGAAATAACTCCATGATGTTGAATAAAAGTTTCATGATGAATAAAAAAAGGATTATTCTTCATTTGAGATTAATAATTTATGTTTCATATTCTTATATTATTAGTATTGTATATTCTTGAGGCTTTTAAATTGTCTTAATCAGTACCCATTTATTTTTGGAATTATTTATTTTTATTCTTTATTATCATTTGAATGTTATAGTCTTAATGTTGATTATAGTTACTAATACTTCCTGCTGTAAACCACTAAGGTACTCTTTGCTCCCAGTTCTTAAAATTTAGCAGGTAAGACATCATTTTTATACTTCCACTCAAAGATTTGCATGGTTAAGTTTAAATCGTCATCTTTAGGCATCAAGGACAAATTATCCTGAATAAATAACTTTTTCTAGTTCTGCTTTATTTTTAAGCTCTCAACAGGATGTTATGGATTTATTTCTTCATAGCAGCTGTTTGTGTGTTTGTGTATATGTGTGTAGGATTAAATAGTTAATATTATGTTAGTAGTTCTAATTATATTTTGTTGATATATGTTTATCCTGTCTTTACTCTTTCATGGAAAAATATGAATTTATTTCATAACAGGCTTGAATTTACTCTTTTCAGTTATTGACATTTATATATTAAAGTATTGTTTTCCATTTATCTTGCCTTTCATGTTCCTGTTATGTTCAGTTAAATGCATATTTTGGTTTATCTGTTTGAGGAAATTTTCCGTAACAGTAAAGGCATTACGGTGCCTCTCAAATAGACAGTGATGGGTAAAAGCATATAAAACTCTTGTCACAGCCACGGCACAGGGCCACCAGGATGATAGCGGATGAGAAGCGAGTGTTAAGTAGAAGAGAATGAGGTGATAAGTGTCTTCCAACTCTTCTCATCTGTACTGATGGATAGCATTGCTTTCAAACTAACTGCTCCAGACCTCTATAAAACAAATTTGGGTGCTACCAAGAATGTGAGATGTACCCCCGACTACAAATACACCTGATAATGCAAGTGGATCTCTAGTTTCAGAAAGTTTTTAGTCAATGCAGACAAATGAAGGCACTAATTGTAGTAAAAATTGATGATATAACTACCCTCCGTTGCTATGATAATAAGTATGTATTTTAAAAGTTGCTATATGATGATATATGTATTAAAAGCTGCATTATCAGTTTAGGATTAAGACTGTTACAGTTGTAAATATGAACGTGTCTTATTAAAATACAAAAGTGACTTAGAAAACTTACATAAATATTAATATTTCATTGTGCTTAATTTAGTTAAAATTTCCCTTTTATCTTCAGATTTATATTTTTTCTTACCTTTTATTAATAGGTAGTATAGATCAATCAGTGTTAAAAGAATTACCCCCCGAACTCCTGGCAGAAATTGAATCCACCATGCCACTTTGTGAACGTGTGAAAATGAATAAACGCAAGCGTAGCACAGTTAATGAAAAACCAAAATATGCTGAAATCAGTTCAGATGAAGATAATGATAGTGAAGAAGCTTTTGAATGTAAGTATATAACTTTATTATTACTTTAGAATTAAAAAGCAGATTGATATGTTTGTTTCATTTATAATTTTGGGGGGTTAGCAAGAGTACCGTGATCATAATATAGTATAGCAAGTTTTTTTCTTTGTACTTAAAAATGTGTGAAAGATGAGATCAGTTGGCACCAAGAAAAAAATTTTTAATGAGTTATAATTAGTGTCAGATAACACAAGTATGCCTCTATATGCATTTAGCAAACATTTATTGAGCTCCTACTATCTGCTAGGCAGTGAGAATAAAAATATAACAAATAGGATGTGGCCCCTATCTTTGAAGAGCCTTCAGTCTAATGGGGGAAATATGTAAACAATTGTAGTACAGTGAGAAGAGTGCAATGATAATAGTAAATCCAGGGTGCTGTGGGAGCACATTGGATTGGCATCAAAATTATACTGGGGTTCAGAGAACGCTTACTGGAAGAGGTGACACTTGAGTTGAGTCTTGAAGGACACGTAGGAGATAGCCAGATGAAGAAATATTTTAAACCATACTATCACTAAATTATGAATGGATTAGCCACATTGCCAATTATCTGTGTGGTTTGGACCTGGCTTCTCCTTTTTGCCCAGCTGTGTCCTGGAATTCCTCCCTTGTTTCACTGTTTTCCAGAGCTGGCTTCTTCACTACACAGCTACCTCTCTACAACACTGTGATCACCTGTCTTTGCACTAGACTTGCTATACCTCGCCTGTCTTCCTACTGGTCCACTGAAAAAGTTCTTCTCTTTTATCCCTATCTTCCTTCTACTGGAGCAAGAGAATTGAGCCTAGCCAAGAGGGGTCAGCAACCTTGTTTGACTTAAACGGCATTCAGTGGAAACAGACTATGGGAGATCTTCACTTGTGTGCCAACTGACTTAGTCATTATGACCAAAAGAAGTGGGAAGACTACCAGTGTGTTCTACCTTTTCCACCTAGTGTCCGTAGATTGAGGTGTGACAAGCAAGGGCAGGAAGGACAGATGCATGCTGCCATTTTAAAATGTATATCGCTGATGGAAGCCCTTCACCTCCAGAGTTTTTAATCTATGTTCGTTTACTCTGATCTTCTCAAAATTGTGAGCTCTTGAGCTATGAGCAGTAGATTATGAATACTGAACAAGTCTGAACAAAGTTTTAAAATTGAAATAAAATATGGCAAAATTAATCTGACATTTAATTATATGTATAAGTGTTATAATTTGTATTATCATGAGATGTATTTACATGCAGTATATTTCAATGGCTAAAGCTAATATTTTTATTATAATCAAACATTTTGTTCATACGGGAACATATGATCTGGAAAGAGAGAAGAGTAAGGAGATCTGGTGTCCTAGAAACTCACTCCCCTTTGTATACATGCCTCTGCTTCACTTTCCTTCCTTTCCCCTGATACCTCACCCATTTCTAAAAGGAATAACTAAAAAGGAGTTCCTTAATTGCAGACTGATTTCAAATCACACTTCAACTCCAGTTAATTGAGAGTGGCTGCCTGCATTGCTAAGCTGATGAGAATTTTGTAGCTACCTCACAGTTAAGTAAAAAGGGTAGCATAATCAGAAAAGCCCACCAAATGTAAAATAGAGGAGAGAGCCACACATGCCTCATGTTTGTCCTCATTGCAACTTCTGTTCTTTGCTTTCTATGATGAGAGATATTGTCTCATCTTACGGGAGCACATAATTACATCTTAAAAGCCATGGATCTATGCCCCAAAATATTGAAAGCTAATATTAGTTAAGGAACCTTAGCTTCAGCCCCTGCTAGGAAAAAGGGAAGTTTCTCTGGGTTTTTCAAGAGACCTTAGAATATAGTTCCCTGGTTTGGGGGGGTTTATTTCTGTACAAGTAACTATAGAAAAGTTGACTCTGAGGCCACTGAAATGAGTGATGAAAGAAACTGACATAAACAACCAAATAGCCATTATACCACACCAAAAATAATGTAATAAAAATAGAGTACAATACAAAATGTAAAAATATTATGAGAACATAGTAGCAAGCATTATCCTGATTTGAGAGAGAGAGACCTTTTTGAAACAAAATTTTATTGCAGTTTAATCAAACTGGTTTCCTAAAAATCTAAAACTACGGAAATAGTTTTGTTGAAAGATAGGGGGAACTATTGAGGGTTAACTTTGAAAGTTCGGCCACAAAGATTTGGATAGTCATAGCACAATTACAAAGTCTCTGGGTTGCTGGGGAAGGAGGAGGGGAGATAGAAGAAGCTAAAGAGACATACAGGTGAAATTTGGAAAGGATTAGGGTGGAAAACACCTAAGTCATATTTTACATACCTCTCTGTTGAATTCTTCCCCTGCTTCTTCCAGGGTAACAAGACATATAGAGAATGAACAGACGAGTCATAATGAATTGGGATCCTGATAGAACCTTATTGCAGCATACAGTATATCATAGAAGTTGTGTTTCTTTTTTTCCTTAATTTGCCATTCCTTTTTTTTCAAATTGCTTAGTTTAATGAATGTGAAAAAAAAATCTCCAAGACCTATAAAAATTACCACCGATACAGCATATTGTACGTACTTGCTAACCATAAGGTTTTTCAAGCATTTTCTACTCACAGAATTAAAGGATTGAAATAAATTTCTTATGAAATTAATTAAAATTCAAAAAGACTAACTAGGTCATATTTGAGGTCATAGAATACTACTTTCTGAACAAGTTTGCTTGTTAGTTGTTATTCCTCAAAGTAGGTATTTCGGTACTTGTTGAAAAAACGTTTAGTGAATGCTATACATAAACGACCTGTTTCTCTGACACATGCATACACACCTACTTTTATTAGTATATGAGACAACCCCTCACTAAGAGAATGTTCCAGGGCGCACTAATCATAAAAGGGGGGAAATCCTGCCTCTCCTTCATATATTTCATAGTCAAATTTTTGCCTAATTATGAAGAAAATCACTGAAGATTTAAATACATCCGTTTACATTCGTCCTCTTGCTATGCCAAACCTATGACCACAAAGAAGAGGAAACAAAATTATCTTTGCCATGCTGTCAGTAGATTCTTGAATAGGAATAACTAGGGCAGCATATAAAGGTAAGATTAGCCAAGGTATAGACATTGATTACCCACACAGAAGGACATCGGCATAAGCATAGAGTGCATGGGCCAAAGGTTGGCATCCTTAAATCTTAAGCCAAGTAGGGGACTAGGGACTCAAACAAGAGTTTTGTCTTAAATACTTGGGTATTTGTCATAGTTAAGGATTCAGAATAGAAGCGAGTCACAAGAAAGCAAGGGAGTCAGATTCAGATTAACAGACTAGAAAGTAATTCACTGTCAGCAACAAGTGGTCACTCCAACAACCAGTGTATGATCCCAAGATGTAGAACATATCAGTTCTCTATCCTGGTTTTAACGTGGTAGTGCTTATACTCTAGAGCAGGTATAGTAAATATTTTTCACTTGTATTCCCTCCAGTTCTCACTGGACAGGCATTTCTAATCAGTCTTTCTTGCTGAAATATAGTGCTTTGTCTCAGGGCTCAGAATTATTCTCAACATTATGCTTTAGGCAGCTACTACCAGTTGATCAGAGTTGATGTGTCAGATGAGATCTGTTTGCCAGTTCTGCCTAGAGGCTCCTGTCAGTACTGATGATTTTAGCAGAATGCTTATACCTCTGGAAGAATGGGGAAGGGATTGAAGGTAACATACATAAATATGCTTACCTAGCATGCATAAGCTCACAAGTTGTCTCCTTGGGTTTAAGCAAGTATATTGTTGGAGAACTGAATTCAGTATGTGAGTATTTACAACTATACAGGTTTATTCTGTCTTTGTAGTTTGCAATGTTAGGTTATCAGAGTTTGTTGAATTTATAGCTGAGTTGTGGGCTTAACTTGGCTGTTAATTGACAGTATGCGTGGTTACCCACATTCTGTAACACTTTCTCAAAAGTTTACTTTTCCTCCAAACCCCACTCCCCATTAACAATCCAAATGCTTAAAGGTGTTTCTGGTTTTTATCCAAACTCTAGATAAAGTTTGTTTTATATGTCTTAATTAACCCTGAAGTTTAGATATTATCTTTACTGACTCACTGAATACCTCTTTGAAATGAGCACTGTGGTTTAATTCCCAGAACATTCCTATCTACATTTATTAGCAAACCCATTTCATGTAAAATTTTCTAAATCTAGATAAATGCTAAAATAAGTGATACCATTTCTGTACCACAATTTATATTTCTGCTTAAACAGAATGATTCAGAATTTCCTAGACCCCCACAATGAAGATTTTTTCTTCCATGTAATTCATTTTAAAGTACAAGTTTTAATAGTCTTTTAAATGAGGTAAATTATTTGTCATGGGGATTTGCTTCTAGCCTCTAGGAAACGACATAAAAAAGATGATGATAAAGCTTGGGAATATGAAGAGCGTGACAGAAGAAGCTCTGGGGATCATAGGAGAAGTGGCCATTCTCATGAAGGAAGAAGGAGTTCAGGTGGTCGTTATCGAAACCGAAGCCCGTCAGATTCTGACATGGAAGATTATTCTCCTCCTCCCAGCCTTAGTGAGGGTAATTCATCAGTGTCAACGGATTTCTTACATAAGCTGATTTTAAATTTAGGGCTTTAACTTTGAAGAATTTTTATACCTTTTTTATGGACTAATAACTAATTTTTAATCAAGACAAAAGTTTGGATTGGCAATGATTATTGTTAAAGTATTTAATGTTCAGGAAGAAAGTGAAACAAATACATATATTTTAAGTTGTAATTACTGCATTTCAGTATTTCTTTTTGTTCATTTTAGTTGCTAGAAAAATGAAGAAAAAAGAAAAACAGAAGAAGCGGAAAGCTTATGAACCAAAATTAACACCTGAAGGTAACATTTTAGTTTGTCTTTATTCATAGTCTTCAACTTCAGTTTTCTACTTGGAATGTGGATAATAAGTTTTGGGTTTTTTCCCCTCTTTTCCAGAAATGATGGATTCTTCAACTTTTAAGAGATTCACAGCCTCAATAGAGAATATTTTGGATAATTTAGAAGATATGGATTTTACTGCATTTGGTAAAATCATTTTAAAATATATTTGTTTACCTCTAAATATAAACTGAATTTAAGGTATATTTATTTACCTATGTGTTAAGCTTTCTGCCCGTTACTCTAGTGGATACAGAGTACAGAGGCATGGTCTGTGCTCTTAAGAAACTTGAAACCTAGCTGTGGAGTCAAGTCTAGTCTGTGTTATCAAGTAACTGAAAACTTTGGTATAAAAATCAAGTATTAAATTAGTTAAGTGTTGATAGTGTTTTTTTAAGAGTCCTGAGAGTGCAGCTACCACAGTAGGTTAGAGTAATTAGTAAAGCCTTTATGCAGATGAAACTTGAATGGGCCCTAGATAAGACGGGTACTAATATGAGTAAAGATGTAGAAATAGGAACATATTTAATTTATTCTAAAAGCCAGTATTTATTAAATAATGGCTGTTTGTCAGTAGTATGTTAAGTGCAAGAGGTGCAGAGATAAATACCCCAACCTCTGGCTTTAAGTAATACAGAATCTAATATGGAAAACAAAATAGAAAAGCAATCAATACAGTAGGATTAATGTAATATTACATTTACGGTAATATGTAAAGGTCATATCTATAGATCTAAAGGTGTTAGGCTTATAAAAAAACACTGCTTACAGTGTTTAGAGCTACTCTCAACAATTTTATGCCACTTTCAGTAGATACAAACACTAATTTATACAACAGCTAGATGGCGTACAATAATTCTGATATTAGTACATCTATTTGAAAATGCATTAAAAGGTATATTACCCTTTATTTTAAAAGTATTTGTTTTTGTGACAGTTACTTGCCTAAGTATCATTAATGCATTTCCCCATTATTTGAAGTATCTATCTCATCATTTCTAAAACTTTCCAATTCTGTGCTGGGAAACTGTCTTCCATGTCATTTAAGATCCCAACAGGAAGTCATATGGCACTCTCAAATTAGGATAATTTGAGAAGGAGTTATTTACAAAGAGACTGATTACAAAGATTGGGGCAGAATACAGCCAAAACCCAGACTTCGAACTTTTACCATCCCTACACCCAAAGGAACAAGGGTAAAGTGAAATCAACAGAACTCAGTCAATAGGAAAAGGAAAAAAAGTTGTAGAATAGGTTGCCGTGAAAAAAGAAGTAATCTTTTGGTCAGAGGACATAAGCAGCTTGAGCAGACCTTGCAAGGAAGGAGTCAGGGATATAAATACCCTGACCTCACTCTCCTCCTCTTTGATCTTCTGACAGGGCAACCCACTGGCTGAACCCAAACAGAAGCCAGAGGGCATGGGAGACTGTTGATGTAGTCCATACAGGTCAGCCTCCTGGGGCAGAGAGTTTGGTTGAGAAGGGTCATAAAGTAGTAAAGATAAGATATCTCATCTTCCCATCTTAGTCAGAGCTCTAATTTTAACCTCTGTCCCCTTTCATTCAGGGTTTGCTTGAGGTTTACAGAGGCGTCCTAGGATGTTATTTTAGTTTGTTTATATCTGTTTGTATATCCAGAAATTATTAAGAAATAAAGCTTACTATTTTGAGCTGTTTCTTTTACCTAAACTGTGTATGTTTGGATTGGTTTTTCAGGTGATGATGATGAAATTCCTCAGGAACTGCTGTTAGGAAAACATCAACTTAACGAACTTGGCAGTGAATCTGCTAAAATTAAAGCAATGGGTATAATGGATAAGGTATCTACTAAAGTAAAATTTATAACTTTACTTAATTGAAATTAAAGTTTTAAAGGTAAATTGCAAAGTTTACATAAAGTAATGATGAAAAGAAAATTCACGGTTGCCTTCTGAGAGTGTAACAGAATTATTATTTATTTTTTTAAAATATATTTATTTATTGTATTTATTTATTTTTGGCTGCATTGGGTCTTCCTTGTGGTGCACAGGCTTCTCATTGCACTGGCTTCTCTTGTTGAGGAGCACGGGCTCTAGGCACGTGGGCTTCAGTAGTTGTGGCTCTCGAGCTCTAGAGCGCAGGCTCAGTAGTTGTGGCACACAGCTTAGTTGCTCCACAGCATGTGGGATCTTCCCAGACCAGAGATCGAACCTGTGTCCCCTGCATTGGCAGGCGGATTCTTAACCACTGTGCCACCAGGGAAGTTCCCAGAATTATTTCATAGAAAAAAGAAAAAAAAAAAAAAAAACAGGGCTTCCCTGGTGGCGCAGTGGTTGAGAATCCGCCTGCCGATGCAGGGGACGCGGGTTCATGCCCCGGTCCGGGAAGATCCCACATGCCGTGGAGCAGCTGGGTTCGTGACCCATGGCTGCTGAGCCTGTGTGTCCGGAGCCTGTGCTCCGCAACGGGAGAGGCCACAACAGTGAGAGGCCCGCGTACCACAAAAAAAAAAACAAAACAAAGCTTGAATCCAAGAAATATTCTGCAATCATTCTAAAGAAAATCATTTTTGCATTGAAAGAGGCACAGTCCTGGATTTTTGTCACTGTTTGTTTTTTCATTGTCTCACATATTTAGATTATTTAAATGCAGAAATACACTAAATTTTTCTTTGACATTTCCTTTAGCCATTTACATTGGTGAAAGAGTAAAGCCACGGTTTTAACACATTAATTGTTGGGGTTTTTTTTAGTTTATTTATTGAAGTATAGTTGATTTACAATGTGTTAATTTCTGCTGTACAGCAAAGTGATTCAGTTATACATCTATATATATTCTTTTTCAGATTCTTTTCCATTATAGTTTATCACAGGATATTGAATATAGTTCCGTGTGCTATATACCTTGTTGTTTATCCATCCTATATATAATAGCTTGCATCTGCTAATCCCAAACTCCCAGTCCTTCCCTTCCCCACTCCCCCACCCCCTTGGCAACCACAAGTCTGTTCTCTATGTCTGTTAACACATTAATTGTTAATAAGTACAGAACCTCATTGCTGTAGGCTTTATAATGACTTTCGTGAGTTGTCTTTCCTCTGAGCTCTCTGTTGCTGAGTAGTCTCATTACACTAATGGAATAGCAGAATATTTTTTCATTAATAATAACTTTAAACAATAGTGACAGCATCAAGGGCTAGCTTCCCATAATCTTTATGAGCTACCAGTCACCCCCTAAACCACTGCATGATTGCTATGCAAATATAATTTCAAGACAAATCCTCTCTCCTCATCTTCTAATCAGTCTCCTCTTATACACAATTATCTACTCTTAAGTCTTAAGTTTCTTAGTCTATAATGTAGAGATAATGATTTGTGCTCCAGGAATAGTAAAAGAATTAATAGAAGACTATATTTACCTGAAGAATTTATCCTCTCAACAAATTAAACTTATTTATTGAGTTTTAAAGTAGACTGGGAAATATTTTAATGTTTTTTTCCAAAGTTAAGATATAATCACTTACTCATTTTGTATTCATTTATATTAGTTTCAGGTGTACAAGGTAACAATTCAATATTTGTATGTATTGCAAAATGATACAACGGTAAATCTAGTTAACATCGTCACCACACATAGTTACAGATTTTTTCTTATGATGAGACCTTTAAGTTGTATTCTCTTAGCAACTTGCAAATATAAACTGCAGTATTATTACCTATAGTCACTGTGCTGTACATCATATTCCCAGGACGTACTTATCTCATAACTGGAAATTTGTACCTTTTGACCACCTTCACCAACTTCACCCACCCCCACTTCCCACCTTTAGCAACCACCAATGTGTTCTTTATATCTATGAATTCTTTTTTTTTAGATTCCACATATAGGTGAGATCATAATGGCATTTATCTTTCTCTGTCTGACTTCTCTTAGCATAATGCCATCAAGTTCCATCCATGTTGTTGCAAATGGCAAGATTTCCTTCTTTTTCATGGCTGAATACACACACACACAGACACACACACACACACACACACAAACACACACACACACCACATTTTCTTTATCCATTCATCTACCAGTGGAGTGGACACTTTGGTTGCTTCCATGTCTTAGCTATTGTAAATAATGCTCTACTGAACATGGGGGTGCATATAGCTTATGAATTAGTGTTTTTGTTTTCTTCAGATATGTACCCAGAAGTGGAATTGTTTGATTATATGGTAGTTCTGTTTTTATTTTTTTGCGGAGCCTCCATACCGGTTTTCCATAGTGGCAGCACCAATTTACATTCCTACCAACAGTGCACAAAGGTTCCTTGAGTTTGGTTTTTAAAGCTATACAGACATATCACATAATTAACCAAGAATTAATGTACTATTAGTTCACATTGCTATTACTGTGTGCAATGAGGAATATGTTGATTTCTTTTGTATACAGGAATATGGCTTCAGTTTTCTGAAGTGCCAATGCCAATCTTAGGTTTTATTTCATAAGTTCTATAGTTACATGTAGCTAATATTTCTATTTCAAAAGGTGAATTTGCTGAATATTTTCAAAGCATGGACAGTTTACCAAAAGTCTCAGTAGTTTAATCTGTTGTGAAATTATCTAAAGCAATATTTGGAGGAAATTTTTTCTGTAAGCCAGCATACGAATAATCAAAATGTACTTAATGTCAGGTTATTCTGTTGATGCTCCCATTTGACTCTTCTGGCTGATTCCAGTAAGTGTCCTAGCTGCATGATAAGAGTCTAAAAGGAGACCTATTCAGTCAAGGGAATGAGTAACAGTTGCTTCCTCGCAGAACCTCTAAATCAACTATTAAGTTTTTAAATATAGGAAACATTATTTGTAAGAAATGAAACATATTTTAAAAATAAGAAAAATTTCTACCAAATAAAGCAGTGTTATCACATTTGTAACTTTTATCATTCTCAGATGCAGGCTTCTGTTATTCAAAATATTACCTGGGATTTTAAGACACCCGCTAAATAACATTGTAGTGTGGAAACCATGTTATAATTAATTCAACAGATGAAATGTTTAGAGAGTGTGTGTTTGTGCCTGTGTGTTCATATGCATGTTCAGTGTCACTTTCATGAGAGCAAGGGGCCAGACATCAGAACAAATTCAGTCTTAAGTAGCTATGTGGTAAGATTTGAGTTAGTAACATACATATGTGCCCATTCTGTGTTTGCTATCTGTCTTTCAAAAACAAGTAATTAAGTTCTCTACATAATCAGATTTTAGTAGAGGATCTAAGTAGGAAAGTTTTATGTTTCCACTCTTTAAGAGGGTGTTAATGCTGTATATTCCATTGGCCAAAGGGAATAATTGTACAGAATAGTTCTTGAATAATTTATTACATTTACCAATGATTGATGAAAGAATTTATGCTTCAATTTTAGCTTTCCACTGACAAAACTGTGAAAGTCCTAAATATCTTGGAGAAGAATATTCAAGATGGGTCAAAGCTCTCCACTTTGTTAAATCATGTAAGTTTAAGATCCATGTTGTTAATTTTACCCTTTCTATTGTTAAGATGTAACATTTTTCATATGGAACTTTGATTTATAGGGAAAATTCCAAATTTCATTAATTTGAGCTTGTTACCACATTTACTAGTTCACATTTAGCCTTGCAGTTAGAATTGGATTTTTAGCTGTTTAAAATTAATGTTACACATTATCAATTCACAGATTTGATATAAATAAGAATAGTAACAGATGTAAATTCATTCAATTCAAAAGACCATTCTTTAATCTTACATTATGCTCTTCCTTTTGTAAGTGGATGAGTGTTTAAAATGTCTTTTCATTTATAAAATGTTAGTAGGTAGTAATTCTTTTCCTTGAACTTCCCTGGAGAAATAAATAGTTGGAAACCTTATGGTGATTTCCTAATGTATCCTAAAATGTTAATCCTTATGTATTGTTTTTATATGTAGCTCAAATGGTTGTTGAAAGGATATTAAATAAATTAATTCATGTAACCTGCTTAACAATGTCTGGCACATTATAAGTTCTCAATAAATGTTAACTGCAACTGTCGTTACATTTTAGTGTGTTTTATCAAAAGCAGTGGCAATGTGGTATAATGATTTATGAACTGGGATCTACCTTCCTAGCATTATAGCAGACTTTCAAAATCATATGTGCATTTGAATTGATCTTGGTGTCTAACATTAATGAATTCAAACACTAATTCTTATTGGAATTTAATGTAAGAGATAAGGATCTGGGAATGTTTTGAGTTAATGAAATTTCTTTATTTTTAAATGACTGATTACAAAAGTAGTGTATTATAGAAAATTTTCAAAACACAAAAAACAGAAAGGTTCCATTTTCATCCAGCAGCAACCACTGTTAACAGTTTTGGTAGATAATACTTCCATTCTCATATGTACATATGTACTATATGTATTTAGCACGTGCACTGGATTATATCTCGTGAGGGAAATGTTCTTGATGTTTGCAGAAGCCACAGGAGTGCTAAGTGATCTACATGGAATTTAAAAATGTAGAGAAATAATGTCAGGTGGTATTTCTATGCTTTATTAAATATATCCATATTTTTCCAATGCCCTTTTTAAATTAGTTTTTGAATCATAGAAACTAAGGGATTAGAGGACCTATAGTGGCAATATACTACATTTTTAGTCTACACGTTTTATTTAAAACACTTTGGCAAGAAATTGTGGTAAATATCAAGAATCTACAGTTCTGGAGAACTGGCTGAGTCAGTTTTAATGAAATTATTTTCATTCCTGAAAACCTTAGCACTATTTAGTGTGTTGCATTTAAGCCTTAATGTTTGATATGAGTGATGAGCCTCCTAAACTGACTCTTCGAAACAGCAATTTCAATATCAAAGAAAAGTTACTTTATTATTTTAAGTAGGTATGTAAGTAATAAAATGAAAGAGATAGAGTTTTTAGGCATGAGTGATTTAGAAAGCCCTTCTGTGTTTTACAAATATTGTATTTTATTTATTCCTTTTCCCAATGTTATAAGCTTTGAATAGCATGCATACACAAGTATTCCTAGAACATAAAGTTGATATTTCATAACTAAGGATGTGATAGAAGAATTTTCACTTTAAAAGTAAGATTTAAAGCACTTTTTCCCAATTGTAATGCAGGTTGCTGATGTGTAAATTAAAATATAGTCTGTCAGTTGTTGAATAATCTATTTTAGAAAATAAATTATGTTTTCAGTAGTCTACATAATCACCACTTTTTAGTCTCAGTTTCAAAAATACAGTATTGTTGAAAAACAGTTATTAGGAGTGATTTGAGTCGATAACATTTTACTACTTTTAAATAAGGGTCTATCCTTTGTTGTTAATTTTTATTTGCTCTCACAAGAGCAAGCAGAACTAAAAAGCTTTAATATTATCATAATGTTTTTAACCCCAAACACAAAATGATTTATGTATAATTATGATCTTTAACTAAAATCGTAGATTTGAATAAATTACACAAAAGATAAACATAACTATAAGTTTGTGATTGGAATGTCATTTAGTGGTGAAATTAGGAGATAAGAGTACATTATGTTTGAAAACATTGAAACAAATCATACTTAATGTAATCTAAGTATTTGTACTTCATTCCTGATATTCTTTAAATATACATACACACACCATAACTCTCACCAAGTTTTCAACCGTGAAAATCAAATATATTATAATTTTTTAAAAATATTTAACCTATAAATGTGTTTATTTCCATTTCATTAACAATGTACTGTTTTATAGAATAATGATACTGAAGAAGAAGAAAGGTTATGGAGAGACCTTATTATGGAGAGAGTGACAAAATCAGCAGATGCCTGTCTTACAACTATCAACATTATGACATCCCCTAACATGCCAAAAGCTGTATATATTGAGGATGTAATCGAAAGAGTTATACAGTACACTAAATTTCATTTGCAGAATACACTTTATCCTCAGTATGATCCTGTTTACAGATTAGATCCTCATGGAGGTTAGTTTGCCCTTTTATACTGATAGTTTTTTAGTATAATATCAAAATTACCTGTTATATAATTTTACCACGTCGGATGGGTCAGAATGCAGTGACTTAAAATGGCACCGAAATTGTTTGATTATATAAATTGTAATAAACGCTGGCTTACATTTGACTAGAATATAGAACTTGTTTTAATCCAGTACTTGTTCAGTAATAATTTCTTTAGCAACTATTTACATATAATAAGAAGTAATTTCTACTGGTCTGAGATTTTCCTAGGTAATAGTAGCTTCTGGTTCCATTTATCACTTCCCCCAAATTTTACCCAAAATACTATCTACAAAATGGATTGATTAAAGATATATAATTCTTTCTCTTATTTATAATCTTTATAAATGAGTCATGTATGTTAACATGTATACATTTAAAGAGGAGGGCAAACTTGGATCACGAATACCTACCATTAATTACCTGTTGTTTAATTATTGCAAGTTGATTTCAAGGGAAATATAATCTTAATATCCTGCTCCAGTCAGTGGAAAAAAATAGAAATAAAGTAATCCTTAAGATACAAGAATTTAATAGCCACTGAAATGTACCATGAATTATCTGTTATAAGAATGTTGACTTTCTAACTGAATATTCCCTAAAGAATAATTTTCTCTTTTAATAAATAGACAGCTTTATTTGCCAGGTTGTATTTTTATATAGGGGGGGAAAAAAGGTGTGTTCTTTTAATTCAGAAAGCGGTTTTATTATTTTTTAATAAACATTATTAAAAGTTGATATATTCCTTGTTTTGATTTTTTTTTCATTTTAGGAGGCTTGTTAAGTTCAAAGGCAAAACGGGCTAAATGTTCTACCCATAAGCAAAGAGTAATAGTAATGCTTTATAATAAAGTTTGTGACATTGTTAGCAGCTTATCAGAACTACTAGAAATACAGCTTCTTACAGACACAACAATTCTTCAGGTAAGTTTTTTTCAAGCATTTTCCATATTTCTAGACCAAAAAAATAAAGGAGAATAAGGGACCTAATTGAGTTCAGTATAACCTCGCTCACTCAATAATACCAGCACTATGTTAATTTTTTCCATTCAGAGTATTTTATATCTAAATGGAAGAAATAAGAGCCTAGGGAAGTTTTAAAAAGAAACGTTTGGGGCAGAAGACAGGTGAATGTAGTATAAATTCTAAACTGTAAATTATTTGAAAGATAAATGATCATTTCCTTTAAAATATGTGAGGATACTTCTTCCAGAACAGTGAACTTTTTTTGTTTTTTACATTCCTGTGACATTTATCAATCCAGAAGTTAGAAATCAGAGGAATGGCAGCTGTGAAGGAAGATCTGTGCTAATTTGCTTGAGGGTGAAAGGGAACAAAAGGAAAAACTAGGTGCTGATTGATGAGGGAAAAGAAAACGCTCTTCTGTTTTCCAGAAGTTTATGAATGCTTTGGGATTTAGTAAGGCAGAATGTTACTGAAATCTCTTACAGATGTGTACTGATTACTGTCTGTGTCTGTGCAGGTATCATCAATGGGAATAACACCATTTTTTGTGGAAAATGTCAGTGAATTACAATTGTGTGCCATTAAGTTAGTCACTGCAGTAAGTATAATCACTTCACATTTTTAGTTATCTCTCAGAAAAATAACAGTGGTATCCTTCAATCCAAATGTGCAAAAACTAATGCAGATTTGAGTTTTCTGTGAGGACTATTTTAGTATGCCTTAGATTTCAAACACTTCTAAATATTTAAAAATATTTCAGTTAATTCCTTAATATTTACTATAAAATCAATTATTTTAAATCATTTAAATCTTGGCTTACGTTTCATACCCAAGATATCATATTCCTCTAGATGAAACTAGCATACTATGACTTCTACAAGAATGTCATAATTAATGATAGAAAAGTTGAGCAAATTAAGTCATTGCCATCGAAGATGATGAAAACATTTTCATTCTGAATGGCAGATAATATTTTTTATCACATGGTATAGTATCATTTTTGTTTATTTTCAAATAATTATAACAAACTAAATTTGGAATCTTATAATTACTAAATAGGTATTCTCAAGATATGAAAAACATAGGCAGTTAATTTTGGAAGAAATTTTTACTTCACTTGCAAGATTACCTACCAGCAAGAGGAGCTTAAGGAACTTCAGGTAACTAACTATAGCAAAGTCTGAGTATAATGAAGAACTCCATTGTACTGTAGCCATCATATTTTAATTCTTTATCATTTCTGTCTGATTTTTATTTTGATGATCAAATAAAAGAGAGGCAATTCAGTCTCAGAACAGCGTGAAGAATACCGTAGGTGTGAGAAATAACAATGCACATTTTAGAGACTTAAAAGTTCAGTGATTCTCAAGTGTAAAGATCTGTGGCAAGGATTTTCAGTCTTGGCGTTATTGACATTTGGGGCCAGATAATACTTTTTTGCAGTGCTGTCCTGTACATAGTAAGATGCTTAGCAGCATCCTTGACCTCTACCTAATAGATACCAAAAGAAATGCACCTTTTCAAATTACAATTACCCGAATTTTCACTAGACACTGGCAAATGTTCTCTGAAGGGCAAAATCATCCCTGGTTAAGAACTATTGGCCTGTGAGAAGAGCAATAGGAAATACGGCTCCAGAGTCAGAGGCAGTTCAAGGATTTTATAAGCCTTACGAAGGAACTTGAACTTAATCCTTTATACAGTAGTAAGTCATTACATAATATTTTTAAAAGACAGCTGAAAAATTACTCTAACAGAAGTATAGAAAATAGACATGACAATTAAACGCTCTTAATCACTAAGCACAGAGTAACTAAGGAATGTTATCCACTGCTGTGGTCAGCATTATTGCCTTTGTTGGCATAGGTAATCATCATGATTTTCATAACTATCATTATAATATTCCTGGCTGATTAAATGTGTTGACCTAGCATATAGGGTTATATTTAGATTGCTTTGAAGGCTGTCTTCTGTAAAATAATTGTTTTTATCTTAATTTTTTAGACTGTGTATTGATAAACATCTATTGTCCATTAAAACCTGAAGAAAAGCTATCAACATCTAAAGGAATTCTTACGTTTTTAACTATCTTTTAAACAAAAAGATTTAAAATTTGATTTTTTATATTCTATGTCATAAAATATTCTATAACATAGATTATTTTATATTCTATGTCACTCATACTCTAACATATGATCAGGAGCTGACTATGTAGCAGATTTTAATAAGAAAATGAATACCAGAATGCCTGGGCATTGGGAAATCCTGAAGACTTCTCATTTTAAAAATCATTTTGAAAAATATTGATATTTTTTGTTATAATTGTTCAATCTGCAGTACGTGTATAAAGTATAGAATTTTATATTAAATACTGCATTTTTCCTTTGACTATTTTAATTATCTATGCATAGGCATTTAGTTGGTTTTTGAGAAGTTAGAAATAATTAGACTTAAGGATACTATTATAAGCAGTAAAGACAATGCCTAGAAATATTGGTAAAGAAAGCATCCTGAAACTTTCAGATCATAGATGACATGTAAAATGAAATTCTCTTCATACTCTGTAAGATTTAAATATTTTCTTCTCCATTAAAGGTTAAACAGTAGTGATATGGATGGAGAGCCTATGTATATTCAGATGGTTACAGCACTGGTTTTACAACTAATTCAGTGTGTGGTACACTTACCATCATCAGAGAAGGACTCTAATTCAGAAGAGGACTCAAATAAAAAAGTAAGGAGTCATTTGTAAGTTTTATAACTGTGTATTTTTGTAGGAGGAAGCAACTATATTCTCTGCCATTCTTATAAAACTGAAGTTCTTAATTAGGGCTTCATGACTGGGCTTGCAGATCCTTGTAGAGCATTAAACTAAGTTTTAGGAGACTTGCGTTCTTGTCCTGACTATTATATCCACCAGTCATGAAACATACAAATCATTTTACTCTCAGTTTGTTTCTTCAGCTATAAAATGGGGATGATAATACCTAACAAGCCTACTATTACAAGTTGTAAGACTCAAGTGAGATATTGAATGTGAAAGTGAATAATATTATAATTATAATATGTAGTATCTATAATCACATACAGTAAATAATCGTTAATATAATTAATGTTAAATTCATGCAGAAAATGAGTTTATGCCCTCACTATTGAATAACTCATAGCTAAGATTTGCTTTTGGTTTTGTAGCTCTTACCCATCAACACTTAAAATTTTTCCAAGTTTTATAGTTTTACCTCAAAGAAGTTCAAAAGAAAGAGGGATAATTTTATTTCCTAATTCTGTTATAGTCGTGGCTGTGTGTATAGTAATAAATAATAAAGTGACTGGTTAATAAAGTATAAAATGAATATCAAAAATGTTGAGGTCCCTGTTGTTCTCCCCTTCTCCTAATCTCACTGTTCTCTTTTTAGTTTTTTCCTTACCATTGGTGAATGTTTATCTTCGTCCATTTATTTATTTATTTATCTGTATAAATTTGATACAGAATTTTTTAATTTACATAAATGATATAGTGACATATTTACAGCTAATTTTTTCACTCACCATTGTTTTTAATACATGTAACTAATGCTAGATTCTTTTTGATTTAGGTTAAACACATCATATATGACATACAACAACTTGAAGCAAAAGTTTCTCTAGATATACTTAGAAATAGAATATTAAATCATAGTGTACATGCACTTTTAACTTCACTTGAACTTGTCAGTTTTCTCACTGAAGTGGTGTTCTAGTTTACATTCTTACATTTTGATTTTGCCTAGTCTGGTTAGTATGAAATGATACCATGTTTTATTTTGCATTTTTCTGGTTACTAGTGAACTTTTTCATATATTTATTCACTTTTCGGGTTTCCACAACTTTGAATTAACTATTTATATCCTGGTCTTTAAATTTATAATGAAGGAGTTGAATTTTTTTAGTATTCTAGCATTCCATAAACTTTGAGCTTGGAATTTTTTTTGAAATTCTTTTTGTGTTGATATTTTCAATCAGAACTGTTCTGATCATGATAAACAACTGTTGATATTTCATTTGTTAAACACATTTGTCACTCTTAACATATTTTAATAAATAAAAATGAACTCTTATCAATATTTTAATTTAGTTTTTATGAAGTATTGAAATATATTTAGTATGCTAATTGTAGCTTCTCTTTTTATATCTAATAGTTAAGATTTTTAGTATTTAAATGTATTGCCCCTATATTCAGTAATAACATGGCAATAGCAACTGAAATAACTTGTAGGTTATTTCTTATATCTGTATAAATTCATTTTTCTCAATCTAGGTTGACCAAGATGTTGTCATTACCAATTCTTATGAAACAGCCATGCGAACAGCCCAAAACTTCCTTTCCATCTTCCTTAAAAAGTGAGTAAAATTAACATAATCTGATTTTTATTTTCGCCATATAGAGAATAGTTCATTTATTTTATGTAAAAGATTAATCCAACTTCCTGCCATAATCTGAACCTTGACTATATCTCCCTGACCCCTGATTTCCTTATCTTTAAAATGAGGAAATCAGAATATTAAAAATCTAAAATCTTATAAACTCGCTCATATGTTGAACTTCCAAAGTTAAAGTTCTAGATTGAAATTCTATAATTTTTTTTCTGTGAATTTTGGAACTTTCTAATTGAATAGGAAAGTTTGGGGAGAGAGGTTTCCTTAGCTTTCATAAGAATTTATAGTAATCTCATAGAAAAACAGTGGTCATTATTTAAAATGTGTTACACTTACCAGAAAATTATGTTAATGTCAATAAATGAATTCCCTGTAGTAGGGGGAAAAAATGAAGATTGAGAAACAGATTCATTTTAAACCATATTTTATTTAATGTACTCTCTTATACCATGTTTAGATGTGAGAGAAGAGGAAAACTTAGTTAACAAAGTTTTAGTCATATTGGTGAACATGTCACCTAAATTCACAGCCTTTCCATTATTTATCTTTGAACAGATGTGGTAGTAAGCAAGGTGAAGAAGATTACAGACCACTATTTGAAAATTTTGTTCAAGACCTTCTTTCAACAGTCAATAAGCCTGAATGGCCAGCTGCTGAACTACTCCTTAGTTTGTTAGGGAGACTGTTGGTAAGAGTATAGCATTTAAAGATTATTAGATTACTAGAAGACAACATAATGAGGATGTACTCTGATTCACAGATGATGAATTCTTTAAAAATGTGTAAGGAAATATGACCATTGCATCTCTATTTTTGCATGTGCATAACTGTACACAATACTGTCAGTACCTCGTAGAAACTTTGAAATGTTGTGACTTTCGGTGCTTTCATTTCATTACATAAGATAACAGTGCTTTAAAAAACTTTTTTTTGTTGTTGTTTTTTGTTTTGTTTTGTTTGGAGGTATTGTTAGTTAAAAGCATCTCAACACTGAGTCATAAGTTATTGTAGTTAATTCATTTCAAAGCATGAAACTGATTAATGTGAACTCTGTCATCTTTAAGAGTATTTCTAAAAACATGACACGTTTTAGTCCTAATGTAATATTGTATTAGGGAAATGCAAAGAAATACTATTGTGATTTTTCTTTTTATCTTTAGACTACATTTGGACTTGTGCAATTGTTACAAAGTTTTTGGGACCTTACTTTTTGTCAGCTGGAAAACTTAATACTATTCTGAAACCAAGATAATTTTTCATAGGCATCAGAATTCCAGCCTAACAAATTCTTACTCAGTAATAATCCCATTTTATAGAGTTTAGCCTACATTTAAAGAAAGTGACTGTGTTCTTAGGAAGGTTTAATTTTATATATATATATATATATTTTTCTTTTTTTTTTTAATGAAAATGTTAAAAATTCCAGAAACTCAAAAGGCAATTACTGGGAGTTTCCTGGTGGCCTAGTGGTTAGGATCCTGGGCTTTCACTGCCGTGGCCTGGGTTCAGTCCCTGGTCAGGGAACTAAGATCCCATACGCTCTGGGGTGAAACCAAAAAAATAAAATAGAATAAAATTTTTAAAAAAAATTACTTTGTGGAACAATATCACAGGGGAAAAAAGTGTTTAACTTTCAAATAATACAACATAGATTTGGTACTTATAAGTTGCTATTAAAAATAGTATAAATCGGTTAAATTAAAAGAAAATTATTTTTCATGTGTAGGTTCATCAATTCAGTAACAAGTCAACAGAGATGGCTTTAAGAGTGGCATCTCTTGATTACCTTGGAACTGTTGCTGCACGACTGAGGAAAGATGCTGTTACAAGCAAAATGGATCAAGGGTCTATAGAACGAATTTTAAAACAGGTATTGAGATAAAGAATTTGAATTTGGGGGATAAGTAATAGTTAAGTACTTTTTTTAGATATTTTTCTGTTAGTGTTGCATTTTATTTTGTAGATTCAGAATAAAATGTTACTCCTAAAAATGGGCTTTTTCAAAAGCTCCACTGAGAAAATTTATACCGTAGGGTGAATTATGTGTAATAGGAACTTTCAGATGATTTATATAATCCTTAATTTACTTTCTTTTTGTGAACTACTGTTATGAATGTATGATGCTATTTTTCTATTTGGTTTAACAATACCTTTTTTTTTTTTTTAACTATGGACGAGATGGTAGTAATACTAAAAGTTACTTAAGAAAATTGATAGGTAAATAATCTCTAATCATACCATGCACAATGTTTTCATTTTCTTTCTACTCTTTTTTCTTTTTTTAATGTCCATAACCATATCCATTGCTGGCCATGACAAATGCCTCTAATTTTTTTTTCTTGTTACTATACTTTGTATTTTGAAATAATTTTAAACTTACAGAAAAGTTTTAAGACTAGTACAAAAAGTTCCCATTAATCTTTCACCCAGATCCCTTACTGGTTGACATTTGCTTTATCATTCTTTTTCAAAATACACACGCATATGTATCTGTATATGCATTTTTATTTTCTTCTGAACCATTTTGAGCAGACAGGATGCCCCCATGACCCCTGAATTTCAAAGTGTGATTCCCTGGACAAGCAGCACCAACTTTTACATCACCTAGGAACTTGTTAGAAATGCAAATTCTCAGGACTCTCTCTGGAACTACTGAATCAGAAGCTCTGGTGGTGGGGACAAGCAGTCTGGTTTAACAGACCCTCCAGGTGATTCTGTTGAATGCTGAAGTTTGAGAACCACTGCTTTGTGTATGTTTTCTACGAACAAGAACTCTCACTTAAATATCCACAGTACAGCTATGAGAAGCAAGAAATTACCATTAATATAATACTACCATTTAATGGAATATTACCATTCCTGTTGTATTTGATAGATTATCATTTGTTGCTGTCATTATTGTAGCACTCAAATTGAACTAGATTTGACCAGTGGGAGCCCCTTTAAACTGCCTTTTGTATCTTTTTGATATCTTCCCATCTTTCCTTGAGGACTTTGTGGCCCAAGATGTTTCAGACTCATCTTTTACTTTCCTTGTGCCAGCCCTGGAATCAGCCATTTCTCCAAGTATTGCTGATTCCTTTCATTGAAGAATGGTAACTAGGTGATTTTCAGTATTTCTGAGAGTAGACCTAGGACCTCTTATTTGCCACATACGACCATGTACTGTACACTGTAAAACTTGAGGGGAGTGATCCTTGGTAAATATTTTTATGACTCTTGACAGACTTCCGAAAAGCTTTTGGAACTTTACAGTGTACTAGTTTACAGTTCTATGACTAATTTCTGAATGTATCCATTTCACTATACTCCAAGAACATAGGTTATTCTAATCTTTGTTTTCTACTTAGATATATTCTTAACCATATATTTGGCATTTCACATGGTAAACCAGAAAATAAGCTATAGACATTAATGTCAACTCAGTTAATTTCTCCTTCTGTATTGTTCTTGACAGAACCAAAGACTCAGTCCCTTTCTGATTCTAGATCAAATGCACAGCTCAAATATACCTACTGTATATTTAATATCCTACATGAAATAAAGTACTATTTTATGTTAATTGCAAATAAAAATATTTCCCTTTCAGAATGGTTTTTTAAAATAATACCCCAAAGACACCTGTAACACATAATAATTCAGGCAATAATTAGTTTCCATTTACTAGATTAAAAGTTTGGAATTATCTCTTACCAAACAGAAAACCAGTGCTAGACCTTCCTACCTCTGACGATTTACATACATGTTGTTCTAATAATTATTATGTCAGCTACTTACGAGCTTCTTTAAAGAAAGTTAACATGTAGTTCATAAAAATAAAGGTTAACCTCAGCTCTTAGTACACTTCAGCTATCGATATATAACGTTTTTCAAAAATAGTATTCTTCTCTTTCTTCCTATACTTATATTTTTATCATTTATCAGATTTTTCCCTCAGATTTGTATGTGCAACTGGATGATTTGTTAAAAAACATTAGTAATATCTTTTTCGTTACTACTTGGTTTATTTTGTAGGTTTCAGGAGGAGAAGATGAAATCCAACAGTTGCAAAAAGCATTGCTTGATTACTTGGATGAAAACACTGAGACTGATCCTTCACTAGTGGTAGGATTCTATTCTCCCTTCTTATTGGAGAGTTTACATGTTTGTTTCAAACTTGGTCTGTAAGAAAATTGAGAAGTGTTGTGAAGAGGAAAGTTGTATTGGAATCTTGATTTATAAAACGGGTACATGATAGTCTAAACGAAAAAGAGTGATTATGGAATGATTTGTCTTAAATGGAATTCTGGTACAGATATTGTAGTGTACTAAAATTGTGTGACATGGGAAATATTTAGAAATCTTTCCATAGGTTATCTTTGAGACCAAGTGAGATCATTTGTCCAGGTGGTGCATGAGATGATCAGTTAGCATATAAAAAGAATATTAGAATTTTATATCTATATTTATTTTTAACTATAATCCTTAATTCTGTTTTTTTATATATTAGGTATCCAGAATATTAGTAAAAGAAGTTTATATGTAAAATTTATATACTATATTGGGGCACTTTTTAATTTTTTTTTTAATTGATGGGATATGCATCTAAAGTGGTTGGAGATAACTAAGCTGTTCAGCCAACTACTGCAGGTTTTCAGTCTTCGTGGAAAGGAACAGATTATACAGTGATGTACGTCCATTATTTCTCAATAAAAGTGAAAAAATAAACAGGAACAGATTAAAAGGAACAGATTATAGGTGTACCTTAGTGTTAATATATTTCAATAATAATTGGCTATGTATTTCTTGAAGAAGTAAGGTGAAATTTTGAAAATAACTATAGAGTCTTCTACCTTCAGCATTTTATCCATGTGTTCTAAACTTTTCTAGTTGACCCATCATCTCTAATTTTACTAACTCGTTGTGTGATACCGTCCTTAGTTAAGTAGTTATAGTAGTATTGTAGACTTAATACAGTTGTGTTTATAAAATTATCTTTTGATGTCATTGATATAACAGTTAGGACAAAGTAAAATAATAAGTTTTATATCATTTAGATATTCTAAAAGTTCTAGCTTTCTTAAAATCTGTCTTTATCTGATGGAAGTTTTTTTAAAGTAAACCTTGATATTTGTATTCCTGATTGTGAACACTTTATCAGTAGGTTGGAAATTTTGTTACTAATTTCATCAAACTCAAATCTCACCAAATTTCTTTCCAGTTTTCTCGTAAATTCTATATAGCCCAGTGGTTCCGTGATACAACTCTGGAAACAGAAAAGGCGATGAAATCACAAAAAGATGAAGAATCATCTGAAGGAACACATCACGCAAAGGAAGTTGAGACAACTGGTCAAATTATGCATCGAGCTGAAAATCGGAAAAAGTTTCTTAGGAGCATTATCAAAACCACACCTTCTCAGTTCAGCACATTAAAGTAAGATCCAAAGAGAAAACATCTTTACTTTTTCAGTTATCTCTTTGATATCTATTTACCTACTTTACAAAAAAATTAAATAAATTAAAATTTAATGACTTTTTGTTGCAGGATGAACTCTGATACTGTGGACTATGATGATGCTTGTTTGATTGTTCGATACTTGGCCTCTATGAGGCCGTTTGCCCAGAGCTTTGATATTTATTTGACACAGGTAAACTGGACCAGAATTCCTTATACAATGAAATTGATTTTTCTAATTCTGGTTACTTGCGTTTGAGTATGATGTCTATTCATTGTTGAGAACAGATATTTTAAAAAATCATGAAAGTAACATTTGTTTCTGTGTTCCATATTTGTTAAAATATCTTTGTTCTGCATGCCTTTTACCTATTGATTCTTGTTTTACAGATAAATGGATATGTATCTGTATGGTACAGGTAGAGTGATGGTATATAGGTAGAGTGATTGATGTTATAAAAATATTCAATTCCAAGTTATTATTTAAATGATACTAAATATCCTTGATTAAAGTTACAGATAGGAAGGTTTCAGTGGGGCTACAGGTTCTTGCAGATGAAGCATAGCAATAAAAAACAGGTTTAATTGAGAATGCCAGGATAAAGGAAAGTCCCTAAAGCATAGAATGCCATACCATGTTTTAAGTTAAAGCTTTGGATCAGTAAGATAACAGATCTTTTACTCACTTATATAAAAATTAAAGGAAAGTGAGTATGATATTTATTTTAATTTTTTTGCATGTTTTCTTTCTATATTTTGTTAAATGTTATGTGTTCTAAAATTGATGAAAATGTCAATATTTGCTTGGCAGATCCTTCGAGTTCTTGGTGAAAATGCAATTGCCGTTCGAACAAAAGCCATGAAGTGTTTATCTGAGGTTGTTGCTGTAGACCCCAGTATTCTAGCAAGGGTAAAGAGGAGCACAGATGATTCTTTTTATTTGAGTTTTCTATTCAAATTAAAATATTCGTTCTACTTAGTATAAATTACGTTTTCTTTATTTTTCTTTAGCTGGATATGCAGCGAGGAGTTCATGGACGATTGATGGATAACTCCACTAGTGTCAGAGAAGCAGCAGTAGAATTACTAGGTCGATTTGTCCTTTGTCGACCTCAGCTTGCTGAGCAGTATTATGATATGCTGATTGAAAGAATATTGGTATGTTTGTTATGTCATTTTTATTGTAATTTATGAGTATAATTTTGCCTTCCTAATGTCACTTTTTAAAAATGTTAAGCTAGAAATGTAGATATCAATTATGTATTTATATTACCTAATCTGTAAACTATAGCAGCTTTCTAAAGAAGGACATATTTCAAGAGGAGGGCTGCTCAATATTGTAAAACAAATCATTGGCAAAAATTGGATTCCTTTTTACAGTTACTCTTGCCTTTTGATTATGCCAGTTTACAATGAGTAAATGATAGGAGCTACATGGCATAGTTAAATATTTTGGACAGGAATCTAGAGTAATTATATATGTACATATATAAACAGGAAGAATTGTTTCAGTGAGAACTAGGTATAGAACTTTGGTGTCTGACAGTATTTTTGGCCATTATGTATACTCGCATGTTTCCTGAAAGCTGAATTATGACAAGCTCAGATACCTGCAAGTTAAACAAGAAAGTCATTTGAGTCTTAAGACCAAACTTAAGAAACACTATTCTAAGATATTCTTTCCTTCTATGTCATTGAATTCTCTGGCCCTGAAGTATTTCCCTGGAAAATGAAAGAATGAAAAAATGAAACACTGGCATTACAAAATATCTGTAGAATTTTCATACCACCCACTGCGGACATATTGATTTCTTCTGTAACTCAACAGAGATGCATTAGGTACAGGATTAGGTATTTCTGAAATGATAAGAGTTTATTTTATCACCTTTAGCCCAGCATTAGAATACAGTGGGACTGAGAGTTACAGATAATTTCATCTTCAACTAGCATAAAATCTTGATGGAAACAAAGAATTTTAAGGAAAGAGTGGAAGAATTTTTTCCATTTTAGTGCCTCACTCTTTTCAAGAGTGAAAGACAAACTCCTCAGGATTTTCAGATATAATGAACTCTGACAGTGTCTACCTTAGTAATGTATCCTAAAATATTTTCACAATTGCTAAATTGCATAATGGAAATAATTTTACAGAATAACTGTTCAATGCTTTTTATTTATTTTAAAAATGCTTTAATTATGAAAACTTGTAAAGTTAAAGAAAAATATTACAATGAACAGCCAAGTATCCACCACAATATTTCACCTCTATTTTTTTTAATATATAAATTTATTTATTTATTTTTGGCTGAGTTGGGTCTTCGTTGCTACACACAGGCTTTTTCTAGTTGTGGCAAGCGTGGGCTACTTTTCATTGCGGTGCGTGGGCTTCTCATTGCAGTGGCTTCTCTTGTTGCAGAGCATGGGCTCTAGGCACACGGGCTTTAGTAGCTGCGGCACGCAGGCTCGGTAGTTGTGGCTCGCGGGCTCTGGAGCACAGGTTCAGTAGTTGTGGCACATGGGCTTAGTTGCTCCACAGCATGTGGGATCTTACTGGACCAGGGCTTGAACCTGTGTCCCTTGCTTTGGCAAGCGGATTCTTAACCAGTGCACCACAAGGGAAGTCCCTCATCTCTATTTTATGTAGAGTATTCTCTAGCTCTTTTTTACACATATCCACCATGACATTGACTAATTTAAAAAGGCCAAGCCAGAGACTTCGCTGGCAGTCCAGTGGTTATGACTTTGCCTTCCGATGCAGGGGTGCAAGTTCCATCCCTGTTCAGGGAGCTAAGATCCCACATGCCTTGGGGCCAAAAAACCAAAAGATAAAACAGAAACAATATTGTAACAAATTCAATAAGGAATTTAAAAATGTTCCACATCAAAAAATCTTTTAAAAAAAGGAAAATATCATTAAAAAATAAATAAATAAAAATAAAATAAAATGGCCAAGCCAGTATTGTTATTTCCTCATGGTTTTTTTCATTTAATCTGTTCCTTTGTTTCTTATACTTACTATAAATCATAATATAGTGACAATGGTTTGAAAGAGTTAGGTTAAACATTTTTGTTAAATATACTTCATATGCTGTTTAAGCGCCAGACACTGTCCTAAAAGTTCCATGTTTGTTATCCCATTTAATTTTGGCAAGCTTATACTCTAGTCTTGTGTTCAGTGCCATTTCGTATTTTTCCATGTATTAGATATATTTTAAAAGCAAAGACAACATAATAAAATAACTTAAATTTATAGTAACATTAATAAAAGAGCATATAAAAAGGAAATATATAGACCATGTTTATCATGTTAATAAATAGTGTATATACTGCTTGTTGGTATTTTCTGATTTCATTTTACCAAATTTCCCACACCTAAGCATCTCAATTTTTCTGATGTTTAAAATACTTTCTATTCCTAGGATACTGGTATCAGTGTCAGAAAAAGGGTAATAAAGATTCTAAGAGACATCTGTATTGAACAACCAACATTTCCAAAAATTACAGAAATGTGTGTAAAAATGATTCGCAGAGTGAATGATGAAGAGGGTATTAAGGTGAGATAAAAATGTTGACTACTTTAAATTTCATTTTTTAATTAATGTTTTAAATAATTTAAATGTTTATTTTATATAAATTTTGTTAGTTTACATATATATACTTTAAAGTGAATCATTTTAGATTATAAATTCAAGAAAAAGACATACTTATATATTTTTATTTCTAGATCTTGCATTAATTAATAAGATCTGATCTTAACCAATTTAGCAATTATAATATTTAATATCATTGTAGAGATTGCATTGTATATAGGTAGTTTATTATCAAGTTAAATTTATTTTGATTTTCAAATGGTATATGCTTGGTTTTCTAAATTAGTAAATACTTTGTTGAAAGTTTAATCCTGAGTTCATTAGTGAATTTACGTATATATGATTGTCCCTATATTTCTTTTGGGGGTTTTTTCTTTTGTTTTTTAACAACTTCTCCCCCAAAAGTAGAAAAAATGTGTTTTTAGTTTGATTAAAAGCATTTGAATGTGTACTCTCCAGAAGTTCTATACTAGGCATCGTATTACCCATTTAAAATCATTGCCAAGTTGAAAAATATTGTAATTTTTGTAAGTTAATTGCTGATTTAAAAAAAAAACTGAGGATGTCATACCAGTAGTTTCTGGTAATTTGTGTTTTGTTTAGTTATTTATAGGTTTTTTTTTTTTAATAGTTCTGTTTTGGGCTTTAATGAGAATTGGGGGTTAAGAATTTTGCCACATTCATTGTAGTTACTTAGTTTGAAATTTTTCTTTCTTCTAGAAATTAGTAAATGAAACATTCCAAAAACTCTGGTTTACTCCAACTCCACACAATGACAAAGAAGCAATGACAAGGAAAATTTTAAATATCACTGATGTGGTAAGAACGACTGGAACAAGGGTGGTCCCTGTGGATGCAAACCTCATTGAGGTCTGCCTTGTCTTACAAAGGGAGAGACAATGACAAGATATTTGGTTATTCTCTACTGCATCCCTTCCTTTATATTTCTGGATGTACTCAAGGGATGCAAATAAGATGAGAGTGTTGTTTTCACCTAGCCCCACTTGTTGGCATCCACTGAGTTAAGCGCTGATATTAAAATTCTCCAGATTCTTCCAATGATTGAAAACTGAAAGGGAAAGGAGAAGTGGGTAAAAAGATAACAATAACCCATGGATGGCAACCTGAAATGAGATAGTAATTTCTACCTTTTTCAGAAAACATGAATTAAGATTAGTTTCATTATGTTTAATTATACACATAAGCCTCAATTTTTCTTGACCCAGAATACTGTTCATGTTTTGAACATAAGAAATTTTATATTATGGATTACATGATCAACTCTGTTTCACTAATGTCTTTAAATCTTCTATCTAGAAGGAAAATACGAAGCAAACATTTCCATTTTTATTGTTTTTAGACCTTACAGATTTTTCTGATAGTATGTGATTCAATAATACTGTTCAGAATGTATACCATTTTTAAAATTTCAATACATTAATTTCTTGAATGTCTTCTAAGATATTTTTAGAATAAAGTTCTTTAACATGGTGAATTATTGGCTCACTGAAAAAATAGTTTACTCTAAAAATAATTTTTTTAATTTAGAACTTTGGATATTTATATACTTGAGGCTACAGCATAGCAAAAGTATATTTTAAAGTAAATTTCTAACTTTGATAGCTTCACCATTTCTCCCCTTAGGTTGCAGCATGCAGAGATACTGGCTATGACTGGTTTGAGCAACTTCTTCAAAACGTGAGTTTTTGTAGACTTTATGATTTAAAAGAAGTTTTTCAGTTATTTTTTAAGTATATACTTTGTGGTAGGGAAAATTTATTTCAATATATTAAGCTGAATGTTTTGGTTAATATCCCTGTTTAATGAATTGTTCAATTGCTTGCTACAAGTAAGTTTTCTAAATCACTAATATTGATATTCTGTCTTCCCATCCTTCTAGATAATTTTTTTATCCCTTTAATCTAGATGATAGATATGAGATCTATAAATAGGTATATAGATTACATTAAATATATATTTACATTATTTGACATGTTATAAAATATGTAGAATTTCCTACAGTAGTGCAGGATTAAACCACAATTAGTGTTCTTTAAAAATTTTGTAAATTGAAATGTGAATTTTTTTTATTTAAGAATTTTCAAATAGATAGAAGTACCCATCACCCAGCTTCAAAAATTGTTAGCACTTTCCTAATATCTTATTTATCTCTATCCCTCCCCCATCTTTTTTTTTTTAATTTTTTTTTTTTTGGCTGTAATACCTTTAAAGAAAATCCCATACTTTGTATCATTTCACCCATAAATACTTTAGTATTGATCTCTAACAGAAATGACTTTTTAAAAAATAACCAGAATATCTTTATCATCTATATCAAAATAAATATTAATAAAATTATTTCCTAATATTTAATACCTTGTCGATGTTCACATTTCCCTGATTGTCTCAAAAATGTATTTTTATAGTTGGTTTGCAGTTGCTTTGGTTGACATGGCTGTTAAGTCTTAGTCTATAATAGTCAACCCTTCACTCCTTTTTTCATGCCACTTACATGTTTTCCTGTAGAGTGTCCCACATTCTGGATTTCATAGACCTCTTCTTTCTGGTGTCATTTAAGTTGTTCCTCTGTCCACCGTTTTTTTCTGTAAACTCTTAAGTTAGATCTAGAGGTTTACTAATACTGAAGTTCAGTTTTAGGAGTATAGACAGAAATACTTCACAGGCAATGCTAAATATTATTGCCTCACATCAAGAGGCACATAATGTTTGGTTGTTACATTTTCAGTGATTTTGATTGCCTGGTACATCTGTTATACAGTCTTTCAGGACTGGTTTTAAATGATCATTACCTAGATTCATTATTTTCAGTAGAAGTTGCAAAACACTGATTTTTTTTCTAGTTATTTTATTTATTCCATATTAATTAGCAAGGATTCTTCTTTAAAGAGGAATTTTGTCCTAATATTTGGCTATTGTAAAATATAGTTTGTACAGGAAGGGCAGGAGAAATACTTTATTCTTTTCCATTACTTAATCAAGTTTCAGAATAATGAGTTTTCCTGTCAATATCAGTGTGAACTAAAAGATTTTTGTATCTCTGTATTTTAATTTATTGCAATCATAATTCTTTTTGAAGCTCAAATTGTCCCGTGTTTGCCCAGTGGTAGTCCCTTCAAATGGATCTTGTATCTTTTTGGTATAAACTCATTATTCTTTTGTAGCCTGATTACTTTCTGCCTCTAAAAGATGCCCCAGACTCAACTTATACATTTTCTGTCCCAAACCTGAAATCAACCATTTTTCCAAAGAGCCATGAATCCCTTTGGTGGGAATAATCTGGGTGCTGTGGATGTTCATTGCTAACAGGTTATCATAGCTTTGGGCCTTTTCAGAGGATAGAGCTAAAAGATATATATTTCTTAGAAAGAAAAACATAAATCAAGAATTTATATTGTTTTTTTTTTGTTTTTTTTTTTTTGCGGTACGCAGGCCTCTCACTGTTGTGGCCTCTCCCGTTGCGGAGCACAGGCTCCGGACGCGCAGGCTCAGCGGCCACGGCTCATGGGCCCAGCCGCTCCACGGCATGTGGGATCTTCCCGGACCGGGGCACGAACCCGTGTCCCCTGCATCGGCAGGCGGACTCACGACCACTGTGCCACCAGGGAAGCCCTGTATTGATATTTTTAATTCAAATTTAAGATTATGAGATTCTGCTTCTTTGATTTTATTATTTCCTTTAGGCTAAAAATCTTATTTCCAAGGAAATGGACATAATTTCCTATTTGCTTTGCCCTACTATATTGACAGTAAGATTACTGGATACAGTTTAAGATTTTTTTTTTTGCATTTCTTTTTATCTGTAGCTCACTAAACATATACCATTAAAAATCTATCATGAAGTAATTTTTTCTGTTCGATTATGTCAACAATTTACTATCTGTTAAGTCTGTTTACTTTTTTATTTTTAATAATACTTTTAGTAATAAAACTGTATTTAGCAATATTTTTAACAATCAAAATTATTTTATTGAGGCATAATTTACATGCAGAAATATTCACCAGTTTTAGGTGTACATTTTGATTAACTTTAGTAATTATTTACAGTGATGTAAAGAATATCACTCTTAAAAGCTTCCTTGTGCCTCTTTGTAGTTGATCCTCTCCCCTTGGTCCTTGGAAGACACTGATTCACTTTTTGTCACTACAGTTGTCCCTCTTGTAGAATTTCATATCAGTAGAATCATACAACATGTAGTCTTTTGTGTTTGACTTCTTTTAACTAGCAGAATGTTGCTGGTGTATTAATGTTTTATTCCTTTTTATTGCTGAGTAGTGTCAATAGTATGGATGTATCATAATTTCTTCATTCACAAATTTATGGACTTTTGGGTTGTTTTCAGTTTGGACTATTATGAATAATCCTGCTATGAATATTGGTGTGCAAGTTTTTGTGGGGATAGGTGATTTCATTTCTCTTGGGTAAATTCCTGTGATCCTAGTTGTTGGGTCATGTGGTGAGTGAGAAACTGCCAAGCTGTTTTTCCAAAATGGCTGAACCATTTTGCATTTCCACCAGCAATGTTCCAGTTGCTCCACATCCTCACCAGTACTTGGTATTGTCATTCTTTTTAACTTTAGCCCTCTGGTAGTATGTAGTAATATGTTGCTTTTAAAAAAATTTTAAGATGCCTTTTTTAAGCATCCTCATGGTGTTTGCCTCTGTTATCCAGTCTGTAATATCTTCGACTCTCTTCATCAGTCATCTTCCATTTTATAATTTTACATGATATATTTGACATCCTTTCCCTCCTAAGTCAAATAATTAGCTCTATATTATAGAGCCTTATGACTGTCTTAGTTATATTTATGTCAGCCATTCCAAAGGGCCATAATTCCTAGAAAACTCTACAACAACGTTTCATGTGATAATTGTAATAAAAGTTAAAGTAAGAATTAAGTATAGCTATCAGAAATGTCATTAGTTAGTATTATTAAAAAGAATCTAAGATAATATCCCTATGTGTTATTAGCAAGTTGAAAGTAGAAAAGAGAACACTAGATTTATAATCTCTTAGTAGTTTTATATTCTTTATATCTTTACTCTCTAGTCCTCTTTTAGTTCATTGCTTTCTGTTGCTCCCTATTCATTGCTTTCCTCCTTTAGTTTCTGCCAACAATTTAGTTTACCAAAATGACATTGTGACTTTCTGATACAGTCATTAGACTAGCAGAGTTTAGTTTAATGAAATAAAGAAAACTAAAAAATATTTATATAAATACATCTGATGGAGATATAACCACTCTTAGCAGTTGTAACAGCACTGTGCATAAATTTTAAGAGAAGCTGGGAAGGATACATAGAAGGAACTACTGGAATTGTTTGAAATTCTTGAATCAAAAATAATTAGCACTCTTACTGTTTCCACATGGATTCATGTACACACATTCCATTCTGTCCAATTTCAGATATTTCTCATTATTATTTTTATGTTGCGTCGGCTTCGTATAGATCAGTGATTCCCAATTCATGGAATATGATTTCCTAGGCAAACTTGAAGTACTACATGAAATAGCTTCATATTTACACAGGCATCAAACTCTGTCCACTAAGTACATACACACATTTTGTAAATGTATGGAAATTCAATTCCCTTATAACTTAATGAATTCATAGCTTTTTTGTGATTTTTTTTCCAGTAGTATGTGAAAGAAAAAGTTCTATCATGAAAGTCCTTACATTTTTTTTATTTCTAAAAAGTGGTTCAATTAATTTAAACCACTGTCATAGCCTATGGTGGGTACACAGAATTAATTTTACAGAGCCACTCATTGTCATCGTTTATGATCTAAGACTACAGCCTTTTTTTAGTTTACAAGAAAATGCAGGCAATGAAAAAACTTGAATAAACTATATTTCATCTGTTCCTGGCCTTTGTAGTCCAAAACAAGATCTCCTTCTTGAAGTTTACAATCAAATACTCTTATTGCCATCAATCAGTGAATGAATAGAGAAACCGATATATCCATACAATTTGATAGTGCTCCACATCATAAAGGAACAGACTGCTGATACATACAGCAACATAGACGGTTAATGAAAACACTGCAGAATGAAGGAAGCCTTACACAGAGGAGTACATACTCTGATTCCATTTATATGAAGTTCGAGGAGAAGCAAAACTAATCTGTATTGGAAAAAATCAGAGGAGTGATTGCAGGGGTCAGGGATTGACTCAGAAGGGACATGTATTAGTCATGTTTCTCCAGAGAAACAGAACCAACAAGATACTGAGAAAGGGAGACAGATTTATTATAAGGAATTGGCTTATGTGATTATGGAGGTTCTTAAATCCCACAGTCTGCTGTCTGTAAACTGGAGACCCAGGAAAGCCCCTAGTATGTAGTTTAGTCTGTGTCCTAAGGCCCGAACCACGGAAGCTGATAGCGTAAATCCCAGTCCAAATGTGGGAGGAGACCAATGTCCCAGCTTAAGTACTCAGAAAATGGTTGGATTCTCCCTTCCTCTACCTTCTGTTCTATTCAGCCCCACCCACATTGGAGAGGGCAGTCTCCTTTGCTGAGTTCACGAATTCAAATGCTAATCTCATTTAGAACCACCTTTACTCACCAACACATCCAGTAATAATGTGTAACCAGATAACTGGGCATCCCTTGGCCCAGTCAAGTTAACACTTAGAATTAACCATCACAGTTCTACCCTTTGTTAACTTGGTACCCATATACATCTACTTAAACCATACTAAATCTCCAAATAAAGACAATAACAAGGTCATGGTTCTACCTAACATGATACAACTATCATGCATGTAACCAAAAATGCACCAACCCCTTCCCCAGAAGAAGTCCTTGAGTGATGTTTACTCTTCTTGATATCCCATAATTTAAGTACTGTGATGTCAGATTAACAACATTTAAATACTGTGATATGAAGTCAGTACACTTTATGTTATGTGATAAAGGAATAAGCGGGGGGTGGGGAAGAAAGATATTTTCTCACTTTCCCTCTCCCCCACCTCTGTACACACAACACACACACACACACACACACGCACGCACACACACAAATGTATTCATGACAAAATAAGTAGGAAATACTCATGGCAATTGAAGTCCTTATTTCTATAACTGGTAATGTGATCACAGCTGGTATAATACTAAGAGATGGCCTAAGGGATCTCTTGTATTCCAGACATACTCTTCCATATCTCCATTATAGAGTAGTACTCCAGTTTCTTCTTGGTAGTCAGGATCAATCACTCCATCCAGAACCCTAACTCCCTTCTTTGTTGTTGATTCAGAAGCATGAGGAGCACACAGTAGTTGGGTGACAGTACTAACTTTCAGTTCAGTGGGATTATGGTTGTGTTTCCTGGTAGAAACATTCCCTCTCTAGAACCTCTCTCTAAGCCAGCAGAGCATAAAGTAGATGGAACAGAAGCAAAAATTTTGCTAATGGGTCACTAGGGGTAATAGTGAGTGATGCCCCTCAAATTTCCACCTCTTGATTCCTGGACTAATCCTGGCTATGGACTAAACAGCACCATGTATCAGTGCTGACTCAGAGCATAAGAGCCTGCTGGAGAATCTTGCCTGAGCCATTGCAGGATATTGCCACCTATCTGGTGCTGTAACTGAATCTTTAAAGGGACATTCCACATTCTATCAAGTCAGCTGTTTCAGAATAGTCGGGAACATGAGCATGGGCTCGTTGCTACACTTCTTTTGCTGTGAAGTGAGTTTCTTAATCAAAAGCAATGCTGTTGGGAGTACCATTATGGTAGATAAGGTATTCTGTAAGTCTGCAGGAGATAGTTTTGGTAGAAGCATTGCCTGCAGGAAAGGCAAATCTGTATCCAGAGTGTCTATTCCAGTAAGAACAAAATGCTGCCTCTTCCATGATGGAGGCAGTCCAGTGTAATCAACCTGCCACCAGGTAGCTGGCTGATCACCACAGGAAATCATTCCATATGAGGGACTCAGTGTTGGTCTCTACTGCTGGCAGGTTGGGCACTCAGTGGTAGCCATAGCCAGTGTGGCCTTGGTGAGTAGAAGTCCATGTTGCTGAGCCTATAAATGGCCTCTATCTCTGCCACCATGGATAGTTTGTTCATGAGCCCATTGGGTGATGACAGGAGTGGCTGGGGAAAGAGGCTGATATCCTCAGAGAAGGTATCTGCAGAACAGGTCATCCTATCCACTTGATTTTTAAAATCCTCTTCTGCTAAGGTTACCCTTTGGTGAACATTCATGTGGGATATAAATATTTTCATGGATTTTGCCCATTCAGAGATGTCTCCACATGCCTCTTCCCCAGATTTCCTTATCAACAAGTTTTCAATCATGTTCCTTCCAAGTCCCTGACCATCCAGCCAAACCATTGGCCATGACCCATGAATCAGTATATAATCACACATCTGGTCATTTCTCCTTCCAAGCAAAGTGAACAACCAGATGCACAGCATCAAGTTCTGCCCAGTAGGAAAATTTCTCTTCACCACTGTCCTTCAGGGATGTCCCAGAAAGGAGTTGTATTGCTACAACTGTCCACTTTTGGGTGGTACCTGCATATTGTGCAGACCCATCTATAAACCAGGCCCAAGTCTTCTCTTCCTCTGTCATCTGACCCTAGGGTCTTCCCCATGGTCAGCTGAGGCCATAGGTGCAAGCTGGGAGAGAGAAGGTAGTGTAGCAGAAGTGGGAACCACAGGCATTTAGGCCATTTTTTCAAGTGCCCCTTAGCCTGCTCTGACCTAATCATGTATATACCACGTACATTTGATAATAGAGTACTGCTTTTCACACCCAACTTTATGGCTTGGTGAGTCAGAAAACACCCAGTTCATGACAGATCGGAATGCATGATAATTTGGTGGCCCATGGCTAGGCATTCAGTATCTACTGAGGCCCAGTAGCATGCCAAGAGCTATTTCTATGGAGGATGGCAAGCCTTTGCTCCGAAATCCTAAGGGCCTATACTGCAGTTCACCTATGGGGGCTTGCCAAAGACTCCAAACAGCATCCCTGTCTTCCATTAACACTTCAAGCACCACTGGATCTGCTAGATCATATGGCCCAAGTGGCAAAGCAACTTGCACAGCAGCCTGGACCTATTCCAGAGCCTTTTCTTCTGTTCTGGGCCCCACTCAACACTGGCAGCTTCTTAGGTCACTCAGTAAATGGGCCAGAATAATATACCCAAATGAGGAATTTGTTGCCTCCAAAATTCAAAGAAACCCACTAGATTTTGAGTCTCCTTTTTGGTTATAGGAGGGACCAGATGCAACATCTTATTCTTTACTTTACAGTGAATATCTCAACATACCCCACACCACTAAGCCCCCAGGAATTTCTTTGAAGTAAAAGACCTCTAAATTTTTGTTGGATTTATTTCCCACACTTTGACACGCGCATCTTACCAGTAAGTCTAGTGTAGTTGCTACTTTTTGCTTACTACATACAGTCAACATAATGTCATCAATGTAATGGGCCAGTGTGATATCTTGTTGAAGGGAAAGATAATCAAGAACATGCAAACTAAATTATAATGTATGGCTGGAGAGTTAATATACCTCTGAGACAGGGCAGTGCAGTGTATTGCCGGCCTTGCCAGCTAAAAGCAAACTGCTTCTGGTGGGCCTTTGACAGGGATGAGAAAAAGGCATCTGCCAGATCAGTAGCTGCACACCAGATCCCAGAGGATGTGTTAATTTGCTCAAGCACTGATACGTCATCTGGTGCAGCAGCTACAATGGAGTCCCAACCTGGTTAAGCTTATGCTGATTCACTGTCATTCTCCAGGATCCATCTGTCTTCTCAGGCCAAATAGGCAAGTTGAATAAGGATGTGGTCGGAATCACAACCCCTGCATCCTTCAAGTCTTTGGTGGTAGCACTAATCTCAGCAGTCCCTCCAGTGATACAGTATTGTTTTTGATTTACTATTTTCCTAGGTAGAAGCAGTCCTAGTGGCTTCTAGTTGGCCTTTCCCACCACAGTAGCCCTCACTCCATTGATCAAAGAACCAACGTGGGGATTCTGTCAGCCTGTGAATAAATCTATTCTAATTTTGCATTCTGGAACTGGTGAAATAACCAGATGATGGGTTTAGGGACCCACTGGACTCACTGTGAAACAGACCTGAGCTATACCTTCATTGATCATCTGACCTCCATAAGCTCCTACTCTGATTGGTGGGCCACAGTGATGTTTTGGGTCTCCTAGAATTCGTGTCAGTTCAGAGCCAGTGTCTGGTAATCCCTAAAAGGTCTAATAATTTTTTTCCCCCAATGCACAGTTAACCTGGTAAAAGACTATAGGTTCCTTTGGGGAAGGTTGGAGACAGGATTAACAGTATAAATTTTCAGTAGTGCATGGAACTCCTTCCTCAAGAGGATTCTTCAAAGAATGCTGTGGATTGAATCTTTGTTGAATCTTCAACATAATGTTGAAGCTTAATACCCGGTGTGATGGTATTAGGAGATGGGGCCTTTGGAGGATAATTAGGTCATGAGGGTGGGGCCCTCATGAATCAGATTAGTGTCCTTCTAAGAAGAGACATGAGAGAAATTACCTGTCTGCTCTCTGCTGTGTGAGGATACAACAAGAAGACAGCCATCTTCAGGCTAGGAAGAGGATCTTCACCAGAAACCAACCATACGTTGATCTTGCACTTCCCAACCTTCAGAACTATGAGAAATAAATTCTATTGTTTAATCCACATAGTCTATGGTATTTGTTAAAGCAGCCCATACTAAGAAATTGGTATCAACAAGTGAGGTGCTGCTGAAATAAATACCTAAAAATGTGGAAGTGACTTTGGAATTGGGTAGTTGGTAGACACCAGAAGATTTTTGAGGTGCATACTAGAGAAAAACTGATATTGCTGTGAAGACATTTAAAGGCAATTCTGATGAGGGCTCAGAAAGAAAAGAGAAGAACTATAGGGAAAGCTTCCTTCTCTTTAAAGCATATATATAATCATGTACAGAATGTTGGTAGAAATATGGATGGTTAAAAGCCATTCTGATGAGGTCTCAGATGCAAATGAGGAACATGTTGACATTCTCAGTCAACAGAGAAAAGTGAGTCTTTGTTATAACGTGACAAAGAACTTGGCTAAATTGTGTTTCTGTTCTAGTGTTTTGTGAAAGGTAGACCTTCAAGTGATGAAATTGAATGTTTAGCTGAGGAGATTTCTAAGCAAAGTGTTGAAGGTGCAGCTTGATTTCTCCTGCCTGAGTTTACAATCAAATAGTGTCTGTCTCCATCAACCAGTGATGGGTTAAAAAAAACCTGATGTATCCATACAACTTAATAGTACACCATATCATAAAGGAACAAACTATTGATACATACAGCAACATAGGTAAATAATAAAAACATGCAGAATGAAAGAAACCTTACACAGAAGAGTACATATTATGATTCCACTTATATGAAGCTCTAGGAGAGGCTAAACTAATCTATATTGGAAAAAAATCAGAAGAGTGGTTGCAGGGGGCCAGGGATTGACTGGAGAGGAACATGAGGGGACTTTCAGGGGTGATGGTAATAATCTATATCAGTGGTTCTAAAAGTTATCAAGATTACCTGTGACTTGTTAGAAGTGAAGTTCTAAGGCTTTACCCCAGACTTAATCCATAACTCTGAAGTAGGAGCCCACCTAAACAAAGTCTCCAGATGATTCTGATATAAGTTAAAGATGGAGAAAGACTGTCCTTTATCTTGATAGGGAGTTTGACTTATATAGGTGAATACACTTAACAAAACCGGGCGAGTACACACTGAAGATTTGTACATATTTCATGTAAATTTTATCTCAAAAGGAAAAAAGAGGGCTTCCCTGGTGGCGCAGTGGTTGAGAGTCCGCCTGCCGATGCAGGGGACACGGGTTCGTGCCCCGGTCCGGGAAGATCCCACATGCCGCAGAGCGACTAGGCCTGTGAGCCATGGCCACTGAGCCTGTGCGTCCGGAGCCTGTGCTCCGCAACGGGAGAGGCCACAACAGTGAGAGGCCCGCGTACCGCAAAAAAAAAAGGAAAAAAGAGGAAATACACTGATGTCTGCAGCTTACTTTGAAATGCATCAAAAAGATGGATAGAGATGTGTATATGTTTACATATACATATGCACACATATATCTATGCATGCATATCATGGGGCTGGTTTAACATCACATGTGTGTATGATTTAACATTAAACAAAAAATAATCATGTCAGGATACAGGAGAAATCGTTGATAAAATTTAATACCCTTGAATGATAACTTCTAGTAAACTAGGAATAAAATCTGACAGAGAATAAACTATAAAACCTAAAATGAAAATCGTGCAAAATGGAAAGATATTAAAAGATCTCATCAAAATCAAGAACAAAAAGTATTCATCAACCTGTCAAAGTGATTAAAAAATGTATATGGAAAAGTAAAGAGCTGAAAATAATTGTCACTTCTGAAAATGCAGGGACGCTGATGTGCCTTAACACACATATCAGGACTTATTTTTAGAGATACAGTAATTAAGGTAGCATGGATTTTTCAATAAATGAGACTGGGTCAAGTGGCTATCCATAAAGATTTTTTTTTTTTTAATTCTTCAACTCAGCAGTCAATTCCATATAGATTAAAGGAAATCTTTAAAACTTACAGAAGAAAGTATATGTGTGAATATATTTTTGACCTTTCTTAGGGAAGAATTTCTTAAGTCACAAAAGCCATTAACCTGGAAAGATTGATAAATTTCACTGCCTTAAAATGAGGAACATTTATGAATCAAGAAAACACAGGTCACAAACTGGGAAAGATATTTGATACACATATAGCTAACAAAGGATCATTGTTAAAAGTATGTAAAGAACTCCTGTCCTGCAAACCAGTATAAGGCAGGAGTCCTGGCAGGAAAACAGGAGAAAGTCATGAATAGGCAGTTCATAGAGGAGATAGCACACATGGCCTATAAGGTATTCAGCCTCATAAGTAATATAGGAAATACAAATCAAGACCCCATTTTACACCCATTTGATTGGCGAAAGTTGAAGTTCGGTGATAACAAATGATGGAGAAAAGATGGATTAAATAGCATCTCTTAAACACTGGCGCTGAGAAAATATTACAACAAAAGTTTTTAAATTTAGTATTATTTCATAAAGTTGAACTTTCATATATCCTATGACCCAGTAGTTCCACTCCAAGGTATATACCCAAGAGAATCTTGCATATGTGCACCAGGAGACAAGAATGTTCATTATGCCACTAAAATTTTAATTAACCTATCTTCAGAAGAATGGATAAATGAATTGCAGTATGGACATAAAACGGCCTGTCGTATAGCAGTGAAAATGAATAAAGTTGTTTCATGCAACAACCTGGATTACAGTTAGTGACATGTTAAGTGAAAAAGGCACATCTCAGAAGACTACATCCAGTATGATACCTTTCAGAAAGTTGAAAATCCAGCAAAACTATAAACAGTATTTAGCTTAGACAATTTTTTTAAGCAAAGAAATGGTAAAATTCCTGATAAGTGGTACCTTGAAAGTTAAAGAGGAAGATGGGATAAAGGAAGTAGCACATTGGGAAATATAAGTTATTGGAAATATTCTTGAGTTAGGTTCATAGTGCATCATTATATTTATAAGTAAATAAATTAAAAGGGCACATAACCAGTATTGGCAATGTCATGAACTAAAATTTATGACTAATACTTTTATGTAAACTTGATGTCTTGGAGAGCAGAAAGAAAAAACAGGCGAGGAGATTGTTTTCTTCTCCTGCCTGAAAAAGACCAGACTAGCATATAATTTTAATAGCTGCTTAAGGTTGAGTTATAGAGCAGGACAAGGAAAATTTGCTGTTCAGAGTTGTAACTGGGTAACTTGAAATTCTCTTGCTTACATTTATTTCTTTAAATTGGAGGGAGCAGGGGAAATGTGTGTGATATGTTATTCTGATTGCTATCAGTTTTAATCATCCACGCATATTGTAGTGAAAGTTTAAACTTGTGCTGTCCCATACTAGCCACACATGTTTTTTCATTTAAATTAACTTGAATTTTTATTTACTTTTAATTCCTCAGTTATACTATCCACATTTGAAGTGTTTTGTAGCTGCATGTGGCTTGTAGCAGCAATAATGGGCAGCACAGATATAGAACATATCCATCATTGTAGAAAGTTACATTGGACAGCACTGGAACTCTTTTCAGAAATTAAACATTTCAGTTTCTTTAATAGCTCCAGAATTGTATTAGCTATTCTTTATTAACAAAACAGATATACCTTAGATGACTTTACCATTGACCTCCGATTATTATGAAAGATTGGATTGGTTTTATTTTTTGGCTATAGTTAAACTGATCTCTTTTCCTCATATCATTATTCGTAACACTTTTCTAACATGGTTTATTAATAACTTGGTAAAAGATAACACAGGGAAGAAATCCAGCCTTGTGTTTTATAATTGCGAATTATAAGGTGCAATTCAGATGTAGTTACAATTATTTTAAAAATGTACTTAACCCATAATATACTTTTTTGAGACATCAAAGAACTTGAAATAATAAGGAATGGAATTCTCATTCTTTAAAATCATTCAACTAACATTGAGTGGTACTCTTAAAAGAAGGTCACCGTTCTCATTTCTCTCATATTCTACCTTAGGTCCTACACATAGCAATTTAAATAACTTCATACTAAAATTGTTTGAAAGTATCTATAAATTACTGGTTTATAAGATATTTTTAAATATTTGTTACATATTTTTGTTTATTAATTTGCATTTTCAGTATTAAATTGTTAATAACCAATTGAAAAGCTTATTACTTATGGACACATTTAATGCGTTTATATTATTATTGTCTAATGAATAATTATACTGGGATTTTTTTTTTTTTATATATATACATATATAGTTGTTGAAGTCCGAAGAGGATTCCTCATATAAACCTGTGAAGAAAGCTTGTACTCAACTTGTTGATAACCTAGTTGAGCACATTCTTAAATATGAGGAATCTCTAGCTGGTAAGACATTTTATATATTGGTCGTTAAGTTGATTTTATAAGATATTTTAAAATACTTTGGGCACATTTCTCATTTTTGCCTCTAGCTCTGCTTAGCCTAATAATTAACTACTTCACTTTTAAATGAAATCTGTTTTTTGTTTGGTGTTGAATCCTAGGTTATATTGTTATGGTTGAGTAATATTATCTAGAGCAGTACAATAAAAGCATAGGACTTGTCTCTTCCACATACCTTTCAATAGCACATAATTTTAGATGTCATAATGAACAGGAATTAAAGTAAGTCCAGGGGCTAATATGTATTTAGCTAAATGCACTCATCCAAAAACTGTTCAGTACCTTTTAAATTATATAAAATTTTCTATCAAAATGAAATTGTTTTAATTATTATAAAAATGTTTTTAAAAGATTTGTAGTATATACCTAATATCATTTATAATTATTATATAACATGTGCTTAATCTTGACCTAGAAAGCTCTTAATATTTTTTAATTGAGAAATTCCTTAAATATTTAATATTTTATATTATTTATCACACTGTCAGTCACAAAATTGAAGTTAATGAAAATATAAATAATTATATAAAACTTATAAAAGTCATAATGGATATCTATTGCTTAAAAGCACACAAGACTAACATTATTTCCCATCCCCTAATGTACATTAATGAGGAACAATAGTCAGCCTCAGTCAGTTTTCAGAATTGGGGGCCAGTTGCCTCTATACAGAGGTATCATTTATGGTAAAATTGTTGATATTCTTTATATTTTTATTGCAGTTTTTTTTCTTTAATTTTTTTTTCATTTTCCATGTTTACCTCTTTTTCTTTGTATATTTTGTTGTTTCCCCTACTTTTCCCTATCCTAGATTTTAAGGGTGATACTGTTGTCACTTAATGTTAAAAAGTTTCTAATCTCCTCTAAAAACTCCTGAGAACCAAGAAACATTTTATCTCCTAACTAGCAACATTTTCCTCTCACCTGAACAGCATTTTGTTTACTTTTCTAATATAGCACTGGTCCACCTTCTTATCATTCCTGTCTTCTAACATTCTTCTGCCACAGCAGCATCTCTTTTTCTCCCCAGTACCCTTAAACACAGTATCACCTCAGCTAAATTGTCTTTGTCCTCCTTTGCTAATTTTCTTTCCCATACTCATTTCCATCCAGTTTTAGATATAATCAATACCATGTTTATTCTGAAAATTCCATCTCTAAACTTCCCAACTTTCATTCTACTTTTTAACTTCAGTCCTACTCCCCTCAGTGTAAAACTTGCCTTCCCTAGTGCAGCCTCCTTGTCCTTTATCCTTTACATATGTAATATAACAAAGAAAAAATGAAATGCAGGAAGTCTAGCATCATAAGAAATGCTAATCTGTTGTATTCAGGCATGCACTGAATCTATTCAGGGGATAGTATTGAGTAATTTAAATAATATTCTGTATAATTTCCATTGCCTTGTCATATTTTAGTGTCTTATTTCTCTGTTTGTTTTTCCAGACTCTGACAATAAAGGTGTGAATTCTGGACGATTGGTAGCTTGCATAACCACTTTGTTCTTATTCAGCAAAATAAGACCCCAGCTCATGGTTAAACATGCCATGACTATGCAACCATATCTTACCACTAAATGTAGTGTAAGTATTAGAGCTGTCCTATTTTTCTCTTATATAAACCATGTAGTAAATATTTTAAATTTAAAATTCACATTGTGTCATCCACATTTTCACTGACAGATGACAGTCATTTTCACTGACAGATCAACTGGGTTATGTACTCAAATGTTTGTTCTAATATTTGTGGCAAGTTATCTACAAACATCCTTTTTCTGATGTATTATAAATAAAGTTCAAGTCCCATTTCTTTGTGAACTCCTCAAGCTAAATCCTCAGTAATGCTTAATAAACGTTGTAATTATCGTTAGGACTTAAAAGGTGAATGAGACAGAGTTCCTGTCACTGAGAAATTTACTGTCTTTCGGATTCTGATTTTGCTTTTCATTTGTCATTTTTGATATATTTTATTTATTTTTATAACGTATCAGTATATTGAATATGGAAGACCTAGGATCATCAGAGATGCTAGGCTGTTAATTTAAGTTAATATTACACATACTATATTTTCCTAAAATCAAATGTGAAGATTAAATATTACTTGAGTAAGATAATCTAGCAACTTAACATGACAGCTTGGTGAGTTAAGTGGCTTATTATAACACTAAATTTTAAAATACTCTAAAAACCTATAAATGTAAATAGTTTTTTACTTACTATGTTCCCATTGTTCCTAAGGAGCTAACTTGAACTGTTTACTAAATTTGTTTTGTTGCCACAGTCAGGTTTTTTTGGCGATCTAAATTAACAAATTCTAGGTGAAAATCTTCAGGATGTCCTGAGAAATTTTAAAGACAGAGGAAAGTACCAGAAGATAAATGCATTAAAAACAATATATAAAACAATATATAGGGCTTCCCTGGTGGCGCAGTGGTTAAGAATCCACCTGCCAGTGCAGGGGACATGGGTTCGAGCCCTGGTCCGGGAAGATCCCACATGCCGCGGAGCAACTAAGCCCGTGTGCCACAACTACTGACCCTGCGTGCCTAGAGCCCGTGCTTCGCAACAAGAGAAGCCACCACAATGAGAAGCCCACACATCGCAACGAAGAGTAGCCCCTGCTAGCCACAACTAAAGAAAGCTCGTGCGCAGCAGCGAAGACCCAATGCAGTCAAAAATAAAATAAATTTATTTTAAAAAAACAAAAACAATATATAGTACTTCTGAAAACAACATTTAAGACAACATTTAATTCTATCTTTAGGACTTAGATCTTGGTGTTAGATCCAGAAATAAATTGATTAATATGTAATCTGTGGCTAATAATAATAGATAATATTTATTGAGCACAGTGCCAAACACTGTGAAGAATTTTACATACATTATCTCATTTACATTGTGAGGTCGGTACCGTTATTATCTCAGTTTTACAGATAAGGAACGAAAGCTTAGAGAATATAACTAACTTGCCTAGTGTCACACAGCTAACAAGTCCCAAAACTAGAATTCAACACCATGGCTTGCCTCTAGAATCTGAACTATAATGGAACCTTTATAAATTGTCCTCTTTTCAGTCAATATTTTTTTAAAACAAGGTTACTTTGAAAACATTTTGTATAATTTGTTATGCATATATACATATTTTTATATATACACCAATATAGAGTTTTATATAAATAAGGCCATCTCATAAATACAATAGACACATTTTAAAATTGTTTTTGTTTTTTATATCCTACCCCCATCTTTATTCCTCCGCTTCTCAAGATAAGCAATCTGGAATATCCTTGCCACTTTATCCATGTTTCTATAATTGTAGGCACACATAGACATGTAAACAAATGGTTGACCAGATTTTTTAAATATCAGGTCATGTTATATACATATCTGTTAGGCATTTTTACTAATCTCAAAACAACTGATATATGTTTAATTCATCCTTTTGAATGGCTACATAATATTCATTTTATGGACGTCCTGTGATTTATTTAACCATTTCCCATCTTGGCAGGTACTTATTTACATTGTTTCCTATTGATAGCCACTACAAACGATTCCTTAATAATCATTCCTATTCATATACTTCTAAATACTGGTGCTTTTTTTCTTTTGGAGTAGATTCTGAAGAATTAACTTCCCAGATTGAGGGAATTTTTTTTTTAGTTTTGGTTTTGAATAGATCTTTCCAGATTGCTGGTGGACATGTTTCATAGCCTCTTTGGAAACCAGTAAATGACAATCTGTGTCATTTTTGTACTCTTTGCCAGTCTAACAGGTGTAAAAGAGTATAGTTCATTGTTGCTTCAGTTTCCTTTCCCTGATTTCTAAGAAGGTTGAGCATCTTTTTTATGATATTAACCAATTGGACTTGATTTTCTGTGATTTGACTGTTGTTATCATTTGCCCATTTTACCTTTGAATTGTGGACCTTTTTTTGAAAACTCTTTAAATGTTTGAGATACTGAACTATCTTATGTATATTCATTTCAAATATTTCTTACGTTCTGCAGCTCTTTTCCTTCATGATTTACATCTTCATTTAAATTTTCCTTCTAGAATTTAAGATACTTCATTTACTTGATTTTTCAAGCCAGTTATGTTTCAAAAATTTTTTACTACATATTTTTAAGTAAAATTTCGGCAGTGATTCTCAAATGAATTTATCTTACTTGACAAAAACTAATTTATCCCTACACCCACTTTAACTCATCCCCTGTTGCTTAAAGGAGGTGGGAGTGGGAGATGGCAGGGAACAATAGGATATCTATGTTACTTAGAAAAAAAACATTCATCTTAGCCTGTTTTTTTATTTAATCCTCTGTGTATCCTGAAAGGAAGGATGAATGTAAGGTCAGAAAGTTTTTAACCAGTGCGATAATAATAAGCCCAAAGAGTTCAAAATGAGTGTCAAAAACCTGTTGCTAAGAATAAGGAATGAGGGACTTCCCTGGTGGTCCAGTGGTAAAGAATCTGCCTTACAATGCAGGGGATGCGGGTTCAATCCCTGGTCAGGGAACTAATATCCCACGTTGCCACAGGGCAACTAAGCCCATGTGTCACAACTACTGAGCCTGCGTGCTGCAAACTATAGAGCCCACACGCCACAACTACAGAGCCCACGCACCCTGGAATCTGCACACCACAACTAGAGAAGAGAAAACCCGCACACTACAACTAGAGAGAAGCCTGTGCACCACAATGAAAAATCCCGCCTGCCTCAACGAAGACCCCGCATGTCACAACTAAGACCTGACACAGCCAAAAATAAATAAATAAAACAAATAAATAATAAATCTTTAAAAAAGAAAAAAGAATAAGGAATGATAACTTGGCTAGATAAAAAAACGTATGTTAAAACCTTAGTCAAGGAAGAAAGAGAAAGGAAGGAAGGGCGAGAAGAGGAAAGGAAAGAAAGAACTAGTAACTTTATTTGCCTATGGGCAGGGACACCCCTGGGTGACTGGAGGACAGGGGTAGGAAAGAGACTTTTTACTGTAAATCCTTTAATATCTTTTTTTTTTAATCACTAGCTTTTACTTTATTTATTTTTAAGATGTTTTATTTGGCCCTGCCGCCTGGCATGTGGGATCTTAGTTCCCCGACTAGGGATCAAACCCGCGCCCCCTGCAGTGAAGTGCAGAGTCTTAACCACTGGACCGCTAGGGAAGTCCCCTTTGTTTCTTGGTTTTTTCGTTTCTTAATGTTCTACCTATTTTTTAAACCGCTTAGTTTTTAATCAGCTTTAAAACTTTTAAAATTAAAAAATAATTTTAATAGAATATTTTAAATTTTAAAATAAAGGAGACTTATACCTAGTTCTGGGATTCCACATTTTCATCTATCATAAGAAGGGTTAACACAGGGCTTTTCAACCTCAGCACTGTTAACATTTAGGGCCGGATTATTTTTTGTTGTCAAGAGCTATTCTGAGCATTGTAGGATTTTTGGCAGTATACTTAGCCTGTATCCACCAGATGCCAGTAGCACCCCTGTGCCCCTGTTGTGACAACCAAAAGTGTCTCCATATATTGCCAAATATCCATTGGGGGGCAAAGTCACCCTCAGTTGAGAACTACTGAGTTAACATACCCTAGTTTGAAAAATACTAATCTTGAAAACGATACCAGTCTTGGTAAAATACTCTGTTAGTTAAACCCCATTGTTCAGAATTGACTGTTAGTGCATTTTAGGAAGAAAAAGAGTAGTTGTAGCATTGTGATTAAGTGACCCAAAGATCACATGGTAAGTTAGTGACAGAGCTAGAATCCAGGTTCCTGTCACTATCTGCTGTTCTTCCCTTCATTCTTTAAAGAAGTTCTTTTCTACTAATGTTTTTGTTTTGAAAAAAAGCTTTATATAAATATACATATATATATATATATATATAAAATACCAAACCTCCCAACTACGTAAAGCTGTATATAGTTTGTTTTCAGATTTTGTTTTTCATAAAGCACTAATTTTATCCTTATAGACACAAAATGATTTCATGGTTATCTGCAATGTTGCAAAAATCCTAGAGCTGGTTGTACCACTGATGGAGCATCCAAGTGAAACTTTCCTTGCCACTATTGAAGAAGACCTAATGAAGCTTATCATCAAATATGGCATGACTGTAAGCATTCACTTTACCATCTCTGTGTTGATCAGTATATAATTCACAAATGATAACTTAATCATGTGTTTTTACCTTTGTCTTTAACTTTTGTCTAAACAGTAACATTTTCTCTCTTTTAGGTAGTGCAACATTGTGTAAGCTGTCTTGGGGCAGTTGTAAATAAAGTGACACAAAATTTTAAATTTGTGTGGGCCTGTTTCAATAGATACTATGGTAAGTTCAGTGCCTGGGCTTTAAAATCATTCTGCTAGATCCTGCAGTGTATACAGTTCCTTTTTAACACATCTGATAAGAGGTAGTGTCAAGGGAATTATAAGAGGTGTGATGATTGTCCTCTCTGGTCCACTCTCAGAAGCAATATTTTCTGGTGTCTTTTATATTCCCTTAATAACCCAGTATGATTACTTCAGAAATTTATCTCCTCATAAGTAAATGTTGGTAAGTTTTTTGTCTACCATGTAAAATAAAATTTAAATATCATTTTTTTCTTACATTAATTCTTTTAGGCTCAATGGAATGCCCTTATATTTCTAGACGTTTAATACTTAGAACCGTTAGTAAAATTTAATTTTAATTTATTAGCAGTAATTATTTGAACATAACAATTTAAGGATAGAGGGTTTGTTATAAATAAATATTACTTACTTTATTAGGTGCCATTTCAAAATTAAAAAGTCAGCACCAAGAGGACCCAAATAACACTTCACTGCTAACAAACAAACCGGCACTTCTTAGATCCCTTTTCACTGTTGGAGCACTATGTCGGCATTTTGATTTTGATCTGGAAGATTTTAAAGGCAACAGTAAGGTAAAGATCCTAATATTAATTATTTAGTATGCTTTAAAAACAGAACTGTGTGACCCTGGGCATTGAAAATGACTATAATGACTCAGGATGAAGGCGGCATTAGGGTAGTCTGGTTTAGTTCTGAAACAGTGCTACTCAAAGCATGGTCCTCAGACTGGCTTCTGATCCATGAACTGTTTGTTACAGGTCCATAATAAGATAAGTTTACGCAAGTTATATCAGCTTTGTGTTAGTAGGCACACTGCTTATGTCAGCAGCAGTTCATTATTTTAACATTCTCAATGAATGTCACTGTTCTAAAATTCATGGATTTATAAATGTATTGGTGAATTATTCCTTAGTAAAGTTCACATGTGGAAGTTCTCATTGTTTGCTTTTAGGTATTTTTTTCCTTTATAGTTGAAAACCGATCTAAGTTAACTCTTCCTTATACACTTTAACATGGTTTTTTTCCCCCTTAGGTTAACATAAAGGATAAGGTACTTGAACTATTGATGTATTTTACAAAGCATTCAGATGAAGAAGTACAAACAAAAGCTATCATTGGTCTAGGTAAGATAAGTCTAAATTTCTGCATATTCTTTAGTTGTTTGAGAGGTTGAGCAAATTTTAAAATGTTGTGAATTTAAATTGTTGAGTTATTTAAGTATGTTTTTGTTTAAAGTAGGATCTGGTATCTCAAATATAAGTCTGGGGATTAAAACAACTGGGTTCCATTATTGGTTCATCCAGTGACTTCCTGGGTGACTGAGCAAGTCGTGTAACTTCTATTTGTCAGTTTCCTCATTAGTAAAATAGAGATGACAATACATTCTTCTACCCCTAATTCATAGGGTTTCATAAAAACATTCATTAAAATACTTTAATAAAGAAAGGTGGTATAGAAGAATTTGTGCTGTTGCATGTTTTTTAAATTGTTCTTTTTCTTTGCAAAGTTTTGTCATTATATGTGTCTGCCTCTTCTAAGGTGAAAACAATGGGCAGTCTACCCAAACATTTATTTATATAGAAGCACAGGGTAAACAACCCCACAGGAACAATTTGGATGTATACTTTTCCTGTATTATTGTTCAGGGATCATTGATGTAATAAATACATGTCTTTGCAGAAAATTAGGTTTTTGTGGCTTATCTGGAAAGATATTGGTATATGGGAGAAATATGAGAAGGGTAGAATTAAAGTACCTGAAATGAATGCACTGTAAAAAAAATTAGAAGAGCACTCTCTCCAGGTTTTTGTGTTGTTGTTGTTTGTTCTGTTTTTTACAAATACGTGTAAAGCTACTCAGTAAGGTTAACAACTTATTTAGAAATTTTATTTTGGCAGCATTAGCAAGGTTTATAATTTAATATGCATGGACAGTTGCTAATATTTCTAAGTCACCCAAACTTCATTAAATGTTTACTGATTTCTTTAAATAAATTTAAATCTTAATATCTTATTACTTCTTCATCTCTTTCAGAAAATTACATATAGCAAATATAGTAAAAATTCAGATATCACTTACTAGAGAGTTATATTGATAGAGTATTATCTTTTAAGTCACATGTATACATTTGAATATTCAATCTGGACATACATTCTATAAAGTGGCAAAAACTAATAGTGTTACATCTAATTCAGAGAACAAAGAGTGTAAATTTTAACTTGCAGCACTATCCAGAAAATAGTGCCTTTAGACTAGTTGATAAAAGACATCTTGCCTGGGCCATAGTTATCCTGTGTCACCTTGGGCTAGTTATCTGATCACTCTATGCTTTGAATTTAGTTTGTTATTTGGCATCCATAATACTTGCTTTCATCAAGGATCTTCATTTTATCTCACATAAATAAGCATTTTGTACAAATAAACATGGACAATATTATTTTGCTGCTTATTAGCTTGTGGTTGTAGAATTCAGCATTGTGGCTTCAATTATAATGACATATGAGAAACAAATAGAAGATTTTAAGCTTTATTTTAGAATTATTCCATTTCATCAAATGAATATATTTCAATATATATATTTTTAATAGCTCCAAGGTAGTACCTTCTGCTAGGAATCTAAAAAATGTTTGCAGACATTACCTCTTAAATCCTGAAAATATCCCATTGAGGTAGGTGGGTGGTAAATATTATTGTCCCCATTTTACAGATGGAGAATTGAGGCACAGAGATATTATGTGACTCACCTAAGGTCACACTACAAGTCAGTGGTGGAGCCAGGAATAGAACCCAAGACTCCTGACTCCTAATCCACTCCCCTAGCCACTAGGCCCTGCTCCCTCCTCAAGGTTTCCTCTTGTGTGAAATTCTCCTTTGAAATGCAATTTCTTGTTTTTAATTCATGGGGAAAGAAGTACCTGCTGTAATACTTCTCTAGGTAAGGCCACCAGCATATTCTTCCAGTCATTTTAAGTTTTAATTTTTGAAATAAGGAGCTGTTTATATAATTTTATCAACATTAAATGTTATATTTAATTTTAATGTGAATATATCAAGAGAATTTTTGTTTTCTCTCTTCTTTAGGATTTGCCTTTATTCAACATCCAAGTCTAATGTTTGAGCAAGAGGTGAAAAATCTATACAATAATATTTTATCTGATAAAAACTCCTCAGTAAATTTAAAAATACAGGTGTTAAAAAACCTCCAGACCTACCTACAAGAAGAAGATACACGTATGCAGCAGGCAGATAGAGACTGTAAGTAAAAACATACTTTCAAAAATGCAGAGTGTAGCTGCAGTTAGCATACCCTATGACTCTTTTTTAATCCAGATATCTAATAGATAAGGAATTTTAGGTAAAGGAGTTCCATTAAAGAAGAATCCTTCATAAACTCCCTGAAGTAGTTTATAAAATTTAATATATGTGCAGACGAAAACATTTTGATGGAGGGAGAGAGATTATAGTTCTCATCAGGTTCTCAAAGAGTCTCTAACAGACCCTCCTCCCCCCCAAAAAAAAAAAAAATTGAGAACCATTGGGACAGCTATAACATTTTGTGCTTTTGGTTGTGGCCTAATTTAGAGTATTTAGTAAAGTTAATGTACATGTTCTTAGTATGTTTACTTCCTTTTGTAGGGAAGAAGGTTGCAAAACAGGAAGATTTAAAAGAAATGGGTGATGTTTCCTCAGGGATGAGTAGTTCCATCATGCAGCTTTACCTCAAACAGGTGCTCGAGGCGTTTTTTCACACCCAATCAAGTGTACGCCACTTTGCCCTAAATGTCATTGCATTGACTCTAAACCAAGGTCTTATTCATCCAGTTCAGGTAAGTATGTTTTATAGCAGCGGCACTTAGCAAAAGAGCCAGATTTGTTGCCATTTGACGACTTGGTGATTAGAAAATAAGTAGTTCGTTATTCCTCTTAGTTGTTGATTTTTTTTTGTCCCAAACTCTTAAGAATCCAAGTTTTAGTCCATCTTTTAGGTTGTCTTTACTGCAAAATACCCATATATTCATAACATCTCTATTAAACAAACTTCCAATTTATATTTGTAGAATACGTACTCCGAATTATTTCTTCTGAAATGATAGATATGTTTTAATTGATATTGACTCTTATCTCTAAGAACCAACCGTATGTAATGTCAAATATGTAATGTAACTGGGGTTAAGAGTATAATCTGTCTTAAACAGGGTGGATTTTAGTCCACAGAAAAATAACCTATATAATCTGAACTCAGTTCCTTCATCTTTAATTGGAAGTAATATCAAGTACCCAACACCTCAAAACACCGATGTGTAGACTAGATGATGTACTCAAGACATATTAGTACTACAAGGAATTGGCAGCTAATTCTGATGTTGTAGTATTCACCATCTGACATGTTCAGGAGGGGCAGAAGTAAATTTGTTAGATAACCAAAGCCTGTACCCTCAAGATTTTTATTTTGGCTATGTTTTGTGGAACTTTTCTAAAATATGCTCTATGTTGTTATGCTGTGTTCTTCCCTGTGTCCTGAAACAAAACACAGTAATGCGTATTTAGCCTGTTCTTCATGATTCAGGGCAAGATTACTTAATTAAGTATACAGTACTATGTTGATACTCCTGAATTTTTTAGATACTTAGGGCTCTTTGCTGGTATTCTAAATGGTCTCAGGTGGTTGTGCTTTTATTATATCTTGTCTTTTTAAGCTTTTCTTTTAAATTTTACAATTATAAAAAAAATTGCAAGAGTGGTACAATAAACTTCTTTATACTCTTCACCTATATTTCACCATTTGTTAACATTCTGCCACATTTGCTTTCTCTCTCTCTCTTAATACGTACACTTTTTTCCAAATCATTTGATAGTAAGTTTCAGATATCATGATTCTTTACCTCCAAACACTTCAGCGTATATTTTTTTAAGAACAAGGACATTCTCTTACAAAATCATAATGCAGTCATCAAATTCAGGAAATTTAAGATTGATACAATATTATCTAATATATAGTTCATTTTCATATTTTGTAAGTTAAGCTAATAATATTCTTTGTGGATTTCTCCCCCCCACCCCACCCCAATTCAGGATTTAATTCATGATGACCCATTTCAGTTATTGCTGTGTCTACTTTTTTTAAGTTGTTTTTTGTTTGTTTGTTGTTGTTTTTCTCACCTCCTCACCTCTATCTAATTCAGATTCACTTAACATAGTAGTGGTGTTTCCTGACTTTTAGAAGTGTACAGTGAGTATGGCTGTTACCAAATTGCTAGCTATCCAACTGTCTGACCATTGAAGCCATATTTAAAATCAACTTTGTGAGAAAAAATTTATATATTTCTAGTTTTGAGTATGGAAGACAAATTACTTTTTCCCCTCTATTATCTTTACATAGAAAATTCAGTCAGGCTTGAAAAATTATTGAATTATACATTTGTAGTATATATCATAATCTTAAATGGATATTCTTAGTCTGGGAGCCCTTTAGTTTTAAAGAACCTTAAAATCACACTGAAATTGCTTAAATTTCACCACATTATTTTCTTGCTTATACTCCAGTGCTTTTTTGCTTTAAGGGAAAGATTTAAGGGAAGGTTAATAGTTTTTAAAAAAAAACACTAAACCATGGCATTTATAGGAAGGCCTATAAAGCTAAATTCATATGTCCCAGATATATAGCAAGTTTTAACATATATCAAGATACATATAGAGCTTTTACTATGGTGATGTCTTATGAATTCTTTATTTTTATTTCCAGTGTGTACCATATTTAATTGCTATGGGCACAGACCCAGAACCAGCTATGCGGAACAAGGCTGATCAGCAGCTTGTGGAAATAGACAAAAAATATGCTGGATTTATTCATGTATGTATTTTTAAATTGTGCAATCTAAATTTAAACATCGTTCTTTGGTAAACCATTTCTTTAGCAAATGTTGTGCTCAGATTCATATTAGAATAAAATATTTTGCTTAGTAGTTACTTTTAAACATGCAACTAAGTTTGTCCCCCAGGGTGTTTACTCTAGTTTAAAATTAACTCTTAAAATTGAGCTAGAGGTAACAGTACAGCACGCACACAGGATAAAAATCAGGATGCATGGGTTCTGGTCCCTACTTTGTATCTTGGCAGTGATGGCTCTTCTGAGTCTCCATTTGTTTCTTCTATAAAATGAGCAGATTGCAGTAGATGATCTGCAGTATTCCTTCCAGCACTTGCATTCTATGATTTTTATTATTTTAAAGAAAACCAAATAATGAAGTTTGCCTTGAACTATAATACTCAAAATTATATTTTTAATTTGACTCTTCTAATTTCTGTGACAAAAATAAGGCTTTTATTGATTTCAGATGAAAGCGGTGGCTGGTATGAAGATGTCTTACCAGGTACAACAGGCAATCAATACATGCCTAAAAGATCCTGTAAGAGGTTTCAGACAAGATGAGTCCTCTAGTGCTTTGTGTTCACACCTTTACTCCATGATCCGTGGAAACCGCCAACACAGACGAGCCTTTCTAATTTCTTTACTCAACCTGTTTGACGACACAGCAGTAAGTATTAAAAACTTATTATTTTAAGAAAATAAGTGTTCTATAAATTTTATGCCTAAAGTAGTCAACATTTTAAAAATATTACCATTTTAGTAAATAATAGAGGCTATCTTAAATGTGTTTATTTAGGTCTATGTTAATTGCAAAGTATACAGTCAAAATTGAAGGGGAAATTTTGCATGAGAATAAACACAATGAGGGATAAAGTATAATTGTGGGATAAAGTATAATTGTGTTTCCATACTGAGTGTCTTATAAACTTTGATAGCAGTTCCTTTAAGCATACCTTTAAATAAGCTACGTTACTAAACCGTCACTTCCAAGGATAGATTACATAGATAGATAGATGGATAGATGAAGTGAAATTTCGCTTGTTTCTGTCAGACTTGAATGCTGTTAGAGTAACTATTCTAATATGGTTTTGGCTGCTGAGATCCCTGGTTGTTCAGCCTGACCTCCTTTAATGAAGAGCCCACTTTTGTGTAATTACAATTTTGACCCTTTAGCGGACTATTGCACAAGTTGTATTGGCCACGACCATAAGGCAAGAAAATAAAACATCCTGTTCTTTAAGCTTATCTCAGTTTTTTCATTCATCTTATATCAATATTTATTCAGCATCTATTTGCGTTATGGTAGCATTGTGCTAGGAGATGAAGATAAAATAGTAAATGGGACAGATGTGGTATCTTTCCACGTAGAGCTTACCAATTAGTGTATTGTGTAAAGCTTTAAAAAGAAAAAAAATATTTTTTTCCTATTTTAATCACTTGATAGCTTAACTTTGTTGCTGTTCCAACACCAGATTTTTTCAATAAAGTAAAATTAAAATTACCAGAATGTAGATGTCTTATTAGACCTCTTCTTTTTAAGTACAACATGAAATTTTTGGATATATTATCTAACAAATAAATATAACAAACTTCTATTTTAGAACTACTTGGACTATAATTTTAGTCATCATCAGGGCTGTCATCAGTATTAAGCTTTCATTGTGTGTAAGATATTTAGATAGGAGTACAAAATGCTATGATATAGTGCTCTTTTCCTCATTGGATCTTACCTCCAGTCGGAGGGATAGGACACTAAGTAAAGGAACTAACGGTTAAGATTAGCATAATCTGAGTCCCAGTGGTTTGTATCGATACTGCCCTAGTCTTTATCTCCTTTCTGAGCTTAATTCCTACGTGGTTTCATTGCCTGCTGTATATCATTAGCTGGATGCTCTGTCACCTCAGCATGTGAAATGCTAAACTGGAAATCCAGCTGTCATAATACAGTGGATGTCAGAGGAGGAACAAATCTCTGAAGGCCTAGGGGATAAGATGGATCTACTCTTAAGGCAGGGCAGGTGTAAAAACATGAATAAAGGTACAAAGATAAGAATGTGTGGGAGGGACTTCCCTGGTGGTCCAGTGGGTGGGACTCCATGCTCCTTATGTGGGGGGCCTGGGTTCAATCCCTGGTGGGGGAACTGGATCCTGCATGCATGCCACAACTAAGGATCCCACATGCTGCAACTAAGGATCCCTCATGCCGCAGCGAAGATCCCGCATGCCACAACTAAGACTGGTGCAGCCAAAATAAATAAATAATAAATAAATAAATATTTTTTTAAAAAAAAGAATGTGTGGGAAATAATGAATAGATGTTATTTAACTGGAGCAGCAAGATCATAATGAGGCATGGTTAATGGAGGATCTTGTAGACAGTGGAAAACTGTTGAAAGTGTTAAATTCAGTGATGAGGACAGGTGCCAGAGAGCATTTTAGGAACACAGATTTTTTAGCATTGTGTTCACATTGAAGGTAATACGGGATTGACCTGTTACGATGAAAGCTGGAAAGAAAACAATGACAGTAGGAAAGAAAAGAAGAAACGTTGTGAGGAAGGAATAAATTAAATGAGAGTCTGTGAGAATAGTCAAAGGATAACTGAAATATTTTTGTCCTAAGCACCTAAAAGAACAGAATGTTGCTAAAAGCAGTTTGAAAAGGAGTTGGTTTGAGGAGATAGAAGAGGAGTAGTCAAAGAGCTAGGAAGAGAAAACTAAGGAAGAAGGTTTCAGGAAGGAAAAGGCTTGTCTGTATTTTTCCAACTTTAACATGTAGGTATTGATACATATTTAAAAATAAAAACGTAGGGGTTTCATGAGTACTAACAGCAAGTTCATTCCGTCTGTCCTATGGGATTTTTGTTATTACTACTGCTGATACTGTATTTTATGTTGTTTGGACAGCAGGATAAGGGAGATGGTAGGAAGGAGTGTTTTTTAATTGCCTATTTTTTCTTTTTTTTTAAGCTATAAATGTTTTAAAGGAATTTAAATATTAACATGTCTTTCTGTTTATGTTCTGTATCATCATGTAAATGCTGAAAATCTCAGTTTGTTACTTCTTTTTAAGCAAACAACTAGTAGTAACCATAATTTGCCAGCATTAGTTTTTTGGTGTGAAACTGGTAACACCGTCAGAATGACTCTGATATTCTAAATTATGTACACATAGGAAACTGACAATTGTTTTATGAGTACATGAACTTTGATTTTTTTTTTTTAACCCACATATTAGTACTATAATTACCACTTACTTTTGAAGGCAGAATAGTAACTGTGTGTAACTGATCTCCATATGGGTTAAACTTTTAGAGGCACAATGACAAATAATTATGAATTCATATGTATACTTTCTGATGTGGTATGGATTTATCTTAAAGATTCTATATACTCTATAAGAAAACTTCAGGGACTCCCACTTGGGTGCACTAAAAAAGTTCACCCCTTCCCTTCTTAAGGTACCATGGTTTAAGTCATTATGCAATCTCTTAAAATGGGTTTAAGATTATTCTGTAAAATCCGTTTCTGTCCCACCTCCTCCCTTCTTCCTTCCCTCTTCCGCTCCCCAACTCTCTCTCTCATTCTGAAACAACTGAGGTGAAAGTGCCCTGTAATATTTTCTCTAAAAAGGCTTTTGTGATGGATTTCTAGATTATCCACTAAACATGTGTACCTTTTTTTCTAAAATTTACAGAAAACAGAAGTGAATATGCTCTTGTATATAGCAGACAATCTAGCCTGTTTTCCATACCAGACACAGGAAGAGCCGTTGTTTATAATGCATCATATAGACATTACACTCTCAGTTTCTGGTAGTAACCTACTGCAGTCGTTCAAGGAGGTAAGTTACACACATTACTATTCTTAATCTTTCAAAGTACAGGCATGCTATTTTCACTGTTTTGTTTCTCATTGTTCTTTTTATTCTTTTCATAGGTATATAAAATCTTTCTAAATAAACTTAACTGAAATCTGGGTAGTGCTTGAATTGGGGAGAGGAAGTGGGTTGCCATTTCATTTCCGTTAAGAAAGATCTTAAAACCATTTCATTCCAGATCATTTAGGTGGAATTTATACACACACACGTGCACGTGTGCATGCGCGCGTGCGCGCACACACACACACACACACACACACGTGGATTGTTCTCTTGATAAGCCATCCCGCTTTATCTCACTTCAAGCATTGACCTTAAGTGTTTGGTGTTCATTCATATATTTGTTTAAACCCCATTTTAAAACACTTTGCTATTTTATAAATCTGGTAATGCTGTAGATAATAGTAGTATACTTGAAGAAATACAGAATAAATATAAGTAGCTTACTTACAAGTAAACACAGAAAATTTATACTATTGATTTGCTTATTATCCCTGAACACCAGCATCATAATGGAGTTGGCATATTGTATGCCCAAAATCTTTACTAACTTTTTTGTTGTAAACTTTGTATCTTTTCTTTCATGGTTTTTAAGAAGGAAATACAATTGGTTTCATTGTAAAAGCACCTGGTATAGCCCTGGGTACATAGTAGGTGCACTCAGTAATTTCCATTCTTTGTAAATTAATTGGAGTATTTTCATGTACCTGATGATATAAGTATATATCTCATTTTACAATATCGTAGTGCTCAAAACTCAGCCTGGTCAAACTCGTAAATCAGGGAGATCCTTTTTTGGTTTTGGTTTTGGTTTTTTGTTCTTTTGGGGGTTTTTTGCTGTATGCGGGCCTCTCACTGTTATGGCCTCTCCCATTGTGGAGCACAGGCTCCAGACGCGCAGGCTTAGCGGCCATGGCTCACGGGCCCAGCCGCTGCACGGCATGTGGGATCTTCCCAGACCGGGGCACGAACCCGTGTCCCCTGCATCAGCAGGCGGACTCTCAACCACTGCGCCACCAGGGAAGCCCAGGGAGATCTTTTTAATACCTAAGGGTTGGAATTACAGAAGTATCTAAACCCTTGCTACTTGAAGTGCGGACCGAGACCAGTAGCACTGGCCTCACCTGAGAGCTTGTTAGACCTGCAGAACCTCAGACTCCACCCTAGACCTGTTGAAACAGAGTTTGCATTTTTAACAAAATCTCTAGTTGTTTAATATGCACATTAAAGTTTGAGAGGTTAATAATTTCCCAGGAACTTGATCCATCATGTTATCTTATTTTACTTCACTTACTGTTGTACATATACTTGTATTCTCCTGTTTTATTTTTTAGCAGTTACATTTTGAATATTGCTTTGTAATCTGGTCTTTTCCACCTTGAAACCAGCTGACTTTGTTTCTTTTTAAAAGCTAACAGTTTCGTAAAGTACAAAAAACCAGAATTTAAGTATTTAAAGAAAGTTGCACATTATCTTGCTGAAAAGTTCTTAAAAGGGAGAGTTTGATAGAAGCTGGGGAAATCAAGCCTATTATATTTTCCCCAGTTAAATTATAATTACTGGCTTCCCTGGTGGCGCAGTGGCTGAGAAGTCCACCTGCCAATGCAGGGAACACGGGTTCGTGCCCCGGTCCGGGAAGATCCCACATGCCGCAGAGCGGCTCGGCCCGTGAGCCATGGCCGCTGAGCCTGCGTGTCCGGAGCCTCTGCTCCGCAACGGGAGAGGCCACAACAGTAAAAGGCCCGCGTACCACAAAAAAAAAAAAAAAAAAATTATAATTACTTCTTTTCCTCTATAATGGCTTACCTGTATATCAAATTGTTACTTCTATAACTAATTTATCTTTCATTACTATAAGAAAATTCTCTCCCTTTGAATGATATTTCAGAATGGTTTAGGGAGGGTGGAACAGTGGTTGAAGGAGTGGATTTTATTTAGTCTTGGAACATAATTTTTTCCCCCAAGGATTGCATCCCCAGTTGTTTATGGAAAATCAGAGGGTTTCAGTATATAAAATATTAATATAAGGATACTTCTGAAGCTGTTAAATGGCGCATATGTATAGTTGTAGTGGTATTTTTGTTTTATTATTTTTCAGACAGAATAATTTCCTCTTTTTTTTCAGTCTATGGTAAAAGACAAAAGGAAAGAGAGAAAATCATCTCCTGCTAAGGAAAATGAGTCAAGCGAGAGTGAAGAAGAAGTCTCCAGGCCTCGGAAGTCACGGAAACGTGTAGATTCAGATTCAGATTCAGATTCAGAAGATGATATAAATTCAGTGATGAAATGTTTGCCAGAAAATTCAGCTCCTTTAATTGAGTTTGCAAATGTCTCCCAGGGTATTTTATTGCTTCTGATGTTAAAACAACATTTGAAGAATCTCTGTGGATTTTCTGATAGGTAAGGTTGCATAAGCAGTGAGAGAAAAAACTTGCTGTGTTCAAATAATGAACAAATATGAAACCCAGTTTTGTTGCATGCTGAATATTTAAAATGCTCTTTTTAAAAAAGGAATTTGTTCCTTTTAATTGGTGTATACTATTTTGTTGTATAATCTACCATAATTTGTCCATTCTGTTATTGAAGAGAGGAAAACTATTCCTCTAATTGGAGATAATGCATTATAAATTATAAATCAGAGGACTTAAATCCTTAATATACTTAAAAAGATACTAGAGAATTAGACTAACCTTAAAAATAGATAACAAATTCAAGTTTTTAAAGAGCTGTGGGGACTTCCCTGGTGGTGCAGTGGTTAAGAGTCTGCCTGCCAATGCAGGGGACATGGGTTCGAGCCCTGGTCTAGGAAGATCCCACATGCCGCGTAGCAAGTAAGTCCGTGCAGTACAACTACTGAGCCTGCGCTCTAGAGCCCGCGAGCCACCACTGCTGAGCCCGCATGCCACAACTACTGAAGCCGGCGTGCCTGGAGCCTGTGCTCTGCAACAAAAGCAGCCACCACAATGATAAGCACGCGCACTGCAACGAAGAGTAGCCCCCGCTCACTCGCAGCTAGAGAAAGCCTGTGCGCAGCAATGAATACCTAACACAGCCAAAAATAAATAAATTTTATTTAAAAAAGAAGAGCTATGAATGAAGAATAGATGCAGACCAACTAGGCTAAGTTCTAACAGTCTAGCAGCCTTTAATGTACACTATCAAATAAGAGATAGAAAAGTACTAATAACTTAGAGTGCCCTATAATTTTACCCATTGTCAATCACTATAGGTATCTCTTTTCTGCCTGTACCCGTGGAATTCTGGACATTTTTCACATTCATTGAAACCCTATGAAGTCACATGTTCGTAGGGACAGATAATGAAATGAGTAAAGTAGACCTGGTAGGTCAGTGGCAAAATGAAAAGAACATGTTTCTTCTAAAGGGTTTAGATATTACTCAGATGTTCATCAGCTTGTTGCCATGGAAGAGAGTGGGAACAATGTGGCCAGAGCTTCCATCTTTTCAAGAGAAGCTAGATAATCCAGATTTTAATGAGAACTATCTCGATGTTAAATATTGGCAGCCACAGGCATACCTTGTTTTATTGCACTTCGCAGATACTGCATTTTTTTCAAATTGAAGGTTTGTGGCAACCCTGCATCAAGCAAGTCTGTCGGCTCCATTTTTCCAACAGCATTTGTTCACTTTGTGTCTCTGTGTCACATTTTGGTAATTCTTACAGTATTTAAATTTTTTTATTATTATGTTTTGTAGTGACCTTTGATGTTGCTATTACAAAAAGATTACGATTCACTGAAGGCTCAGATGATAGTTAGCATTTTTTTAGCAATAAAATATTTTTAAATTAAGATATGTATGTTGTTTTTAGACATAATGCTGTCGCACACTTAATAGACTATAATATAGTGTAAACATAACTTTTATACACATTGGGAAACAAAAAAATTCATGTGGTTTGCTTTATTGCAATATTTGCTTTATCACGATGGTCTGGAACCAAACCCGCAACGTCTCCAAGATACGCCTGTAATTCAGAATAATTTAAAACCTTGTAAAGTCTTGGGGCAGTGCTAAGGTGTTGGAAAAATTTTGAAACAGAGTTGTTAATAATGTGAAACAGGTTTGTAAGCAATAATTCTGGTCACTGTGTAGAGAATGAATAGTTGGGGCACAAAACAGTAGAAGGAGGTAAACCAGTTAGGTAGTATTGAGTAGTTACATTAAAACTGTCCTACAGTCACAATCATGGTGCTAAGAAATAGACATGAGAAACTACTTTCATTTAAATGATACCTCTATTCAAGACAAATACTGACAGAAACAAGAGAGTATTCTTTTTAATCTTTGATTTTGTGTCTTTACTTCCCTTTTTAAAATTATATTTATTTTGTATACAATTTCACTGGTTAAAATCTATATAACAAAAAGTTTAATTATAACTAAACAAATTTAACTAGAATCAATTTAAATGTAAATGCCTAAAAAATTTGTTTTAAGTTAATGGTTTTGCTTTCCCAAAACAGTAAAATTCAGAAATACTCTCCATCTGAATCTGCAAAAGTGTATGATAAAGCGATAAACCGAAAAACAGGAGTTCATTTTCATCCCAAACAAACACTGGACTTCCTGCGGAGTGATATGGCTAATTCCAGAATCACTGAAGATGTGAAGAGGAGTATAGTAAAACAGTATCTAGATGTGAGTAGTGAAACCAAAATATATTTAATTTTGATAATGACTTCTTTAAAAAGTAAATTCTTTTGAGACAGATAGCTACCTCCTTTCATTGAAGGTATGCTTCGCGACCCATCACTCCTTATTTTTGTCTATGTAGTTTTAATGAGTTAGTTTAAGCTTGTCTTTCCCGCTTCACCCACTGCACTACAATTGTTTTTTCCTAGGAAATACCAGCTGACCACTAACTTTATTTTAGTGAAAAGCAAAGTTTTTAGGCAAGTTTTAGAGAAAAGCTGTGACTATATATGTATTTTTTTAATTCAGTGGATTACATGGTTTATATTTCATCAAAGGAAAAACCATGAAAAGTCATCCTCCTGCCCTCTTCAGCCATTCTATTCCTCTTCCTTCTGGCAACCAATATTACTACTTTTTCATGTATTCTTACAGAAGCAGTACAAGTGTGTGTGTGTGTGTGTGTGTGTGTGTGTATTTGTATATCTGTTACATATAGACCCATCTAAGAAGTATGTGAGTATGTGAGTGTATAAATTGTGCTTTTAAAGTGTCTTTAAGAATAGGCAAATTCAGGGAATTCCCTGGCAGTCCAGTGGTTAGGACTCCGTGCTTTCACTGCCGAGGGCCCAGGTTCAATCCCAGGTCAGGGAACTAAGATCCCTCAAGCTGCAGTGTAGCCCAAAAAAAGAAAAAGGCAAATTCAGAGAGTCAGAAAATAGAACAGAAGTTACGGGGTGGGGGGGCAGGAATGGGGAGGAATGGGGAGTTGGGTGGGGTTTTTTTAGATTTTTTTTTAACTTTTTATTTTGTATTGGAGTATAGCCAATTAACAATGTTGTGATAGTTTCAGGTGCACAGCCAAGCAACTCAACCATACATATACATGTATCCATTCTCCCCCAGATTCCCCTCCCATCCAGGCTGCCACATACCATTGAGCAGAGTTCCCTGTGCTATACAGTAGGTCCTCGTTGGTTATCCTTTTTAAATATAGCAGTGTGTACATGTCAGTGCCAAACTCCCTAACTATCCATTCCCTCTACCCTTCCCCCGCAGTAGCCATAAGTTCATTCTCTAAGTCTGTGAGTCCATATTTCTGTTTTGTAAATAAAGCTCATTTGTACCATTTTTTTTAGATTCCGCATAAAGCAACATCATATGATATTTCTCTTTCTCTGTCTGACTTCACTCAGTATGACAATCTCTAGGTCCATCCATGTTGCTGCAAATGGCATTATTTCATTCTTTCTTATGGCTGAGTAATATTCCATTGTATATATGTACCACATCTTGTTTATCCATTCCTCTGTTGATGGACATTTAGGTTGCTTCCATGTCTTGGCTATTGTAAACAGTGCTGCAGTGAACATTGGGGTGCATGTATCCTTTCGGACCATGTTTTTTTCTGGGTATATGCCCAGGAGTGGGATTGCAGGGTCACATGGTAGCTCTATTTTTAGTTTTTTAAGGAACCTCCATACTGTTCTACATAGTGGTTGTACCAATTTACATTCCCACCAACAGTGTAGGAGGGTTCCCTTCTCTCCACACCATCTCCAGCATTTATTGTTTGTAGATTTTTTGATGATAACCGTTTTGACTGGTGTGAGGTGATATCTCATTGTAGTTTTGATTTGCATTTCTCTAATCATTAGCAGTGTTGAACACCCTTTCATGTGCCTCTTGGCCATCCGTATGTCTTCCTTGGAAAAATGTCTAGGTCTTCTGCCCATTTTTTGATTGGGTTATTTGTTTTGATGATATTAAGCCACATGAGCTGTTTGTAAATTTTGGAGACTATCCCTTGTCAATCACATCATTTGCAAATATTTTCTCCCAATATGTGGGTTGTCTTTTCATTTTGTTTATGGTCTCCTTTGCTGTGCAAGAGCTTTTGAGTTTAATTAGGTCCCATTTGTTTATTTTTGTTTTTTTTCTATTACTCTGGGAGATGGATCAGAAAAGATATTGTTGCGATTTATGTCAGAGAGTGTTCTGCCTGTGTTTTCCTCTAGGAGGATTTATAATGTCCAGTCTCACATGTAGATCTTTAATCCATTTTGAGCGTATTTTTGTGTATGGTGTTAAAGAATGATGTAATTTCATTTTTTTACATGTAGCTGTCCAGTTTTCCCAGCACCATTTGTTGAAGAGACTGTCTTTCCACCATTGTATAGTCTTACCTTCTTTGTCATAGATTAATAGACCATAGGTGGGTAGGTTTATTTCTGGGCTTTCTGTCCTGTTCCATTGATCTGTAGTTCTGTTTTTGTGCCAGTACCATACTGTTTTGATGACTAAAGCTTTGTAGTATAGCCTGAAGTCAGGGACCCCGATTCCTCCAGCTCCATTTTTCTTTCTCAAGATTACTTTGGCTATTTGGGGGTCTTTTGTGTCTCCATACAAAGTTTAAGATATTTTGTTCTAGTTCTATGAAAAATGCCATTGGTAATTTGATAGGGATTGCATTGAATCTGTAGATTGCCTTGGGTAGTATAGTCATTTTGACAATATTTATTCTTTCAATCAAAGAACATGATATATCTTTCCATCTGTGTCTTCTTTGGTTTCTTTCATCAGCATGTTATAGTTTTCGGAGTACAGGTCTTTTGCCTCCTTAGGTAGGTTTATTCCTAGGTATTTTATTCTCTTTCATGCAGTGGTAAATGGGATTGTTTCTTGAATTTCTCTTTCTGATCTTTCATTGTTAGTGTGTAGAAATGCAACACATTTCTGTGTATTAATTTTGTATCCTGCAACTTTACCAAATTCATTGATGAGCTCTAGTAATTTTCTGATAGCATCTTTAGGATTTTATATGTATAGTATCATGTCATCTGCAAACAGTGACAGTTTAACGTCTTCTTTTCCAATTTGGATTCCTTTTATTTCTTTTTCTTCTCTGATTTCCGTAGCTAGGATTTCCAAAACTATGTTGAATAAAAGTGGTGAGAGTGGGCATCCTTGTCTTGTTCCTGATCTTAGAGAAAATGCTTTCAGCTTTTCACCATTGAGTATGATGCTAGCTGTAGGTTTGTCTTATATGGCCTTTATTATGTTGAGATAGGTTCCCTCTGTGCCCACTTCCTGGAGAGTTTTATCATAAATAGGTGTTGAATTTTGTCAAAAGCTTTTTCTGCATCTACTGAGATGATCATTTGGGGGTTTCTTAATATATAGATTTATTTATTTTTGGCTGCATTGGGTCTTTGTTGCTGAGTGTGGGCTTTCTCTAGTTGCAGCAAGCAGGAGCTGCTCTTCATTGCAGTGCACAGGCTTCTCATTGCTGTGGCTTCTCTTGTGGCGAAGCATGGGCTCTAGGCGCGGGGGCTCCAGTAGTTGTGGCACGTGGGCTTAGTTGCTCCACGGCATGTGGGATCTTCCCAGACCAGGGCTCAAACCTGTGTCCCCTGCATTGGCAGGCAGATTTTTAACCACTGCGCCACCAGGGAAGTCCTGATCATATGGTTTTTGTCAGTTTGTTGATGTGGTGTATCACACTGATTGATATGTGGATATTGAAAACTCCTTGCATCCCTAGGATAAATCCCACTTGATCATGATGTATGATCCTTTTAATGTATTGTTGAATTCGAATTGCTAGTATTTTGTTGAGGATTTTTGCATGTACGTTCATCAGTGATAGTGGCCTGTAATTTTCTTTTTTAGTGGTATCTTTGTCTGGTTTTGGTATCAGGGTAATGGTGACCTCACAGAATGAGTTTGGGAGTTTTCCTTCCTCTGCACTTTTTGGGAACAGTTTCAGAAGGATAGGTGTTAGCTCTTCTCTAAATGTTTGATAGAATTTGCCTGTGAAGCCATCAGGGCCGGAACTTCCGTTTTTGGGGAGTTTTTGTTTGTTTGTTTGTTTTTTGGCTGCGTTGGGTCTTTGTTGCTGCACGCGGGCTTTTTCCAGTAGCAAGGGGGGCTACTCTTCGCTGCAGTGCACAGGCCTCTCACTGCAGTGGCCTCTCTTGTTGCAGAGCACGGACGGGCTCTAGGCATGCGGGCTTCAGTAGTTGTAGCTCGCAGGCTCTAGAGTGCAGGCTCAGCAGTTGTGGCTCACGGGCCCAGCCACTCCATGGCATGTGGGATCTTCCCAGACCAGGGCTGGAACCCATGTCACCTGCATTGGCAGGCGGATTCTCAACCACTGAGCCACCAGGGAAGCCCGGGAGTTTTTAAATTACAGTTTCAATTTCAGTGCTTGTAATTGGTTCATATTTTCTAATTATTCCTGGTTCAGTCTGGGGAGACTGTACCTTTGTAAGAATTTGTCCATTTCTTCCAGGTTGTCTATTTTATTGGCATACAGTTGCATATAGTAGTCTCTTATGATCCTTTGTATTTCTGTGGTGTCAGCTGTAACTTCTCCTTTTTCATTTTATTGATTTGAGTCCTCTCCCTTTTTTTCTTGATGAGTCTGGCTAAAGGTTTATCAGTTTTGTTTATCTTTTCAAAGAACCAGCTTTTAGTTTCATTGATCTTTGCTCTTGTCTTCTTTGTCTCTATTTCATTTGTCTCTGCTCTGATCTTTATGATTTCTTTCCTTCTACTAACTTTCAGTTTTGTTTGTTCTTCTTTCTCTAGTTGCTTTATGTGTATGGTTAGGTTGTTTATTTGAGATTTTTCTTGTTTCCCAAAAGTAAGGTTGTATTGCTATAAACTTTCCTCTTTGAACTGCTTTTACTGTATCCCATAGGTTTTGGATCCTTATGCTCTCATTTTCATTTGTCTCTAGATATTTTTTTTATTTCCTCTTTGATTTCTTCAGTGATCCATTGGTTGTTTAGTAGCATATTGTTTAGCCTCCACGTATTTGTGTTTTTATAGTCTTTTTATTGGAGTTTATTTTTAATCTCACAGTGTTGTGGTCAGAAAAGATGCTTGATATGATTTCAGTTTTCTTAAATTTACCAAGGCTCACTTTATGGCCCAGGATGTGGTCAGTCCTGGAGAATATTCCATGTGCACTTCAGAAAAATGTGTATTCTGCTTTTGGATGGAGTACTCTATAAATATCAGTTAAGTCCATCTGATCTAATGTGTCATTTAAGGACTGTGTTTCCTTACTGATTTTATGTGTGGCTGATCTGTCCATTGATGAAAGTGGAGTGTTAAAAGTCCCCCACTATTATTGTGTTACTGTAAATTTCTCCCTTTATGGCTGTTAGTATTTGCCTTATATATTGTGGTGCTCCTAAGTTGGGTGCATATATGTTTACAATTGTTATACCTTCTTCTTGGATTGATTCCTTGATTGTTATGTAGTGTCCTTCTTTGTCTCTTGTAACAGTCTTTATTTTAAAGTCTATTTTGTCCTATATGAGTATTGCTACTGCAGCTTTCTTTTGATTTCCATTTGCATGGAATACCTTCTTCCATCCCCTCACTTTCAATCTGTATGTGTCCCTAGGTCTGAAGTGGGTCTCTTGTAGACAGCATATATATGGGTCTTGTTTTTGTATCCGTTCAGTGAGCCTGTGTCTTTTGGTTGGCACATTTAATCCATTTACATTTAAAGTAATTATCGGTATGTGTGTTCCTTTTGCCATTTTCTTAATTGTTTTCGGTTTGTTTCTGTAGGTCTTCTTTCTTTCCTCTTTTGTTCTCTTCTCTTGTGGTTTGATGACCATCTTTAGTGTTATGTTTGGGTTGCTTTTTCTTTTTTCTGTATCTATTGTAGCTTTGGGGTTTGCTGTTCCCATGAGGTTTTGATATAGCAGTCTGAATATGTACAAGATTGTTTTAAGTTGCTAGTCTCTTTCCCACCTAGAGGAGTTCCTTTAGCATTTGTTGCAAAGCTGGTCTGGTGTTGCTGAATTCTCTTAGCTTTTGCTTGTCTGTAAAGCTTTTGATTTCTCTGTGGAATCTGAATGAGAGCCTTGCTGGGTAGAGTATTCTTGGTTGTAGGTTATTCCCTTTCATCACTTTAAATATATCGTGCCACTCCCTTCTGGCTTGCAGCGTTTCTGCTGAGAAATCAGCTGTTAACCTTATGGGAGTTCCCTTGTATGTTATTTGTCATTCTTCCCTTGTTGCTTTTAATAATTTTTCTTTGTCTTTAATTTTTGTAAATTTGATTACTGTGTATCTTGGAATATTTGTCCTTGGGTTTATCCTGCCTGCGACTCTGCACTTCCTGGACTTGGGTGGCTATTTCCTTTGCCATGTTAGGGAAGTTTTCAACTATAATCTCTTCAAATATTTTCTCTGGTCCTTTCTCTGTCTCTTCTCCTTCTGGCACCCCTATAATGCAAATGTTGGTGCATTTAATGTTGTCCCATAGATCTCTTAGGCTGTCTTCATTTCTTTACATTCTTTTTTCTTTATTCTGTTCTGTGGCAGTGATTTCCACCATTCTGTCTTCCAGGTCACTTATCCGTTCTTCTGCCTCTTATTCAGCTATTGATTACGTCTAGCATATTTTTCATTTCAGTTATTGTATTCATCTCAATTTGTTCATTAATTCTTCTAGGTCTTTGTTAAACATTGCTTTCATCTTCTCAATCCTTGCCTCCATTCTTTTTCCAAGGTCCTGGATCATCTTCACTGTCATTATTCTGAATTCTTTTTCTGGAAGGTTGCCTATCTCCACTTTATTTAGTTGTTTTTCTCGGTTTTATCTCGTTCCTTCATCTGGGACATAATTCTCTGCCTTTTCATTTTGTCTCTCTGTGGTTGTGGTTTTCATTTCACAGGCTGAAGGATTGTAGTTCTTCTTACACCACTGTCTCAGGAATGGGGGGGAGTATTGAATGGGTACAGATTGAGTTTCTTTGGGGGATGATGAAAAAGTTTTTGAAGTGACTGTGGTGATGATTGTACAACAGTGTGAATATACTTACTGTCAATGAATTAAACACTTTTAAATGGTAAATTTTATGTTATGTATATTTTACCAGAATAAAAGTTTTTTAATGTTTTCAAAAAATTTTTGAGATTGTCCTAAAAAGTAAAAATAAAGTCTTTAATTTTAATCTACTTAAAGCTGGTAGTTGAACACAACTAATAATGACTTTTTTTGACCAAGAATGTAATGTACACAGTGGTTTTCATATTATTCATAGACTGCAAACCTTGTACTCTAAATTTGACATTTATTTTAGTTCTTTAAAATTCTTCAACATTTTTTGTTTCCTGTTGTATCCTCTTATCTTGGTGGAGAGCAGAAAATGGGGGCAGAAATGTTTAAAAGTCTGTCAATAATTAGTAATCACTTGGCTGCTTGATAACTTGGATCAGGGTCCGCAACATCTGGCTTATGGGCCAAATCTGGCCAACTGCCTGTTTGTGTAAAATAAAGTTTTATTGAAACAGCCATGCCCATTCATTTTTGTATTGCGTTTTGGCCTGCAAAGCCAAAAATACTTACTATCTGGCTCTTTACAGAAAATGTTTGCCAGCCCCCAACTTGGACAATAGCTAAAGTCTGTTTCACCCACACCAAACCACTACCATGGAAAACATTTAGGAAAAAATTTTAAATAAAGGAAAACATTTAGGAATTTGGCAGTCTTGTTTGAAAAAATTTACTTAAAATTCTAAATTAATATCTAATTTTTGTAGTTCAAACTTCTCATGGAACATCTGGACCCTGATGAAGAGGAAGAAGAAGGGGAGGTGTCAGCTAGCACAAATGCTCGGAACAAAGCAATTACCTCGCTGCTTGGAGGAGGCAGCCCTAAAAATAATGCAGCAGCAGAGACAGAAGATGATGAAAGTGATGGGGAGGATAGAGGAGGAGGCACTTCAGGGGTGAGGCGGAGGAGGAGTCAACGTATTTCGCAGCGTATTACGTAAAATGATTTTTATGTGCTTATATATGTCAGTCTATTAAATGTACACCAAGTAATGTAATACTTATGAGAGAAAACATTTTGTAGATAGAAATTCTCTACTTATCCATTTATACATCCTTTTGTAGAAAGTTTAACATAAAAGACAATAAAAAAGAAAAAACAGAAATGAGATTTATCCAGCATAAAGGGTTATTAATTTTTCTTTGGATTGTATTAATGTGTGTTATCCTTTTTTATTGTTGATAAGTTTTATGTAGCTTTATGGTTCATATGTATATATAATTTTATATATCAATAAGAGTAAAGACACGGGTACAAATTAAGAGTTACATGGTTTTACAAGTATATGTTAACCCCTTGGCGCTGGCGGTCACGGTGCGTCTCATTGCCGGCAATGGAAGTGTGCTGGGAAATCCCAACTCCCGGCGTCAAGGGATTAAAAGCAATAAAAACAATAATTTCACTAAAATTATTTTGTGTAACACTTGGTCTTTTTTCCCCCCTCCCAATGTTTTAGTCATTGAGAAGGTCAAAACGAAATTCAGACTCTACGGAGTTGGCAGCACAGATGAATGAAAGTGTTGACGTCATGGATGTCATCGCTATTTGCTGTCCAAAGTACAAAGATCGACCACAAATTGCAAGAGTAGTACAGAAAACCAGCAATGGCTTCAGTGTTCAGTGGATGGCAGGCTCCTACAGTGGCTCCTGGACTGAGGCTAAGCGCCGTGATGGCCGCAAACTGGTGCCTTGGGTAGACACTATTAAAGAGTCAGACATTATTTACAAAAAAATTGCTCTAACGAGTGCTAATAAGCTGACTAATAAAGTTGTTCAGACTTTACGATCCCTGTATGCCGCCAAGGACGGGACTTCCAGCTAATGAATTTGTACATGCAGCCAAATTTACAGGAGTTTTTTTTTAAAGGCAGAAAAACTTGAAATATCAACATTCTGGCAAAAAAAAATCAGTTTTATGAAGAGTAAGAATGGAACCTGGGATGCAGGAACAAAAGAAGGAAATGTTGGGCAAAACATTTTTGTGGGAGCTCCCTTCGCTGTTGTGCAGCAGAAACAGATTCTCAGTTCATTTTTACTCCCACTGTATTATAGTTTAACAAAAATTGTTTATATCTTGGAAAAAAAACTTTCTGTTTAAAAAATAAACAAGTGAATGTTGGAAATTAGTCTGTTAATGTTCTTAATAAAGTGTTCTTGGAGTTTAACCTAGCAGCGGATGGCTTTCTTTAGCTTAGCCCAGTTTCCAGGGAAGCATTGTTTTTTCCAGGCTGTAAAATGGCAGAATCTCCTGGATATATAATTTATTCTGTTGGAAAAAAAAAAAAAAAAAAAAGCATGCAGTATCTATGACCTATCTGCAGAAGGAGTTTTTGTAAATGTAGATTTTGATGTATTAGGTCACCCTGAAAACAATACAAGAAAAGGGATCCCCAGGCAATCTGGTGGAGCGAATACTGCAATAAATTTTTTTACTTCTCTTTGTTACTTGTCTGTTTCCATTTGAATTTCTTATTGTAAAGATCTGTTTAAATCCATTTATATTATTTTGCAGTCTTTTATGTAAAATTTATTATATCACTGGTTTTCAAAACAAAACATGAAATATTGTTTATACAGTTTGTATAGGCTGACTTCTGAATAATTGGTATCTATTATTTTCATTCCCATAAGAGGGTGTAAACAGTTAATTCCAGGGTTTTATTGTATCCTGCAATATTTAGTATTAACTATATATGATTTAGCACTGTGCCAAACACATTTTCAAGAGTACATTTTGATATAAAAAGAAACTATAGTTTATTCCTTGTATGCTTCAATTTCTTTCTAGTAATGTCATGATGGTAATATTTATTTTTTAAACCTTGGGAAAAGATAACAGTCTTGGGGAAAGGTAACAGTCATGCTATTTTGGAAAACTAGCATTTCTCTTAGTTAAAATTATGCCATGTGTTATTTTCAAAATAGAATTGAGATGACTATGACACTTCATAATAACATTACATTTTTCACAAGTTATTTTTTAATGCTGAAAAAGGAATAATTTTACTAGTTGAGATGTTTACTCATTTTCTATTCTAAATGTTTTATACATCTTTTGGGAGCAGTTGTCATTTATCTGTTACTACAGATGGGGAGGTGGGTATTTAATTAGTTGATTTGCATAGTTGATGCTCAGAAATAGTAATGCCTAAAATTTACAGGGGATGAGGTCTGTTTCAAAGTTAAGTCTTTTTAAAAATATGTACTATTTTTAAGTCAGCTTTTTAAATCTGACCTCTAGAATGTTAAGTTTTATGAAATTGGCCAATAAATGAAGATACTCAATTTGTGAGGAAGAGTGACATTGCCATAAAATACCTTTTTGTGAACACCTATTAAACCACTATGAAAATACCTTTACAGGATCCATTTCCTATGTGGAATTATTTCAGAACATTTTCTTGAAGGAAATGTTTTCTCATTCTTCTTTTTCTTCCACTTAATTGCATGTTTCCTCTTCCTTTTTACCATGAACTACGTGGGACAAAACTATTATAGATTGGGTTTTTTCGCCTCTGGAGTTTTATCAGCAAAAGATTTGAGGTGGCTTTTGAAAACAACAATGATATATCAATAAGAGTAAAATACCAGTTAGGAAAAGTAGAATGTAAAACCCAGCCTCTAGAATTTTAAAGAATAGAGATGTGGGTAAAAAAAAAACAGCCAGTTTTGAATGCTGACATTCAGTGATGCATGGTGTTTGTTTTTTTTTAAAGGAACATTTATTTATTTGTTTGTTTGTTTTTGGCTGCGTTGGGTCTTCGTTGCTGCATGCGGGCTTTCTCTAGTTGCGGCGAGTGGGGGCTACTCTGCAGTGCGTGGACTTCTCATCGAGGTGGCTTCTCGTTGCGGAGCATGGGCTCTAGGCACGTGCGCTTCAGTTGTGGCACGCGGGGTCTAGAAACAGAGGCTCAGTAGTTGTGGCACACAGGCTTAGTTGCTCCGCGGCATGTGGGATCTTCCTGGACCAGGACTCGAACCTGTGTCTCCTGCATTGGCAGGTGGATTCTTAACCACTTCACCACCGGGCAAGTCCCCATGGTGTCTTTTAATTTTTACAAAAACTATGCTAGTTAAATCTTTTTTCCCCATTTTGTAGATAAGGAAAACTGAGGCTCAGCAGGATTTAGTAATCTGCTTTTAAGTGTTATAATAGGGATTTAAATTTGGAGTTGGAGTAATTGCATCTCACTACTCTAAGTTAATTGAACATCAAGCATTAAAGGAGAGGATCCCTCTTGAAAGTAAACAGTTCTTAAAGGATCCTTGGAGTATATATACTTGGGGATCCTATTTAGAGTAATGCTTCTGTTAGCTTGGTTGGTCATAGATGAATTGCTGTCTTCAGGAATTTTCCATCTATGCTAAGCTCCAATATTTTAGCTATTAATATATTAATATTGATATAATTGATGAAACCCTTAAATATACAAACCAAGGTTTTCAAAAAGTAGATTTCTCAAATGTGATTTTAGGTCTTAACACTAAAATAAGTTAAGGCCTTGGCAGTCAATTGTACAAAATCAAAATTTTGAAGTGTATTGGGAATATACAAATTTCAGTCTATAGTTTGTTGATAAGTAGTAAGCTGTACCATGTTTTATTGATTTGTATTGAAAAGAGGTTATATTTGAAATGAACATTTCTAAGTATGCCTTCACTTTTTATATTAATATGAAATTTAATATTTTCTTATTTAAATTATTTGTTGTTTTGACGAATGGGTCATTTTTTTAAAAATCCGTACCAAGATACAAATTCAGGAAATAGAATTTAGTAATCTCTAGGAGAAGAAATTCTGAACTTTTAGGGGAAAGTAGTATATGGCTTATTCTGTTAATATGTTGAGTATTTGAATTGTTAGCAGGTAAACTGAAGGACACGGCAATTTGTAACAACTGTAGTCTGTTTCATGAAGACAGGTAAGTCTTTTTGGCCAACCCAATAGATTTCATGACCAGCAAGCAAATTTATCATACCTTCATTTAGAAAGTGAATTTAACCAAGAAGGTGTATGGTTCTCCCTCTCCCACACACCATTTTTAGTTGCATAAAGCACTCATCCTGGTCCCTATCTTAATGTCCAGATAGTCTGCATCTTTAGAAATATTGATATCAACTGGAATAAGATTACTTTTGCAAATATAAAATGCATCAGTTTACCCATTAAAAATAATAATTTGAAACATTCGATAGTAATGTTTGCTCTACAAAAGTTCTGCTTGTGTGAACCTTTTGCCTTGCTCATTTTAAAACTATTTATGAAGTTTAACCCTTCGCTAATTTTTGTCATAGGAGATACTTATTACACAAATTGATTTTATTTTTATTTATGTGAAGGTTTTTTTAATTCACTTGTCCTATTGGTCCCATCTGAGAAACATTTGTGTGTAAATTTGGTATGATAGAAAGGTCACTGACCAAATTGCAGTTTGTATAGTATATTGACCAAGTGGTCATAAAATCCTCATACGTTTTGCATGACAACCAAGAGAAAACCACCAACCCACCCTTCCTTTTTAAGACTCCCGTTGTGTATGGCTTCGTTGCTCATAGTGATGCCATATGCACACAATTTTTTTTTCTCATCAGAATTTAACTTTTAACTTTTTGTTATGGAACCACCATGTAGTTACCACTCAGTTTCAATCAATTCTGAATTTCTGATCAAGCTTGTTTGCATTATACCCTATACACTCCTCTCCCTCATTTTTCTGAAACAAATCCGAGGCATCATATTATTTCATCTATAAAAATATCTTTAAATGTTAAATACTCCTTGACCTCAAGTATCCAGTAAGTGTTCATATTTTCACTTTCCTCAAAATACGTCCTTTTTTAGCTTTTATATGGATCTTCATCTGCCTTTTATTTGCAAATTTTTCATGAATAAAGTCTTTGGATTCTTAAGAAAATAGTTAATTCTAAATAGAGGGATAACAGTTATTTTCTGGTTTGTAATCATTTTTCTTACCTGAATTTATTGTACATTTAAGAGTCGTTGTCTCTCATCCAAACTCATGTATTCTTGAGCGTGGATAATTAGAACAGAGGTACCATTACAGAGATAATGAAGTAAGGAGATAGGTCTAGTTTTCAGACAGATGGTGATAAACATCCTTTGAATTCTACTTGGCAAATGCCAAGCAAGCAATTGGAGATAAAGAACTGAAGTAAGGAAACAGAGGTTTAAATAGATAACAGAGGATACCCTAGGATTATAGTCCCTCTGTTAGAAACTTTTGTGTTAATTATTGTTTGAAATAAGTGGACTACAAACTGATTATTTTTTACTCTATAGTTCATAGGCATTACAGTTTTTGCTGAATGGAATTTTGCCTCTGTGTTTGTATTTGTTATTTTTTTCAGTCATTGTTTAATCTCAGTCACTTAGACACTTAGAAATGAAAAGTTATTTTGTGTTACTTTGTCAAGTAGTTCTAGGGTCTTCACCTTTGACATTAGCCTTTCTTCTGCTAAGACATGCCTGTAAGTTTGGCTTGATCATAACTTGCCTGGAATTATAATTTAGGCTTACCCTTATTAGATTTAGATTCTGAAATGAAAGGGAAAAGTAATTATAATCTAGGTTTGTCATAAAAGCTAAACCAACAGTGGATCTGCACATTCCATAGTTTTAAAAATACAGAATTACACAATCTGAGGAATCTGAGAAATCCTTTAATCCAGATGTTCTTAACCACTTTGTAATTCATGAACTTCTTTGAGAACCTAATGAAAACCATGAACTCTCTCTCCTTAGAAAACTGAACAAATTTATATCCAGAATTGTGCATACAATTTCAAGGGATTTATGGTTACCCCACCCAGGTCTATGTATGAATGACCTGACTTGAAAACCTACGGATTACAAGTTAAGAGATCCTTTCTAATCCAAACCCTTCTTTTTAAGGTGAAGTTGAAGCTCAAAGAGGTGACTTGTTACCTATAAGCTACATACTTACTTAGAGCCAAGAGTGAGCCAAGAGCAACCCTCCAGATGTGCTTAATAAGGAAGATTTCGTCAGGTCATTCTTCAGGCACACGTTGAAATCTGAATGAAGGCTACTTGATGGCTAAATGTAACTTTTGAGATGCCCACCATCCTGTTAGATAAATGGATATGGTAAAATGTAGTATGTATATATATATATTTAATTTATTTTTTGGCTGCGTTGGGTCTTCGTTGCTGCTCCCGGGCTTTCTCTAGTTGCGGTGAGTGGGGGCTAGTCTTTGTTGCTATGCGCAGGCTTCTCATTGCAGTGGCTTCTCTTGTTGCAGAGCACGGGCTCTAGGTGCACAGGCTTCAGTAGTTGTGGCTTGTGGGCTCTAGAGCGCAGGCTCAGTAGTTGTGGCGCATGGGCTTAGTTGCTCCGCGGCATGTGGGATCTTCCTGGACCAGGGCTCAAACCCGTGTCCCCTGCATTGGCAGGCGGATTCTTAACCACTGCGCCACCAGGGAAGCCCAAAATTTAATATTTTATGTGTTCTCTTTTTAATTATCTTTTACATTATCTGGCTTAATATAGAAGACTAAAACTTGGATTGATGAGAAGTCAGAAGACATAGTCTGAAGCCATTGTTTCAGAAATAAGTGTTACATGAAGTTTGGTAAATAAAATCATTTAGCCATGCTAAGTGGGAACTTGAAGTGTGAGTAGCACAGGGTGTGGGTAGTAAAGTATCGAAAAATGAAGTTACAGAACTAAGGAGAGGTAAGTATAGAATTACGAGAATTTAAATGTGTAGGGAGTGGAAGGACCTTAAGCAAGGGATTACTGAAAGCTCACTCCGGGTGTCAAGAAGAGGATATTAGTGCAATATAGTCTCAGGGATGGTTAGAGCCTGAACTAGGATAATGATGATAGTAGGGATAAAGAAGATTGGAGAGATTGCAGATGTATTTAGGAACTAAAAACAGCAAGACTTGACAGTTGACTGATAAGGTAAAAGAAGGCCGTTGTCTAGAATAGCTATCGGGTTTCTCTACTTTAGATGACTAGTTTCAATTTTAAATCTGTTGAAAGTGAGTGCCTATGGGATGTTCAGGTGATGTGCAGAAGGTGGGAACATGACACTTTCGGGGGGACGTTTGGTCAAGGGCTACATTTGGGACTCATCAGCCACGTAAGTTGTAGTTACAGCGAGCAGTGCAGAGCCAAAGAACAACCTTGGAGGCTACTAACATTTAAGGTGCAGCAAGAAAATATGCATTTGTGATGGAGGCAGGTGAAATGATTAGAAGAGTCTGGGAAGAATCCAGAACTAAGGGATTAGAGAGTTTCAAGAAGGTAGAGAGCAGCATGTGAAATGCCACAGTAAGACTAAGACTGAAAAATGCTTGATCCCGCCATTCAGGACGTAAATGGTAAATTTTAGGGAGAGTTGTTTCAGGGAGGATGAGAGCAAAGCCAGATTGTGGTTGAGTTGAGAAATAAATGAGAATCAGGGAGAGTGGCAAGGGCGGGAAGAGAGACAACAGAGTACTGAAATGCTGAGTAGTGAAGCTAGAGAAAAAAGCAGATAGATAATAAAGGGCCTAAAAAGCATATTTAAGAGTTTGGAAGGGCTTTAAACAGTAAATATCCTCAGGGTTGTGGTTCAGAAAAAGCACTCATTGGCTACAATGTGGGGGATTGTGAAGATGCCAAACTGCATTATTTTTCCCAGCAGCACTCAGCTGCACGGCAGGAGTGACTCATCAGTGAGCCAGGGGCAGGAGTTTGTTGGGGGTATAGTTGAAGAGCTGGATTGAGAGAAAATGGAAGGATCAAAGTTCAGAGGTCTCCATGAAGTGGGAGAGCAAGTAGAATGAGAGTGGCGGAAGTGGAGTAGTGGAGTGATAAAGTCAGAGGACTGTGTGGGATTTCTGAGGTAGAGTGGTTCTGGAAACCAGGTAGGGGATGTGACCGTAAGAATGAATGAATCAAGTGAACAGGTGGAGTTTGGTACTGCAGAGATGAAGGAATCACAGGCTACATTCTGCACTCCTTTCCTGAGCTTAAAGCCTTGGATTCTACCTCTTTTTTTTCCTGTCATACTGTTTGTCTTGGAGATCACTTGGTATTGACACTGGTTCATTACTTTTAGTTTTTGCAAATTCAGTTATTTTACAAGTATTTGCTGAGTGCATACTATCAGCAACAAACTGTGCTGGACCCATTGGCAACAAGCTTGTGTTTCTAGTGGAAGAGATAGGAAATGAACCACAAAGTACACAATTATAGTTATTAAGTTACAGTTGAAATGAGTGCTTAAAAGGAAAAGTAACAGAAATCATGAGAGTATGTAGCACTAAAATAGTCTGAAGGGTTGGGGGAGACAAGAAAGGCTTCCTTCTCCAAGTGAAACTAATCCTCGGATAAAGCCTGACATGTAATATATATATAATAGATACCAAATAATGTTGGTTGAACCACTGATAAAAGGGAGAACTTCTCTTTTTTTTTTTTTTTGTTCCCAGCAGTTCATTCCTTAGGGACATAATAGTTGAACTCTATAAAGTCTGAGGGAAAAAAAATTAGATGAAAGAAGGGGATGCAAGAAGAGTCCCAAATTGATGACAAGGCATATGCAAAGGGCCTGAAGAAAAGCGCATATCGCTTAAAGCTTTGCAGTTCCTGTGAATGGCAGAGAAAAAAGGAGTAATGATGAAGCTGATGAAATAGATGGGCCAAATCACGCTTTTGTAGGCCATGTTAAGGATGTCCTATGAGCAATGGGGAGCCATTAAGAAATTAAGATAGGTGGGAAGTGGAACAGGGATTTGCTTTTGTGAAGTCAGATTTGCATTTTTAATTATTTATTTTTAAATTTATTTTATCTTATTTTATTTTGGCTTTATTGGGTCTTCATTGCTGTGCAGGGGCTTTCTCTAGTTGTGGAGAGGGGGGGCTACTCTTTGGTGCTGTACGAGGGCTTCTCATTGCGGTGGCTTCTCTTGTTGCGGAACCCAGGCTCTAGGCACGCGGGCTTCAGTAGTTGCAGCATGCAGGCTCAGTAGTTGTGGTGCGCAGGCTCTAGGGTGCATGGGCTTCAGTAGTTGTGGAGCATGGGCTCAGCAGCTGTGTGGCTCGCAGGCTCTGTAGTTGTGGCGCACGGGCTCAGTCGCTCTGTGGCCTGTGGGATCTTCGCAGACCAGGGATTGAACCCATGTCCCCTGCACTGGCAGGTGGATTCTTAACCACTGCACCACCAGGGAAGTCCAGATTTGCATTTTTTAAAGAGCACTGACAATGATATGAGGGGGACCAATAACGCCCTGTGGAAGGTGATGATGATAACTCTGGCTGGGGGGGTGGTGGTAGAAGGAGAGAAGTAGCCTTATTTGTAGAAGTGGTTAGGATGTTTAAGTTGGTCACATAGCTTTGGTAGGCTAAAATAATGGCCAACAATTAAAAATTAAATTGTCACGAGGAGAGAACAGGTGTGAATTTCCTTAGTAAGTTTTGATGAGTGAGACAAGTATTCCTGGGTAGATATCCACACAAAAGACAACATGACTTACCCCTGATTCATCTGGAGGACAGCCCATGAGGAATAATCATGATTTGAAGTGAGGAAAGGAACCAAAAAAGAGAAAAATAGTCTTGGATAGCTTAAAACTGTCAACTGAATCTTTAAAATCCTGCTTTTTATACAGTTCAGAGTAATTCCAAGATAGATTTTAATGAGACAGGCTTTTAATATAATTACAGGCAACCACTCTGATTTCCTTGGGTAGCTAACATGCATATTTCTAAAGAATGTACTGTTGCAATTTATTAACTCTGGAACTTAGATATTGAATTATATTATCATCTATTGACTTAGTTTAGTTTATTTTTGCGGCACACGGGATCTTTGTTGAGGCATGTGGGATCTTTTGTTGCAGCGTGCAGGCTTCTCTCTAGTTGTGGCATGCAGGCTCTAGAGCACGCGGGCTTAGTTGCCCTGCGGCATGTGGGATCTTAGTTACCCGACTAGGGATCGAACCCGCGTCCCCTGAATTGGAAGGTGGATTCTTTACCACTGGACCACCAGGGAAGTCCCCTATTGACTTTTTTATGATAAAGACTTGGCTCTTATAGTCTTTCCCTCTCCTCCCAGTATGGATATCAGTATATTTAATAGGAATTTATGTAATATAAAACTATGTAAATATTGTTCAATCAGAGCTAAGTTTACTATGAATACATTTCCTTTATCGTGTATTCTTGTTTTCCTTTTAGTGAAATTGCTTTGCTTTTACACTTACATAATTTCCACATAGAGCTCCAAAAGAATTACAGATTTCTTTCATATCAATCGTTTGAGTCTTCTCCCCCCCGCCCCCCCCCGCCCCTCTTGCATTCCTCCATCAAGAAACTCCTTCATGGAGCTGTTCTTACTTTTGCACCAATCTGGACCGATTTTTCAGGACTGCTGCAAAGGTGTTCTACCAGACTTTTTCTGTCCCTCTTCTGGTAGGATCCAGAACCCATGTCTGGAACCCAAAACTTCCTCCTTTTTGCTTAAAAATGTTCAGTTTGCTTGAGCATATCCTGCAGTAGTTTCCTAAGAATGGACACATAAGGACAAAATTTTCGAATCATTAGATGTCTGAAAATGTCATTATTCTTACCTCATGGTTGATAGCTGGGTCTAAAATTCTAAATTGAAATTTTTCCCTTTGAAAGTATTTTCACCATAATCTACCCTGTGTTGTTGCTGTTAAGAGGGCTGCTACCATATTGATGATTATTCCTTTGTTTATGACTTGTGCTTTCCCGCTCTAGAAACTTAGGATATTTTCTCTATTTCTCATATTGTAAAATTTCACTATGGTGTTTCTTAGTGGATCTCTTTGTGAAATTCATTCTACAGGGCATGTTATAGACTTTTGATCTGTGTTCTTAGCTATGGAGAATTTTCTTTGATAATTTCTTCCCCTTGGTTTCTTCTCTCTATAATTTTTTTTAAATTAATTAATTTATTTAATTTATTGGCTGTGTTGGGTCTTCGTTGCTGTGTGCAGGCTTTCTCTAGTTGCAGCGGGCAGGAGCTACTCTTCGTTGTGGTGCATGGGCTTCTCATTGCGGTGGTTTCTCTTGTTGTGGAGCATGGGCTCTGGGTGGATGGGCTTCAGTAGTTGTGGCACATGGACTCAGTAGTTGTGGCTCGCAGGCTCTAGAGCGTAGACTCAGTAGTTGTGGTGCATGTGCTTAGCTGCTCCGCAGCATGTGGGATCTTCCCGGACCAGGGATCGAACCCATGTCCCCTGAATTGGCAGACGGATTCTTAACCACTGCACCACCAGGGAAGCCCCTCTCTATAATTTCTGTTAGTCAGATATTATTCTTCCTGGACTGATCTCCTCAGTTACGTTTTTTGCTTTTTTTTTTTTTTTTTTTTTGTCTTTTGAGTCTATCTTTGAGAGTTTTTCGACTTTATCTTCTAACTCTGCTATTAAAATTTTTATTTCAGCTATATTTTAAATTTCAAAGAGTTTCTTCTTGTTCTCTGATTGCTCCTTTCATACAGTAACTTGTTTTATTTTATGAATGCAACATCTCATATTTATCTATCTATCTGTCAGATTAAAAAGTAACATTCTCGCCATTGGAGGCCTGAGCTCAAGCCACAGCCAGTGCTTCACGTGTTCAGAGTTAAGGAGGCTGATAAATCACATTCCTCAGTCCTTGGAATTCTGATTGGAATTATAAACTGAAGTCAGATACAGATAAAACTAACAGCTTTATTGTCAGCAGAGCCAGGGGAGAGTACATATTGTAGCCTGGACTTGCAGTCCAGCTTGCTGTCATTTGCCCCAAATCTAGACACCCATCCATCTGCTGGGGGAGTGCTCTGCAAAGCAAACATTTAATCATCTACTTAGCTTCCTGAAGTAGCTGCCCCTTACTCGTCAAACGCCAGAAGTAGGGACTTGGTGAATGCATGTATACTCGTTTTTAAAATGGGAATCAATTGATGTTGAACTCTTGCCACTCACCAATAAGAAATATGTCTTCTTTATTAACGGAAATGTGAGAATAGGGCTTCCTCTGTCGTTGCCTGAGCCTTCCAATTTGTTAGCTTTAAAAAACCACTTGTTCTGTTTCTTGCATGACCTTTTTGTTGTTGTTTTGCTCATTTAATTTTGACTCTCCCTTTCATGAAAAGGGCTTTCTCTTTGTGTCAAGTGATGCCTAACTGTCCATTCAGGTTTTTGAGCAAGGTACTAGAAAGCTTATTGAAGCTCTTTATTGAAGCTCTGAAGGGTTAGAGGTGGATTTCATCTGGTGAGCTCCACTCTAGAGCAGTGGTTGGCAAACTTTCTCTAAAGAGTCAGAAAATAAGTATTTTAGGCTTTGCAAGTCACATGGTCTATGTAGCAACTATGCAACTCTGCCACTGACAAGCAAAAGCAGCGTAGATATCATGTGAATGGATGGGCAGGTTGTCTTTCAGTAAAACTTTATTTACAAGAACAGAAAGCAGGCCAGATTTGCTGATCTCTGCTCTAAAGTAATCAGGTGGGAAGTTGGACTCCTGCCTCGGGCATAGCTACTGGGAGCTCTTTGCACAAGGGATACAGAGATGAGTTGCAACTGTTCTAAGACTTACACCGTGATTGTCTCACTGGGTCCCTTTCTGTGCTTGTCAGCTCTGAGTCTTAAATTCACTGTTCATCACTATCCTCCTCTGCACAAATTCTATTATGGCCTCCTCACCCTCTTACACCTTCTGTGACTTCTCTCCTCCAGTGATATCTCCTCTCCAGTTCTCTTCGTTTGTGTTGATTTATACATTTAAAAATTCTTTTATTATCCTTTCACTTAGGTCTTAGAAGGAATAAAATATTTATCAGTAGGAGCTGAAGTAGGAAAGGAAGGCTGCAGTTGGTGTTTCTAAGCCAGGCCCACGGATATAATTTCTTGGCAGCTTTGTGTCTGAGCTTCCTTTGCTAACAGATTCCAAACTCAGCCAGAATTAAGAACAGGACACTCAGATGTGGCTTTAGTTTAGATATACATGATACTAAATGCTGTATATTTTCTAATAAAAATGTGAGCAAAATAATATTGTTTTGAGAAATTGGGGAATCCTTTTGATAACTGGAGGTATTCCCAAGCATGGTAAGTGCTTGAAATCTAGATATGGAAACTGCTTCTTTTAACCCTTGTTTGTTTGGAAGGTATGCAGTCTAGACCCTTCCTTGTAAGGATGTTTCTTTCCTGTGTCAGGCATGCTACAAAACTGTCGTACTGCAGTTTTTTGAAGACTAAGAGAACATATTCAAGCTAGAGGCTGGAGGCTGGCTAGGACCATCAGTCTTCTGCTGACATGCTCTACCCTCCTTCAGTCCTTATTTTCAGGTTTGCTGTACGGATGTAAAATTGACTGAGACCAAGAAAAGACTTCCACTTGCAGCTATGACAAAGTAACTGGCACGTGACCAGTCTGCATGCCTTAACCATAAAATTGGACAAAAAATGTGAGGCAACTGCTTTTAGACACTGGACAGCAGCGTGCAGTGCGAGACAGTGATCCCCGAGGGAAGGGAAGCTCATGAGGTAAGTCTCATAAATGCTTGGCTCTCTGCTTTAAGGGTATTATCCCAACTCCAGCATAACGAGCTATGTCCAAGCAGACCACAGTGGCCCCACTGAGCTGACAAGGCAGAGATCAAAGTGCAGGGTAGTAGCAGTGGCCAGACTCTGCAAGGCACCCAAAGTATCCAACTCTTTCTTCCTCCAAGGCTTTTCACGATACAGGGCAGAGGACAGAAGACCTGGCCCATATGGAACATGTTTTATTTAGAAGTTCAGGATTAGTGGAAGGTGGCTGGTTCCTTTTCACCCCACAGCCAAGTCCTACACAATTTTAGGATATCTTTTAAAATGGAGTTCATTATTGAGCGTCTCTGGTGAGAGTGTGATTTTCTTCACCTCAATGAAAGCATTTTTTTTTCCTATCAGGTTTACCCAGCTAAGGTTGCTTCTTAAAACTCAGGGGGTAAAGGATGAGGCAAGACAGAAGGTTTTTATTGAAAGAAGCTTAAATAATATACAAGCTTGGCTTGAAAGGTACTGTTTATTTCATCATTTAAAAAATTATACCTGAAGATAATAAGTCAAATGCAAAAACATATAACACATCTATAGTTAACCCCTTTCCCTCGAAGGCAAACTTATTGAGAAATGTTTATTTTTCCTCTTAAAATGTCTAATCCAGGTAATAATATGCCTGCAGGTGGTAAATTCACATTGCTTCTTTCATTGCTTCTCTCCCTTAAACCCACAGATCTTTCAGAACTACAACACTGAGTTGCTGGCCTTTGCGTGGAAGCAGAGTGACATTCAGGTCTTACAGGTCCAGGGCCCGGTGGACAGACGGGCTCTTGTCCTCCACACCGGCCACCATATCTTCGACGGCATCCCAGTCAAGCTTGCTGAGGATGCTGCCCGTGCTCTCAGACAAGCTGTCCGTGCCACCCACCCCAAAAGGAGGCTCTGGCTTTTCTTCAGTTGGTGATGAGTCCTATCAAATTGAGAAAGACAGTAAGTTGTGGTCCTAGCCGGAGAAAAAATAAATGGAACATGAACTAAATTTTCCAAAGATTCTAGAGCTGCTCATCCACCGAACACTGAAGGAAACATGAAGGGAACCAGGGCTGCGGTTGCCCAGCACATCTAGATTGGCAGTGGGCTGAATGAGCATCACCCGACACAAGATGCTGGCGCCAGGTCTGAAGAGTGGACAGAATAGATTTTTATGTCTATAGTACAATGATCTGTTCTTACATTTTTGTTGTTGTGTCTTGTTTTTTGAGTCTTTTTTTTTTTTTTTTTTTTAGATTAAAAAGAAAATACACAGTCAAGGAAAATTCTGCATGATAAATGCTGGAGTACTAAGCCACAAGTGTAGATGCTTTGAATCGCTACTTCAAACTGACCTAATAATCTTTCAGTATGTCTACATCCCACTAAATAAATAAATAAACAACAAAAAAAAAACCTAAAGAACCCAAGGAACCACTAGGCAAACTGGAACCTGGAACAACGTGTACCTGTAGAAGGGAACTGTGACTCTCATACAGAATCGCACGGATGTCTGAAGGTACCATCCAGGGGCTCACCACAGTCTCCTCTCTCTCATACTCTAAACATACCTCCTTGGTTTGAGGGGCAAGACCAGCACTTGTGTGATTTTCTGTACACCGCAGACAGGGAGCATTAGACCCTTTCAAGGGAAAAGAACAATGCATACATTAGGACTGATTCATTTATAAGTTTGTTACTTACAATGACTTTTATAATCAAACCCAAGGCAGTCACACCTTACCTAATATTTAAATCACAAGGTCTGGATATGGTTGGCTTTAGGGTTCCAGCAATTCCTATTCTATGTGAGAGAAGGAAATTGAATTCTGGCCACCTCTTTTGTTTTGTTTTCCTTTTTATTTTATATTGGAGTACAGTTGATTAAAAATGTTGTGTTAGTTTCAGGTGTACAGCAAAGTGATTTAGTTATACATATACATGTATCTATTCTTTTTCAAGTTCTTTTCCCATTTAGGTTATTACAGAATATTCAGCAGAGTTCCCTGTGCTATAGTAATAGTAGGTCCTTGTTGGTTATCTATTTTAAATATAGCAAGCATGTATATGTCAATCCCAAACTCCCAATCTATCCCTCCCCCCCACCCTTCTCCCCTGATAACCATAAGTTCGTTCTCTAAGTCCGTGAGTCTGTTTATTTTGTAAGTAAGTTCATTTGTATCATTGTTTTTAGATTCCACATATAAGCGCTATCATATGATATTTGTCTTTCTCTGTCTGATGTACTTTGCTCAGTATGATAATCTCCAGGTCCATCTATGTTGCTGCAAATGGCATTATTTCATTCTTTTTTTTTTTTTTTTTTGCGGTACGTGGGCCTCTCACTGTTGTGGCCTCTCCTGTTGCGGAGCACAGGCTCCAGACGTGCAGGCCCAGCGGCCATGGCTCACGGGCCTAGCCGCTCCGCGGCATGTGGGATCTTCCCAGACCGGGGCACGAACCTGTGTCCCCTGCATCGGCAGGCGGACTCTCAACCACTGCGCCACCAGGGAGGCCCTATTTCATTCTTTTTAATCGCTAATATTCCATTGTATATATGTACCACTTCTTCTTTATCCATTCTTCTGTTGATGGACATTTAGGTTGCTTCCATGTCTTGGCCATTGTAAACAGCACTGCAATGAACACTGTGATACACGTATCCTTTTGAACCGTGGTTTTCTCCAGATATATGCCCAGGAGTGGGATTGCTGGATCATATCGTAGCTCTAGTTTTAGATTTTTTAGTAACCTCCATACCATTCTCCATAGTGGATATACGAATTTACATTCCCACCAACATTCCTTTTCTCCACACCCTCTCCAGCATTTATTGTTTGTAGACTTTTTGACAATGGCCATTTTCACTGGTGTGAGATGATAGCTCATTGTAGTTTTGATTTGCAATTTTCTAATAATTAGCAATGTTGAGCATCTTTTCATGTGCCTCTTGGCCATCTGTATATCTTCTTTGGAGGAATGTCTATTTAGGTCTTCTGCCCACATTTTGATTGGGTTTTTTTTTTTTGATATCGAGGAGCTGCATGAGCTATTTGGAAATTTTGGAGATTAATCCCTTGTTGGTCACATTGTTTGCAAAAATTTTCTCCCATTCCATGGGTTGTCTTTTTGTTTTGTTTATGGTTTCTTTTGCTGTGCAAGTTTTTGAGTTTAATGAGGTCCCATTGGTTTATTTTTGTTTTTATTTCCATTACTCTAGGAGACGGATCAAAAAGATATTACTGTGATTTACCTCAAAGAGTGTTCTGCCTGTGTTTTCCTCTAAGAGTTTTATAGTATCTAGTCTTAATTTATGTCTTTAATCCATTTTGAGTTTATTTTTGTGTATGGTGTTAGGGAGTGTCCTAATTTCATTTTTTTACATGTAGCTGTCCAGTTGTCCCAGCATCATTTATTGAAGAGATTGTCTTTTCTTCACTGTATAGTCTTGCCTCCGATGTCATAGATTAATTGACCATAGGTGTGTGGGTTTATCTCTGGATTTTCTATACTGTTCCATTGATCTGTATTTCTGATTTTGTGCCTGTACCATACTGTTTTGATTACTGTAGCTTTGTCATTTAGTCTGAAGTCAGGGAGCCTGATTACTCCAACTCTGTTTTGCTTTCTCAAGATTTCTTTGGCTATTTGGGGTCATTTTTGTGTTTCCATACAAATTGTAAAATTTTCTGTTCTAGTTCTGTGAAAAATGCCATTGGTAATTTGATAGGGATTGCATTGAATCTGTAGATTGTCTTGTGTAGTACTGTCATTTGGACAATATTGATTCTTCCAATCCAAGAACATGGTATATCTTTCCATCTATTTGCATCACCTTTGCTTTCATCAGCATCTTATAGTTTTCATAGTACAGATCTTTTTGCCTCCACAGGTAGGTTTATTCCTAGGTATTTTATTCTTTTTGATGCGATGGTAAATGGGATTGTTTCCTTGATTTCTCTGATTTTTCATTGCTAGTGTATACGAATGCCAGAGATTTCTGTGCATTAATTTTGTATCCTACAACTTTACCAAATTCATTGATGAGCTCTAGTAGTTTCCTGGTAGCATCTTTAGGATTTTGTATGTATAGTATCATGTCATCTGCGAACAGTGACAGTTTTATTTCTTCTTTTCCAATTTGCATTCCTTTTCCTTTTCTTCTCTGATTGCTAGAACTTCCAAAACTATGTTGAATAAAAGTGGTGAGAGTGGACATCCTTGTCTTGTTCCTGATCTCAGAGGGAATGCTTTCAGCTTTTCACAATTTTGTGTGATGTTAGCTGTGGGTCTGTCATATATGGCCTTTATTATGTTGAGGTATGTTCCCTCAATGCCCACTTTCTGGAGAGTTGTTATCATAAATGGGTGTTGAATTTTGTCAAAACCTATTTTTTTTTTTTTTTTTTTTTTTTTTTTGCGGTACGGGGGCCTCTCACTGTCGTGGCCTCTCCCGTTGCAGAGCACAGGCTCCGGATGCACAGGCTCAGCAGCCATGGCTCACGGGCCCAGCTGCTCCGTGGCATGTGGGATCTTCCCGGACCGGGGCACGAACCCACGTCCCCTGCATCGGCAGGCGGACTCTCAACCACTGCGCCACCAGGGAAGCCCTATCAAAAGCTTTTTCTGCATCTATTGAGATGATCATATAGTTTTTATTCTTCAATTTGTTGATATAGTATAGCACACTGATTTGCAGATACTGAAAATCCTTGCATCTTTCGAAAAAAATCCTACTTGACCATGGTGTATGATCCTTTTAATGTACTGTTGGATTTGAGGTTTTTCGTTTGTTTTTTGTTTTATTTGGCTGCATTGGGTCTTAGTTGCGGCAGGTGGAATTTTCACTGCAGCATGCGGGATCTTTGTGGTGTGCGGGCTCTTCATTGTGGTGTGCAGGCTTCTCTCTAGTTGTGGTGCATGGGCTCCAGAGAGTGCTGGCTCAGTAGCTGTGGTGCACAGGCTCACTAGTTGCAGTGTATGGGCCCAGAACGTACAGGCTCAGAAGTTGCAGGGGGTGGGCTCTCTAGTTGTGGTGCATGGGCTCTAGAGTGCAAGGACTTGGTAGTGGTGGCACAGGGCTCACTAGTGGCATGTGGGCTCTAGAGCACACGGGCTCAGTAGTCGCCATGACTTGCCCTGTGGCATGTGGGATCTTAGTTCCCTGACCAGAGATTGAACCTGCGTCCCCTGCACTGGAAGGCGGATTCTTAACCACCGGATCACCAGGGAAGTCCCTGGATTTCGTTTGCTAGTATTCTGTTCAGGATTTGTGCATCTATATTCATCAGTGATATTGGCCTGTAATTTTCGTTCTGTGTGTGAGTGGTATCTTTGTCTAGTTTTGGTATCATGTGACACTGGCCTCATAGAATCAGTCTGGGAGTATTCCTTCATCTACAACTTTTTGGAATAGTTTCAGAAAGATAGGTGTTAACTCTTCTCTGATTGTTTGATAGAATTCACCTGTGAAGCCATTTGGTCCTGGACTTTTGTGTGCTGGAAGTTTTTTAATTGCTGTTTCAATTTCAGTGCTTGTATTTGGTTTTCATATTTCCATTTCTTTCTGGTTCAGTTTTGGGAGATTGTACCTTTCTAAGAATTTGTCCATTTTTTCCAGGTTGTGCATTTTATTGGCATAGAATTGCTTGTAGTAGTCCCTCTGTATTTCTGTGGTGTCTGCTGTAACTTTTTTCATTTCTAATTTTATTGATTTGAGCCCTTTTTCTTGATGAGTCTGTCTGGCTAAAGATTTATCAATTTTGTTTATCTTCTCAAGAACAAGCTTTGGTTTCATTGATCTTTGCTATTGTTTTCTTTGTTTCTATTTATTTCTGCTCTGATTTTTATGATTTCTTTCCTTCTACTAACTTTGTGTTTTGTTTGTTCTTCTTTCTCTAGTTGCTTTAGGTGTAAGGTTAGGTTGTTTACTTGACATTTCTCTTGTTCCTGAGGTAAGATTGCATTGCTATAAACTTCCCTCTCAGAACTGTGTCCCATAGGTTTTGGATCATGGTGCTTTCACTGTCTTTTGTCTCCAGGTATTTTTTGATTTCCTCTTTGATTTCTTCAGTGATCCGTGTTGTTTACTATTATATTGTTTAGCTTCCACATGTTTGTGTTTTTTACAGTTTTTTCGTAGTTGATTCTAATCTCATAGCATTGGGGTCAGAAAAGATGGTTGACATGATTTCAGTTTTCTTAAATTTACCAAGGCTCGCTTTGTGGCCCAGCATGTGACCAATCCTAGAGAATGTTCCACGTGCACTTAAGAATGTGTATTCTGCTGCTTTTGGATGGAATGCTCTACAAATATCATCAATTACATCCATCTGGTCATTTAAGGCCTCTGTTTCCCTACTAATTTTAGGTCTGGATGATCTGTCCACTGATGAAAGTGGGGTGTTAAAAGTCCCACACTATTATTGTGTTACTGTTGATTTCTCTTTTTATGGCTGTTAGCATTTGCCTTATATACTGAGGTGCTTCTATGTTGGGTGCATATAAGATCGTTATATCTTCTTCCTGGATTGATCCCTTGATCATTATGTAGTGTCCTTCTTTGTCTCTTGAAACAGTCTTTATTTTAAAGTCAATTTTGTCTTATATGAGTATTGCTACTCCAACTTTCTTTTGATTTCCATTTGCCTGTAATACTTTCCATCCCCTCACTTTCAGTCTGTATGTGTCCCTAGATCTGAAGTGCATGTCTTGTAGACAGCACATGTATAGGTCTTGTTTTTGTATCTATTCAGCCAGTCTATATCTTTTGGTTGGAGCATTTAATCCATTTATGTTTAAGGTAATTATTGATATGTTCTTGTTGCCATTTTGTTAATTGTTTGGGATTTGTTTTTGTAGGTCTTTTTTCTTCGCTTACTCTTTTGTTCTCTTTTGATTTGACTACCTTTCATGTTGTGTTTGGATTCCTTTTTTCTTTTTTGTATATCTAGTGTAGATTTTTGGTTTGCGATTACCAAGAGGTTTTGATACAGCAGTCTACATAAACAGGATAGTTTTAACTTGCTGATCACTTAATTTCAAATTCATTTCCAATATCCTCCATTTGGATCCTCCACTCTCCTCACGATTGCTGCTTTTGATATCATACTTGTGTGTGGATGACTTCCTACCTTTACTGTATGTTTGCCTTTACTGGTTAGCATTTCTATTCATAATTTTCTTGTTTCTATTTGTGGCCTTTTCTTTTCCACCTAGAGAAGTTCCTTTAGCATTCGTTGCAAAGCTGGTCTGGTAGCGCTGAATTCTCTTAGCTTTTGCTTGTCTGTAAAGCTTTTGATTTCTCCATCGAATCTGAATGAGAGCCTTGCTAGGTAGAGTGTTCTTGGTTGAAGGTTCTTCCTGTTCATCACTTCCCTTCTGGCCTGCATACTTTCTGCTGAGGAATCAGCTTACAACCTTTTGGGAATTCCCTTGTATGTTATTTGTTGCTTTTCCCTTGTTGCTTTTAATATTTTTTCTTTGTCTTTAATTTTTGTCAATTTGATTACTATGTGTCTTAGCATGTTCCTACTTGAGTTTATCCTGCCTGGGACTCTCTGGGCTTCCTTAGACTTCTATGACTCTCTCTCTTCCCATGTTAGGGAAGTTTTCAGCTATTATCTCTTCAAATATTTTCTCAGGTCCTTTCTCTCCCTCTCCTCCTTCTGGGACCCCTATAATGCCAATGTTGGTGCATTTAATGTTGTCCCAAAGGTCTCTTAGGCTCTCATCATTTGTTTACATTCTTTTTTCTTTATTCTATTCTGCAGCAGTGATTTCCACCATTCTGTCTTCCGGCTCACCTGTCCATTCTTCTGTCTCAGTTATTTTGCTACTGATTCCTTCCAGTGTATTTTTCATTTCAGTTATTGTATTGTTCATCTCTGTTTCTTCTTTAATTATTGTAGGTCTTTGTTAAACATTTCTTGTAACTTCTCTATCTGTGCCTCCATTCTTTTTCGAAGAACTTGGATAATCTTTTCTGTTATTACTCTGAATTCTTTTTTATGTAGATTGCTCGTCTCCACTTCACTTAGTTGTTCTTCTGGGGTTTTATTTTGTTCCTTCATCTGGGACATATTCCTCTGCTGTCTCATTTTGTCTAACTTTCTGCGATGTGGTTTCCGTTCTGCAGGCTGCAGGGTGGTAGTTCTTGCTTCTGCTGTCTGCCCCCTGGTGGGTGATGCTAAGAGGCTTGTGCAGGCTTCCTGGTGGGAGGGACTGGTTCCTGACCACTGGTGGGTGGAGCTGGGTCTTGTCCCTCTGGTGGGCAGGGCCGTATCAAGGGGTGTGTTTCGTGGGTAGCCATGTGCTCAGGAAGACTTTAAGCAGCTGTCTGCTAATGGGTGGGGTGGGGATGTGTCCATCCCTGTTGACTGTTTGGCCTGAGGCGTCCCAGCACTGGAGCCTACAGGTTGTTGGGTGGGGCAAGGTCTTGGAGACAAAATGGCAGCCTCCCGGAGTGCTCACACCAAAGAGTACTCCCCAGAACCACCGTGTCTTGTCACCGCACTAAGCCACAGCTGCCCCACCACCACCTCTGCAGGAGACACTCCAATACGAGCAGGTAGGTTTGGCCCAGGCTCTTACGAGGTCACTGCTTTTTTCCCTGGGTCCTGGTGCGCACAAGACCTTGTGTGTACCCTCCAATAGAGGAGTTTCTGTTTCTCCCAGTCTTGTGGAATTCCTGCAATCAAACTCCACTAGCCTTCAAAGCCAGATTCTCTGGGGGCTCCTACTCCAGTTGCCAGACCCCCAGGCTGGGGAGCCTGACGTGGGGCTCAGAACTTTCACTGTTGTGGGAGAGCTTCTGTGGTATAATTATTTTCCATTTTGTGGGTCACCCAAATTTTGTGGGATTTGATTTTATTGCAATTGTGCCCCTCCTACTGTCTCACTGTGGCTTCTTTGGATGTAGGATATTCTTTATGGTAGGTTCCAGTGGGTTTTTTTTTTTTTTTTTTTTTTTTGTCTATGGTCATTCAGCAGTTGTTATTTTGATGCTTTCCTAAGAACAGGTGAGCTCACGTTCTTCTCTGCCATCTTGACTCCATCTCCTCTGGCCGCTTTTGATTTTAAAAGTAATGGTAACCGAGATTGGTTCAAGATGGCGGAGTAGAAGGACGTGTGCTCATTCCCTCTTGCAAGAGCACAGGAATCACAACTAACTGCTGAACAATCATCGACAGGAAGACACTGGAACTCACCAAAAAAGATACCCCATATCCAAAGACAAAGGAGAAGGCGCAATGTAGGAGAGGTGCAATCACAAACAACTTGTGGGTGGGCAACTCACAAACTGGAGAACAATTATACCACAGAAGTCCACCCACTGGAGTGAAGGTTCTGAGCCCCACGTCAGTCTTCCCAACCTGGGTGTCTGGCAACAGAAGAAGGAATTCCCAGAGAATCGACTTTTGAAGTCTAGCGGGATTTGATTCCAGGACTTCAACAGGACTGGGGGAAACAGACTCCACTCCCGGAGGGCATAAAGTAGTAGTGTGTGCACCAGGACCCAGGGGGAAGGAGCAGTGACCCCCTAGGAGACTGAATCAGACCTACCTGCTAGTGTTGGAGGGTCTCCTGCAGAGGCGGTGGACAGCTGTGGCTCACCGTGAGGACATGGACACTGGCAGCAGAAGTTCTGGGAAGTATTCCTTGGCATGAGCCCTCCTGGAGTCCGCCATTAGCCCCATTAAAGAGCCTGTAGGCTCCAGTGCTGGGTCACCTCAGGCCAGGCAACAGGGAGGGAACTCAGCCCCACCCATCAGCAGACAAGCGTATTAAAGTTTTACTGATCTCTGCCCAACAGATCAACACCCAGCTCTACCCACCACCAGTCCCTCCCATCAGGAAGCTTCCACAAGCCTCTTAGACAGCCTCATCCACCAGAGGACGGAGAACAGAAGCAAAAAGAACTACGACCCCACAGCCTGTGGAATGAAAACCACATTCACAGAAAGTTAGACAAAATGAAAAGGCAGAGGACTATGTACCAGATGAAGGAACAAGATAAAACACCACCAGAAAAAGAACTAAATGAAGTGGAGATAGGCCACCTTCCAGAAAAAGAATTCAGAATAATGATAGTGAAGATTATCCAGGACCTCGGACAAAGAATGGAGGCAAAGATCGAGAAGATGCAAGAAATGTTTAACAAAGACCTAGAAGAATTGAAGAACAAACACCTAGAAGAACTAAAGAACAAACAAACAGAGATGAACAATACAATAACTGAAATGAAAATATACTAGAAGGAATCAATAGCAGAATAACTGACGCAGAAGAATGGATAAGTGACCTGGAAGACAGAATGGTGGAATTGACGGTGGTGGAACAGAAAAAAGAATGAAAAGAGATAAAGACAGCCTAAGAGACCTGTGGGACAACATTAAACTCACCAACATTCACATTATAGGGGTCCCAGAAGGAGAAGAGAGAGAGAAAGGACCAGAGAAAATATTTGAAGAGATTATAGTCAAGAAGTTCCCTAACATGGGAAAGGAAATATCCACTCAAATCCAGGAACTGCAGAGAGTCCCAGGCAGGATAAACCAAAGGAGAAACACGCCAAGACACACAGTAATCAAATTGACAATAGTTAGAGACAAAGAAAAATTATTAAAAGCAACAAGGGAAAAATGACAAATAACATACAAGGGTACTCCCGTAAGGTTAACAGATGATTTCTCAGCAGAAACTCTACAAGTCAGAAGGGAGTGGCACGATATATTTAAAGTGATGAAAGGGAAGAACCTACAACCAAGATTACTCTACCCAGCAAGGATCTCATTCAGATTTGAGGGAGAAATCAAAAGCTTTACAGACAAGCAAAAGCTAAGAGAATTCAGCACCTCCAAACCAGCTCTACAGCAAATGCTAAAGGAACTTCTCTAAGTGGGAAACACAAGAAAAGGACCTACAAAAACCAAACCCAAAACAATTAAGAAAATGGTATTAGGAACAAACATATCAATAATTACCTTAAAGGTGAATGGATTAAATGCTCCAACCAGAAGACACAGGCTCATTGAATAGATACAAAAACAAGACCCATATACATGCTGTCTACAAGAGACCCACTTCAGACCTAGGGACACATACAGACTGAAAGTGAGGGGATGGAAAAAGATATTCCATGTAAATGGAAATCAAAAGAAAGCTGGAGTAGCAATACTCATATCAGATAAAATAGACTTTAAAATAAAGAATGGTACAAGAGACAAGACAAGAGACAAGATAATGGTCAAGGGATCAATCCAGGAAGAAGATATACAATTATAAATATATGTGCACCCAACACAGGAGCACCTCAATACATAAGGCAAATGCTAACAGCTATAAATGAGGGAATTGACAGTAACAGTAATAGTGGGGCACTTTAACAGCTCACTTACACCAATGGACAGATCATCCAGATAGGAAATTAATAAGGAAACACAAGCTTTAAACGCCACAATAGACCAGACAGATTTAATTGATACTTATAGGACATTCCATCCGAAAACAGATTACACTTTCGTTTTTTTATTTTTTATAAATTTATTTATTTATTTATTTTAAATTTTTGGCTGTGTTGGGTCTTCGTTGCTGCACGCAGCCTTTGTCTAGTTTCAGAGAGCGGGGGCTGCTCCTCGTTGAGGTGCACAGACTTCTCACTGCAGTGGCTTCTCTTTGTTGCAGAGCACAGCTTCTAGGCACACGGGCTTCAGTAGGTGTGAAACATGGGCTTCAGCAGTTGAGGCTTGTGGGCTCAGTAGTTGTGGTGCACAGGCTTGGTTGCTGTGCAGCAATGTGGGATCTTCCTGGACCAGGGATCGAACCGTGTCCCCTGCATTGGCAGGCGGATTCTTAACCACTGTGCCACCAGGGAAGTCCCTACACTTTCTTCTCAAGTGCACATGGAACATTCTACAGGATCAACCACATCTTGGGTCACAAATCAAGCCTTGGTAAATTTAAGAAAACTGAAATCATATCAAGCATCCTTTCCAACCACAATGCTACGAGATTAGAAATAAATTACAGGGGGAAAACATAAAAAAAAACAACACATGGAGGCTAAACAACACATTACTAAATAATCCAGAGATCAGTGAAGCAATCAAAGAGGAAATCAAAAAATACCTAGCGACAAATGACAACGAAAACACGACCATCCAAAACATATGGGATGCAGCAAAAGCAAAAGTTCTAAGAAGGAATTTTATAGCAATACAATCCTATCTCAAGAAATAAGAAAAAATCTCAAGTAAACAATCTAACCTTACACCTAAAGGAACTAGAAAAAGAAGAACAAACAAAACCCAAAGTTAGTGGAAGGAGAGAAATCATAGATCAGGAGCAGAAATGAAATAGAAACAAAGAAAACAATAGCAAAGATCCATAAAACTAAAAGCTGGTTCTTTGAGAAGATAAACAAAATTGATAAACCTTTAGCCAGACTCACCAAGGAAAAGAGGGAAAGGACTCAAATCAATAAAATTAGAAATGAAAAAGGAGAAGTTACAACAGACACTGCAGAAATACAAAGCATTCTAAGAGACTACTACAAGCAACTCTATGCCAATAAAATGGACAACCTGGAAGAAATGGACAAATTCTTATAAAGGTATAATCTTACAAGACTGAACAAGGAAGAAATAGAAAATATGAACAGACCATTCACAAGTAATGAAATTGAAACTGTGATTAAAAATCTTCCAACAAAAAAAGTCCAGGACCAGATGGCTTCACAGGTGAATTCTATCAAACATTTAGGCAAGAGCTAACACCCATCTTTCTCAAACTCTTCCAAAAAATTGCAGAGGAAGGAACATTCCCAAACTCGTTCTATGGAGCTACCATCACCCTGATACCAAACCAGACAAACATATCACAAAAAAAGAAAATTACTGACCAATATCATTGCAGAATATAGATACACAAATCCTCAACAAAGTACTAGCAAACAATTCAACAGCACATCAAAAGGATCATACACCATAATCAGGTGGGATTTATCCCAGGGATGCAAGGATTCTTCAAATCAATCAATGTGATACACCATATTAACAAATTAAAGAATAAAAAGCATATGATCACCTCAATAGATGCAGAAAAACTTTTGACAAAATGCAACACCCTTTTATGGTAAAAACTCTCCAGAAAGTGGGCATAGAGGGAACCTACCTCAACATAATAAAGGCCATATGACGAACCCACAGCAAATATCATTCTCAATGGTGAAAAACAAAGCATTTCCTCTAAGATCAGGAAGAAGACAAGGATGTCCACTCTCATCACTCTTATTCAACAGTTTTGGAAGTCCTAGCCATGGCAATCAGAGAAGAAAAAGAAATAAAGGGAATAAAAAATTGGAAAAGAAGAAGTAAAACTGTCACTGTTTGCAGATGACATGATACTATACATAGATAATCCTAAAGATGCCACCAGAAAACTACTAGAGCTAATCAATGAATTTGGTAAAGTTGCAGGATACAAAATTAATGCACAGAAATCTCTTGCATTCCTATACACTAAAAATGAAAGATCAGAAAGAGAAATCAAGGAAACAACCCCATTCACCACTGCAACAAAAAGAATAAAATACCTAGGAATAAACCTACCTAAGGAGGTCAAAGACCTGTACTCAGAAAACTATAAGACACTGATGAAAGAAATCAAAGATGACACAAACAGGGCTTCCCTGGTGGCACAGTGGTTGAGGGTCCGCCTGCTGATGCAGGGGACACGGGTTCGTGCCCCAGTCCGGGAGGATCCCACGTGCCGCAAAGCGGCTGGGCCTGTGAGCAATGGCCGCTGAGCCTGCACGTCCGGAGCCTGTGCTCTGCAACGGGAGAGGCCACAACAGTGAGTGGCCCGCGTACCACAAAAAAAAAAAAAAAAAAGATGACACAAACAGATGCAGAGATATACCATGTTCTTGGATTGGAAGAATCGATGTTGTGAAAATGACTATACTACCTAAAGCAATCTACAGATCCAATGCAATCCCTATCAAATTACCACTGGCATTTTTTACAGAACTAGAACAAAAAAATCTTAAAATTTGTATGGAGACACAAAAGACCCCGAATAGCCAAAGCAATCTTGAGGGAAGAAAACGGAGCTGGAAGAATGAGACTCCTTGACTTCAGACTCTACTACAAAACTACAGTAATCAAGACACTATGGTACTGGCACAAAAACAGAAATATAGATCAATGGAACAGGATAGAAAGCCCAGAGATAAACCCACGCACCTATGGTCAACTAATCTATGACAAAGGAGGCAAGGGTATATATACAGTGGAGAAAAAACTGTCTCTTCAATAAGTGGTGCTGGGTAAACTGGGCAGCTACATGTAAAAGAATGAAATTAGAACACTCTCTAACACCATACACAAAAATAAACTCAAAATGGATTAAAGACCTAAATATAAGACGGGACACAATAAAGCTCTCAGAGGAAAACACAGGAAGAACACTCTTTGACATACATCACAGCAAGATCTTTTTTGACCCACATCCTAGAGTAATGGAAATAAAAACAAAAATAAACAAATGGGACCTAATGAAACTTAAAAGCTATTGTATAGCAAAGGAAACTACAAACAAGACAAAAAGACAAACCTCAGAATGGGAGAAAACATTTGCAAACAAATCAGCGGACAAAGGATTAATCTCCAAAATATATAAATAGCTCATGCAGCTCAATATTAAAAAAGCAAACAACCCAGTCAAAAATGGGCAGAAGATCTAAATAGACATTTCTCCAAAGAAGACATACAGATGGCCAAGAAGCACACAAAAAGCTGCTCAGCATCACTAATTATTAGAGAAATGCAAATCAAAACTACAGTGAGGTATCACCTCACACCAGTTAGAATGAGCATCATCAGAAAATCTACAAACAACATGTGCTGGAGAGGGTGTGGAGAAAAGGGAACCCTCTTGCACAGTTGGTGGGAATGTAAATTGATACAGCCACTATGGAGAAGAGTATGGAGGTTCCTTAAAAAACTAAATATAGAATTAACATATGACCCAGCAATCCCACTACTGGGCACATACCCAGAGAAAACCATAATTCAAAAAGACACATGCACCCCAATGTTCATTGCCGCGCTATTTACAATAGTCAGGATCATGGAAGCAACCTAAATACCCATCGTCAGATGAATAGATAAAGAAGATGTGGTACATATATACAATGGAATGTTACTCAGCCATAAAAAGAAACGAAATTCGGTCATTTGTAGAGACGTGGATGGACCAAGAGACTGTCATACAGAGGGAAGTAAGTCAGAAAGAGAAAAACAAATATCGTATATTAACACATATATGTGGAACCTTGAAAAATGGTACAGATGAACTGGTTTGCAAGGCAGAAATAGAGACACAGATGTAGAGAACAAACGTATGGACACCAAGGGGAGAAAGCAGGGGTGGGGTGGTGTGATGAATTGGGAGATTGGGATTGACATATATACACTAATATGTATAAAATAGATAACTAATAAAAAACAAACAAAAAAAAAGCAAACAAAAAAAGCAACAGTAACCTCTAGGACAAGAGAGTCCAGGGAGGAGAGGCCACAGGAAAAAAAAAATGGAACTCTGGAGAAGTTCCAAGTTAAAAGCTGGATGAACTCAGAGAGCTGGGCCTTCCTTGCCTCTCTTATGGAAAGTCTTGTGGAAGCTTCACAGGAGTGATGTTCTTGGCATCGCCACTCACGCTTCACAGCTACAATTCACCTTTGGGCATAGGCATCAAGGTAAGTGCAGTACCCACACATTACGGCCCCCTTCCTCCTTCCTGAATATCAGTATTTGCTGAAAAGAAACATTCATCCCAGCTCGCGCGCACAGGCAGCTTAGCGCATCGGCCCATCGACAGCGCTTCTCTGCACGAGGCCTGGAGGAGCTGGCCCCACCTAACACACTTCATGTTCCAAAGCCAGTATTACAGCACATTCTACCCCTACTGGGTGACCTGAAGAAACACCCAAGATGGTTGTATATGTGGGGTATACGATGGGAAGTAAACTCAGCTCCCAACAAGCAGGGCTGTGGCTCCTTGAAGAGGGGAAGAAGAGGTAACAGAGTGCTAAGGTTTGGGCCACCTGGTCTTTCATCTCTCTACCAACCTCGTGCTAAGGATACCTCCAAGAAATAAGCACCCCCCCGGCCCCCAAATAACAGCAGTACACATTTTGGCATTTACTATGGGCTATGCACGCTACCTACATTCAGTCCGCTGAATTACCAGAGAGCCCCAGGACCTGGTCATTGGTCTTCTTACACATCTACATCCTCCCTCGCTGACCTCATCTAGTTCCGTGGCTGGAAATACCTACATGCTGACAACTCTCAAACCTGTATCTCTAGCTTCATAGGGCAAATGGCCTTCTTGACACCTTGCCTTGGATGTGCAATAAACATCCCAATATTAACATGTCCAAAATCAAACTGTTAATTTCTGCCCTATTCCGGGGAAATGCTCTATATTCCAAATCGAATGACTTCCCCCCATTTTTATTATTATAACCCTAGTCCAAGGAATATCTCTGTGCTTGTCTGCTGCCTTCTGTTCTTCTTCTCCCACATGTTCTAAAATGTAAATTATATTATCTCCCTGCTTAATTCCCTCCAATGGAGTCCCACTGGATGCAGAGTAAAATCCAATCCAGGCAATCTATCAAGGTTGCCTCTGTAGCAGGGCTTTGAACTTGCTCTTCTCTCCGCCTGGAACTGTTCTTCCTTATTGTTACATGACAACCCCGTTTTCAACATTCAGCATCTTCACTCCAATGACACCTCCTAAAAGAGAACTTCAAGGTCTCCCATATCTTATTTTTGTGCTACCGTCTGCGTTGTTCCTGACGGACAGTGCCTGGTAAGTAGCAGGAGCTCAACAGACTGCTGCAGAATAAATACTCTTCATGAAAGTCCTGTGGGGAAACAGTTACTATCCCCATTTTGCAAATGAGGAAGGTGAGGCTTAGGGCGTTATGTAATGGCCCAGATGAGAGAGATGATCTATGCCCAGAACCTGAGCTAATATGTTAACTTTCTGTTCTTTTGGGGGAGGGAAGAATAGTACTTAGAGGGCTCTTTTGGATAATCTTCACATCTGTAAGTGAGAAACGGGTCTATTTATCTGGATCCCCAAGGCAGCAGCTTTCCAATAGCTTGCTTCCTGGATTACAGGGAGAAGGGTGGCAGTACAAGAGGGCTTAGGGATTCTTCTGATTAGCCCCAAGGGTCTGAAACAGAAGTAAGGTTAACATCATCCTGTAGCACCTGTGGTCACCACTTCAGAATCCAATGTGAGGACTGTGCTCTAGTTGAAAAAGGGCTGACTTTTTTTTCTGCTATTTAAAGACACCACTGAGTATTTTGGGGTGTGATTGAAAGTTTCATATTAAAATAATTATTTCAGTAAATATTACTAAGGAACAATTTTTGAAAAACTGTGAAAGAAAAAATATCTATGAATGCACAACTGGAATGCACATGTGAACACACTGTGTTTAAAAAAAAAAAACAGCTGGTAAAACAGAAAAGGTTGAGACTGAGGATAAAAAGAAGAGAAACCAACAGGTAGTTAAGCAGTATTGTGACTACGAGGGTAGGCTGTCCCTCCAGAGTAGATGGAAACAATGGAGGCGGGGTGCTGAAGTTGTTCTTTCAAGTCTTCCAGGTATGGTAAGAGATTAGCAAAGATTGTGACCATTAACTAATCCCACCCCTATCTCCGCTGTAATTAATTTGGTATCTAACCTTTGCTACTCTTGTTTTGTCAAATGAACATAATTACTGCCATCTAGAAAGAATGATAGATCATCACCAAGTCGGCTGATACTAAGGTTAATAAGCCTACATTTTAGGGTAAACTTTTACCTGTGGGGTATCTACAAACCTCGAGAGGCTATCACTGGCTTTCTCTCACCTTGCTTTACACAGGGATGGCTTTGTAATTTCCTTTGCTTCAGATCAAAGTGCACTTCTCTAGATTTATTTGGGATATCCAATTTTGAGATAAAAAAACAATATGAAAAAAATTCTGTGAAATGGAACATGTGCAAAGCTTCTCCAGGTGGGGTGTTCCTACCCCAACATGGCCAGGGAAAGCTTTCTAAGGTCAAAAGTAAGTGATATATCAAGAAGAAACCCCACAGTGGAAACTAGTGGGCAAGTGCACCAGCTTCCCCTAAAGTAGCATCTTTTTCTGTAGGAGCGTGAATGCCGCCTGTTTCTTTATTGCCAAATAACTCTATAGAGTCTTGCCTGAGGAGTCTGAAACTGAACAGTAACCCTGAGTCCATTAGCTCCATCTCCCCTAGAAGAAAACCCTGCTCCTCCTCTTGCCCAACCTGGGCCAATTATTAGGCCACAGTCTAGACAAACACCCAAGCTAGAAACCTGGAGTCATACTCTCAGGGGCTGGACACTGGACAACAAAGGAAATACTTCTCTTTGCCTTTCTATGGGCAAGGCCTCATGCTAGGTCGTAACTCACTTCAAGAACACAAAACCCTGAGTCTCTGGAGGCTTCATAATACAATACAAAGGTACATATAATTTCAGCTATTTTTAGGGGTAACATTGTATTTTAGGGCATTTTATCTGTTAAAATAAACATTGCTCCATATTTGCTTAGAAAAGAATAAAAAGCTATGGGGTATTCTAAATTAGAAAACATCGTAACAAAAGATTAAAATGAGAAACTTTGAAAGAAAAAAACTAACCTGGGATTATAAAATTAAAAGCACAGGAAATGATGCTTCTAGGACTCAAATTAATCCCAGTAACTGGAGGCTTGGGTTTTAATGCAGATAGTGGGGGAAAGTACGGAAAGGACCAAGCAGAATTTCTAGAAGGTATAGCCATCGACATTAAAACTTGATAAATGAGTTAAATAGCAGATTAGACACAGCTGAAGAGAGATGTGATGTAAACTGAAAGAAGAATCTGCAAAGAAAGGAGACAGCAGTGGAGAGAGGCATAATAACAGGAACAGATTAATTCACATCTCTCATCATTTTTATGGTATATATGAATTAGTGTTTTCATCATTATTCCCATCAAATTTAGTTCTTTAATTCCACAGATACCTCACTGGATTAAATGAGATCATGCACATAAGATATTAATACAATGCTTGGCATCAAGTAAGTTCTCTATAACTGCTAGCTGTTCTTTCTATTGTTCTAAGGGGATTTGAGCAGGCCACTTGGCTTCTCTATACCTCAGCTTCCTCAGCTGTAAGATGGGGATAAGAGTTGCCTTGACTATCTACCAGGGTTGTTACAGACAGCTAATAGGAGGATGAATGTGAAACTGTTTTTTAAATTGTGGAGAGTAACAGCAGTTGAGGGGTGGGCTCAGGGAGATGTTGGGGACTGAGATAATGATGTATAATTTCCCTCTCTCTCCATCAGAGCAGAGCTAATTGGGCCAAACTTATGGGTCTGTGTGCTCCATGGCTATGTGATCACAGCACCTTCCTGAGTACTTGTTTTTATGTTCAGCACTGTGCTTATTAAGCCCATTACCACCACCTAGCCACACTCTTCATACTGAAATCCGTATTTGACATTTCTAAGAGTGATTTATGATTTAAAAATTTTTAGTATTAAGCTCAAGAACTTTCTAACCTTTATCCCATACCTTTTCGGACAGTAACTGGAGACTGCACAGCCTTTCTTACTGCCACTTTGGCTCCACCAGCTTTCCTCTGTATGGTTAAAGTAGCAGTTCCTATAAAGACAGGCAAACTTCTTTAGCCTTCCATATGCACCTTTCATGTTGTAAGTTCTTTGAGGACAGAAATCTTCTGCTTAGTAGGGGCCCAATAAATGGTGGTTGATTTGAACCAAGAAAGCAAAACAAAAGTGCAGATGAAGGAAGGGAAAGTCTACTTTGAGACTTGGTATCCTTATAGCACAACCACGGACCTTTCTCATATGGCAAATGTGCCCTGGCAACTGGAAAAGCCAGGTGTATAAGCCTATTTCCAGTAAATACCTAGACAAAATGCGAACAGAATGACCAACTAAGGTTTCTTAAATTCCAGGATTAGTAGCAACTATTTACTGTTTGTTATGCAAAATGTTTTATGTTATGATCCACAACAGCTCTATGTGGTAGGATTTAAGAAACATCTGAGAGCACAAAGTGAGCGGCAGAGCTGGGCTATGAACCTAGGCCCGGATGATTTCAAAGGCTAGACCTATTATTTATGCTTATAATGCCTCTCAGATACTTATCATATAGTCCTTATATATTGTTTTCGACAGAATTAAACACAAAACAAGCAAAAAAAAAAAGAAAGAAAGAAAGAAAACTCTTAAATTTAACAGTTTGCGCACGGGGCTGAAGAAGTTAGCCAAAAACTGTATACTGCTTTATAGAAGACAGATAGTTGGGACTTCCCTCGTGGCACGGTGGTTAAGAATCCGCCTGCCAATGCAGGGGACATGGGTTCGAGCCCTGGTCCAGGAAGATCCCACATGCCACGGAGCAACTAAGCCCGTGCACCACAACTACTGAGTCTGTGCTCTAGAGCCCAAGAGCCACAACTACTGAAGTCCGCGCGCCTAGAGCCTACACTCTGCACCAAGAGAAGCCACCGCAATGAGGAGCCGGCGCACCACAACGAAGAGTAGCCCCTGTTCGCCGCAACTAGAGAAAGCCCGTGCACAGCGATGAAGACCCAACCAGCCAAAAATAAATAAATAATTTAATTTAATAAATAAATAAAAGACAGCAACATATAGTCAAACTCAAAGAATTTTCAGGAAAACTTCTTTTCCAGAAGAACTGCAGGGAATTTTTAAATCTTGATGGATCCTCACTTCCCACCTGTGCAACAACTAAACTTGCCCCAGCGGGCTCATGTTGTCTGTGTCACGGACTGGAAGAGCCCGGTTTCTCCCACTGCCGCTGAATGTTGTCAGGGGAATGGCTGGGTTCTGGATGTGGCAGAGGCAGTCAGGGAGGTCAGTGTGTTCACAGTCCCTCAAGTTGACTCTCCTACCTTTGCCTTGGAGGTCCAGGAAGCTGAGTGACAGGTCAGCTCAGATAATAGTTAGGCATATGGTGTTCTATGACACAGTATAAATACTACAATACCTGCCCATTAATATTCTTGAACAATAATTAGTTTATATATAGCTATTTTTAAGCAAAAAAGCTAAATAGCCTTTTTTTCCCATTTATCCAGTTATTCCATTATTTCATTTGTTCAATGTGAAGGGGTAACACAGATGTAGAAAGTGTTGCTACCCTCAAATCATTTAGTCTATCCCGGGACATAACCAAGTTTATAAGTAACTACAACATAAGACCTGTTGCAGTAGTGCCTCAAGAAGGGCAGAAACACATGACTGAGGGTTCAGAGGACAAAAAAAATAACTATATTAGTTACCAATGCTACTATTTGTCTCTAATATTCACAACTACCATGCAAGTTAAGTACCAGCCAGTTAAAAAATGAAAATATGGATGTTAAAATTCATTACACTGGGTTGGAAGAGCTAAAGAATTAAAATTAGGGATGTCTTCCAAGACACGGAGGGGAGGCATTTAAGGCATAAGGGAAATTTTCAAGGCAGGAATGGGAGCACACAGCACGTGTCTGGAAAACAAGCCTGCACGTGCTATGGGTCATCCGGATTATATGCGGAAAGGAGGCTAAGGAGGCAGAAGGGGAGGACACCTTAAAGGCCAGGGACAGGGTTTGGACTTATCTGTGTGGGGTACTGGTCACTGAGGACTTCTGAGTCTCTGGGCAGCAGGAGCATCTCATCAAGCATAGCTCAGCAAGGCAGGTAAGGGGACCAAAGAGGGCCAAGGCCTCAGCCCAGCCAAGTGCAAGGTAACAATACAGGCCTGACATTGGACAGGTCCAAGAAAAAGACATATTTCCACATAATCCAATACTTTAAGAAACCGTGATTCAAGTTTAAAATCTTTTCCAGTTTTGGATATTTCTTTTCTTTAATTTTGGTAAATGTATCAGGTATAAAATAAAACTTAAAAAATTTTTTTAAATGGTTACTATTTTGAAATTCTAGTTTAAAAAAGAACAGTGTTTTCTTATTGTAATTTATCAATCAAAAGCAAGAGTTAACCAAACTATAAAGTTCCATCAAAAAAGACTGCAATATATGGATACTTCAATTTTCTCAGTTAACGTGCATACTGAAGTTCAGGTTCTAGGTGTGGAGGCTCTAGACCCAGACTGGGTTCAAATCTAGACTCTACCACTTCCTAGATATCTGATCTTAGGCAGTTATTTCAACTTCCTCTGCCTTGGCTTTCTCTTGTTTAAAATGGGAACATAATAGTACCTTTCTCACAGAGTTGTAATTCAAGTGCTTAAATGGAACCTGGCACATTAGTTATTATTATACATTCTTAGCTGTACATATGTATACTACATGTTAACTATGATTATACATTTTAAAACAAATAAGTATGTTTTACTTTAGTAATCAAAACCCACATATGGCAAAATGAACTAAAGGAAGGCTAGTAATAAATAACAAATACTATATCTTCAAATGTGGAAAAGAATATTCGAAAAGGGTAAAAACGATACTATTTCAACCTGCTCCTCTTCTATTCCTACTCTATTATATATCCATCCTGAAATCTATCAGAAGTTGATTTGTAAAACTGCCTACATCTTTAGCCACACAAAAGAAACAGATTCCCAAATAAGTCATAGCACACAGAACCGACTGTTCAAATTCTATTACAAAAAGGCCATTAGTTTAAAAAGATTCCTAGGGTCTTCTCATTTCAAAGCAATAGAACAAAATCCCAGTACCTCTAACTCTTTATCAATCCCTTGCATTCTGTTGAAATGGGAACTGCTTTTCACTAAGATTTACAACTTTTACTAATGAAAACACAACTTTGGAGACAAGAAAAAATAGGTCCAAATTATACAAGATAAAAAAAAAGTTTTCAGTCTTACCACATGGCCAGGGTGAGCCTTGAGTTTGCCCCAAAAGTCTCCCCTTTGGGGTATAACTTGGTTTGATGGATATATATCTGACTTTTCCAGGTCTATGTATTGGAAAATTGTGATCATGTCGATTCTCTCTAAAGTAGAAATTACAGTTGTTATATTCCTAGAATCTTCTATCAGTGATAAACTACAATATTTCAAAAGATGTAAATTCCAGCTCAGATTAATACATTCATTTTGTACCTCAGTGATGCATTCAGTGTATAATTCTCCTCATATCTCAAACTTTACTCATTTTTTCCCAAAGAAATTGTTTTTATCTCTCTATCCATTTCAAATGCTCTATACATTTGGCAGTTATTTATGTATTAAATACCATGCATTATTCTAGGAAATATTCAAGGGGAGTCTCTGCTCTTTTGATTACACCCCAAATTACACACACACAAGTAATTTGATTACGTCTAGCTTTGTGTCCGGTAGCATTTCCTCTAGGCTCTTAAGTTACGTGATTATGTTTACAATCCTAATCAATTATTTTGCCAAAGGTGGTAGTTTTTAACAACACTATACTGTCAATTCATTTCCTCCTTATGGGTCATTAACAAATATAATTTTGTGTTTGTTTGCCATATATAAGAAACTTTACACTTGGGTACTTTTCTTTAGTATCTATGTTTAATTAATTCTTGCCTAATGAACTAATATCCAAACCTAATGCAGGTCATTAATTTAAGAAGAAACATGTAACAGTATCTACAATTGAATCAGCAATAACTGGGTGGGAAGAAGAGGAAGAAGTGGTAAGTTGGTGATGACTATCTGTTTCTACAAGAATGGAGCCAAGCAGAGAAACAGGGGAGCAGTTAGGAGGCAAATTACAGAAGGAATTATTAACAAAAACTACAGAAAAGAAGAAAACAGGATTGAATGGATATAAAAATTGTATTAAGCATACAGAAGTGCTTTGTTATATCTTAGACATTTAATGACATTTTTGTCTTTTTCCTTGGTGATTAAAACTAATGAAGACCTCATAATTATGGCACCGTTTTCCCCTTCACTTTATTATCATAATTCAGAACAAGTCCACTGAACTTGAGTCACAACAGCGCTTCACACTTATCACGCTTGACATTATCTTGCCAAATGACGTGCCAAACCTTGTCTTACCCTCTTGGAGAAAGGGAGCGTTGCCTTCTGGGAATTTGAGCAGGTCTGGGTTTGTTAGGCAATGGTTTCTGTGCAGTTGCTGGAAGCTGTACTGATTCAGATAACAGTTCATTCATCAGACTGTATGCTTGTGAGATTCGACGACTATAGTGGTCAGAGAGTAGCAATCTTTAGAGAAAGAATTAAACAACATTTAGTAAAAGAGTCACTTTCAGTTCATATTTCTAGAGGGAACATAGTGTTCAAAGACCACCTAGCATTTATTTTCTTCCGTGCATTTCAATACAAATTCAAATTTCAGATTTCTGAAAACCATTAGGAGGTATTATTAAAGGCATCTGTAGTTATGGCCTTTGGGGTATTTTCAAAATGCACATACATATCTGGATTGGGAGAGGGAGGGGAATAGCAGAAATAAGGTATAAAAACTGAATGGAATAAATAATATTTGAAAGCAAATTCCGAAAAAGGCTATTGGAGTCTAATTATTTTCCTTGCAGTTAGCTCCCATAATTTTCTGTTTATCAACAAAAAAGGGACTACTATGCAAACCAGAATCCCTAAGGCATTATCTACGGCCTTGAGGAAGCAAGAGAGAGAATGATCAGGGTGCAACCACCAAAATCACCTGTCTTTTTCGTGCTTCATCTTTTGTCTCAGCCTGATTTCCCTTGAAGTCATGTAAAACTGCACAAGAAATAACCAGTTAGTTCATTACTGTTCAATTCAAATAATTAAACCATTATGACCCTTGGAAAACATGAAAATTCCACTAACATATTTTAATAGGAAGTTAAAACATAATTTTGTTATTTAGTAAACAGTACAAAACACTGTCATATTTGATGAAGTTTCCTACCCCAGCACAAAATATGAAAATGTTAAATTAAAGCATTATGTAATTAAAATAAAATCCAATTTAATAAATGGAATGCAAAGTCTATTTTAGTAAACTAATGTATTTTCTCAAAAGGAGAAATCCTTATCAACTGCATTTAAAATGGAAAATAGGAACATTTTAACGATGGAGACACCCATACTTTGTACTCTGTACTCTGTCCTATGATTAATCTCACCAAGAGCTTGGTTGATAAAAGCAGAAATGAGTCAGACATTTAAAACCATCACTTTAATGTTTTAAAATGTTCACCAGAAACCAACTGTAGTGGGTTCATTGTGACTTGTAAACTCTTCAAAACTTATGCACCATGGGGTAAACTGGCCAACATCAGCTATATATGTCTTATTCCAGAACATTAAGAGTTACTGTTGAATTACTAATGAGGGTAAGTCCTTTCACATACAATTGTGTAAATAAAAACGTACACACAGAAGTGGATTCACTTTCTCAAGGTCCTATACAGTAGTCAACAGTAAATTTAAGGTCTTATTGATTTCTGATAAAAATGAAAACGAAAATTTTAATTACATTAACCCCTCACTAGTTCCATACCTTTACCCAAACAGAAGCTAAAAATAAACAATTATCTGCGATACTGAAGGAGATGTCACAAAGTCTATGAACAAAACAGTCCCAATGCCCTCAGAGTTCATTTATTCTAAATTTGGATACAATTCTAACCATCTGGGGAATCTGCTTGGCTGACAGGGAGGGTGATATGCAAACTCATCCTCCGTGGGGTAGAAGAGCACAGATATACACACACACTGTAAGATTCTGGTCTTCAAGTAGCCCTGAAGGTCATTACCATGTCCCCAGAGCTATCAACAAAATGTCATCTAACATCTGCATGCTCTCTCCAGACACAGGTAAGTAAATTACACTCTTTAAATAATAGTTCACCTACTTTTGCACCATTTGGTGCTGAAATGTGACAACCTTATCTGGAAAATTCACTTACAGAATATGTTCCCCTCATGATGCTGAAAAAAGATGAAGTGCTATTATATTTTATTTCAGATGACAAAGTGAAAGATAAACTATAATCCAAGTGTAATCTAAATGTGAGTTTCACAGTTATGTAATCATCAAAGGAACACTGCTTTGTTTCACCTTCTGAAGAAAAACACTTTTGACCTGGCCATGGTGATGTCCATAGTCAGGGCTCAGGAAACGAATGTTGACAGTTTAACGGACAGTTGAAGCACACACACAGAAGTGCCACTGTTCTGTTGGTTCATAACTGGACCATACTTTAATAGATTTTTTTGTAGATAACTTATGGAGAGAAAATTGATTTTTAAAATAGCTTTACTACACACACAGTTGTTCAACTGCCACTGACTTTCACTGAAAATTAAGGGAGTGACTCCAACTGGTCACCCAACCCCTCGACCTCTTCATTTGGTTAAAATGCTAGAGCCACGGGACTTCTCTGGCTGTCCAGTGGTTAAGACTCTGTGCTCTCAATGCAGGGAGCCTGGGTTCAATCCCTGCTCAGGGAACACTATCCCACACGCAGCAACTAAGTGCCCGCATGCCACAACTAAGACCTGGCGCAGCCAAATAAATAAATTAATTAAAAATAAAACAAAATGCTAGAGCCATAATTAGCCTCAGGGAGAAAAAATAATCTAAGATAGTTCAATAGAACATGGTTTGTAGAATTCCCTGCTACATTTTGTTAAGGTAATTTCTTAACTTTTCCAGACTTAAGTAAAATGCTGGCTTTTCTATCAAACAAAAAAATGCATCCCAATTATGTTAATCCTTTTCTTGAATACTTGCCAGGAAAACAACTACACATATTCTGTGATAATTCCATTACCCTTGATACAGCAGACTTACTGGGTTGCTCCTGGGGCAGAAAGGACGATGTTCTTGCCCTCTCTTTTCTGCTAGCTGATTTAAGTACTCTGCCATTCTTTCTTTTCGTTTTCTTTTCATCCAGACTTGAATCTCTTTTCTCTCCTTCTCAGTTCTTTGTGGACGTCTACCAGAGGAATGCTGAATCCTAAGAAATTTAACCAGCAGGGCATAACTTGATGTTAAATTTGTTATGGAGATAAAAAGTATCACAACTACTGTTTCTTTGGACAGATTCTGCCCCATCTTGAAGGGTCATACACTCATGATGTCTAATCAACTTGCTACAACCTGTCCCATGAAATCCACTGACAATGATCTCAGGTCACTGACAGCCTCTTCAGTCTTCATCTTACTGCACTTCTCTATAAATTTGGTACAACTGCCTTCTCCTTCCTGCTTTAAACTCTCTCTTACCTGGGTCTTTCTCTAACTCTCAAAACACGATGCAGCCTCTTAAACTGGTGCCTTTCTTCTCTGCTCACCATGAGATATTAATGTCTTTAAAGGTTCTGGTTTGGATTTCTTCACTTATAACCTATTTCTGGACTATCACAATCACTTCCAAAACTTATACTACAGAGGTGACTTCTAAACTGATACTTCTCTGGATGTGGCCTCACGTTCGTGCCCAGGCCGCACCTCCCAAGGGCCAACCCGAGCTAACAACTGAGCGTGGCAAGGATGTTGTGGCTGGCCCCGATCTACAGAGACAGGACTCCTCTGATGGGCGATTTTGGCAGGATGTCTCACCACTGACCCAGCTGAGACACGCTTAGAGCTACACTATACTCTGGGATTGCTTACCCAACCCTCTCTCCTTCACTGGCAGGGGTCAGAACTGCATTGGGGTCTGATGCCTCGCCCCACTTCTGATGTTTCCCTTCACAGGCATTTCTCTCAGTAAATCTTTTGTACATCTAATCCCATCTTGGCTTCTACACAAAGAGTACTGAGAGTGGCCCAAAAAAACAGGTGTCGTAGACAGGGATTTGGGGCAGACTCATCACCAAGTATGCGAAGAAGACACCATCCTAACTGGAAGATGGGTCACGCATACAGACGATGTGGCTGATACTGAACACCTGATTTCCTTCTGAGAGACTGGACTCCTTGTACATGCCAGGCAGAGGGTACCCTACCCAACCAGCCCCCAATGAATCAATAAGCCAAAAGGCATATGTATCCCAAAGAAACATTACTAGAAGAGACAGCCTTTATTCTATCAGGAATGAGTTCTGGGCCCAGGAAAGGCTACAAGAAAAACCATTTTAACCTAATGTTCCAAGGAAAAGCTATTTAAAATGTATTCTAAGGGTTCATATTTAGGGTAAAGTACTGTGAAATAAATCATTAATGCTTCTAAGAAGAAATAGGATTAAATCTATGTTGTACTCAGGGTGATGAGACCTTGGGAAAACTCAAACGATACAGATGTGCTGTATTAGTTAAATAAACCAGTCTATATATTGGAGGAGGGGAGGAATGACATACACACCACAAAATGTATTTACAAAGAAAAAAATCTATTTTAAGCTTTGAATTCGTATCTTAAAAAATCAGAAAATTAGAAATCAATTAGAATTCAAATACAGGAAAAACAAACTATAAAAAACAAAAATACATGGAGGCTAAACACTGCACTGCTAAATAACCAAGAGATCACTGAAGAAATCAAAAAAATTTAAAAATACCTAGAAACAAATGACAACGAAAACACAATGATCCAAAACCTATGGATGCAGCAAAAGCAGTTCTAAGAGGGAAGTTTACAGCAATTCAGGCTCACCTCAAGAAACAAGAAAAACCTCAAATAAACAATCTAACCTTACACCTAAAGCAACTAGAAAAAGAAGAACAAAGAAAACCCAAAGTTAGTAGAAGGAAAGAAATCATAAATATCAGAGCAGAAATAAATGAAATAGAAAAAATAAAACAATAGCAAAGATCAATAAAACTAAAATTTGGTTCTTAGAGAAGATAAACAAAATTTATAAACCTTTAGCCAGACTCATCAAGAAAAAAAGGGAGAGAACTCAAATCAATAAAACTAGAAACAAAAAAGGAGAGATTACAACTGACACTGAAGGAATGCAAAGGATCATAAGGGACTACTACAAGCAACTGTATGCCAACAGAATGGACAACCTGGAAGAAATGGACAAATTCTTGGAAAGGTATAATTTTCCAAGATTGAACCAGGAAGAATTAGAAAATATAAACAGACCAATCACAGGTAATGAAATTGAAACTGTAATTAAAAATCTTCCAACAAACAAAAGTCCAGGAAGAGATGGCTTCACAGGCGAATTCTATCAAACATTTAGAAAAGAGTTTTAACACCTATCCTTCTCAAACTCTTCCAAAAAACTGCAGAGGAAGGAACACTCCCAAACTTGTTCTACAGGGCCACCATCACCCTGATACCAAAACCAGATAAAGATATCACAAAAAAAGAAAATTAGAGACCAATATCAATGATGAACATAGACGCAAAAAATCCTCAACAAAATACTAGCAAACAGAATCCAGCAACAGATTGAAAAGATCATACACCATGAGAAGTGGGATTTATCTCAGGGATGCAAGGACTCTGCAATATATGCAAAAAAATCAATGTGATACACCATATTAACAAATTGAAGAAGAAAAACCATATGATCATCTCAATAGATGCAGAAAAAGCTTTTGACAAAATTCAACACGCATTTATGATAAACTTTCCAGAAAGTGGCACTGGGGGAACCTAACTCAACATAATACAGGCCATATACAATAAACCCACAGCAAACATCATTCACAATGGTGAAAAACTGAAAGCATTTCCTCTAAGATCAGGAAGAAGACAAGGATGTCCACTCTCGCCACTCTTATTCAACATACTATTGGAAGTCCTAGCCACAGCAATCAGAGAAGAAAAAGAAATAAAAGGAATACAACTGGAAAAGAAGTAAAACTGTCACTGTTTGCAGATGACATGATACTATACATAGAAAATCCTAAAGACGCTAACAGAAAACTACTGGAACTAATCAATGAATTTGGTAACGTTGCAGGATACAACATTAATGCACAGAAACCTCTGGCATTCCTATACACTAACAATGAAAGATCAGAAAGAGAAATTAAGGAAACAATCCCATTTACCATCACAACAAAAAGAATAAAATACCTAGGAATAAACCTACCTAAGGAGGCAAAAGACCTGTACTCAGAAAACTATAAAACACTGATGAAAGAAATCAAAGATGACATTAACAGATGGAGAAATATACCATGCTCCTGAATTGGAAGAATCAATGTTGTGAAAATGACTATACTGCCCAAAGCAATCTATAGGTTCAATGCAATCCCTATCAAATTACCAATGCCATTTTTCACAGAGCTAGAACGAGAAATTTTACAATTTGTATGGAAACACAAAAGACCCCGAATAGCCAAAGCAATCTTGAGAACGAAAAACGGAGCTGGAGGAATCAGGCTCCCGACTTCAGACTATACTACAAAGCTACAGTAATCAAGACAATATGGTACTGGCACAAAAACAGAAATACAGATCAATGGAACAGGACAGAAAGCCCAGAGATAAACCCATGCACATATGGTCACCTTATCTTTGACAAAGGAGGCAAGAATACACATGGAGAAAAGACAGCCTTTTCAATAAGTGGTGCAGGGAAAACTGGACAGCTACGTGTAAAAGAATGAAATTTGAACACTCCTTAAAACCATACACAAAAATAAACTCAAAATGGATTAAAGACCTAAATGTAAGGCCGGACACTATAAAACTCTTAGAGGAAAACATAGGCAGAACACTCTAGGACATAAATCACAGCAAGATCCTTATTGACCCACCTCCTAGAGTAACGAAAATAAAAACAAAACTAAACAAATGGGACCTAATGAAGCTTAAAAGCTTTTGTACAGCAAAGGAAACCATAAACAAGACCAAAAGACAACCCTCAGAATGGGAGAAAATATTTGCAGACTAATCAACTGACAAAGGATTAATCTCCAAAATATAGAGCAGCTCATGTAGCTCAATATTAAAAAAAAAACAACCCAATCCAAAGATGCACGGAGAACCTAAATAGACATTTCTCCAAAGAAAATGTACAGATGGCAAACAAATACATGAAAAGATGCTCTCAACATCACTAATCATTAGAGAAATGCAAAGCAAAACCACAGTGAGGGGCTTCCCTGGTGGCGCAGTGGTTGAGAGTCCACCTGCCAATGCAGCGGACACGGGTTTGTGCCCTGGTCCGGGAGGATCCCACATGCCGTGGAGCGGCTGGGCCCGTGAGCCATGGCCGCTGAGCCTGCGCGTCCGGAGCCTGTGCTCCGCAACGGGAGAGGCCACAGCAGTGCGAGGCCCACGTATTGCAAAAAAACAAAACAAAACAAAACAACCACAGTGAGGTATCACCTCACACTGGTCAGAATAGCTATCATCAAAAAATCTAAAACAATAAATGCTGAAGAGGGTGTGGAGAAAAGGGAACCCTCCTGCACTGTTAGTGGGAATGTAAATTCATACAGCCACCATTGAGAACAGTATGGAGGTTCCTTAAAAAACTAAAAATAGAGCTACCCTATGACCCAGCAGTCCCACTACTGGGCATATACCCTGAGAGAACCATAATTCAAAAAGAGTCATGGACCACAATGTTCACTGCAGCTCTATTTACAATAGCCAGGACATGGAAGCAACCTAAGTGTCCATCGACAGATAAATGGATAAAGAAGATGTGGCACATATATACAATGGAATATTACTCAGCCATAAAAAGGAATGAAACTGAGTTATCTGTAGTGAGGTAGATGGACCTAGAGTCTGTCATACAGAGTGAAGTAAGTCAGAAAAAAAAAAACGAATACCGTATGCTAACACATATATACGGAATCTAAGAAAGCGGTACTGATGAACCAAGTGGCAGGGCCGGAATAAAGATGTAGACGTAGAGAATGGACTTGAGGACACAGTCTGGGAAGGAGAAGCTGGGATGAAGTGAGAGAGTAGCACTGACATATATACACTACCAAATGTAAAACAGATAGCTAGTGGGAAGCTGCTGCATAGCACAGGGAGATCAGCTCGATGCTTTGTGACCACCTAGAGGGGTGGGATAGGGAGGGTGGGAGGGAAGCTCAAGAGGGAGGGGATATGGGGATATATGTATACATATAGGTGATTCACTTTGCTATAAAGCAGAAACTAACACAACATTGTAAAGCAATTATACGCCAATAAAGAGGTAAAAATAAAATCACATAAAATATGGTCAATTTTAAATATTCTTGAACCATAAACATTTTAAGCAGGTTAAAAATGAAATATTCAATGATTACCTGGAGATGCTCCTCGCCTGTTGTTCTGTTAAGCCAAGCTCTTCACTGGAAACTCCATCTTTTGCTATAAGGTCATTGATAATGTCTGCAATATCAGTCAGTTCACTCATCTGGAGCGGATCTACTGAAACACTTCATTCCCAAATGCAGTATGAGAGATATAAATCAGTATCTACAACTTAATTACATTAAGCAAAAATGAACATGTAAAACTATGCTCTCCAAGAGTATAAATGAACACAAAAAATGATAAACATATAACTAATTTCATTCTATTGCTTTAATTCCAGTAATCCTCGGTGGAAAAGCCTAATCATCAATAATTGATAACTTCATATGCACTCTCAAAGGAGCAAACGTAAGGCCTAGGGGACAACTGGGACAACTAGGACAACAACCTGTCCTGCCTATTGAAATTTAATACATACATAGTAAAAGAAAATTAGCAAATGTAAGCTACTATATTCTAATTACCTATGCTGAACAGTAAGGGATACAATATAACAATCCTCAGTTTCTTAAAACAGGAGGCCCCACCCCGGGGCTGTGGACCACTACCCCACTACTGGTCCATGGCCTGTTAGGAACAGGGCCACACAGCAGGAGGTGAGCACGGTGGGTGAGCGAGAACTTCATCTGCCGCTTCCCACTGCTCGCATTACTACCTGAACAATACTCATCCCCCAGCCCTGATGTCTGTGGAAAAACTGTCTTCCAAGAAACCGGTCCCTGGTGCCAAAAAGGTTGGGGACTGCTATCTTAAAACACCCCATTCCCAATGGGAATTACATTCCTTTAATCCACAAAAAATATGTAGTGTAGAAGTTTACATACATATGAACAACAAAATTTCCAGAACACATAATTTATACCTAACTTTAAGTAAAACTGTGAATTAATTCTTAAGATATTTACCTCTCAAATAATTCATCACTGTTATTCACACCTTAAAAAAAAAACATTACTATTAATAAAAATTTCAGGTCAGTTACTTTTTCTATTTTCGATTATTAACCTGATCTAGAAATTATATATACAGAAACTGAAATATTTTTAAACCTCCATTTGGTAGTGAATATTGTCCACATTTTAAGATTATTACTTTTCTATCCAGAGTACTCTGAATAATACATTTTAGGAGGTACAGTCTTTCTTTGCTTCATACACAGTTTAGAATACTGGAGTGAGATTTACTAAAAAAACAAAAAACAAAAACTTCTGATGATCTAAAAGGAATACTTTTGGGAAAATATCTAATTTAACTCCAAGAGCCTTTACTTGGAAGAATATGCCCCAAAGAATAATTTTTAAACCTTGTCCAATATTAACAACACGTCTTTAAAGCAAAACACTTGGTCTACTCAATTTTCTGTATGTTTAACCCTCAAAGAGAATTGAGTTAATACAGGGAAAAGTGTCCTGACATCTCTTGTCAAAAACACTTCCTTGTTAAGATTTTCTTATCCTAAGATAAATCCACCCTGCCTCTAAGACTTAGAACATCCACATTTTTTTTTTTGGTTTAAGGCCCATGTTCATCATGTCCTTTATTATATCATCCATGCTCACATGTTTTTAATATTAAAACAATTTTGCTTTCTTAAGCACATGTTGTTTTGTTTGTTAATCCTCAAATCAAGAATTTTCCATTATCTTTGCTCTCAGAGTCTGGTCATTTGCGAGTTCTTCGATAATGGTGTACATATAGGCTAATGAGATATAAAAGATCTGACTAAGAAATGAAACATTCCTTTCATCAAAAGGCAGAGAAGTGTTATATTCAAATAACTACTTTTAAAAGTAGTTACATAGGAAGATTCTATCCTTACTTCATTTTCAAAGCATTTTTGGAACTTTTTCTTTGGGACAGGCTTCACAATTTACTAGACACAATGGATCAGCTTCACTCCTTGATAGTGACAATTCCTTTTTTTAAAAAATTCCAAACAGTGACACTTAGCCTGATCATTTAATTCACTTATCAGAAACACCTCTGAATAACTTATGGCTGTTAACAAAAATTAAATCCATTCTCAGTGACTAAATTATTTGGCACTGACAAGAACACTCAGAAGAATTTGCTAAGAAGTGAAAGTCAATTTCAAAAGAGTAAATTTGAGCTATTTGTGAGCACTAGAAGTAAAGGAATGACTGTACATCTTTCCAAGAAGTCAACCTTGGAGAAGAAAACACCCATTAGGGCATCTAAATTCTGCACTTCTAAAAAAATACTAATTAGGTTTCTTTTTTAATTTATAATTAAACATTGAATACTAGAGAAAAAACATTTTTATTTATCCACCTTGACATGTGTTATGACATTTATTGACACTTCTCCTTGTTTTCTCCTCGTGCCTTAGAGTTTAAGAAGCTATTACAATCCTGAATGAATCATCGCCTTAACCTGGTACTCTCAATTTCTCTTTTCCTAGTACTTCCTTTTCTTCTGCCTTTAAACATAAGAGTTTATATTTATCCCCAACTCGAAATGATCTTTGACTTCATTTCATTTATCTCATTTCTATCTTCATTTTTCTCATTTCCTTTTACTGTCAGAATTCTTAAGTTGCCTATACTTAACAGCTTCTTGAGCCTGTCTTCGTCCCCAACCTTCTACCCTTGATATTACACTGAAAGTCCTCAAGTCCTTAAAAAAAACTCAGTCTTCATTCTTGACTTTCTGGCGGCTTGTGAAACTGTTAGCCACTCACTTTTTCTTGAAAATCCCTTTACCAGAGTCTGCTCATCCATTTCCCTCACTGGAGGTGGGGGCTCCCCTTGCTCTCTAATGGGTGGCATTTCACAGGTTGGTCCTCAGCTTTTCTCCTTTTTCCATCTTTCTTGCAGAAAACTGATACACTCTCTAAGTCTTAACTATACAATTAGGCAAAAGGCTTTTACATCTGTTTTTTAAGCCTAAAGCTCTCAGCAAGCTCTACTTCCTTATCAAAAACTAAATCCTAAATATGACATGGCCCTGCATCACCTTAAATGCTACATGTGGTCCGAGAATGCTCTAGAGTTTGACGTTAAGACCTGGTGATATCCTTGCTCTTAGTTTGACAATGCTAACCAGCCATTCACGTTCTCCTTCCTTTCCAACCACTTAGTCAGTATCATCAGCTGCCTATTCAGAATGTCTCTTGTTGCTTCTCCTTTCCCACAGCACTGCCCAGGCCCTCATCACTGCACAGGTCAGGTTAATCTAACAGCTCACTAACCGACCTAGGCCTCCACCCTGGTCCTCTTCCTAACCTCCACTGCTCAGAATTTACCAATGATTCCCAAGTACAAAATGGAGTTTAGACTTCTCAGATACAGCTACAACCCACTAAAGCCTCTTTAACCTCATTTCTCAATTCTCTCCCCACCCATAAGAGGGAAGAGGAAAGATACTGGTAACCAAGAACCTATTGGAATCAAACAGATTCTCAGCTAATTGCTCTCTATATAGTACCTAATCTTCTCAACAACTCTATGAAGTAAAAATGATTATACCCATGTGATGATGACTGAAATACAAACAGAATCTAGAAAGAACTTAGAGAAAAAAATTACAAAGTTTAAACCAGCTTCTTAATAGCTTTTGTTTAAATAACAGCAATGTCATTTAAAAATAGCATTTCTTAACTGATTATATTAAGTTAATAATGGTAATAAAACATACTGTAAACATTCAGTAGAATCATCATTATTGACCATAAATATCTGAGGGCAAAAAAAATATTTAAAGCCACTGTTAGTGGTCCAACTGTGATATTTAGTATGTCCTGCTATTTACCCACTGCGCCACCAGGGAAGTCCCTAGTATGCCCTGCTATTTATATGACACAAAGTATTTGTCAGGACCAAGGGATAGCATTTTGAATTGCCAGCTCCAAATGAAATGGAATGAACGGTGGCACTGAACTTGTCTAAGGCTCAGTATCCTCAACTGTAAAATGGGGATAATAATGGTAGCTACGTCACAGGTCAGGCTTACACCAGGGTCAATGCATGTAAAACAACAATGTATGGCACATGGCAGAGGCTCAATAAATTACAGCTATTATTATTGTTTCCAAATCAAAACTCTCATAATTGACAGAGCTGGAATTTCTTAATTTTTATAAAACTCAAATATTATAGTGTTATAGTATAATATACCAGTATAATGGTATAATACTTCAGTTGCTATGTATTTAACATTAATAAGTTACACAGAGATATGACACGTTTGCAGTGTATCTTATGAAGGTGACAAGATGACGTAGCTCTTCATGAGAATAGCACAATTTTTAACATCCCTTCCCCGAAACTTATAAGTATTGCAAAACGGCTTCACGAATCCTTCACAACTATATTCCTAGTAAGTACTCTTCAGTACGAGTATTGGAAAATAAGAGTAAATGAAAAAAGTTAAGAACGATACCAGGAGAAGTCAAATTCTGGTCACTGGAAAGGCTGACAGCTGAATCGGCAGAAGGAAACACACAGGTTTTCTGACTAGGATGAGTTTCCGTTACTGAAATCTGTTCGTTGTCCCTTTGATCTTCTTTATTCGTATGAGTCAGGAAATGCACTATCCAAAGTATATATTACAATTAAAAGAAAACAGCAGAAAAAATCACATGGGAAAGACATAGCACTTAGCTAACACTTCCACATGGCAACAGACACATTAGAAGTTTACAACATATTATTCTGATAGCTTTCTATTTACCCCATAATAAAATAATTTAATACAATATTTAAAATTTAAATTCCCTCATGTTTAAAAAAAAACAAAAAACTATTAAAGTTACTATCAACTTCAGATTGAGCTACAGTGGATAGGCCCATGCCCTGTTATAAAACAAAGGAGAAATGCTAAATTTAAAAAAACAAAACAAAACAGGTTCATACACAACCAAGACCTGTAAATAAAGAAATCTTCTGGTGCCATAAAAGCAAAAGGAATTCAAAGCTGGGCAATAAATGGACAATGATGCTGGCATAGTCCACGGAGGAACAGGAGACGTGGTTTCTGCAGATTGCAGTGAGGGGAACTGAGCTACCTTCCTATGGCTCAGAGTGCTGAAGGACAGTTCTGTCCATAAAATGCAGATAAGAGGGCTTCCCTGGTGGCACAGTGGTTGAGAATCCGCCTGCCAACACAGGGGACATGGGTTCGAGCCCTGGTCTGGGAAGATTCCACATGCCATGGGGCAACTAAGCCTGTGCGCCACAACTACTGAGCCTGCACTCTAGAGTCTGAGAGCCACAACTACTGAAGCCCATGTGCCTAGAGCCCGTGCTCCGCAACAAGAGAAGCCACTGCAATGAGAAGCCCGCGCACCACAACGAAGAGTAGCCCCCGCTCTCTGCACTAGAGAGAAACCCATGCGCAGCAACGAAGACCCAACGCAGCCAAAAACAAATAAAATTTTTTTAAAAATGCAGATAGGAAAAACTCTGCCCTAAAAAAGCAGCAAAGAAGTTTTCTATCTCCATGGATAGTGGACGGGAGAAAAATAAAAGTCAACTCTGAGAAATAGAACCCCCTGTGTTGCTACAGGCAAATGTGGGATCTGAATTTATACCATCTATGTAGTACAGCAACTCCAAGCCAAAAAAATATATATATAAACTTGTCCCCATTTTTTTATACTTCAGTAACAGCAAGAAGTAAATATAAAACCACTCCAGGGCTTCCCTGGTGGTGCAGTGGTTGAAAGTCCACTGCCGATGCAGGGGACATGGGTTCGTGCCCCGGTGTGGGAGGATCCCACATGCCACGGAGTGGCTGGGCCCGTGAGCCATGGCCGCTGAGCCTGCACGTCCGGAGCCTGTGCTCCACAATGGGAGAGGCCACAGTGGTGAGAGGCCCGCATACTGCACAAAAAAAAAAAAAAAAAAAAAAACCACTCCAAAGAAAAACATATACAACCTAGCAGAACCACCCCCTACAAAATAAGCTCATGATAAAGAATTAAAACTCACACAAAGAAACAAGCAACCCTGAGGACAGTATATAGATTTGACAATCAAGAATATGCACACAAGAAATAAAATAATCTGAAAGGGCATAAAATATTACTAAAATAATTAAATTGATGAAAGAAGGTATAGAAACCACAATAAAAGAACAGGACAGAGTACATCCAAAGAACAGATAGATTTGAAAAAGAAACAAAACTTCTAGACATTAAGAATGTAGTCACCAAAATTAAAATCCTACACCAAAGAAGACACAGCAGAAGAGAGAATTCGTAAACTAAGAGATCTGAGGAAACATCCTGAGCACATCACTGAGAGATTAAAAAGGTGGAAATTAAGAAGTGATTAAAAGACAAGAAATAGACTGAGAAGTTCCAACATACCTCTAACAAGTGTTTTAGAAAACAGAACAGAAAGAATGGGAAGGAAGCAATACTCCAAAATAAACCAGATGAAAAATTCCCAGTGTTAAATCTGTAAATTAAAGAATCATTCCTCCCAGGCTGGTTCCCTGTCCTCCAAAGCCCCCACCAGGTGGCGTGGGTACTGAGGGCGTAGGAGGGAGACCCGGGGAGATCAGGAGAGGCAGGCGGGAGAGGCCCTCCGGGACCGGAGGAGCAGGAGAGGAGAGGAGGGCATTTGCCCTGCCCACTTGAGGCCAGACAACCTGCTGGGCTCCCAGGTGAGGTCCCCCACCCTCTGAGACCAGGGGTGGGGGGCACATCTGGGCCCCTTCTGTTCCTGGAGCCTAGCCCCACCCTCCCATAGCCCCCAGGGCCTTTTCCAGCCCTGTGGGTCCTGAGCATTGGCCCCGCCCACCACCTAAACCTCACCCTTGCTTAGGACCCACCCTCCACAGCCAAGGCCTTTTCCTTGTTGCTGTTTTTTTTTTCTTTTCTTTTCTTTTTCCCTCCTTCTCTTTTTCACTATTGTGGCACTGTTGTACCTTCTGGTTGTTGATTCAACTATATTTTTATTTTTATATTCTTTCTAACATATCTGTTAGTTTCCTAGTCTATTTTTTACTTTGTTATTGTTCTCTCATTTTTTTTTTTTTTTTTTTTTGCCACCACATGCAGCTTGTGGGATCTTGGTTCATGAGCAGGAGGTCAGACTGAAACTCCTGCGGTGGGAGCTCCGTGTCGGAACCACTGGACTAACAGAGAACCTCAGAATATTCATTGGAGTGAGGTCTCACGGAGGTCCTCATCTCAGCACCAACACCCAGCTCTACCCAACAGCCTATAAACTCCAGTGTTGGAAGCCTCAGGCCAAACAACCAGTTAGACAGGAACACAATCCCACTTATAAAAAAAAAAAAATGAGATGGCAAAAAGATATGTCACAGATGAAGGAGCAAGGTAAAAACCTACAACACCAAACAAATGAAGAAGAAATAGGCAATCTACCTGTAAAAGAATTCAGAGTAATGATAGTAAAGATGATCCAGAATCTGGAAGTAGAATGGAGGCACTGATTGAGAAAATACAAGAAATGTTTAACAGAGATCTAGAAGATCTAAAGAACAAACAAACACAGATGAACAACATAATAACTGAAATGAAAAATACATTAGAAGGAATCAATAAAAGAATAACTGAGGCAAAAGAACGAATAAGTGAGCTGGAAGACAGAATGGTAGAAATAACTGCCAAGGAGCAGAATAAAGAAAAAAAAATGAAAAGAATTGAAGACACCCTCAGAGACCTCTGCGAAAACACTAAACGCACCAACATTCTAATTATAGGGGTCCCAGAAGAAGAAGAGAAAAAGAAAGGGTCTGAGAAAACATCTGAAGAGATTATAGTCAAAAACTTCCCTAACATGGGAAGGGAAATAGTCACCCAAGTCCAGGAAGCCCAGAGAGTCCCATACAGCATTAACCCTAGGAAAAACACAACAAGACACACATTACTCAAACTAACAAAAATAAAATTCAAAGAAAATATATTAAAAGCAGCAAGGGAAAAACAAAAAATAACATATAAAGGAATCCCCATAAAGTTATCAGCTGATTTTTCAGCAGAAACTCTGCAGGCCAGAAGGGAGCGGCAGGATATACTTAATGTGATGAAAGACAAAACCCTGCAACCAAGATTACTCTACACATTAAGGATCTCATTCAGATTTGAGGGAGAAATCAAAAACTTTTCAGACAAGCAAAAGCTAAGAGAATTCAGCACCACGAAACCAGCTTTACAACAAATGCTAAAGAAACTTCTCTAGGCGGGAAACGCAAGAGAAGAAAAAAACCCACAAAAACAAACCCAAAACAATTAAGAAAATGGTAACAGGAAGATACACATGGATAATAACCTTGAATGTAAATGGATTAAATGCCCCAACCAAAAGACACAGACTGGCTGAATGGATACAAAAACAAAACCCATATATATGCTGTCTACAAGAGACCCACTTCAGACCTAGGGACACCTATGGACTGAGGTGAAGGGATGGAAAAAGATATTCCATACAAATGGAAATCAAAAGAAAGCTGGAGTAGCAATACTCGTATCCAATAAAATAGACTTTAAAATAAAGACTATTACAAGAGACAAAGAAGGACACTACATAATGATCAAAGGATCAATCCAAGAAGATATAACAATTATAAATGTTTATGCACCCAAAATAGGAGCACCTCACTACATAAGGCAAATGCTAACAACCATGAAAGGAAAAACTGACAGTAACACAATAATAGAAGGGGATTTTAACACACCACTTAAACCATAACACACCACTTAAACCAATGGACAGATCATCAAAAATAAATAAATAAGGAAACACAAGGTTTAAGTGACACAAAAGACCAGATAGATTTAATTGATATTTATAGAACATTCCACCCAAAAGTGGCAGAATACACTTGATCTTCTCAAGTGCACATGGAACATTCTCCAAGACAGATCACACCTTGGGTCACAAATCAAGCCTCGGTAAATTTAAGAAAATTGAAATCATACCAAGCATCTTTTCTGACCACAATGCTATGATATTGCAAATGAATTACAGGAAAAAAAACTGTAAAAAACACAAATATATGGAGGCTAAAGAGCACGCTACTAAATAACCAAGAGATCACTGAAGAAATCAACGAAGAAATAAAACAATACATACAAACAAATGACAATGAAAACACGATGACCCAAAAACCAATGGGAGGCAGCAAAAGCAGTTCCAAGAGGGAAGTTTAGAGCAATTCAATCTCACCTTAAGAAACAAGAAAAATCTCAAATGAACAATCTAACCCTACGCTTAAAACAACTAGAGAAAGAAGAACAAAGAAAACCCAAAGTCAGTAGAAGGAAGTAAATCATAAAATCAGAGCAGAAATAAATGAAATAGAAACAAATAAAACAATAGCAAAGTTCAATAAAACTAAAAGCTGCTCTTTGAGAAGATAAACAAAATTGATAAACCCTTATCCAGACTCAACAAGAAAAAAAGGGAGAGGATGCAAATCGATAAAATTAGAAATGAAAAAGGAGAAATCACAACAGACAACTCAGAAATACAAAGGAATATAAGAGACTACCAGAAACAACTGTATGTCAATAAAATGGACAACCACGAAGAAATGGACAAATTCTTGGAAAGCTACAATTTTCCAAGGCTGAACCAGGAAGAATTAGAAAATATAAACAGACCTATCATAAGTAATGAAATTGAAACTGTAATTAAAAATCTTCCAACAAACAAAAGTCCAGGACTAGATGGCTTCACAGGCGAATTCTATCAAACATTTACAGAAGAGCTAACACCAATCCTTTTCAAACTTTTGAAAAAATTGCAGAGGAAGAAACACTCCCAAATTCATTATACGAAGCCACCATCACCCTGATACCAAAACCAGAAAAAGATATCACAAAATAAGAAAATTATAGACCAATATCACTGATGAACATAGATGCAAAAATCCTGAACAAAAAACTAGCAAACAGAATCCAACAGCACATTAAAAGGATCATACACCATGATCAAGTAGGATTTATCCCACGGATGCAAGGATTCTGCAATATATGCAAATCAATCAATGTGATGAAACCACATTAACAAATTAACGAATAAAAACCATAAGATCAACTCAATAGATGCAGAAAAAGCTTTTGACAAAATTCAACACCCACTTATGATAAAAACTTTCCAGAAAGCGGGCACTGGGGGAAACAACCTCAGCATAATAAAGGCCATATATGACAAACCCACAGAAAACATCATACTCAATGGTGAAAAACTGAAAGCATTTCCACTAAGATCAGGAACAAGACAAGGATTTCTGCTCTCACCACTTTTTTCTTTTTTTTTTTTTTTGCGGTACGCGGGCGTCTCACTGTTGTGGCCTCTCCCGTTGCGGAGCACAGGCTCTGGACGCGCAGGCTCAGCAGCCATGGCTCACGGGCCCAGCTGCTCTGCGGCATGCGGGATCTTCCCCGACCGGGGCACGAACCCGTGTCCCCTGCAACGGCAGGCGGACTCTCAACCACTGCGTCACCAGGTAAGCCCCTCTCACCACTTTTATTCAACATAGTTTTGGAAGTCCTAGCTACGGCAGAGAAGAAAAAGAAATAAAGGGAATACAAATTGGAAAAGAAGAAGTAAAACTGTCATTGTTTGCGGATGACATGATACTACACATAGAAAATCCTAAAGATGCCACCAGAAAACTACTAGAACTAATCAATGAATTTGGTAAGGTTGCAGGATACAACATTAATGCACAGAAATCTCTGGCATTCCTATACACCAACAACGAAATATCAGAAAGAGAAATTAAGGAAACAATCCCATTTACCATCACAACAAAAAGAATGAAATATCTAGGAATAAACCTGCCTAAGGAGGCGAAAGACTTGTACTCAGAAAACTACAGAACACGGATGAAAGAAATCAAAGACAAAATAAATAGATGGAGGGATATACCATGTTCTTGGATTGGAAGAATCAATATTGTGAAAATGACTATACTACTCAAAGCAATCTACAGATTCAATGCAATCCCTATCAAACTGCCAATGGCATTCTTCACAGAATTAGAACAAAAAATTTTACAATTCGTATGGAAACACAAAAGACCCCAAATAGTAAAAGCAATCTTGAGAAAGAAAAATGGAGTTAGAGGAATCAGGCTCCCCGACTTCAAACTATACCACAGAGCTACAGTAATCAAGACAGTATGGTACTGGCACAAAAACAGAAATATAGATCAATGGTACAGGATAGAATGCCCACAGATAAACCAATGCACATATGGTCACCTAATTTATGACAAGGGAGGCAAGAACATACAATGGAGAAAGGACAGCCTCTTCAATAAGTGGTGCTGGGAAAACTGGAGAGCTACATGTAAAAGAATGAAATTAGAACACTCCCTAACACCATACACAAAAATAAACTCCAAATGGATTAAAGACTGAAATGTAAGACCAGACACTATAAAACTCTTAGAGGAAAACATAGGAAAAACACTCTTTGACATAAATCACAGCATGATTTTTTTGACCCACCTCCTAGAGTAACAGAAATAAAAACAAACAAAAAAAACCAAATGGGACCTAATTAAGCTTTTGCACACCAAAGGAAACCATAAACAAGACAAAAAAACAACCCTCAGAATGGGGGAAAATATTTGCAAATGAAACAACAGACAAAGGATTAATCTCCAAAATATACAAACAGCTCATGGAGATCAATACCAAGATAACAAACAATCCAATTAAAAAATGGGTGGAAGACCTAAATAGACATTTCACCAAGAAAGACATAGAGATGGCCAAGAGGCACATGGAAAGATTCTAGACTTTTTAAAAAAGAAATGACAATACTATTATTTTTTCAAAGGAGACCTTATCTTTTAGAGATACATATAAAATATTTATGGATAAAATAATGTGCTGTCTGGAATTTGCTTTAAAATAATTCAGGAAAAGGTAGAAGAGTGGGTGGGATTGGCCATGAGTTTGTAATTGTTAAAGGTGATTGTTGGGTACATGAAGGTCAATTATACTATTCTGTCTGCTATTGAAATAGGCTTGAAATTTTCCATTAAAATTTTTTAAAAATAAAAAGTACTAAAAAAGATATACCAGGCAAAAGAAAGCAGGAATGGACATATTAATATTAGACAAAATTGACTTTTGAGTCTAAAAAGCATTACTGCGAATAAAGAGCGTCATTAATGATAAAAGGGACAAAATTCAACAAAAATAATCATCATGAACTATATTCATTTTATAGCATAGCCTCAACTACATAAAGAAACATTTAACAGAATTATAAAGAGAAATAAATAATTCCACAATCATTGTGGGTAATTTTTAATGCACCCTTCTGAACAGTATAATTTAGAAGTCTGACTATTATATATGTGTGTGTGACTACATATATGAATTTATTTATTTATTTGTTTGTTTGGCTGTGCCGGGTCTTAGTTGCACCATGTGGGATCTTTGTTGCCATGTGCGGGATCTTCGTTGAGGCATGCAGGATCTTTAGTTGCGACATGTAGGATCTTTAGTTGCAGCATGTGCGCTCTTAGTTGTAGCATGCGGGATCTAGTTCCCTGACCAGGGATTGAACACGGGCCCCCTGAATTGGGAGTGCAGAGTCTTAACAACTGGACCATCAGGGAAGTCCCCATATATGAAATTTTATGTAGGATTTTATGTAGGAGATGTGTGTGTGTGTATATATATAAACCAACATAAAACGCTTATTCTTTTCAAATAAACATAGAATATTAACAAAAACTGACTGTATATACTGAGGGAAATTTTAACAAATATCTAAGAATGACATTATTATACACTCATCTAATCACAATACAATGAAAATGGAAATAAATTACAAAAATACAGCCCAAGCCCCATAATATTTGGAAGCTAAAAACTCCTTTTATGAGCTAAAGAAGAAACCTTAATATAAACTGCTAACCATTTCAATCTGAACACCACCAAAAGATGTAACATATCAACACTCTTATCTGGGTCGTTTCAGAAACATGTTCACCCTCAAATGCATTTATTAGAAAAAATAAAAAAAGAAAGAATGAAGTTAGGAAAACTCCAACAAGGTAAGGCCCCAAAAGCAGAAAAAATAATAAAGCTAGGAGTAGAAATTTATGAAAAAGAAAATTAAGAAACAATAGAGGGAATCAATGAACTAAAACCTGTTTTTTGGCAAAATGCATTAAACTGCTGACAAGACTCAATGAGAGAATGTAGATATAAACAACTATAGTTACAGTAGAAATTTATTTAAATAACTACCCTAATTCCATTCATTCAATAAGAAACGAAAAAACTTAATACTTCACCATTGCCGTGTCATTTAACCTGAACCTCAAATTCTAGCTCAGCTGATGACCACAGACAAACAAGCACCTCAGCACAAAGCTCTGTGTGACCCTCAGCAGTGTGTGGCCGCGGATGTGGAGTGCCAGAAACTAAGGTCCAGCCCACAGTGTCCACCTCTGGTTCAAACGCCAGGGGAGGGTACAGCGTCGGGCTTCTCGGAAAAAACACTGGCCTGAGGTGGAAGCCCTCATCTAAAAATGAGGGGACGGATGGCTTCAGCTCCCATAAGAAAACTATTCCCAGTTCTGGCACACCAAAAAGAAATACTTATTCTTTCAAAGAAAGGCTTCAGTCCCACCCCTGACCCCTCACAAACCTTCTTCAGGAATGTTAATGGTTTTTGACGGCAGTGTTTTTTCAGATTCAGGGCCAGAAGACAGCTCAATGTGATCTACAGGTTCAACCTGTAGAAAAACATGCACAACAAAATAACTGCTACAAATTTTACCGTTTGATAATTTCAAAATATCATAAACGATTTTATGTAGGTTTTACACATTTGCATTAATGCAACAAATGAAAGAATAGGATTAAATCCAAAATGAGCTAAATGGTGAGAACTGATGAAGAGGAGTAAATTTTTACTTATTTTGTATCTTAACCGATTTAACCTTTTAAGAGGTTCAGGAAAATTGCATTATAAATTTTACAATGGGGAGGAATGATAACTACCATCTAGACAAAACTTTTCTTCTTTTTACATAGTTCACCTTTATTTTATTTATTTATTTTTTATTGAAGTATAGCTGACTTACAATGTTATACTAGTTTCAGGTGTATAACACAGTAATTCAATATTTTTATACACTACACACCATACAAAGTTATACAATATTATTGACTATTTTCCCTGTGCTGTACATTACATCACCATGACTTATTTTTTAAAAAAATAAATGGTAGTTTGTACCTCTTAATCCCCTTTACCTATTCGGCCCATCTCCCATCCACCTCCCCTCTGGCAACCACTGGTTTGTTCTCTGTATATATGAGTCTGTTTCTGTTTTATACGTTTATTTGTTTTGTGTTTTAGACAGTCTCTTCAACAAATGATGTTGGGAAAACTGGACAGCTATATTTAAAAGAATGAAACCATTTTCATAGACCATTTTCTTACACCATACACAAAAATAAACTCAAACTGGATTAAAGACTTATACGTAAGACCTGAAACCATAAAACTCCTAGAAGAAAACAGGCAGTATGCTCTTTGACATTGGTCTTAGTGATATATTTTTTGGATCTGTCTCCCCAGGCAAGTGCAAGAAAGCAAAAATAAACAGAGACTACATCAAACTAAAAAGCTTTTGCACAGCGAAGGAAACCAACAACAAAACAGAAAGGCAACCTACAGACTGGGAGAAAATATTTGCAAATACTATCTCCAATAGGAGATTAATATGTAAAATATTTAAAGAACTCATACAACTCAATATCAAAAAAACAAACAATCCAATTTAAAAATGAGCAGAGGACATGAAGAGACATTTTTCCAAAGACAACATACAGATGGTCAACAGGCACATGAAAAGATGCTCAACATCACTACTCATCAAGGAAATGCAAATCAAAACCACAATGAGGTATCACCTCATGCCAGACAGAATGGCTATTATCAAAGAGACAAGTATTGACAAGGATGTGGAGAAAAGGGAACCCTTGTGCACTGCTGGTGGGAATGTAAATTAGCGCAGCCACTATGGAAAACAGTATGGGGGTTCTTCAAAAAAATAAAAATAGATCTAACATACAATCCAGCAATTCCACTTTGGGGTATTTATCTGAAGAAAACAAAACCTTTCATTTTAAAGATGAGGGAATAAGGCCCAGAGAAATTCAGTGACTTGCAAATCCAGAACATGGACTTGAACCCATATCTTTAAGGCATGTAGTCGGTGTGTCCACGGTGTCCCTCAGCCTCTTCCAGACCTACAAGCTGTTTTCTTAAACTAAAATGGGCAAGTACAAATCTTTGTATTTATGTGTGCATTATAATAGGGTGAGAACATTTTAAGCCAATATGCCAAACCTTTCATTTAAATCAATTCTATTTCCTTCAAAGTAGTCACCTCGGAAGAATAGAGTTTGATCAACCATTTTTAGAACTCTTCTTTTGAAATTGTCTCCCAAGCTCGTACTACAATTACTAATAACTGTTCCATTAGTAAGTCTTTATTATATGAACATGATTTTATTTCTGTCAGAATCTAAAAATGAGAGCACGGAGACAGCCATTAAATAAAGTTATCAATTGCCTGCATGCACCAAGCAAAAGACATAATTCCTACCTTCCAGTTTGGAAAGGCTTGGGCTGAGAGGGGACCTGTATCAGAATTTGTGGGAACTTTCAAAAAATACAAATGTGTGACCTACGCCCTCCTCCTTGCAAAGTCATTCCCCTTTCTCTCTCTCCGCCCCACGCCTTTCAATAGGGCTGGCATGTATATTTTGAAGAAGCATCCCAAGTGATCTTGACATGCACAGCTGTCCTTTTATCTAATGGCCCAGATCTGTGGAAATTCTTCTTGGAATTCCTCCTCTGGCTTGCTTTCTCCTGAGCATCTTCCCTCCCTCAGATTATTTTCTTAAGCTTTGTTGTTGCATCCCCATCCTTAAAAGTTAGTGCACCCACAGAATTCTGATCTTAACCCACTTTTTCCTTACTCAATATGCTCTCTCTGGGTGAGTGCCCTCACTATTGTAATTTGAACTTTCTCCTAACTGATGACTCTAAAACCTGTACCATCACCCCGGATCTAGCTCCTGAGCTCCAGAAGCATCAACAGATATCCAAATGCCTACTAATCTCACAGCACCTCAAATTTCACGTGGCCCTCACTGAAATCTCTGTCTTACTCCTCCCAAAAGACACACACTTCCTCTACCCTAGTTTAGAAAATGACTCCAACATTCACCCAGGCTGGAAATCTGGAGTCTACTGTGAATCTCTGCATTATTCTTCACCTTCCCACAGCCACTCAACCTCTGAATCCTGCTACATCCTCCCTCCATCCCCAGTGCCAAAGTTCAGGTTATTATTATTTCTTGGCTTGGTACTATTCACCAGATCCCAAACACCAATCAATAGACCTGATATAGGGCTTCCCTGGTGGGGCAGTGGTTGAGAGTCCGCCTGCCGATGCAGGGGACACGGGTTCGTGCCCAGGTCTGGGAAGATCCCACATGCTGTGGAGCGGCTAGGCCCGTGAGCCATGGCCGCTGAGCCTGCGCGTCCGGAGCCTGTGCTCTGCAGCGGGAGAGGCCAAAACAGTAAGAGGCCCGCGTACCGCCCAAAAAAAAAAAAAAAAAAAAATAGACCTGATATAGAGCTAACTGATTAAGAATCATTTATGAAACTTGTTAATAATACAGATTCCTGGGCTCTAACCCAGACCTACCTAAAATCAGAATTTCATAGGTATGGGGCCCATGAGTTTGCACTTCTGACAGTTCCCAAGGTGATTCTAACAAACAGCTAGCCTAGAACTACTGTGACCCAACCAATCTCCCTGTTCCTAGTCTCTTCCTCTCCATTCTATTCACCACATGGCTGCCAGAGTGTCTGATCATATCATTTCAGTGCTTAAAATTCCTCAGTGGTTCCCTATTGCCTGCTTATAGAATAAAATCCTACTCTCTTGGCACAGCAAACAACACTTTCCATCCTTCCCTATCTGCCCTACCTACCTCTCCTGCCAGGCATCTTAAAGCCCAGTCCCATCAACTGCTACCTTCCGCTAACATTGATGTAGTTCCCCAAATACTCTATGCCATTCTGCTTTTGCTCACGATGTTTTCATCAGCCCTTGCTCATCGAACTGATGAATATCAATTCATTATCAGTTCAAGAATCACCTCTACGAAGCCTTCTCTGGTGCCATAGCTTCACTTACCTATACAGTCACAACAGGCCATATGTACCTGTGTGTCCTTACAGCACCCTGTTCACATGTATTTTTGGTGCATACATCTATCTTCTTTTATTAGATTCTAAGCTCCTTGAGAGTAGGGACTATGCCTTATTTACTTTCCTAGTCCCAGAACTTAGCACAGGGCCTAGCATGTGGTAGAAGGTCGATAAATGTTTGTTAAAGGAACGAATGATTCATGGGCTCTGGAGAGAGTGAACAAGCCAGGAACAAGACAAGATTCAGGTGTAAGCAACATATCTGGCTTTAGATACGCTTAATAAACTAGAAGATAAGGGATTTTGAAAGGGATTCCTTGGAATATGGACTTCCAAGGACAACTCTGACACTCAACATTAATTTGGATATAACAGATCTAAACCTGGATTAAAAACAAAAAGGAAAACAACCAACAAAACACCATAATGTCATTACTTAATAGTAGTCCTGAAACTAACACAACATTGCAAATCAACTACACTCCAATAAAAATTTTTAAAAAACCCAGTAGTCCTACTTCATATATTTTTTTCAGTGTAGTTTCACATATGTTTAACCTTAACCTTTTAATAACTGTTAAATGTTTGGATTAAAGAAATGCTGTAAACCTAATAAATTTATCTTTTAAAATATCAACATCTTAGCAACCTAGAATATTTGTTAGACATGTCACTGATGGAATTCGTTTCCTGCAAACCAATTTGCATTTCTCAATATAAGGCTTTAACACATTCAAAATATTTTTACCATTTGTTCGTTAACCTTTATTTTATATAAATTTTATTTCCTAAAAAAAAAGACAGGATGCTTGTGCAAAGTAAGTAATTAACGTTTGAGACTTCCTTCCTATTGGTCTAACTACCATGATATACCAATATACATAAACATCAATCTCTTTATTCTGAATACTTTTTAAAGATACAGAAAACTTCTAAGCACTAGTAATCCCGTTGTATAAAATATCTGAAAGAAACAGAATTCAAAATATAAGGACAACACTGTTTGTAAAGTTATAAAAATCTTGCCGAAGAAAATGATACTCAATTATGAGCAGGGTTTATCTAAAACCACATTCTGGTTTTGTAATTCATATATTTATTTTCCTGGTAGGAAGCAAGAGTTCACTTCTTAAAAGGTTAACGTTTAAGTGGTTCTCAACTGGGAGTGATTTTTTCTCCCAGGGGACATTTGGCAATGCCTGGAGACATTTTTGATTATTATAGCTGAGGGGAATGCTACTAACAGCTAGTGGGTCAAGACCAGGGATGCTAATTATCTTACAATGCATGGGACAAACTCCCACAACAAAGAAATATCTGGCCCAAATGTCAACAATGCTGAGGTTGAGAAACCCTAGCCTAAAGAAACCAAATTTCCCATTATTTTGAAAAATCAAGAGTCTAAAATTATATCACACTACAAATTTAATAAGTAGGTAACAAACAAAAAACTAAAATAAAGACAGCCTACCTTAATACAATGTCGGTCTAGCATGATACGTCTCGGGTAATTCTGCTCTATGTTTTCAGCAATGTTCTGTATTGCTAACAGCTGTTCATCAATTTTCTGAAGCTTTGAGGTGAGATGCTCTAGCCGGCGAGCTGCAGAGCTTGGTGCAGGACGAGTGGCAGAGACATCCTGTAGTAGTTCCCACAGCGGGTAATCTGAGGCATCTGACTTTGAGCTTGGTTCCTTGAATCGAAGATCTGGCTTCGGAGTATCTAAATATTAATAAAGGTAATATCAGAATTGACTACAATTAAAACAGAAGTAGGGGCTTCCCTGGTGGCGCAGTGGTTGAGAGTCCACCTGCCAATGCAGGGGACGCGGGTTCGTGTCCCGGTCCGGGAGGGTCCCACATGCCACGGAGCGGCTGGGCCCGTGGGCCATGGCCGCTGGGCCTGCACGTCTGGAGCCTGTGCTCCGCAGCGGGAGAGGCCACAAAAATGAGAGGCCCGTGTACCGCAAATAAATAAATAAATAAATAACTTGAGTTCAATAACAAAAAAAATCATAGAATAAATTTTTTTAAAACGAAAAAAAAAAACCAACCAAAAAACAGAAGCAGGGCTTCCCTGGTGGCGCAGTGGTTGAGAGTCCACCTGCCAATGCAGGGGACGCGGGTTCGTGCCCCGGTCAGGGAGGATCCCACATACCGTGGAGCGGCTGGGCCCGTGAGCCATGGCCGCTGAGCCTGCGCATCTGGAGCCTGTGCTCCGCAACGGGAGAGGCCACAACAGTGAGAGGCCCGCGTACCGCAAAAAAAACAAAAACAACAACAACAACAAAAAAAAAAAACAGAAGTAGATGCAGATCTACTTTTTTGAAGACCTCATTTTAAGTCAGCATAACATTCCCTTCCAGATCAGTTTTAACTTAATATACTTAGAAATACCATTTCAGCTTCTTGACTTCTGAGATTTGTCTTTGTTGTGAGATAAGAATACATAACAGTGTTACCATTACCACAAAGTTCCATATACAATGCAATTTGAATGTTACTTTTATCTTCTGCTACAAAAATACACTTCATCAAAAAGCAACCTTACTATTTTTATGACTTTTTAAAACTCTCCTTGAAAACCAACAATGTCACACAGTAAAACCTAGGTCCAATGTTGGCCATTACTGCTTCTACGTGGGCCCTTAGGCAAACATTAAACCTCCCAAGGCCCATATCAAAGCCAATGACTGACTCTACTCTTAAGCCCAACTGATTGTTGTCACAAATTTAAAACACTTTTGGCTTCTGGGTTTTCTCCTCCCTATCTCGCTCTCCCTTCTCAGTTGTCATCTTGGTCTTCCCTTCCGCCACCCACTCCTTTTACCCTTCAGTATTTCCAGCGCGCCAGTCTCAGCTCACGTCTCTTCTCACTCAACCCACCCTCTCTGGGTGAGGTCTCAGATGCACTGCTGACTCTCACATCCAAATGGCACTCTTTCTGAGCTCCAGCCCTTAAATCCATCTGTATCCTGGTCATCTCAGTTAGGCTGTCCCCAAAGCATATAAAACCAAACTCATCACTTCAGCCCATTCACCTTGCTCCTTCCCCGATTCCCCAGCTCAGGGAGTAAGCACTGTCATTCACCCAGCTTCCCAAGCCAGAGGCCTGAGACACATTCGAGGTTCTTCCTTCCTTCAGTTCCAACGTGACACCAAATATTGAGGATCCACGTACCTATCATCTCCTCATTCCTACTACCAGTGCTTAGCTGAAGCGTTCACAACCAATGGACCCCAAACAGTATCCTTATCTCTAACTTATTTCACTTCTCTCTAGCCCAACTTCCACACAGGCCCTAGAGAGATCTTTTAAAATCCAAATCTGGTATTTTTCCTTTTCCACCTGAAATCCTTCAGCGTTTCTCTAATGCCTTCACCTTAAAGGTTCAAATGTCTCAGTATGAGAGACAATGGCATTGTCTTCCCTTGGCCTGCCTATCCAGCTCATTTCTCGCTATTTCTTTAAAAAACAAAAATTCCAAGCACACTGAACTTTAATTTTCTCACACTCAGCAAGCTCCGTCAAACCTCTGAGTCACTGCACAATCTATTCTCTCCATCTGTATGCACCGTTCCCTCGCTAGATCCTACTTCTAAGATTCCATTTAGGTGGCTCTCCCCTAAATAGCCCCAATCCTCCCCAGATATAGATTAGATGCTATATTTCCCAACAGTCTCATCCTTATCACCGTAACTGCACTTACCATGCTGTATCATAATCATCTCTTTACTTCCCTGCCTTCCTTCCCCCCATATATGAGCCCAAGGACACAGAGCCTGGTATTACGCTCTTCCTCAGTTCCAATATATTGTCCCTAACTTAGTGTTGAGTGAATGAAGAGTTGGTCAAATGAGGATTATGATGCCTGTCCTACCTAACTCATAGAGATTTTGTGAAGATCAAATTATCCAAAAAAATACTCTGAAAACTGTGAATTACTACACAAATGTTAAGTAGTGATTATACTTCAGTCCCAGTCTAAGGAGAAGCTTCCCATGAGAAGATAAAGGTAAATTCCAGTGTTGGCAATGGCAGTCACATAATCTTTCCCTACCTGTTTTGGCCCTACCCTTTTTTTAGCTTGACTCTCACAGTACTTTGCCACCTATCCTTCTTGTTTCTTGGCATCCTGCAGTATCTCCCTTATTCACGCAGGAAAGAATCTGGTGTGCAAACTTCAAGTAGAATATACAGCAAAAAAGAGATGGATGTGCTCAAAATCTGGAATGGCTTACATACATAATGAAACTAGTTTCCCTTCCTATGGAGAAACTGTTCCACTCTCACTGACTAACTGAAAAAAAAATCACTTAGGAGGTGATTTAAAATACTGAGTTCCACTGACCCTGCAATGCTCTCCCTCTGCCTAGCAAAGCTCTGCTTGCTGTTACTGATAGTATTCCTGTTGGAGATGGTTTCTAAAATAGTAAGCTACTGTCATTCAAAATGGTGAGGTCTCACTAAAACAGAAATGTATTGTTTGTTTGGCTTTTGCTTTTGTTTTAAATACCTAAGAACCCTGTCCCTCCCTTCTCCCAGCCTTTTCTTATAATACAAATCCCACTCAACTCTACTGTGACTATATTCTGAGTCTTTAAAGTATACTATGTATACCATGACAGAATTTAATTTCACAATATAAAACTCTTCCTTTTAAATTGGCATTTTTAAGTTCTCTTTAGTAATAGTAGAAGGGTCCACTGACATATTTTCATGACCGATCTCCTCAGAGAAGGATCTTCCAAAAGGTTGAATATAGACTTGATCTCACTGATGGAGGAAATTAACCTGTAGCTTATAGTCATTTTAAATGCTGTCCTAAGATATTCTGAGGTCACAGGGAGATCAGTCCAGTTCTAGTTTGTCAGAAGTTCAAAAGTCAAGTTGGTGTGAAAATGAAAGGAAACTAACAGGGTACTTAAGTAGTCACAGGCATTTGGCTAGATGCAACCCTCATGACAACCCTATGAGGTTGTATCCTACAGAGATACAAATGAGGATCAGATAAAGTTAATTACCTGCAAAAAGTCTCCAAGCTATTAAGTAACAGGGCTGAGACTGAAAGTCAGGTCTGTTCTATTTGAATCTACTGATAAAAGCCAAGGTCTTTTCATTTCCCCACACACTTCCCCAGCCTGAAAGACTGTCAGCTTCAGACATCCTCCCTCCACTACCCATGCACCTAGCAGTCCCATGGCAGGGGAGAGAGAGGACAAAGGCTTCAAAATCTGAAATGCTGGTACTTATTGTATACACAGCTGTAATACACATGCTCTAACACATCCTAAGGTGAAGTTTCCCTGCTACCCATCCCTTCCTTGCTCCTCACATCTCCTGAGTGTCTGCTGTTGATGCACAATGAAAAGGCAATGCTGGACTTTGCACCCAAGCAGCTGATGACCACAAGGATAGGCCCATTCCTCCCAACAGTTGTGGAAGCCAGAAGAGGCATTAGGTCTCTGCTGCAGGAAGTCTGATTACATACTAGATTAATCTAATGATTCGCAGATGTAATAAGTTTAGGTTTTGGAGAAACATTCTTCTAAATCTTGCAAATATTTTACAATAATGCAACCTGATTTATGACTATAAAACTGAATATTTTACTAATAAAGTACTATTGGCTACCAAGCCTGTGTATTTTCTATGTGCTATTCTAGAACTTCCCACCTTCTAAAATATGAGAATTCCTTTTTAATACCAAAACACTCATGAAATTCCACAGGATATTTATTTTTAGCCTCATTATTTGAGAAAAGACATATGCACAAACAGATCTGTAGTTTCCTTGCACAATATCCCTGGGTCCCAGGCTTGGAACCATGACTCTATCTCATTTACCTATCTGCCCCTACTCTCCTTAGCAAGGGAAAAACCCTTTTTCTGGTTTCCTCTGCAGTGATCAAGTTTTAGTGCTTATTTCTAATATAACGGTAATTCAGAGAAAGGGGAAAGTTATGCTATAAATCTAGGGCATTCACCTTTGTCCTGCTGTAGGTCTGATGGTGGAGGTGAGGTGATGCAAGGCTCCTTCACTTCTGGAATGCCTGCTCTCCAGCTTCTTCCATCCAGAAAGGTTGGAGACACTTCTGCAGGTTTAAAAAATAAATCCATAGCAGAATTGCCAGATTCTATCAAGAATACGAAAGGCATAAAAAGATTGATTCTAAACTTATAAACAAGGTATTTAAAAGATTAACAGAACATTTCTAAATGTGAATATAAACATCTAAAATTATGAATTTGGACTTCCCTGGTGGCACAGTGGTTGAGAATCCGCCTGCCAATGCAGGGGACATGGGTTCGAGCCCTGGTCCAGGAAGTTCCCACATGCCATGGAGCAACTGGGCCCATGTGCCACAGCTACTTAGCCTGTGCTCTAGAGCCCGCAAGCCACAACTACTGAGCCCACGTGCCTGGAACCCGTGCTCTGCAACAAGAGAGACCACTGCAGTGAGAAGCCCACACTCTGCAACGAACAGTCGCTCCCGCTCGCCACAACTAGAGGAGGCCCGTACGTAGCAACGAAGATCCAACACAGCCAAAAATAAAGAAATCAATAAATACGTTTATTAAAAAAATAAATAAAATAAAATTACAGTGGATTTGGAGGAGGAGAGCTAAGAGACATAAGTAGGGGTAACAATGCTACATTAAAGAATTTTTCAAAATGTTTTAAATTTATTTTAAAAGTAGAAAAAATTATTACCTTGACTCTTAAAATTGTGCAGGGGAAGAGCATTAGTAACTGAAGCTGCCATGTAATGTAATTCTGCAGAAGATGGGACTTCTAGACGATCGCTTTGCTGTTTGATACTATTATCATCTGAAGGCTCTTCTCTAACAGGTAATTTGTGTAGATCATCAGCTTCAATGTCAATCACATTTATGTAAGTGTGCCCAATCTGAACCAAAACACACAAAATCAAAGAGGGTTACATTCTTTTTACTTATAGTACGGCCACTCTACCCTACCCCTGCCCCAAAAAGGTTTAATTCTCAAGGCAAGAAGAGCTTATATAAGCCTAACTTAGGGCAAACTTCAGGAAGTATGTGTGATGGTTTTGGTTTACAGTATTTGGGGGCACAATATTTAAATTTTAAACTAATTTTTGACCTTTCCAACAAATCTATGTAGATGAGATTTTTGGCCTCATTTCACCTATACAACTGAATAATGCAGATGACCATAATAAAATTTAGCACAAAGGTATTATTAAAACTTCTTATTAAAACTTCCAAATTTAGTACCGTTTCACTTGCTGAAGGTGACAGAGGTTTCTCTGGTATTTCAGTGGAAAGTTTGAGATTCAGATATACATCTGGTGCCAAAAGTTGAGGAACATTGAAAGATTCATGTTCTAAAAATAAGAAAAATCAGGATAGTAAAAAAATCTGTAAATAGCTCTATGTCATTAACTTGGTAAGAAAAAGTTAGCAACAAACAACATTAAAGACATTTGTTGGACGGACTTCCCTGGTGGCGCAGTGGTCAAGAATCCACCTGCCAATGCAGGGAACACAGGTTCAATCCCTGGTCCAGGAAGATCCCACATGCTGCGGAGCAACTAAGCCCGTGCGCCACAATTACTGAGCCTGTGCTGTAGAGTCTGCGAGCCACAACTACTGAGCATGCGTACCACAACTACTGAAGCCCACGCACCCTAGAGCCTGCGTGCCACAACTACTGAGCCCACACACTGCAGCTACTGACACCCGCGTGCTCTAGGGCCCGTGCTCTGCAACAAGAGAAGCCACCACAGTGAGAAGGCTGCACACCACAACAAAAAGTAGCCCCTGCTCGCTGCAACTAGAGAAAGCCTGCGCACAGCAACGAAGACCCAACGCAACCAAAAAAAAAAAAAGGATATTTGTTGAAAATCTAAGTAGAAGTTTCATATTTATAAATAAATTAAAGCAAACTGTATTCTATTCTAAGGGCAAATTACTCTAGAATAATTCAGAATTGATGCATATTGACTATTGCTTTTCTCATATGAATGGCTCACAAGAATAATGAAATATCTAAGTCATACCAAGAACATGCTATAATTTCATTTTTCAATTTCAGATATATTAAGTCAGTTTTGCTTGTTTAAAATTTCAATAAAACCAGGCTTTAGGAAATTAATCATAACTAATTTATTTTTTTACTTTCCACACTGTTTCTTGTTGCTTGTTCGCTTGTTTAACCAGCTTTATTGAGACGTAATTCATCTCCTTTAAAAATGTACAATTCAGTAGTTCTTAGTATATATAAAGACCATAGTTAAATTTTACCACTTAAAATGTCTAACATCTTAATTTTACAAAAGTCATTAGCTTCTTATTCAAAACAATATAGAAGCCTGTCACAATAAGTCAGCAGTCTAACTCTGTGCCTTTTGTCCTACAACTCTAATCTTATTTCCTAGCATTGTATTTTTTTTCCCTAGCATTGCATTTTTAATAGAACATTACTTTCAAATTTCACAAGCAAAATATAACTCGTTGCAATACTGAGTACTGGAAACTTGGCACCAAGGCTTGAATTTAAACCACATGACAACCAAAAAACTAGAAAAAAAGGGCTTCTCTGGTGGCACAGTGGTTAAGAATCCACCTGCCAATGCAGGGGACACAGACAGGTTCGAGCCCTGGTCCAGGAAGATCCCCCTATGCCGTGGAGCAACTAAGCCCATGCGCCACAACTGCTGAGCCTGCGCTCTAGAGCCCACAAGCCACAACTACTGAGCCCACGTGCTACAACAACTGAAGCCCGCGTGCCAAGAGCCCATGCTCTGCAACAAGAGAAGCCACCGCAATGAGAACCCGATGCGCTGCAATGAAGAGTAGCCCCTGCTTGCCGCAACTAGAGAAAGCCCGTGTGCAGCAACGAAGACCCAATGCAGCCAAAAATAAATGAATAAAATAAATAAACTTTTTAAAAAACTAGAAAAAAAGAAAGTGAAAATACTTAAATTCTCATTCTATCTCTATTAAATCAATTGATTGGTTTAACTGCTTTTTTTTATGGGGGTCGGTAACTCCTGTTTCGGCCGTCATGCAGACATAACCTTTAACTAGTCATGGTGTTCTCAGAAAAAAAAAGAAAGAAATCACACCTGATGAGGAAGAAATGATTTGTTGATTTTTATGACATTCAGAAACAACTTCTTGAGAAGCAGCATCTTTATCTTGTATTCAATTAGGAGATTTGGGACAAAAAGAGAAAACAGAAAAAGGATTTCACAAGCACAGAAAAAATTAAATATACAAGTGCAGATTTTTATATATTGTGTATAAAACATGGTAGAAAAGTAGACAGCTTAAGAATTTAATTTTTTAATTAATATGATAATTTTAGATTTTATTACTATTTATATCCTGGGCCTGATCACCTGAATGAATAACAAACTTCTAGCAAATAGGCTGCTGACTTTAGAAGACTACAGAGCAGTCAAGTACCTCCTAGGCTTTCTCAAAGATACATTTAAGAATGTTTCTCAAATGCGCACTCACCATTTGCATCAAAAAAAATCTTATTAAAAAAAAACTTGTACATGCTCAACCTCATTCAGAAAGAAATAAAAATTAAAATAACAGTTAGAGGCCTTTTTCTTTAATCTACTGGATTGGTAAAGGGTAAAAGAGTTAGCTAAATCATAGTGATGAACAACGACAACAAAAAAGGCTCTATGCAAGAAGTTACTCACTGAAGCATCATTCATAGGAGAAAAATACTGGAAACCACCTAATACATTCATTCATTACATTAATGAAGAAGTCTGTCAGGCAAAATTCCAAATAATAGCTCCTCCAACATTTATTTTCTCTATTTTTGGACATAGTTACATATATTCTTCCCACACTAAACCCAATCTAGTCCTTCTCTTCCTAACTCAACTTCAGTAGCCACGGCTTCAGGCCTCTCAATCTTAGGCATAAAATTCTAGTGAAGTCAATTATGGCACAGAGAACCCAAATTCAAAATATTATTTCTACCAGGACTTCCCTGGCGGTCCAGTGGTTAAGACTCCGCTCTTCCAATGCAGTGGGTGCGGTTCAATCCCTGGTCATGGGACTAAGATCCTACATGCCGCATGGCGCAGCCAAAAAATAAAAAATTTTAGAATATATATTATTTCTACTGATTTAGGATGTAGTCCATGGCATTTTTAAACAAATACCTATTATGTTTTAATGAAGTTACCATAAATTCAATTTAAAATTTAATTTTGGTTTAAAATGTGTAAAGTATATACCAGGGCTGGGGACAAGAAGCTGGGATGAGTAACTAATATCACATAATTTTATTCATTTATTTTTTACTTAAATATTTATTTATTTGGCTGTGCTGGGTCTTAGTTGCGGCATGCCGAATCTTCATTGCCATGTGCGGGACTTTTAGTGACAGCATGCAGGATCTTTAGTTGAGGAATGAGGGATCTTTAGTTGTGGCATGCAGGATCTCTCAGTTGAGGCATTCGGGATTTAGTTCCATGACCAGGGATTGAACACAGGCCCCCTGCATTGGTAGCGTGGAGTCTTAACCACTGGACCACCAGGGAAGTCCCTATCACATAATTTTAAATTCCCTTTAAATCACTGTTTTGAAAAAAAAGTTGAGATATATTAAATATTGCAAAATGTAATGAATTTTAAAAATTAAAGTGAAATAGCATTTTACCTGGGTCTGTATTTGTACTTGCATCCTGACATCCTTTAACTTTCTTTTTTACAGAGGCCATGAAATGCAATCCAGCTGATGTATTAACATTATCCTGGAGTTCTTCTTAAATATAACAACAAAACATTGGAAGCAATCATTGAGAAGCCAATATATTACCAGGAGCCCAGAAGCAGAGTACCTAACTCAAGGGAGGTGAGGAATTCAGTGTCAAGATGTTACTAAAATGGACTTTCTGAGTGAAGTGGTATCTAAGTTGACCCTCACAGGCAGCTCAGTAGAATTAAAACCAAAATTGTGAAGGACTCTGTATGCCCAGGCTAGAAACCTATTCTTCTGACTGATGAAGATCCAGTAGAAGTTGTTGAGCAGGGAAATGATATGGTCAGACTGATGTTCTAGAGAAACCACCCCAGCCAGTGTGTGGAAAATAAATTTGAGTGGATAAAATTAAAGTAAGGCAATCACATAGATGAGGTTGCTGCAGCAGTTCAAATAAGCACCTAGTAATGGTGAGGAATAGAGGAGAGAGGATAAATTTAAGAATTACAACGACAGTAAAATAAGCAAGAACTGGCTACTGATTGGTTGAGAGGGGGAAGGGGAAAGCAGAACTCAGAATAATGTGTGTTTTGATGTTAAGTTGGTAGTGACACAAATGGAGATAGAGAACACAGAAGAACAAACCAGTTGGTAGGGAAGGGATAATGAATTCAGACTGCACATGCTGTACCTGAGGTAATTTCCACCCTGGAGGAAACATTCAGCAGGAAGTAGAATCAAAGTCCAAAGACTATTATGGGAGTTTAGGTTTTGATGTGGATATTCCTGGGAGAGTACCCAGGGAGTCTAAGTAGAATAAAAGAGTATCAATGATGGCACTTGGTAGTATAATAAAAAATATTTATATTTGGTCTTTGTCCTTGGTTCCAGGAACAAAACTCCTTACACCCTTGGATTTTCCTGAGTGGTAGGAGTATGTTTTGTTATTCATGATGAGCCCCTTTTGATCATATCTGAGTTTAGGCTAATGACTCCTGGCAGGCCCCTAGATAGTTTCAGGATGGGTGCTGGTCACCAGAGGAACCAACTATCAGCCCCACCTTACTCCCACCTCCATGGAAGGGAGAGCAGCTGGAGTTCAATCACCAATGGCCAATGATGTAATCAATCATGCCTATGTAATGAAATTTCAGTAAAAACCCTGAGACAACGAGGCTGAGGGGGCTTCTAGGTTGATGATTAAGTGGATGTGCTGGGGATTGGTGCACACAGAAAGGGTGTGGGAGCTCTGTGTCCTCAAACCCCATACCTTGCCCTATGCATCTCTCCCATTTGGCTGTTCCTGAGTTGTATCCTTTATAATGAAACTGTAACCACAAATAAAGTGCTTTTGTGAGTTCTAGAGTTGTTCTAGAGAATTAGTAAACCTGGTGGTAGGGGGCGGGGGTGTCATGGGAATCCCTGAATTTATATTTGACCAGACAAAAATGCAGGTGTTGGGGGACCCCATTTGCAGCTGGTGTCTAAAGGAAATAGGGAGTTTTTTGCGACTGATTCCTTAACCTCTGGGGTCTGTGCTAACTATAGGTTATTAGTGTTAGAATGGAATTGAATTATAGGACACCCAGTAGATGTCACAGAATTGGAGAATTGTTGTTGTTTGGAATGACACAATATACATTCACTGGAGTACTACGCAGTCATTTTAAATGACATTGTAGAAGAATATCTAGTAAAATGGGAAGATATATACCTTAATACTAGTATGTAAAAACAAGTAAGTTATAAACAAGTAGAGGAGGTATTCTTTTTATATATAAATATATATATATACACACACACATATATAATTTATAGATATATAGAGAGTAGGGATATTCAGAAAATAAACTCTAGAAGAATATTAACACTGGTTATCTCTAGACAGAAGGATTATTGGAGATTTTAATATTGGTCTTATTTTCTACTTGCATTTTCTAAATCTTCTCCAGTGAATATGTACCACCTTTGTGAAGAGAAAGAATGTTATCAAGAATGAAAAAGAAAATGGTTTTAAGACAAGTGTGTGGAAAAGAAGAACACCAGACAGATTAAGAAGCTGAGAAACAGAAGCTAAGCAGGTCAGTGAGGAGACAACTGCTCAGCACGCAGAGGCCTGATGCTGGATCGTGGCACCAAAAAAGGGAGGGAGCACCAGGCCAAGGATTATGTGAAGGAATGGGGTAACAGATGTGAGGGATAAATCAGGGGTGACTTCCAAGGTAAAAATCTTGTCCAATCAAATGAGTGGTGATATCACTAATAGGAAAATGCCAGTTTAAAATGTGGACATTGGGCTTCCCTGGTGGCGCAGTGGTTGAGAGTCCGCCTGCCGATGCAGGGAACACGGGTTCATGCCCCGGTCCGGGAGGATCCCACATGCCGTGGAGCGGCTGGGCCTGTGAGCCATGGCCACTGAGCCTGCGCGTCCAGAGCCTGTGCTCTGCAATGGGAGAGGCCACAACAGTGAGAGGCCTGTGTACCACCAAAAAAAAAAAAAAAAAAATGTGGACATGTTTTTTTTGTTTTTGTTTTGGCCACGCCATGCAGCTTGTGGGATCTCAGTTTCCCGACTAGGAACTGAACCCGGGGCCCAGAATCCTAATCACTAGGCCACCAAAGAACTCCTGTGAACATGTTGAATTTAAGGGGAAAGTAGAAAAGAAAGAGAGGGAAGATGTATATTTGAATGTCACCAAAAAAATTTAAGAGCTGAAGTCATGAGAGTGAATGGTTGCAGAGGTACAAGAGTGTTTGTGTGTATATGTGTGAAAAATACTGAAGAGAAAGCCTGGAGAACATGTACATTCAGTAGCAAGAAATGAATTGACTAATTCAAGAAAGAAAAGAATTTACTATCTATAAACAAGTTCTTTTTTCTGAACTGATTCCTTTACTTTAATGTATATGTATTTTCTATGATTAATTTGACTCCAGGCGTGTTCTCCAATAATTTCCTTTTAGGCCTTATATATCAATATCTTACTTGAGATTCTAATTAATTGCATCGCTCTACTATAGGGGTTGGTAAACTCTGTAAAGGGCCAGATGATAAATATTTTAGGCTTTGTGAACCATATGGTCCCTTTTGCAACAAATGGAACCTACTGCAATGTGAAAGCTGTCATAGACAATGTGTAAATAAATGGGCATGCCTGTGTTTCAATAAAACTTGATTCACAAAAGCAGGTGTAATCCAGATCTGGTCTGTGGGCCATACTTTGTCAACCACTGCTCTAATGGATAACACATCAAAACAAACACATACACATACATACATACATAAACACCATCCTGTCAAAGATAACATGAAAGCAATTTGGTCTCATTTTTATCTACATATTTTTAATTTTTATATTTTTTTCATATATCATAACTAACATTTTAACAGTGCTTACAACATACAACACTTACATAAACATTTCTGCTTTTCCCAGTATCCCTGGGAAGTGGGTGGGTATCTACATATTTTTAGAAAGCTGATTTTAACTCTGAATGGAGATGTGACATTAATCATGCATATACATACCAAAAGGAATGTCAAAGTCTTCCAAAGGCTGGGAACCATGATGTTCTTGTTGCTCCTAAATGAATCCCCAAATGATCAAGTTATGATTAACTCAAAGACAGTCATTATTTTGAAAAAAATATTCAATAGCTATGAGAAATGTTGATTTTTTAGGTATAATTTAAAATCCTTTAATTCTAGAAATATTTATTCTATCAAATTATTTACTCTATCAAAGTAACTCCACAAAGATACTTACGAAATTCACAAGTCAAACAATAAAAAAGAGGATTACCAATTTAATGCAGTTACTAAATTACAATATGCAATTCTCTCCTGTAAGACTAGCTTTAACTCACAAATAATATCAAAACTGTTCATGGACTCAACATTTTACTAAGTGCCTCTAGACATGTTCTTGAGGACTTACTGAAAAAAGGGTGCTAAGATTCAAGTAAACAAAACTATTTCTGTTTATTTAAACTCTTGTTGAAAATACAGGTAAATAGTCACCAAATTTAGAAGGAGTGTTCGCAAAGATCTGATATAAAATATAGGTTGCATAACAAACCTATGTTTGGGAAATCCTAGAGGCACCTAAAAGGGTTAGGTGAAACTATCATAGGAGAAACCCAAATAACATGATATGCATTAAGATGTCATAGAAAAAAGGAAGAGTGATTTCAAATATAAGTCACACAAGCAGATGCTCTAAACTACAGTTTTTGATTTACCAACAAGTTGCTTTTCACATTCACAACTGTTTGTCTACTGTTGCACAGAGGGATGCAGCAGAGATTTATGTGCTTAATGATGTTAAGGTTCTCCTAGTCACAATCAGAAGCTTCCAGCAATCAGACGACTAGATAAACCACAGACATTCTAAACTCTGTGTACATGCAGACCAGGGAAGAATGTATTATAGTTTTTCTATACCTTGGGCTTCATAACTATTTCTGAATCATTATCATTAATGATGAAATCCTCTGGTTGGAAAGTCACACTTGGTTTTCTCCTTAGTTTCTCTGATCTTTTTTCTTGCAGCTCTTTTTCAGCTCGTCGTCTTTGTCTATTAAAAACAATAGTGCAAAATATATTTTTACTATTTTAGTAACATCAGTTTTTCATTTGTATCATGCTATGCAGTGGGACAGTTATCAAAATTTTGTCAATAAATTATTTTCAGTGCCATTTAATTAAATTAGCAAGATATTCTGCTAGAATACAAGCAAATATAAGCAGAAGTCAGGGACCCATGAAAGTTATTTCTAGTTCCTCTACTACTGAACTGACTTTTCTGTGTTAGTCACTAGAGTCCCAGGTTAGAGTTACACCTTTTAGGTAATTTTCAAATTCTCTTTTCTGCAGATTCTAAGCTGGCCCCAGAAACCTTACTGGATACCTCTATTCACCTATCTGAAGAAGTTAGGCACACTCAGTCACCTCAGCAAGGAGGAAATCCCAGCAAGGAGGAAGGAGAGCCCAAAAAGTTAAGGGGAAAACTTACTTTGAAGAGGGTTTACCTGGAAAAGATGGAAGGAAAGACCATTTCTGGAAAGAGAGCACTGGTAGTAGATTTTAGGGTCTGATAAATGTGAAATTTTTAAAGTACTTTCTAAACTAAGTAATAATCTACCAGTTAATACATGTTTTGAACATCCATTATGAGTAAAACATTATAAATGCTCTTCATTAGAAGTCACAGCCTTGCTTTTTACATGCGCATTTCTTAGTGCCCTGAAACAATTCACATCACTGCTTCCTGTAAGAGTCTGGAGAATATGGTAAGAAGAATAACAATAAACGTTACTTCAGTGTATTGGACAGTATATGGAAGATTTCATGATATCAAATATTTGTGCTGCAAAAGATGACTGCTCATCCTGTTAGAGAAAAATGTAAAAAGAAACCTCTAGCCTATGAATGCCAGGAAAGAATTCCTTAATAAAATGTAAAAAATAATAGTATTTGTTTCTCACATTATAGGAATTTTTCTCATCACAAGATGTGTTCAAATGCATGACACTTGACAAGGAAACTGAATACGCAATTGTGTCAGGCTGGGAGGCTGAACCAGATAACTTTCATCTTATAACTATATTATTGTCACTAATAATAAACTTGCAGGTACATTTGCAGGTATATGCTCAAATAAAATTTCACTTAAAACTTGCCTTTTTTTACTGTCCTTTCCTTGTCTCATTTCAGATGATTCTATTTTGACTTGTAGAAGTTGGAGGTGTCCAGGATCGCCTTGTTCAAATAAATTATGCGTTAATTTTTGTTGCATTTGTTTAAATGCAATAAGGTTTTCAAGTGGAATAAGTTGTGGGTTTTGGTACTATAAGAAAAAAACAAAGCATAGTAATTTACAATTACAAACCTCAATTAGGCAATATGTTAATAAAAAACTGAGAAAAACATTGGTTTAAATTAAACTAAGACGTGCAAGAAATAGAACATATCAAAGAAAACAAACTGATTTGGACTGGTAAGACGAGTACGCAGATCTTCAAGTACAAATGATTTTAGAAATCATTTCCTGAAAATTTCAACTGGGCATTTTATTTCAGAAATTATGTTAAAAGTCCTCATCTTCTTAATTTCTTTTTCATATTAAAAATCTTCCTTCTTAAAATTATAAATGAAGTTATATAACGTCTAGCTTTGATTTAAAATTCTTTGGAATAGGGAGGATGCACACGGGTGGAGATTATGGATGGAACAGATTAGCAATATGTTGATAACCACTGATGCTGGGTGATGGTAACTTGGGGGTTCATTATACTATTCTAATTAAAAATATTTCTTTAGAACCTTCCCAAAATGTCTACTTTTCCACTCCTTTAATCCTTTCTTTTTTGTTCATAATACGTTCAGAAGAAAGGAAGGCACGGTAAGTACTTTTTCTAAGGAATGAACATTTCTTTTCCCAGCACCATTTTCAAATCTTAAAAGTGTACCAGAGAATGAATTACTCAAATACTCAACTATACTGATTTACAAAACTAGAACCTAAACAATCTTAATTTCATAAATCAAAGGTTACAACTTTAAAGATGATTTGGTGGGTTTATAAAGATTTAATCTTTGTGTTTAAAGTATTTTAAAAAGATATAATTTTTTAATATGTAAAACTACTTACAGATCTGGGTCTAAATTTAACAATTTTAACCTGTAGTAGATTTGAAGGGAATCATATCACAATTGCTAGGAACCCCAAACAATGCTCTCTCTCTAGACAGACAGATATATACACACACACACACACACACACACACAAGAACACTGGTCATTTTATTTTACTTCTTATTTCTTCTCTGAGCAGAATCTCAGAAACATCTTTTTGAAAGAGTCTAGAAAACTCTGGTACTGATACATGAAAAAAACCTAAAACCTTTAAGGTACTCCATTATTATTTTAAACCAAATTTTGTATGTTATTTTCAATAACAGAAGCATTATTTCTTTAAAAAGAAGTGTGTGGGCTTCCCTGGTGGCGCAGTGGTTGAGAGTCCGCCTGCCGATGCAGGGGACACGGGTTCGTGCCCTGGTCCGGGAAGATCCCACATGCCACGGAGCGGCTGGGCCCGTGAGCCATGGCCGCTGGGCCTGCGCATCTGGAGCCTGTGCTCCGCAACGGGAGAGGCCACAACAGTGAGAGGCCCGCGTACCGCAAAAAAAAAAAAAAAAAGAAGTGTATAAGACCTTTTCACTGAGTGTATATTTATGGTATGAAAAAGGCAGGACTGTGCTTTTGTATCACTCTGCAAAAATCATTACCATATTTTCTTGGGATAGACATGAATGAAGTAGTGATAGTCTTGGGTATTTGCTTTCTTCTGCTAGAGTTCTAATAGGTATTGATGGAACTGTAACTGATGCTCTTGAGGCAGAGGAAAATACAGAAGGAGGTTTAAGTTGCAGGTGCAATAATGGAAGTCCAAAAGAATTCTGAGGAGATATCTCAAAGGGCCCTGGCTTAACATCAAACAGTTTTTCTGGTTTTATAAATGTTGCAGAGTCCTGCTGAGGTGTCAAGTTTTCTTGTCCAACATACTGATCCAAGTTCACATGCTTAGGAATTTCTGTAATTATTGTTTCTGCCCATTTCTTCTGCTCAACTGCTTTTTTTATGGCTTCAGTATTATACTGGCTCAAATTCAAATGGGACATTGAAGTAGTGTCCATTGCTCTCTTTGGCAAAGGAGGCTGGAAGAAATCAGATAATCCCCAAGCCACTCTTGGCTGTGGCGGAGGACTGAAGGGAACTTGAGGAACTCTTTCTGCATGGAAGGAAAGGGGCTTAAATTCGGGCTTGGGCTGAAATTGAAGCAAAGGAAAACCATCACCAGGTCTGAAAGTTTTTGCAGTGGGGATAAGTTCAGGTGTCTTCAGAATAGCAGAAGACGTGGACAAAAGGTGGAGGTGAGTATTTCCAGCAGGGGCTGGAGACAATGAAGTGGTTGGTAAGCTCTGAGATGCTGGAGTTAGTCCTCTATTCTGGGTTTGGCCTTCTAATTGACAAAAAGGAACACTCCTATGTGGAACATTCTGGAAGAGAAAAAAATATTATGTAAGATTAAAATACATTACGAACTCCTACTTTTTAAATGATGTTCAATATGTTTTGGAGGAGGTGGAATATAATTACTAAATAAGTTACTTACTCAAATAACCAACAACTGAACTACTAGGACAACTTTAATGGTATTTTAAAATGCATTACCTGTAAATTTCCATTACTATTTTCATCAGATTGCACAATTCCTTTATGGCAGTGTGGGCTGTTCTTGCCAGGCTCTCTGGTGTACTCTCCCATGGGTTGTGGTTTAACGAAAAATCTCTTCTTCAGATTTCTACTGGTGTCTTCAACATCATTACTCCCTCTTGTGGGGTTTGATCCTTGGCTTCCCACCAAATGCACAGACTGAGACTGCTGTAGAAGTTGATGTATATCCGGGAGGTTAGCAAAGGATGATCCTACTATTTGCATTAGGCTCATGAAGTTGATCTGTTGCAGCTAGGATAAAATAAAAATTAAAGAAACATCTTAAAATATAATGAAAAGAACCTAAAGAAGCAACAATAATTATCTGAGTATTCCAGAATAGTCATACTTCTGTCTTAGTAACTGCTGGACCCATAAATGCTGAATAGGAAGCAGAGCTGGGAGAGATTTTTAAAAAAAAAGGAAAAGAAGAATAGCTTCCTGTTTTCAAGGAGCTGTCAACTAGCAATATGAACTCCTAGTGAGACTTGGGACTATCTGTAAAGCAGTTTACATAAACATCCCTGGGACCATAAAGGAGTGGTGTGATGGAGTGGGTGAGGATAATTAAAGAATTCCTAAAATGGGTGTGTTGTGGCAGGGTTTTTTCAGGAAAGAAAAAAGCAGAGATTAGCAACAGGTGAAGAGAGAGGAATTCCTGTGGAAGGGCTGACCGAGTGAAAGGCAAAGGTATGCACTGTGGCTGACAAACCTTGAATAACAAAATCACTTGAGGAGCATTTAAAAAGTCCCAATGGCCAGGTCACACCCTATACCAATAAAATCAGAGTATCCGGGGGATGTGAGCCAGGATTAGTATTTTTTAAGATGACTAGGTGATTTCAATGTACAGAAAAGCTTGGGAACCACTAGCATGTACACTGGCTTAGATGGAGCAGGAAATTTATAGCTAATGAGAAGTTAGTACAGTGGTCCAAACTGTAGCATGCATCAGAGCCACCTGTAGGACTTCTAAAAGCACTCTTTGTTGAGCCCCATCCCCAGAGTTTGATTCCAGTAGGTCTGGGATGGCAGCCTGAGAATTTGTGTTCCTAATATCTAAGTGATGCTGATGCTACTGGTTCAGGGCCCACACTTTGAGAACCACTGGACTTGTGAGAGTATGGTGGGAAAAGAGGGAAGATAAAAGCTGTCCATGGGGGTCTTTCAAGCCCAACAGAGGAATTTGCACTTCTTAAAACAAGCCAATAAGGAAACACTGCGGGTTTTAAAAAAAAATGTAGGTCCCTTCAATTACAAAAGAAATATATGCTTATTACAGAAAAAAAAAGGATAAAAAAGAAAATAAAAATGATTCATAATCTTATTCCCAAAGATAACTAGTATTGACATTTTTTAGTGTATATCCTTTCATTCTTCGTATTTTTATTTTTTTTATTATTTATTTATTTATTTTTGGCTGCTTTGGGTCTCCATTGCTGTGGGCTGTCTCTAGTTGCAGTGAGTGGGGGCTACTCCTCATTGCGCTGCGCATGCTTCTCACTGTGGTGTCTTCTCTTGTTGTGGAGCATGGGCTCTAGGCACATGGGCTTCAGTAGTTGTGGCACGTGGGCTCAGCAGTTGTGGCTCACGGGCTCTAGAGCGCAGGCTCAGTAGTTGTGGCGCATGGGCTTAGTTGCTCTGCAGCATGCGGGATCTTCCCAGATCAGGGCTCAAACCCATGTCCCCTGCATTGGCAGGCAGATTCCTAACCACTGCACCACCAGGGAAGTTCCATTCTTTGTATTTTTAAAACATGACTGATATCATATAGTATACAAATTTGTGCCTGAAATTTACTGAAGATTTTAAAGCCGGAAAGTAAGAGTATTAAAACAATATCTGGGGAAAAATGTCTCAGAAATGCATATATGAGACAATGGAAGTATGAAGTTCTAAGAACCTAAGGTTGGCTACCGCTATAGAAATAGCAAGTAACTGTACTGACATACAATGTGGGCAAAAGAGTCAAGAGGGCATAGTAAAACACTGGATATGCATAGTGAAAGAAGGTAAAGATGACCCTCTAAGACAGTGATTCTTAATCTTCTCCAGAATTATCTGGAGAATTTGTTAAATATACAGGGCAGTGACCAGCAAAGTCCCTAGGTAATCCAAAAAACAAGTTTGACAAATGCTTCTAAAACTTTAAGCAGGTAAAACAGGTCATGCTAGTAAACAGAAAAGGGAAAGAAGAGACTCAGAAGAATAAGAATAAAATCAGTTTCAAAAAGTTCCATGGCACAGTGGGACATGCTGAAAAAGTATTCCCATCAGGACCCATAGTTCAAAGATTTTTTTTTTTTAGTATAAACATCCCAGCAACAGCACATGGGGAGCTGTCACGGAGGGCATAGGTCTCTATTGGAGGAGGGGTGTGGGCAGGGCAAGAGGAGGGGTATGGGAATGCTAGGAGGATGGGAACAGTCCTGGCTGCCCCACAGTGGGATGTGTGAGGGTCTCTGGCCAGGCCACAGTCCACATGGGAAGACACCAATCAGTCACGAAGTCATGGGAACGCCACACAAGCCTGGCTGTGGGCCCAGGCACCACACAGGCGCATTCACTGTTAAACTATACAGGATGAGGCTGTACATGAGTTAATTACAAAAGAGTCGTATTTATAAAAATCTGTACACATATTTGAAAAACTCACAAAATTAGTGCCCAGAATTATCCATATAAAAATGGTATACTGGGGCTTCCCTGGTGGCGCAGTGGTTGAGAGTCCGCCTGCCGATGCAGGGGACACGGGTTCGTGCCCCAGTCCGGGAAGATCCCACATGCCGTGGAGCGGCTGGGCCCGTGAGCCATGGCCGCTGAGCCTGCGCGTCCAGAGCCTGTGCTCCGCAATGGGAGAGGCCACAACAGTGAGAGGCCCGTGTAACGCAAAAAAAAAAAAAATGGTATACTGCATCACATAAAAGGATATGAGGGCTTCCAGGGTGGCGCAGTGGTTAAGAATCTGCCTGCCAGTGCAGGGGACATGGGTTCACACCCTGGTCCATGAAGATGCCACATGCCGCAGAGCAACTAAGCCCGTGAGCCACAACCACTGAGCCTGCGCTCTAGAGCCCACAAGCCACAACCACTGAGCCCGCGTGCCACAGCTACTGAAGCCCGTGTGCCTAGAGCCCATGCTCCGCAACAAGAGAAGCCACTGCAATGAGAAGCCCACGCACTACAACGAAGAGTAGCCCCTGCTCGCCACAACGAGAGAAAACCCACGCACAGCAACTAAGACCCAACGCAGCGCAAAATAAAATAAATAAATAAAAAAGAAAATTGTACAATTAAAAACAAAAAGGATATGAAAGTGAATGTAGAACACATGAAGAGAAGAGATCTGAGGGAAATTAATGTTTAAGGAATAAAACAGAAAAGGGAAATATTTAAAAATTGTTGGTAGACAGAGGAAAGGATAACCAGGTGAGAAAAAGATGATGGAAGGCAAAGTGAACAATACTTTAAAATGCAGCCGACAATTTCAAACCAAGCCAACATTTGGTTTGGGGATGATAAATGTGATGTGACAGGCTGTGTTAGAAAATAAACTTTGCGCACCTTTGAGCAGGGGCCGCTGGTCTGGTTTGATTATCCCCCACCTCACTTTTGTGAGCAGCTCTGCATCCCCAAGAGCTCAGTAAAAAAAAGTCGCCATGGGAAGTAGGGAACTCAGCCTAGACTCTAGTCCCTAGAGTTAGGACTTCTGAATAACAAAGCAAGAGTGCCCAAAGCAGAGAGGCCCTGCAATTTAATTTTAACTTGTCCGTCTCTGGAAGTTTGTTCATATTTTAAAACCTTACATATATATCATGTGTAGACTTACTTGTTTATATGAAGATGTGCTTACCTGAACTAATTTAAACATTTCATCTTGGAGCATTTCCCTAACAGAATCGGAATAATGTGATAACTGAGCCCTGGGTTCGTTTCTCTGGGTTGGCTGAGCTGTTGGCCCAGGTGTTTGTGAAGCAACAGTGACTCTATTTGATACCAAAGGTGGAGCTGAGGAAGATTTCTCTTTACATGCAGAGATCCGTGCACTATGTGGAAGCATATAAATAAAAAACACATTAATCAAGAAAGAAACAAATTAGATGTCTATGAGCTGAGTATTTTGATCCTACTTTTTAATTCTACTTTAAAAGCTTTCTGGAGGTTTTCAGGAAATTTAAACTCTAAAGCCAATCTCACTCTATCCCTCAGCCCCCAGACACATTTGTCATCAGCACAGTTATTCATCCAAATGCTGTAATTAAGGGACATGTAATGTCTAGTCAGCCATGGTCCCCTCCCTATGGTGTTACAACCCATAACACCAATAACAGGACAGTTCTCACGTTCATTTTACTTGCCTGGTCCCTACAGGCATCTGAGTTTGAGACCTGTGCAATCATTCCGATTAGGTGTACAGAGTACGTAATTTGGCTTAGGAATATACTTCTTGGACTAAATTTAATGATCCAGAATGGATTTAAGAAAACTGTGGAAAGTATGGGTTAAAAAAATGTTTAATTCTAACATGGATAGAGCAAACTCCTGTCGTTCTTCATTAAATGTGAAATAACAGTATTGTGAACATTTCATTTCCAAACAGAGAGTTGATATTAATAATTAAACCCTAACAAAAATGCTTATTTAGAAATAAAAGTTAAAAATCAAAGTAAGTTTTGTTTTATAAAATGATTGTTTGGGGATGATTCCTTAAAACATAGAAGGGGCTCAATGTTGTACAAGCAAATCAATTTTATAACCTAAATTAGGGAACAGGCACTATCATGTCGAAATAAACTGATCATTGTTTCTATAAAGAAAATAACACATTAAACTGTGTTTATATTTATTTGGATTTACATTCACTCCCTTTTAGCAATAACATTTGCCTTTTATCAAGCATCTCACAACCTTAATAACAAAACTATATTTGGGAAATCCATAAAAAACAGGCGTTACAACTGACTTGCCTATTTTAAGACAACTTTATTGGCCTTTGCTTTCAACAAGTAACAAGGAGATAAATTCTAATACTGGAGAATTTTTTTAAAGCAAATTTGTGCTATATCATTCTCCTATTTCAACACGATTTGTAAACACTAAACACTGTTCAACTTCTGTAAAATAAATACAGAAGACAACTGGATGACTCTTTTCTATGAGAGAATTAGAAGCATTTCATATGCTATTCGAGATCTGCTAGAGGCTGAAAATGAGCAAGAACTACATCTTTCAATAATATATCCACTATTTCTTTTTTCCAGAAAAGACTTGTTCTAAAATAGTTCCTGCATGTCTTTAAAACACAACTGTTAGAGGAAAATCTTTTACTCTCTTAGTTTTTGGTCAAGATGTTAGTAATTATTTCAAAATGGTACAGCAGGCATCATTTCATTCTCTTATCTATTTGTAATTATATCAATATGGTACAGTATGCAAAAATTCTCACCTAGAAACTTCTGAACTTGTATCTACACCAAATGAATGAGGAGTGATGTGTTCTGGATCCATAAAGCCTTCGATCATACTATAATTAGAGATTAATAATCAGTTAGGAAGCAAGATATTCTTCGCATTACCTAAGGTCCAGGTGATCTAATGCTCCACAATCTAAGAGTCTAAACGTCCTCTAATCTTCTGTAATGCTTAGCTCATAATTACAATCTATTTACATCTGTCTCTATAGCAATAGTAACAGATTCAAACAAAAGCAAAGAATATGTCTGGATGGCTTTAATATACGACTTGAACACTATTAAATGCTTGGCAACAGAAATAATATAATCTAAAATGAGCAGAAACGAAGTTAGCTGGGACCTCAAATTTTACCTAGGAAGAAGCAGACACTTTGCTCAGGAACACTACAGAGACCATTATCACATCTGAAACTGTAATGACTAGCTTTTTATTAATAGAAATATCTATATTACTTGTAAAGGCACAGGACATTAAACATATTTTTTTGTTAATTATCCACAGAAGACCCCAACAAAAAAGAAGAGAAAGAAAATCTAATTATGTTGCCTCTCTTATCTGAGGTAATTCTAAAATTCTAAAACATCAAAAATTCTAAAAATTAAGAAATCATGCCCAAACTGCAACAAATGAAAACTGCCTGCAGCTATCCTTGAAGCAATAATAAGCTAGCGGGCTTCCCTGGTGGCACGGTGGTTGGGAGTCCGCCTGCCAATGCAGGGGACACGGGTTCGTGCCCCAGTCCGGGAAGATCCCACATGCCGCGGAGCGGCTGGGCCCGTGAGCCATGGCCGCTGAGCCTGCGCGTCCGGAGCCTGTGCTCCGCAACGGGAGAGGCCACAACAGTGAGAGGCCCGCGTACCACACACACACACACACACACACACACACACACACACACAAAATAATAAGCTAGCAAGCAGAGTATGTGTCCATCAAAGCCCTATGGACAGTGTGCAGTAATCATACCATAACACTGAAAGATTATACATATATGACTCATAATGATTCTTTACTTGACCCATGAAAAGTGGAATTAGTATGGAAAGGGAGTACCCTAATTAGCAGCTGAATAACTCTGGTATATTCATAGCTATATTTTACTTTAAGGTTGATAGTGACAGGAGAACAAAAAGCATTTTAGACATCATTATTTATTTCACTCTACCAAGATTTAGAAGTATAGAATTTACTAAAAATCATCACTACCATTACTATTAAATTGAGGTTACAATTTCACTAGGAACACAGTATCACCATAAAATATATATTGTCAATGATGAGGAAAACAAAAAACCCTCTTCATCAAGTGAATCCCAGATGAGCTCTGAAAGCTTTCCATACTTTTTCCCCCTTACCCTTTCTGTTCAGTTGATTTTTCCTCCACACATGTCTCTAACAGTTCTTCCCTTGGACACTGAACCTCTCCTGTGGAATGCTGTTAAAATTAATAGTACCCAAAAAGAAAATAGGTGAAACAAACAGGTATTACTGTCTTAGGTATCTTGAGTTTCACGTTAGCCATTTGCCTGGAATAAAAACAGTCTAAAAGCAAGTGCGAAACCAAACATTAAAATGTACTCCCAGTCCTGCTCTGACTAGACCTTTATGTTGTGATGCCTTTGGCCCATCACCCTGAGCCACTGAGCATATTAAACTACAAAGACAAATAACGTCACTAGAAATCATTTACAATGTATTTACAATGTATTTGTAAATTAAATTACACACACATCACTACATAAGTAAATACAACTGACCTTTGAACAACACTGGTCTGAACTAAGGGGGTGCACTTATATGCAGATTTTTTCAGTAAATACACTACACCATCTGAGGTTGGTTGAATCCGCGCCAGGTCCTGGAACCAATCCTCCATGAATACTAAGGGATGAATGGATGAGGATTTTTGACTGCATGGGGGTCAAAGCCCCTAACTGCCATGTTGTTCAAGGGCCAACTGTACGCTGTGAAAACAACTAGAATATCAGAAAAAAAAAAAAAACATCCTTCTTAAAGTAATTGTTTCAATAATTAGAGATGTCTGTGTTCTACCTGGAAATCCAGAGTACAGGGTTTTGAGAAAAGAAGTAATACATAAAAGTGCATGTATGTGTAAAAACTGCACATTACTGCTGAATTATACATTCTGAATGTGGAACACTTGCATCACTCTTGATTACATTAATTTATTACAGCAGTTTATGAAATTAACATTTCATTGCCTGAAATTATTAGACATCTAACTAATTATAGAATTTCAGTGAAAGAAAAATGCTACATGGCTACCCTCTACAATCCACAGTACACTTTTAAGAGAGAATAGCCTTGGTTGGATATATTGAAAAAAACACTATACTGTTACCATAGCATAATTTAAGTAACTTTATCCACTACTTATAGACTTACTTCTTCTAAATGCTGTGGTAAAGTCTGCATCTGCATGTAAGACGCAATACTGGGACTTTTAACAATTCCAACAGATTCTTTGGCATCCTCTACACGGAAACAAGAAGGAAGAGAAAACTGACCTTTTGAAAAATAATCAATTTTCTTTTTAGAATGTTCAGAAATATTATAGGAAACAATATAATGGCAGAAACATTTTCTATACTCCTTACAAAAATATCTTTAAACACCTAGAGACAACCCCTCTTCATCAAGTGAATCACAGGTGAGCCTTGAGAGGCCTCATATCAGTGTGTATAACTCCATATAAAGCTCTGAGAGTTTCTGTTTTAAAGAAGACTGCCAAGGAAAGGTTCATAAAATTGGTTCACAGCAATGAGGAGACCCATAATAATTACACAGCAAGGCAAAAGGCCTCAAAATTGTATATTCAGGTTATAAGTTAATATGCTTAACGTTTCATAAATATTAAATACTCTTTAAATACTTGGCTTTAGGCTATTATAAACATGCTAATTTAGATGTAAGACTAAGTTATCTCAGATAATCATTCACCAATATCAAATTAGTAAGGTCAAACAAAAAGATTAGCTAAATGAACTGACCTTCATAGTCTGATGGGTATATATCCATTTCCTCCTGTGCAAATGTTTCTACTTCTAAAAGATCCTCCTCAATATCTACAAACACTTTTTCAGTATCATCAGTGACAGAAATAATTTCATCATTGGTTCCTTTTATTTCGGGATTTTTTACTTCAGTTGGCATTCTACTGACAAAAATTAAGCAGCTAAAATTATAACTCATTCTTGGGAACAAAGAGCTTGCTTTCAATTGATTCAGTTTATTGAAAAAGAACAAACTAAGCTTTCGTATTTATAAAGTTTGTTTTTTAACCATGTATGGCAAATACCAGAAGCTTAACAAAAGGTTGTTCAATAAGTAATTGAATGTCCCATTTTTATTTACTCAAAGGATTAGAATAATTTCGACTTTTCTAAATTTGCCGTTCTCACAAAGGAATCTTCCTGCTACCAAGGCTTCAGCTTTAGTATTCAAAGATACATTACTTGTAGTATTACTTAATATGGAAAAATGGATGAGATGATTAGTTCAACTTCCTCTGACACAGGAAATCAATGAACATAATAAAGGGATCTCTTGGGATGAATTAGCTCCTCTCTTACAAGATATAAGCTAGACCAACACGTAAAGAAACAAAATTTGTAATGAATTGTTAAAGTACTTCAGAAAGCACTTGCTTACTGCTTCTCTAGTTCAAAGAAATGCTCATTTCTTTAACCTTCAAGGGTTCAATTCTCCTTTAAGCCCAAACACCATCAAACAAGGTATTTGAAAAGGAAGGTATAATCAGCAACTTACTTCAAGATACTTTGACAAGATTCATTCTGATCATTTCCTTCCTCACTCCCACCTTGAGTGGATACTGCAACAGAACAACCAGCATCTGTTTTATAATCACTCTCTATATTGGGTCCATTCTGAGGCTCAGGGTAATTATTCTCTAGCACCTAAAACAAACCATTTATAGTACTTAATATTCATTACTGAATCCCTTACTTTTCATTATATTTTTAGATTATTAATACTTTCTACAGAACTTCTCCTGATTAAGTCTCTTATTCATTTACCAAGTATTTACTGCATTTCTAATACTCAATATTTGATGCTGAAGCAATGACTGTCTTTATTCCACCTAGAAAAAATAAGCTTGACTACCTAAAGAGTATTCAAAAGAAATCAGCCTTACAAACTTGAAAGGTATATCACCAGTGTTTTCAGGCCACAGAACAATAGCAATAAAAATGTAAAGTTGCTTTCATTTCACTCTCTTTACAGTTATAAAGACATTTAGTAATTATTTCAAAATGACATAGTGGGCAAAAATATATGCAGCTAAAAATACAAGGGATGTACCTCTTTTGTTTTACTTAGAAATTTAGGTATGCATCACCTAGAAACACTTAAAAATTTCCATGACAACAAATATCACAGTATCTTCTAAACTACCTTACAATAACAGAAACTGATCTAAAAAAAAGGAAAAAAAAAAAACACAAAAAGAAAACATAAAACAACAAAATTTCTTCAACCCAGAATAAACTAGTTTAAAATGAAGGCAATTCAAAATAGAACAAACGAAGAATTAAAAAGTGTGGAGGGGTGTTGACCAAGATGGCAACACAGGAGGCTCCTGAATTCTCCTCCTCTCACAGACACACTGAATGTACAACTACACACAGAAAATTACCACTGAAAGAAATCCAGAAACTCACTGAGTGACTCCTACACATCAGGGGAATAAGAAAACACATGTTGAAACAGGCAGTTAAGGCTGAAACACAATCTGACCCTAAACCCCAACCCTGGAACAGCGCCCTACAAGCAGGAGGGAACTTCTAACTTCCAGCTTCTAAAAAGCAAAGGGTTTCGACCCTACATTTAGTGCCCAGACTTTTAAGACTCCTACTTGAGAATCAGGCCCCCAAAACACCTAGCTCTGAGAGCCAAAGAATCTTGTATCCATGAAACCACAAAACTATAGCAAACAAAGATGCAGTTATTAACAAGTGTGTGAGCACTCCACTGCAGCTATCCCCACAGGGCTTAGCACAGAGGGGCAGGCAAAAACAGCCATCTCCCAGTCTTCCCCTGGAATAAGTCCATCTGCATACTTTGTAAGCTGCTGCCTGGGGATCCCGTGCCTGGCTCCAGCCCTCCCCAGACACCAGGGAAGCCAAAGGACACCTCCTCTATCTTCTCTATCTAGCCTGCTCCAAGTCATCAGTACCTCCCTAGAAGGAGCCTGTACACGCATATGTTGCCCCAGTTTTTGCAGCTGCTGACTGAGGGGGAGGTCCCTGGACCACCTGCCTCTGATAGCCAGTACGGCTTGTATTCACAAGTCCTACAGGACTGTAGCAAACAAAGAAGCAGTTCTTAATGGGTGCAGGAATACCCACAATGGCTATACACATGGGCCCAGACCACAGGGAGCAGGCAAAAATACCCATCTCCCGGTTACTCCCCAAGAAGGGCTTAACTACATACTTTGCCACATGCTGTCTGAGGGTCTGGCTTCCAATCAGCCTGCATCTGGTGCTAAATGTGATCTACCCCTTTGGGACACTGACAGGTCTTCGCATAACCTCAATTACTAGGAATCACGAAGAACAAAGGAGGCTTAGATAATCACAAAGGTTTCAGAGACAACCAAAAGCTCAAGCCAAGCTAACTGATGAGGTTCATCTCCTACATAAGACCACTCTGTTCAGACTGGACAATGTGGCTATTTTACCTAATGCTCAGAAACCAACAAAGAGACTCAAAGAAAATAAAGAAACAGAGGAATATGTTCCAAACAAATGAATAAGATAAATCTCCAGAAACAGATCTTAATGAAAGAGATAAGTGATTTACCTGATAGAGATCTAAAATAACAATCACTGAGATGAGGCCAACAATGCATGAACAAAGTGACACTTTCAAGGAAGAGACAGAAAATACAAAAAAAGTACAAAACGTAAATTAGAACTGAAGAACACAATAGCTGAACTGAAAAAGTCATTGAAGGGATTCAGTAACAGACTAAATCAAGCAGAAAAAAGGACCAGAGAACTCAAAAATAGGGCAGTGGAATCAAAGAAGCAAGAAGGAAGAAGAATAAAAGAGTGCAGATAACTTAAGGGACCAATATATGCATTACAGAGGTTCCAGAAAGAGAGAAAGGGGCAAAAAGCTTATTCAAAGAAATAATGGCTGAAAACTACTGAAACCTGGGTAAGTAAACAGACATCCGATCCAGAAAGCCCAGAAAGTTCAAAATAACATAAATTCAAAGAAACCTACACCAAGAGACAAGAGTTAAAAACAAGGAGAGAATCTTAAAAGCAGCAAAAGAAAAACAATTTGTTACATATAGAGGAACCCCTATAATGTTATCAGTAGATTTTTCAGCAGAAATTCTGTAGTCCAGAAGGGAATGGCATGATATATTAAAAGTGCTGAAAGAAAAAAACTGCCAACCAAGAATACTCTACCCAGCAAAGCTGTCCTTCAGAATTGAAGGAAAGATAGTTTTCCAGACAAGCAAAAGCTGAAGGAGTTCATGACCACTAAACCAGCCTTACAAGAAAAGTTAAAAAGAGTTCTTCAAGGTGAAACAAATAGATGCTAATTAGTAGCAGAAAAACATACGAAAGTATAAAACTCATTGGTAAAGGTAAATATATAGTTAAATTCAGAATATTCTAGTGTTGTAATTGTGGTGGGTTAAACACTCATAACTCTATTATGAAGAATAAATCACAAAAGTATTAAAGATAACTATAACTACAATAATTTATTAATGGATATACAATGTAAAAAGATATAAATTGTTACATCAAAAATATAAAATGCAGGGGGGGGGTAGTGTAATAAATATGCAGAGCTTTTGTATGCATTTGAAGCTAAGTTATCAGCTTAAAACAGACTATTACGAATATAACTTGTTTCAGTATAAGCCTCATGGTAACCACAAAGCAAAAGCCTATAGTAAACAAGTGAACAAAAAACCCACAAAAGATTTTTTAAAAGGAATCCAAGCATACCTCTACAGAAAATATTCAAATCTCAAAGAATAGAGCAAAAGAGGAAGAGGGAGTTCCCTGGTGGCCTAGTGGTTAGGATTTGCATTGTCACTGCTGTGGCCTGCATTCAATCTTTGGGTGGGAAAGAAACTGAGATCCTGTAAGCCATGTGGCATGGCCAAAAACAAACAAACAAAAAAAACAGCAAGAGAGGAAGAAAAGAACAAAGGAAATACAAAACAACCAGAAAACAATTAACAAAATGGCAGTATTAAGCCCATACATATCCATACATATCTATAATTGATTTAAAGGTAAATGGACTAAATTCTCCAATCAGAAGACATGGAGTAGTTGAATGGATTAAAAAAAGACCCAACTGTATACTGCCTACAAGAGACTCGCTTCAGCTTTAAAGACACACACATACTGAAAGTGAAGAGATGGAAAAGTATTCCATGCAAGCAGAAACCAAAGGAAAACAGGGGTAGCTATATTTAGACAAAACGAACTTTAAGCCAAAGACTATAACAACAAAGAAGCTCATTATATAATGATAAAGGGGCCAATTCATCAAGAATATATAACATCAATTAATATTTATGCAGCCAACATAGAAGCCAACACAAAAATTAACTCAAAATGGATTAAAGACTTGAAAGTAAGACCTGAAACTATAAAGCTCCTAGAAGAAAAGACAGGCAGTTAAAGCTCCTTGATGATGATTTTTTGGATTTGACACCAAAAGCAAAGGAAACAAAAGCAAATTTGAATTATACCTCAATAAAACTGAAAAAAAAAGAACAAATTTAGGTACTATTGGAATTCTCCAAATATTAAAAAAAAAGTCCATGTCCCACCTACTTTACCATATAGAAATTTGTTTTCCAAGAAATTCACCTCCCATCTTTTTCTGGAGTACAACAGCAAGTACTCAATCAAAAGATATTTATGAAAAAAATACTTGCCTTGCAAACAGTTAGGTTAAAAGAGCAGCCTTTTACTTGTCACTGGGTAGAGAAAAGAAAGAATAGCCCAGGCTTCCCTGGTGGCACAGTGGTTGAAAGTCTGCTGATGCAGGGGACACGGGTTTGTGCCCTGGTCTGGGAGGATCCCACATGCCGCGGAGCGGCTGGGCCCGTGAGCCATGGCCGCTGAGCCTGCGCGTCCGGAGCCTGTGCTCCGCAACGGGAGAGGCCACAACAGTGAGAGGCCCGCGTACCGCAAAAAAAAAAAAAAGAAAGAATAGCCCATAAGCATTAATTTCTCTACTGATATCCATCTGCCTTTCTAGGTTTGGTCCTCCAACCTCATCTGCCAGATAGTATAAGAAAAGATGATCCCCTAATACATACAATGAGATAGCAGTAATAAAAACTGGACAGCTGCCTAGTTCTTCCTCATCTGAACAAAACCCTAAAACTTTAAAAAGAAATAACAGAAATGTAATACCACTTGTAATATCACTTAAAATTATCTCCTTTTTCTTCCTCTTTTTTTTTTTTTTTTTTTATTTTGGCCACGCCACGCAGCTTGCAGGATATATCAGTTTCCCAACCAGGGACTGAACCCGGGCCACGGCAGTGAAAGCACCAAATCCTAACCACTAGACCACCAGAGAACTCTCTCTTCTTCCTTTTTATAAACACATATGAAACCTCAAAACCTCACAGCCTCTCTGAAAGCACTTTAACCCTAATTTGTCATTTTTAAGAATTAAAGGAACCACTTTAAAAAATTAGGTGATACAGGTTATAATCAGCATTGTCATTAACTTTGTTACTTAGTGATTCTTCATTATAGCAGGAAATATAAATATAGCTTTAATCTAAAATGAGAATTCTCATTTGTATGTAATTAACAATTCAAGTATTTACCTTAATAATGGCATTTTTTGCCTTATATGTAGCAAAATAGGGTTGTTTCAAAAGCCACAATGATGTAAGAATGGCAGCTGTAGAGGTCTTTACACGAATGACGGGACTGTACTCACAGGATGACGCAGTGAAACCAAAATCACAGAGCAGTCTTCTATCAGACCATCTTATCATCCATTCCAACAGCCTTCTTATACTGCCAAATGTGTTATTTAGTGCTAGAGGAAGATCTTCTCGAGGGTTAATATCATTGCGTTGAATTGCTTTGAAAATACATCTTCTAGTTTCAACAGACTTGGGAGTGTAAAAACTATGGTTTGACCATCTCTGTATTAAAGTTTTCTCTGCGTTGTCATCTTGTATTCTGTAAAATGACTTCTGTTTTAAACCAAACAACCCACTCTTCCCTTCATTTTTACTGACTTCATTCAAAGGGTTCTCTAAAAAAGGCCTGATCCCTTGATTAACCAGTACAGAAGCTGAAAGTGTCTGGTTTTCTGATTTTTCATACTCATACGACTCAGGAGCAACAACAAAGCAAGAGCCAGCTCTAAATACATTCTGGCTTTTGGTTTTGCCCTGACGTCGTTTTAATGTTGTATGTACATCAAAAAGTAAAGAATTAAGTTCATGTTCTCTAAGATGTCCAGAAAAGCTAGTTAGAAATGGAATGCCAGCATCCTTGGAACCAAGTAGGTCTCTTTCAAGAACATAACTCAAGAAGAGTTCAAGGAATTTAATATATTCATCATCGTCACGTTCAAATTCCCAAACACCTATTACAGGAAGTGCATTTTGTAACAACTTTTCATGATCTTCTTTTCTTTTAGGGTTTTCCTTCTGATTACATATTTTCTTTTTTCCATTGGGCTCACCACTCAATGTTAATTCCATGTGATTTGGGGCATTTCTATAGCAAAATAAAATTTTAAAAGATCATTTAATCACTAAAAATGATCTTTTAATCATTTAATCACTAAAAATGATCTTAGCATTTAATCACTAAAAATGATCTTAGCATTGACAATAAAAATTCTCTCTGCTGGTTAAGTCATATCTCTTGTTTTTTGATGCCTTGATAACCTATCTTTCAATTAAGGGGCAAAGATCTCTAAGTATTCACTCGAGCTGAACATTCTGAGTCCAAAAAATATAACAGATTAATATCAAAAGGGAAATTTTATGTTAAAAAAGATTAAAATGTGTTCACAGAAATTTCACTATTAAAAAAAACATGACTTTTTCTGGGGAAAAAAAAAAGGTCCTCTAACAGGTCAGAATTTAGAAATACTATACAAAGTCAATAAAAAATCACAAGCCACCAATACACATCACAGTTTACAGTTTTCTGTTTCTCTCTTGCATCTACCCCTTTCAGCTTCCCTGTATGACATGCAAGAAGCAGGACTGCCCTCAGGATTCTTTACCACACAAAAGTTGGGTATTTTTCTAAACACTTTCTGCTGCTATTAACCTGTTGGGCAGGCACCTAACTACCAGCCATAATTACTTTTAAATCTGTTTCCTTTCAACATGGTTCTTAGGGCAGAACACAGATCCTTAGTTCCCTCAATAAAAGAAAGCTTCCAGTTAGGCACCTGGGCTGAAGCCGCCATGTCTCTTCCTATTAAGAATACAAAATAAGCAGTCTCCAAGGTATTCCTGTGCTAACACTGAATTTGTTTGGTGAAACAAGCACATCATTTATGATACTACCAGATACAGTTTAAGCAGATGTTTGAAGTAGATGATATTATTTCACTTAAGCAAGATTATGGTTGATTATATAGTCTTTCAGTCATGAGAAGGATAAACTGCATTGTAGATATTGAATTATAAAGAAAAAAATCTGCTTAAATCAAAGTAACAGAGGTTTAACTGATAAGCAAGAATTTCTCAACAATTTACAGACAAGCTTTAAAGATGAATGTGCAAAAAGAAAAAAAAAGATGAATTTGCAAATTCCTTCCCTGGAAACTCCAAAAATAATATAGCTAACCAAATAATCCTGAACTATTTAAGTCTAAGATAGCTGAAAGAACTAAAAGTCCTCCAGTGAACTCTAGAATTTCATCTACTCATTTTATTTTATACCTTCAGGTGGCAAAATTATTTTGTATCTCAGTAATATTTTAAATGGATTTTCAACAGTCTCATCTTACACTCCTAACATTCTTGTGGGTATGGAGGGTGGTAATAATACAATCAGTGAGGTTACTGGAAATAAAAATCAGTTGCATGAAAATACTGAACGTACTTTGTTCCCAAAGGAAGTGAATGCTTTCTATTACAAGATCTCAATTGTACCTTTGAGAGAAACGTATCCTACTTTTTTCTTCAGCCAACAAAGCTTCTGAGAAAGTATCAGCTGTATCTGCATCACTGTGGACCACAGAATTCCCTGGTTCTGTGAGTGTGCTCCTGCTCAAACTAGTTCCCAAGGAAAACTTGTCAAAACCTAGAACCTCAGCCGGTTTTTCTTCTTCAGTTGGTTCCCATATATTCATCTCAAAAGAACCTATATTTCTCTGCACACGTTTCAGAGCTTTCACCCTCACTTTATGGATAGAATGCATGATAACAGACATCATTTCCTGAGTTTGGGGACCTAGAAAGAAAAGAACAAAAGGCCTTAAAGTTCATTAAAATGTTTCAACTCAAGACATAAGGGGACGCAATTCTGGTCCCCCCTGGGAACATGAAATCTAACTGATGGCTAAGGCTTAGTTCTACAATCTTACAGATCATGCTTTTTTTCAATATCTGTTAGAAAGGTATGGTCCATATTTTTAAGGTAGAACAGGAGAAGCTAGAAAAGGTCCATTAAAGAACAATAAAAGTGACTCCATAAAAAAGTATGCCCTGGAAAACAAAAAATTTAGAAGCAATTTAACTGGTTCAAAAATCTGATAATTAGAGAAAGAATCACTAACATTCTTCTCACTCCCATAGAGTGGCACACAAGAGAAAATAAGTATAATTTTAGCCAAAGAAACAAAAACACCTTTCTGACTTCAAGTAACAGAAAACAATAGAAAGGGAGGTTTTTCAAGACTGCCTGCATAAAAATGTTTAAGTATCATTAATACATAAACATGACATTTTAGAGATTTCAAAAAAGTCTGAAAAAATATAAATACAATGTAAGTACATTAATGCAATAATGTACATCATAGGATATTACTAGACTTAAATAACTATAGTTCTAAAACAGAGAGTAATCTGAATTCTTTAAAAATTTCTACAACATTATGAATACCTCATTTCATTGTACTTCACAGATATTGCATTTTTTACCAATTGCAATATCTGTGAAGGTTTGGGGCAACCTTCAAGCAAGTCTACTGGTGCCATTTTTCCAGCAGCATTTGCTCACTTCATGTCTCTGTGTCACATATTGCTAATTCTCACAGCATTTCAACTTTTTCATTATTATGAGATTTGTTTTGTGGACCTGTGATCAGTGATCTTTAATGCTACTACTGCAAAAAGATTATGACTTGCTTATGATTATGACTCAGATAATGGTTAGCATTTTCTAGCAATAAAGTACTTTTTAAATTAAGGTATATACATTGCCTTTTTTTAGAGCACACTTAATAGACTATAGTATACTGCAAACATAACTTTTATATGCACTAGGAAACCAAAAAATTCATATGACTTGCATTACTGCATTAGTCACTTTATTATGGTGGTCTGGAACCAAACCTGAAATATCTCCAAGGTATGCCTGTGCTTAATGCCATTGAACTGTACACTTAAAAATGGTAAATTTTATATTATATTTTACCACAATAAAAAAAAATTTTCACAAGGTCATCTTGAATGCATAGCATAAAATAAGGAGCATAAATAACCATAAAAGGAGAATACTAGTTTTCAATAAAATATCTGATTATACAAAGCACTATATATTCATTTTATATATTTTATCTTTTTTAATCCTCTTTCAATACATATTCATAAAGAAGTATTAATATACTCATTTTACAAATAAGGAAAAGAGGCTCAGAGATACGGAGCAACTTGCCTATGGTCACACAGTTACTAACTGACAGAGCCATGACATGAAGTCAGCTTTGTCTGGTTCCAAAGCAACAGAATTGGTGCTTCCGTAATGGGGAAGTGCTTCTGACTTCTCATACTCCTATCTCCAAAGAGAAATGCATAAAAACATAAGCACTAGAAAATAAATGCTTTCAAAACAAAATGAGAATCTTCAGCAATTTATCTATCAGATATCTAAGAAATGACAAATAATACCTTTCACAACATAGTGTCTGAGTCTCTGTTGAAGAGAGTGATATTTTTCTCTTACAGGAACCCTTATGTCCTCAGGATTGGGAAACGCTTTCACAAAAATTTCTGCTACCTTCAGAAAAATTTAAAAATGAGTTTTATGAGCATCATTCTTAATTATAAATAAAATTAAAATTCTTTAAAGTCTCTGATTCTGATTTAGTTTATTTTCACCTACATTTACATTACCTCTCTGATTGGTGGCAGTTCTCCAATGAGGCTCAAAATTAGATCCTGAATAAGTTCTTCAATATTGGAAAACCGAGAGAACGGTAGCATTCTACAAGCCCATTCCACTGCACTGAGACAGTGCTCAACCATACAAGAATCAAACTTCACTTCGAGGTCCTAAATGGATATTGAAAAATATCATTTCCTTTTCACTTTAGACAGATAGACTAGATTCTTCGATCAAGCAATTATTTCCCAAGTAATATTTATTTTTCTTATTCCTGTGTAATTGATACCTTTTTTCCCTCCACATTTTCCCTTGCCTTCTGATATTGCCTGCAACTATAGGATAACTTATCACGGACATGCAGCATCCAACACAAAGCACAAAGTTCTCTGAAGCAACCTAAATCAGGAATGGAAATATGAAAGAAGACTGTATGAGTATATACATTAATATTATAACAACTGTTGGTTTTTTTTTTCCAAAATAAATGTCTTTATACTGTTGATTACAAAAGAAACATGCTCATACTCAATACTTTATATAAAAGTTGTGGAGATCCTTACAGAATTTTTACACATATTATTCCAGAATATTTCATACATGTCATACTCACATGAAAATATTAAAAACACTTTATAGAGTAAATAAGCTACTCTATTTATTGGTAGTTTACTTGTTTTAAACTTAGAGTATATTGTAGATATTTTTCAAAGCCAATACACATAGCTCTACTTAATACCATATTGTTAATTTATTTGGAAAATCACTTATTAATAGGCATTTAAGGGACTTCCTGGTGGCACAGTGGTTAAGAATCCGCCTGCCAATGCAGGGGACACAGGTTCGAGCTCTGATCCGGGAAGATTCCACATGCCGCAGAGCAACTAAGCCCATGTGCCACAACTACTGAGCCTGCACTCTAGAGTCCACGAGCCACAACTGCTGAGCCCATGTGCCACAAGTGCTGAAGCTCACGTGCCTAAAGCCTGTGCTCCACAACAAGAGAAGCCACCGCAATGAGAAGCCCGTGCACTGCAATGAAGGGTAGCCCCCGTTCACCACAGCTAGAGAGGGCCCCAGCACGGCAACAAAGACCCAACACAGCCAAAAATAAATAAATTTGTATTAAAAAAAAAATAGGCATTTAAGTTAAAAAAATTTTCAACATTAGAAATATAATTTCCAATATAAAACAATTTTTTTATTAAAAGTAATACAGGTACACAAAGATATATAAAATCATACTATGTATATACAGTTTTGCAACTATCTCTTTTTTTTCACCTAATGTATCTTAGATATATTTCCTTTTTTTTTTCTTTTTCCCTGGCCGCACCACGAGGCACGCGGGATCTTAGTTCCCCAACTAGGGATCAAACCTGTGCCCCCTGCAGTGGAAGCGCAGATTCTTGACCACTGGACCACCAGGTAATTCCCTCAGATATATTTCCATGGTGGCAACATACACATACGGTCTTTTCATTATCAGCACAGTATTGTTACATGAAACTTCCCCGAATCAAATGTAAAATATATCATTACTAATATTTAGGCCTAATTTATAAGCAAACAGCTCATTTTGGACAAACCTATTGCTTTAATGGACACTTCATCAAGCTTGTGGTCTCCAGTTGTCCCGGGTCGAAAGAATGCTACACCTCCTTTACAGAAATTAAGTAACGACTGAGGGAAAGGACTCAATGAAGGAAGGGATCCTTTCATTCGAATCTGAAAGTAAAGAAAGAATATGTTAATTACCAGTCATATAAGTCAATTTTTAAGGAAACTATAAAGCAACAAACAAGGCAGGTAAGATAAACCATAAAGAGTGGAAAACACAGCATGGTTCCCATACAATGTAAGAAAATATCCCTGAAATCACTTGTACTTTCAGAAACTTAGCTCACAAATTTAACTCAACAAATTCACCAGGCTAAATCTCAAAGGAAAAAAAAAAGGTTCTAGCCAAATTAACCTCTCTTGTCACTCAGTTTTGCCTAAAAAGTTCTGTATAAAAAGAATTTAATGCTATTTCCCCTGACTTTCCCCAAAGGAATAGTAAAGAAAATAAACTTAAGTATCTAACTCTATGTGCATTACCTAAAAACTAATACAGAAAAAGGTATATCTACATACAAAACTTTAAAAAACTAATCTGTAAGTGACAGAATTATAAAGTCATCATTTGGCAACTCCTAATAAAAAAATGACTCTAGCGAGGATCATCAATAAATGCTAAATTAGGTAAAAAATTGACGGGTTGATGGACAACATGATAGTGGGTGGAACATGACCCAAATTCATTGATCCATCTCATATCATGAAAAGTGAAAGAAAAAGACGTATGTGCAACATGATATGCTGCAGAGGGGAAGTATACAATACCACTTATGAAGGATTCAATTATAAGAAAATGTTAACCTGAATTTAATCACATCTGTCTACTTTGATGAGGATAGATTAATTACCAGCTTATAGAAAATAAAAAGAAAGTGGAACAACTTAAATGACACTAAATGAAAAAATGACAGACAAATCCAAAATATAGTTCAGGACCAACTACCTAATCTCTCTAACAAATCAAGAATAGAAAATAAATGAAACTACTGTGTGTTAAAAGGAAACTGTGATAGAATAAAAGAAAAGCGGGACTTCCCTGGTGGCACAGTGGTTAAGAATCTGCCTGACAATGCAGTGAACACGAGTTCGAGCCCTGGTCCGGGAAGATCCCACATGCTGTTGAGCAGCTAAGCCTGTGCGCCACAACTACTAAGCCTGCGCTCCAGAGCCCGTGAGCCACAACTACTGAGCCCGTGTGCCACAACTACTGAAGTCCACACACCTAGAGCCCGTGCTCCACAAGAGAAGCCAACGCAATGAGAAGCAAGTGCACTGCAAAGAAGAGTAGCCCCCGCTCGCCGCAACTAGAGAAAGCCGGCACGCAGCAACAAAGACCAAACGCAGCCAAAAATAAATAAATAAAAATAAACTTATTAAAAAAAAAGAATAAAAGAAAAGGGATCTAAGAGACATAAACCTGGGAAGAAAAGGATTAGCAGTAGGCTTGTAATCTATTTTCTCCCTCTACTATTCACTTCCAGAAAGACATGATCTAGTCAAATCCCCTTGTAAGCATGCTAAGGACAGACTTCTTGTCAAACAAATTAATGGTATTTACCAGATGTACAGAGTCTGTCTAGGCTGGTTATTAGAAACAAATCTAGAATGTATGGATTTATGGAGTATGACCCCTGGAAAATGTTACCCAAGCTATATAATTAGAGAGATATAAAAAGGAGATGTTAAATAACTGAAATAGTTCCCTTTTGTGTCATGACGTTAAAAAAAAACCAGGACACATTCTTCTACAGTGAGAAAAGACTTGGAGCAGTGTATGCAATTCCAGAGTTCACTACATTTCATCTGTATCTTTTGGCTACCTACCTTGCAATTATTGGTGCAGTTTGACCCATGGATGAAAAACATGTGTCTACACAAAAACTTATACATAGGGGCTTCCCTGGTGGCACAGCGGTTAAGAATCCGCCTGCCAATGCAGGGGACACGGGTTCAATCCCTGGTCCGGGAAGATCCCACATGCTGCGGAGCAACTAAGCCCATGAACCACAACTACTGAGCCTGCGCTCTAGAGCCCATGAGCCACAACTACTGAAGCCCGCGTGCCTAGAGCCTGTGCTCCACAACAAGAGAAGCCACTGCAATGAGAAGCCCGCGTTTGAGGCCATGCCTCAAAACTTCCTTTATAAATGTCCAGGAGTATTCTACTTTGAGAAGCAGGTTTCGTACTATAAATAAGCCTGAAATTTATGGATTTATAGGGCAGGACTCCTTGGGAAAATATCACAATTATAAATATTAATAAATATTAGTATATTTAAATTGTTTACCACACTGTTACCGAGTCTAAGCTCATACTGCTTGCTGCACTACAGGCCAATAATCGAGAAATGAGTTCTTGGCGCAAGGAATAACGACTTTATTCGGAAAGCCAGCAAACCGAGAAGATGGTGGGCTCATGCCACAAAGAACCATCTTGCCTGAGTTAGAATTCAGGCTCCTTTTTTACTAAAAGGGGAGGGAGTAAAGTCAAACACTTCCTGGTTCCCATCAGCCTCTGGAGGGCATGTGTTAATTTCTTCCTCCCTGCAGTCATTCACAGGTGGGCCTGGTCAGGACGTTTCCTGTTAGCTAAAAAGAGGTATTTTAGCTTAATGCTCATTACCAGGGAAGCAGGGTTCCCAAAGATGGGCCGTTATGTGTAATTTAAGGTTAGAAGCAATAAACCTTTAGTGATTAACTTGTAATAGAATACAAACGGTTCTTCCCTATTTCAATAGCACATAAGTGACTAGGACATTTCCATACCTTCTGCATGACTTTTCTTGCCCATCTCAACTGCAAGATGTACCACTGTGCTACAGGAAAAGAACACCGAGCTGCCCGGAAAAGCAAGAGAACACGTTGAAGGATTCCAGACACCTTTTGGCGATTATCTTTTTCAGCTTTTAAAAGAAGATCATCACCATCTTCCTAAAAAGAAACAATAACAATTTTAGTAGCTAGTAAAACAGAAACTTAAAATGTTAAAGTGAAAATAAAGACAGTGCTTCTCAAAGTAGAATACTCCTGGACATTTATAAAGGAAGTTTTGAGACATGGCCTCAGAGATTAACTATAGCTATTTCTAGTGTCAGGGAAACACTTCTCTCACCTCAAACAATGTAAAGGGGTAAGTTGACCCTAATCCCAAGTCTTCGGCTACAACAGTTGAAGCCATCACCCCGGACTCCATGGGTGGAATGTTACAGAGAAAGCTCCTTTCAAAAAGAATGACTTTTCCCTTCCTCTTCCTGGAAAAATTCCATTATATTTCAATGTCACCTCCTCTGTGAAGCCCTCCCATTCTGTGCTACTATGAGTCTCTGCTCAGACTTCCATTATAGCTTTCACTAATCTATTCTTGCTGATTTATGTATGTTTCCCACACTATTGAGAACTACCCAGGAGCAAAGGCCTTGTCGTATAGTGCATAGAGTAAACTCCAATATGTGGTAGGATCCAACAAATGTTTCTTGAATAAACACAATTCAAGTCAGTAGCTACAGATTAATTTCCCAGAGAATGAGATAATGTGAATACTGTAAACATTTGCTTCCCCAACCTTCTCCTACCATTGCCACTTCTTAAGAGTATTCAGTTTTTATTTGGGTATCTGCCCCTCTCCTACATAGCCAAATGATTCAAGGAGAGCTGATCCCATATCCCTAGCTGCCAAGGAAGGCCCTAGTCAATTGCCAAGCAGTACTTTGTATTAGCCCTAGCCAAGGTGTTTGATTCGAGGACAGGGAAGTGACCTCAGTCGGTCTTACAAGAGTAACTCTCAGTACTCTTGCTTGGAATGCTGGGAAAGAAATACTTTTTTACTACTTTTCTTTCTCCCATTCCCACTCCGTTTGGACATGGACAATGTATCCTTAGAAGCTACTGGCAGCCATTCTGCTCCCACAAAGGGAGCCAGCCTTAAACTGAAGCTGACACCTTAGAAAACAAACTAAAAGAAAGAGCCCAAGTCTTTGGTAACATAACTGGACTTCTCAATTATGCCAGCCAATATGTACCAAGTTTTCTGTTACTTACAACCCAAAGGGTTCTAACTGATACAGAGGGACATTTAAGAGAAATCCTGCCATTGGAGATTATTTTACTAAAAAATAATAAAATGAAGTATTACTAAGGATAGGTACCAAACTAATATCAGCACAGCATATCCAAAAATATCTTAAATGCTATTTCTAACTCCTAAACCAACATACTGAAGACTCAGATATGAGAGGAAAGAGGAATTACTGAGAAATACCATGGACTACTTATTCTTTCCATTTGTAATATATTACACCTGAAATATCAACAAATGAAATATTTTAATCTACTGAAACGTAACTTGAAATATAACAATGAGAATACAGCAAATAAGTCTAAAAAAAGAAAAAGAAAAAAGTTGCTAATTCTGAAAAAGTAGTAAAGAAACAATACCAGAATCAATTTAAACAGCTAATTGAATATTAAAACAATTTAAATGTAAATAATTTACATTAACACTTTAAATCCTAAAACCAGCTATGTTATGATTTTCAATAAGAGCAGAGGAAAAGTTCCTGAGAGGAATACAGTATTGCTACTTATAAGACAGAACTATCAATTGAAAAGTATAGGAGAAAAAAATGACCTTTCAAATCAAAGAAAAATCAAACTAAGTCTTTCAAAAGAGGCACAGACAATGAGATGAATAAAAGACTAAAATAATGTATGGCTTGGGACTTCCCTGGTGGCACAGTGGTTAAGAATCCACCTGCCAATGCAGGGAACACGAGTTCAAGCCCTGGTCCTGGAAGATCCCACATGCCGCAGAGCAACTAAGCCCATGCGCCACAACTACTGAGCCTGCACTCTACAGCCTGCAACCCGCAACTACTGAGCCCACATGCCACAACTACTGAAGCCCGCATACCGAGAACCCGTGCTCCACAACAAGAGAAGCCACCGCAATAAGAAGCCCACACACCGCAACGAAGAGTAGGCCCTGCTCGCCACAACTAGAGAAAGCCCGCACGCAGCAACGAAGACCCAATGCAGCCAAAAATAAATAAATAAATAAAAAATAATGTATGGCTTCTAAATTCTGACATTCTTTTTGCTACCCTAAACAAATGCTTATTTTTTAAAAATCTGGATACAGAGAAATATCTCTTAATTTTGTTTTATCATTGAAATAATTTTAACATTTATTGAATGCTTACTATGTGTCCTAGGCCCTAAAGTAAAAGCTTTTACAGGATATCCCATTTAATACTCTCAATAATGCTGTCAGAGGTACTATCATCATCTCCATTTTACAGATAAGGAAACTTAAACATCAGTTTAGTACATTGCCCAATATTACACAATAAATAAACAGCAAAGCTGGAATCCAGAAGTTAGCTTCAGAGCCTGCATTTTTAACTTGATGATTATTATCAAGTTGATTATTTTAAAAATTGGACAAAATCAACTTTAAATTAATTAAAAGATTAAGCACTAAGCTTACTTCACTAAGAATAGCTGGCTGAGGACAATATAATGGAGGAGCTGGAAGATACAAGCCAACCGGCACTAAGCCCCACAGTCTCTGACTGAAGTCCTTGGCAGAGTTTATCAGAAGCTGGAATGTCTCTGAAAGAATATCTGCATCAGCCATAACTGCTGCTTTCAGTACTTCCTGCACAGAACCAAATAGCAGATCTGCATCTTCTTCTTCAATGGGATCTAGCAAACACAAAATTAGGTAAAGTAGTTAAAATTTATATTATAGTTTTCATGTTATTTTGTAGGATAAAATTTCGTATCTGAAAAAGCTGATTGCCAAAAATGAACATATTGGTTGACATGCAAAACACCCAAACTTCTAGACAGAAACTTAATAAAGATTCTCTTACTTTTAAGATTATAGGTAATCAGATCACAAAGACTTTTCCAAAATTATACAAGATACTGTAATAACAATTATATAATAAAAGATTCTTGGAATATAGTTGTGACTCAAAAATAATAATAAAAGAAAAAATATTAATGGGAAAAATAAAATGTCAAGAGAGACTCCAAAATAATATACAACATTACATGAAGGCAGTGAGAGAGTAATTATTTTCTTTTTCATAATAGTCCATCACAGTACTTTTATAATAAAAAGGACTTGTGAAGCTAAAAAAACCCCCAGAAATATACAAAATAGTCATACAGTATGGCTTCAATTATATAAGTGTATGTACATATGGAGACATGTTCCAGAAGGCAAAATGCAGAGATGCAGGTGGCAGAATTGGAGACTTACGCACTTTTATATTACCAAATATTTTAAGCATACTTTAAGGTATAGAATATAATATGAAAACACTCACATACTGACTTCATCCTTGTCTGATATTAACATGTTTCCTACATTCAATTTAGATTAAAAAAGAATGTTGCAAATACAGCTGAAATTCCTTAGGTACCAATCATATTTCACTTCCTCTCTCCAGAGGTAGTCACTATCCAGAATTTGGTGTGGCTCTACTGAAACTCCTATTACACATATGTTGTGTCTTCCACAACATTCTATACAAAGCTTAACTTCTCTTTCATATTTTCCAACTCTTTTCTTTATATCTATACATTTTTATCTCTCTCTATATATTTTTTTGTGTGTGTATATATACAGAGATAGATCAAATTCATTTTCCAGTTCACTAACCATCTGCTGAGTTTTTTGTTTTTAAATCAGTTTGTTGAGGCATAATTTACATACACTAAAATTTATCCTTTTTAAGTGTACAGTTCAATGAGTTTTGTTTGTTTTCTGTTTTTTAAAATATTTATTTGGCTGCACTAGGTCTTAGCTGCGGCACGTGGCTTAGTTGTGGCATGCGGGATCCAGTTCCCTGACCAGGGATGGAATCTGGGCCCCCTGCACTAGGAGTGCAGAGTCTTAACCACTGGACAACCAGGGAAGTCCCCAGTTCAATGAATTTTGACATTTTCATCACTCCAAAAAAGTTCTTATACCCTTTTGTTGTCAATTCCCCCCTTACTCCCATGTAACCATTGATCTGTTTCTTGTCCCTATAGTGTTGTTTTTTATAAAATCACATAAATGGAATCACACAGTGTGTAGTTTTATTTCTGAGTTCTTTCATTCAGCATAATGGTTCTTCAATTCATCCATGTTGTTGCATGTTATCAGTAGTTTGCTACTCTTTATTAATTATTATTCCATTGTACAGATAAATTGCAATTTGTTCTTCCATCCACAAGTTGATAAGCATTTGGGTTGTTTCAAGTTTTTGGCTATTATGAAAAAGCTGCTAAGAACATTCAATATACAGGTTTTTCAGCGGACCTATGTTTTTATTTTTCTTGGGTAAATACCTAGGGGTGGAATCCATTGACTTTTTCTCTTTCTTTCTGACCCCTGGAAATTTCCCTTACTTTCTTTAAATCTTAGCCTTTAAATGCATATCTTTATATTTTATCTAGAAACACACTGTATCTATGTATTTATTGTAGGAGAGTTTTCAGATCATCTGAAACAATATATTGCCAGAACTGGAAGTTCAGACTGGGAATTTTTTAGTCCTTTTTTTCAAAATCAACCTTCATGTAGATACATTATCTTTTCATTTACTTAAAAAAAAACCTGACAGAAAATTATCAAAGAAATTTTCAGTCTGATTTCCAAGTATTATGAATTCTTTCCAGAAAGAGAAGTTATAATTAATAAGCTCTAGGAATCTAGAGAAGTCTCACTCCTTAATGGAGACAAGCACTAATAAAAGAAAACAGCTATCCTGGTTTTATCATTAAATATATGACTTTAAATAACAGACTTCATTACTTTTTGTCTAAATTTCCCCCTCTTTAAAACAGACGAATTTTATAGGGCTCCTGGGTAAATCCATGTATTACATGTAATATTATATTATTTTTTTATAATACCACTCAGAACTTTTCAAATTAAAAGCAAAAACCAACTCTATGATTTATGCATTAGGCAAGAGGTTCTAAGTACCCCTTGACATCTGAGATTCTACGATTCTATGACTGCAAAAGAAAACAATCTAAATGCAGCAAAATACCACTAGTATAAAGAAAGGCTATGTATGGAAAATCAGAATATCATTCAGATACTGAACATTGTATTTTGAACTGCATCAGTTTGGGATGCTCCCATTATTAAGAATAAATAGCAAAATTTTATTTTTGATAAGCTTATTACTTCAAAGCATTAATATATGTGTGGGTACTTAAAAGCTTTTTAAAATACCATAAGCTTTATATTAATTAAGCCGATACATGTGTCGACCATACATAGGTAACACACCTGTAAACTGTTTGTATTTTGAGCCCATTTCTTTTTTTGCTTCCAAAGAGGCCGGCTGACCTAAAAAACACTGCAGTTTTTCCTGGAAAATATGTGCTGGAGTCATATTTAACGGTAGATTCAGACCCTTTTTCCTGGACCTGAAATCACATCAAATTAAGGGAAAAGAATACAAATTTTGAAAAAAGGAAACATACACACATCAAGAGCTAAACATGAAATTTTAAAGAACAGAGAAATTCACTTTATTCATCCTATATTTAGACAAGAAATAAGCAAGGAAATACTGTATTAAGGATAGTATTAAGGCTTTCCATAATTATGGTACTAATATATCTCCTCATCCTTACCTCCCACTGCTGCCCTACAAATGTACTCTATCCAAACCAAGCCAAACTTGCTTTTGCCAAATGCCTTTGCTCACATTTGGAATGTTCTCTCTCCCTACAGCTACTCAGTTTGTCATGATCCCATCTTCCCTTCAATGCCCATCTCAAATGACATCTCCCACATAAAGTATTTCCTGTCCTTCCCTCACTTGACACTATTGCTCTCCCTACTGTACCATGGGCACTTTTCTTACCACACTATGTAAATTGTAATAATGTTTTGTCCTATTTTCCCTATTAAACTATAAATGCCTAAGCATAGAAACTATGTACCATTTAAGTTTACAATCCACTAAAACACCTGGCATAGAGCTTGATAAATAATAATAATAAACATACATACATTGTTAATAACACACATACATTGTTAATAATAAACATATTAACAATGTATGTTAATAAATAAACATACATTGAATTATTGAATTAAAAAATATAGAAGACACAGCAATACCATAACCTTCAGAATAGTTAAAATATAGGGATTAGTTTGATTAGCTTAAAACTCAAATCCTGTTTGGGAAAGACAAACTTTCCCATTGACTGTAGGCCCTTTGAGGGCACTACTAACAAATTAATGTGCTAAATAGATGTTTTAACACTGTAAGTAAGCCTCTGATCTGTCCAATACAGTAGCCACTAGATGTATACAGCCCTCTAAATTTAATTAAAATTAGATGGAAAATCCAGTTCCTTGGTCTTATTATCCACATTTCAAGTGCTCAATAAATACATGTGGCTAGTAGCTATCAGATTGGATAGCACATACAGAATATTTCTATTACTGAAAAAAGTTCTATTGGACAATGCTGAACTAAGGATTCCACAAAATGCATAAATACCAGCAATGACTGAAATAAAAAATATTTTAGATGACCATCATACTTTCCTAAAAATACATACCTTGTGAAATTGCTATCATGTTTACAGAACAGCTGCAAGGCCACACCAATGGAAACAGACGTCTTCCAGTCTCCAAGTTTCTGTGCCAACCACACAGCTTCTGGAACCAGGCCACCAATAAATAATAATTCAAGGGCATATTCAACTGTCCACACATTAGAAAGATTCTGCTCTCTAACAACACTGGCCACCTTCGAGTGTTGCAGAGGAATAAGTCGAAAGGGCTGCTCTGTGAGTAAATTAAAGAAAATGGATTTTACAATTATATATACAAGAACTCACACCTCTTTTTATAGATCTCTTCAATCAGTATTTCCTATACAAAACCACAACAAGGAAGATACATACAAAATGGCCTAAAATAATGCTTAACGTACTCTAGAATAGTCTTTTTAACATTGAACACTGTGTCTCTTTAGTGGGTCATGAAGCAAATGTCAGCATTCCTAAAAACATGAAACTGAGTAGACATAGAAACAAAAGAGACAGTATCAGAGTGCATTACACAAAATAAAGGTAAATAAGTACAGTTTAATGAAACTTTTTGGTCAGATAATATAAACGTACACACACACGTAAACGTACCGGTCACAGTGTACAGTTTACTACTGTGGGCTGCTCTGAAATATATAGCTATTTCTCCTACTGCATTATGAAATCTGGAGGGCAGAGACTGCATCTTACCTGACTTTGCATTCCTCATAGTGTCATGGGATAAAAATCTAGTTTGAGGTAATACTCAAGCATATTAAATGTTCAATGTTCAGTGTTTAACAGAAAATAGAAAACTGTGATTTTCAGTAATCCTGAACAAATGACAAGATTTCAGTCTGGCCTGAGATTAAATACAAAGGGTAATAATATCCCTCTCCCCAGCCTTCTGTATCTTTCCCTAATTAAAGTAACTTGAATAAGAAAATTTGAAAATACTATGACAGAACTGTTATCTTTTAAAAAATACATATTGCTAAGATTTTCACTCACTCCCTCAAAATAAAACTGGTAATTAGTATATGAAGGTTTTTGCTCCTTGAAATGAAATGATTAGTTTCTTATGTGATCTGCATAGGCTCTGCCCACACCAAGCACTAACATTTTAGCTCTTTGACAAAGATATGGAAAGAAACGAAAAATTTAGTCAATCAATGACTGTTTGATTCTGCATAGGCAAACAGCCAGGAGACTGATGAAATTTTTCCAGTTTTTAATTCACTATGAGTAAGGCACTGTACCATTAAAAGAATTTGAATGATTTAATTTTCTGAAATTTTTACTGCTTTCACACAGCAAACATCATACCAAATAAGCAACTCAAATCCACAATACATTCTGCCACTAGTTCTGATTTAAAAGATTAACATGAAATATATTCTAAGTCAAGCCTGCTAATATCATTTTTCAAGACAGAGGGAGATTAAAGAAATTAAAGCATATATAACAAGTTTCAGATATTTAAATTGTCAACAATCATAGTCTAGTCTCGGGCATAGGAAAAGAACACAAAGTCTTCTCTCCTACTCTCTCCTCTAACTGGGAAGATATTTACGTAGGGAATAAAAAGGTGTGTCTCTGAGCTTTTATGAACATTTATGAGTCTGCCCAGAAACAATTCAATAACTCTGTCACTTTTCTTCACAAAGTGTGATAAATATCAGTCTCCCTTAGGTATGTAAAGTCATCTGTAAAGATAAAAATCATTAGCAAAGAGCAAAAGTCCTATAAATATTGTAGGACAGAAAGATAAGAAATTGAGATAAATCTTCTGAATACCAGGATTGTACTTCTTTTTTTTTTAAGATTTTTCTAAAAACCACATGAGGGCTTCCCTGGTGGCGCAGTGGTTAAGAATCCGCCTGCCAGTGCAGGGGGCACAGGTTCGAGCCCTGGTCCAGGAAGATCCCACATGCCGCAGAGCAACTAAGCCCGTGCGCCACAACTACTGAGACTGTGCTCTAGAGCCCGCAAGCCACAACAACTGGGCCCACGTGCCACAACTACTGAAGCCCACGTGCCTAGAAGCCACCACAATGAGAAGCCCGTGCACAGCAACGAAGACCCAATGCAGCCATAAATAAATAAATAAATATTTAAAAAAATTAAAACCACATGAGTTCTGTCTCTCTCCTTCAGTAAAATTATATGGATTAAGGATACAATTTGTTATCAGAAACATTATTACCAAAAATAGGGAGCACAAGTAGTAAATACCTCACTTGTGACAAAATAAAGAGAGCTTAAATAAAAAACTATTGTAATAATTAGTGTCAAATGTACAAGGAAATAAGTAATATCCAACTGAGAGGTTCAGTCAGAGGAAAGCATAAAGTGAGAGAAAGAAGCACAGGCTGTTCTCAGGGAGAAAAGGACGGAGCACCAGCTGAAACTGAGTTAGTGGCCAATGGAGAGGGAAAGGGGGGAAGGTAGATCCTGGAAAAACAGAGCACCTGTTTCTCTGTTTACACCAGCTCCCTAAGAGAAGCCATAATCAGGTCAGGGCCAACTTTTCTTCCCCAGGGAAGCAGACACCTCTGAAAAGGAACCTCTAGACAATTTCCTTTCTGATCCTACCTTACATATAAGGCTCTCTAGGGTCTAGAAGCTCCTGAAAACCCTGACGACACTAGAGTCTAACACTACTGTTGAAGCATCCAAGTGGGTGAGGACAGTCCTCCACTCCCACCCACACCCTGAGAAAATTAGAGTCCAAACACATAGTTCAAAATCCACAGTTCTGTGATTAAATCTGATGACCACTTGTTGCTACTTCTATTAAACTTCTAATTATATTACATCTTGTACTACTCTATGTGTGCCTTGTACATGTTTATCAGTTCGTGTTATTTCCTGCTTAAAGCCCTCCAATAACTTCCCACTGTACCTAAAATAAAATTCAGATTTCATACCCTGGCTTACATCACCTGGCCATCTATCTCTGTCTTCATCTCATACCACTCTCTACCTCACCCTCTGTGCTCCAGCTACACCAGTCTTTCAGTTTCTCAGACACATCAAGTTTGTCCTTGCTCTAGAGCCTTTGCACAGGCTCAGCATATAATGCTCTAAGTCCTATGCGTCCATGGCTGGCTCCTTCTTGTCATTAAGAGTTCAGTTTAAATGTCACCCCCGCAGAGAGCTCTTCCCTAAAGTCACCACCTCAACTACCGACTCAGTCACAATACATTTCTCTACTTAGTTCTCTGCATAATAATTGTCACCATTTGATAGATCTTTGTTTATATATGCATCTATTTAATTTTCCGTCTCAATCTATTAGATGTACTTCCATAAAAGAACAGGTATTTCATCTGTTTTGTTCATGGCAGTTAGGATAAATCTGTTCCAAATGTCAAGACAAGACAAAACTACAGATGTTTTCATATTATTAATTTCATATGGTGCAAGCTAATATATTTCCAGCACCTACAACACTACTTGACACATAGCAGGCACTAATAAAAATTATTGGAATGAATGAATATCATAGAAATCTGTGTACATGCTTATTTCCATTAGGGTAGGGCAGTTACCTCACACAGATTAGGTACATTTTGACTCTATTAATGAAATGATTAAGTAGAGCAAAGAAAATGATTCAAATAAAATTATAAAAGTAAAATGTCCAAATAAAATTAAATTCTAAATTAGCGTACTCAAAATTTGTTAAATTACATTTTTATAGCCCTTTTACTTTAAAAATGGAAACTTTATAAATGCCAATGTGTCCAAAATTCGCAATTTAAAAATACATATTCAATAAAAACAAGTCCAAAGCAATTACCTTTCTCAGATTATATTCATTCGTAAACAGTCACTTGTGTATCTCCTTAGCGTTCAGGCACTGAGCTAGAACAGTTTTATTTCCATGGACTAATGATCACCGTATAATAGGATTTTAAATATTACATGCAAAAACAAGGTGAGAAAATTATTTGTTTACCTGTTTTAATATGAAGGGGAGGAAGAACATTCACATTGTGAGGTGGCAAAATGCAAAGCAGCTGATTGGTGAAATAGGAAGCCATGAAGCGGGCCATGGACTGGACAACCCTCACCGCCGCTTCAGGATGAACGTTTCCAGTCACTCCAAACTCACAATGAGACTTCTCAGGAACTGCAGGATGCACCAAATGACCAAAGGAGATTCTGATCAAACTATCAAAAGTAGTAATATTTAAGTTCCCAACATTATGCAAGAAGAAAATTATAATTACAACTTTTTTCTGAGATGAACACCCATGGCCTACACAAGTTAATTTATAATAGCTATCTACACTTCTTGAAGACAACAGAACAAAACTTATTAGCTCGTAATTATGAGCACATACACTTAGGAACTCTTTTAACCTCAAGCTACTAGTTTTACCTAAAAACATGGAAGGATCTATACAAACAATCCAGCCATAATGGACTTGCAAGTTTAGCATTTCATTATTTATTTTCCCTACTTTCTTCCCTTTCTAATTTTCTTTCTTTAATGAAAGGAGGCAGGGTTTACTACAAAGATAATCTGAAAAGCACCAGAGCAGTGATTCTTCATGCTTTTTTCTGTACCATTAGGTCTGGATATTATGATATACTTCCATTAGTAAGAGTAAGTCCTTACCATAAGATTCTTCTGGGAGGTATGGACAAAAGGAACACGTGGAGTGGAGGGAGAAGGCAGGGGAGGGAGAGAGTTACATCACTATTTCTAGGGTGACTCTGATATAAACTAGTAGGAGCAAACATGTGTCATCCCTATTTGAAAATCAAAACTCAATAATATAAATTGGCATTCAGATATATGTAAATAAACAGTTAAAACTATTAAACACAGATAAATACTAAGTTAACATTAATTTTTATAAAATGTATGGCCCCAACAATGGCAAAGTATCTTTCTTTCTCAGAAGTCACTTGGGGGGAATTCCCTGGTGGGCCAATGGTTAGGACTCCGTGCTTCCACTGCAGGGGTCCCGGGTTTGATCCCTGGTTGTGAGAACTAAGATCCCACAAGCCACGTGGCACAGCCAAAACAAAAAAAAGAAAAAAAAGAAAGGAAGTCACTTGGTAGGTATTCACAATAATATTAAGTTCGATATGTGTATGGCCATTTCTATCTTGTCACTTCTTGGAAGCTTGTGCCTGGTTTCCTCCGGACTTCACCCCATGCTCCTTTTCCCTTTGCTGATTTTGCTTTGTATCCTTTCATTGTAATGAATCATAGATGTGAGTACAACTATACACTAGGCCCTGTGAGTCCTCCCTGTGAATCCCTGAACGTGGGGGTAGCCTTGGGGACTCCTGACCCAGTAGGGATATGATTGATATACTCTAAACAACTGTCATTAAAAATTAAAACAAATACATTACAATAGGTTCAACTTATCTTGAAATTTATTATCAAGTCATGACAATACTACCGAAAAAAAAAAAAAAAGAATATCAGTCAGTTAAAAAGTCACACATAAAAAAAAAAAAAAAAAGTCACACATAAAAGTCTTCCACTCATACACAGCTACCAGTCCTTTTGGAGGGCAATTTGACACCAGGCATCAAAAGTCTTAAAACCATGGATTCTCTTTGATCCTGTAACCTCATTTCTCAAAATTTAACCTAGAGATATTATTAGTAATGTTCACAAAAATTTATGTACACTACAGCATTATTTAAAACATCAATAGTAAATAGGTGGCACCAATCTAAAATGTGCAATAATGAGGAAAAGGCTTAATAGGTTTTTAAAAAGAATTATTTACATTGGAAAATATTCATAATATTAAGTTTAAAAGATTATAAAACAGAATATACATACATAAATGTATATAGACAAAAAAGGGTAGATTAAGTGATTTTATTTTCTTCTTTAAACCTTTCCATATTTCAAAATTGTCTAAAATGAACTTGTACTACTTCTGTAATGAACACAAACATTTAAAAAGACAAATATCACCAAAAGTAAGAAATCTATAAACAGTGGCTGCATATGACATCACTTATATGTGGAATCTAAAAAGATGATACAAATGAACTTATTTACAAAACAGAAACAGACTCACAGACATCGAAAACAAACTTATGGTTACTAAAGGGGAAAAGTGAGGGGGAGGGATAAATTAGGAGGTTGGGATTAACAGATACACACTACTATATAAAAACTAGATAATCAAGAAGGACCTACTGTATAGCTCAGGGAGCTCTACTCAGTATTCTGTAATAACCTACGTGGGAAAAGAATCTGAAAAAAAATGGATATACGTGTAACTGAACCACTTTGCTGTATACCTGAAACTAACACAACATTGTAAATCAGCTACACCCCAGTATAAAATAAAAATTAAATTTTAAAAAAAATGCAGAGAAAATATGAATACCAGAATAAAAATGTCATGGTATTCTACCATCTATCTCACCTCAAAACAAACAAAACAAGGGGCTTCCCTGGTGACGCAGTGGTTGGGAATCCGCCTACCAATGCAGGGGACGCGGGTTCGTGCCCCGGTCCGGGAAGATCCCACATGCCACGGAGCGGCTGGGCCCGTGAGCCATGGCCACTGAGCCTGCGCGTCCAGAGCCTGTGCTCCGCAACGGGAGAGGCCACAACAGTGGGAGGCCTGCGTACCACAAAACAACAACAACAACAACAAAAAACAGTGGCTGAAGCCAAAGAAACCAACACTGTTCTGATAAACTAGTGAAAATCAAAGAAAGGGTTTTACGTAAGAGATGGGCCCCACTTCTCAAACTATTTTTAGAAGACTTTGTAAACTAACTTCTTTTGATCACTATTTTCCATCAGTAAAATGATGTTCTAAACCAATAATCAGTTATTAGAAAAAAACCAAAACAAACAAACTCCATTAGAGTCATGAACTCCATTTAGAAAGTTCTGATATATTGAGCCGTTCTGACACATTCATACGCATAATATATATCTAATGGTCTACGACCGTATAACTATTATAACTATATTATGTGTTCATTCATATATATCTTTTACTCTGGTTACTGCTTAATTTAAATACACCTCTTTTAAAAAGGACAATCTAAATATTCTGCAGCCTATTAAGCAATTTTAAAAAGACTCAGAATACCTCAGAAAGAGATTTTCATCACTTTACTAAACAACCTTAAGCAACCATTAAAGAAAATATAAACATATCAAGGAAAAGTACTTGGGTACCTGATATAATGTCTAACAAATAGGGCTGTGATACAACAATTGTATCAGTTCAGCAGGCAATTACTGCTAAGCCTAGAGACCCAAAGATTAAAAACAAACAAAAACATGATCCTTGCTACTGAGAAGCTGACAGTCCAAAATTTACCACAATAGGGCAGAGCAACCAACTTTTATGTATAAGCAATTTCATATCTACACTTATAAATACAAAGTATTAATATTAAACAAACTGATTTTTGAAAAGCATACCTGAACAATCTTCCTCTTCTTTTACAGGTAGGTGGGACCATATCAGTATTTCTCTTACTAGCTGATCACATAATCCTTGAGCATCATTTAAATTATAGTTATAGAGGTGGCAGTACAAAAGGGAAAGATAATAGCGTATCTGAAGAAAACATATCCTTCTTCCTCCTTAAACAGGGAAGAATTACATTTACATTAAAAACATGTTAGCTAGGTAATGTTCTTGAGCTAGGTAGCTAGGGTAGACAGGAATGTTCGGTTTATAAAAATTCATCAAGCTGTACATTCATGTTATGTGAACTTTTCTGTACCTGTTTTATACTTTAATAAAAAAACAGGTAAGCATTATTTTGTTCTTTTTCATTTTAAGTTCTGAACAATTTTATTTTCTTTGATCAGGCCCTAGGATGACTAAGAATTTATCCAAAGAGAGGTGCACATCCTCCTTATCTCGGTACTAAGGTCCACTAACGACATCTATCCCAAGTACACATGGTATGAAACAGAAGGGAACATGCTAAAAATAAAATTTTTTTAAAAACCACACAAGAAATCATACAAATATCAGACTGTCAAAGAGACTTTCCAAAGGAGAAGAAACACTATCCAATAAGATAGGAGTCCCTGACCACTGCCTTCAAACATCTGAAGGGTGCTTAGGACTGAGACTGCTGGCTGCCTACTCCTTATCTATTCTTTCTAAGTAAAAGAACTCTAATTTTACTTGAGGTTACAATGCACCCAGATCACAGTTTCTTGCTAGATATGGCCATGTGAAAATATGACAAGTTCTGAACCAAGAGATAATATTGTATAGAACTGCTAGAAAAGCTGCTTAAAGAGAGGTAACTCAACTAGGAGGTACACCCTTTTCTTGCCCTTCCTGCCTTCCTCCTTTCTGTTAACTAGATTATGTACATGATGCCTGAGACTTCAGCACCCATCTTAACTCAGCTTAAGACTGGAGGCAATGCACTAAGGACGACGGTGTAGAAAAACTAAAGGAGCATGAGTCCTTGATGAGACCACAGAAACACCGAATCAGCCCCAGACTATCAACTTCTGGCCTCATTTCCTAAGAAAGAGAAATAAACTTCTTTCTTGTTGAAGCCAGTTATTTTCAGTCTCCATTACAAGAAACCATACCAAATGGATACAGTTGGAAAATAAATTAAATGAAAAGGTCTACAATGAGACTCACTATGAAAACTTTTCTTCATGAGAACTTATCACCTTGAATGTCACTCTTCTTCATCCAGTTGGACAATCCCCAAATCTGAGAACTACAGTAGACTTCTCTACTCAAGTCCAATTGATCAAACCTCTTAAATACCTGACAAATGTGACTTCTGTCCTCCAGTACTCTTGATGTTGCTTTGGTTCAGGACCTCCTCAACTAACTGTCTTGCTTCTAGGTAAAACCCACATCTCTACACCACATTCCTATGAATGGCCCTCCATAATGTATTGAAGTGATCTTTCCAAATGGCCTATATTTATTTGAAAAGTTCTTTTTCTTACATAAAGTACCTTAACTGACCCCACTGTCTTCAGGATAAAATCTTAATCCCATGGCACTGCAGAATATCTTCCTTTATCATCTGTTCTCTACCTCTCACTTTAGCACTCACCACCCTATCCTCAATATTACACACATATTTCAAATAACCTGGTCCTGTTAAAACTACCTGCACGTTTACCAAACTGCCATGGTTTCCCATGCCTTTTTGCTTTAGGAATGCTATATCCTTTGTTAAACCATTCCCACTCCTTCAATTGGACAATTTTCACTCAATTTTAAATGTCAGCTCCTCCAGGTTTTCCCCAGACTGATGTTTGCACTCCAGCTCAGACTGTGTGCTTTCCCGGAACCTACCATAAAACATAATTAGAAACATGCTAGTTGTTTACGTGATCTATCCTCCAGATTGTGGGCAACTTTAGGGTAAACTTGTTTATTTCAGTTATTCCTATTGCCTAATACACATAGCAGGCCCTCAATAAATACCGGTTAAGTAGATAAATTAATGAAACATACAAAGCCACATCAGACAGAAAATAAATTTAATAATTGGCCAAACCTGACCAGGTAGTAGTTGCAGTCAAGGATAGCTCCAAGGTCACTATCTGAGAACCTCTGTCATCTTACTCATACCCTCAGCCCTATATCATAAAAGCTATCACCAGTTTCTAGAATCCACACCCCTAGATTCTCATCAAAACCTCGATGCAGGAGACCTTCCCTGTTGGTCCAGTGGTTAAGAAACCGCCTTCCAATGCAGCAGACACAGGTTCAATCCCTGGTCGGGGAACTAAGATCCCACATGTCACGGGGCAACTAAGCCTGCACACCACAACTTCTGAGCCTGCGAAACGCAACTACTGAGCCCATACGCTCCAGAGCCTGAGTGCCACAACTAGAGAGAAGCCCGTGTGCTGCAATGAAGATCCTGCGTGCCGCAACCAAAACCCAATGCAGCCAAATAAATATTAAAAAAAAAACTCCATGTAGCCCATAATAAGTCTAACTCACAAGAAATTCTTTTTTTTTTTTAATTTTTTAATCTTATTTTATTTTTGGCTGCGTTGGGTCTTGGTTGCTGCACGCGGGCTTTCTCTAGTTGCAGTGAGCGGGGGCTGTTCTTCATTGCAGCTTCTCTTTGTTGCAGAGAACGGGCTCTAGGGGTGCAGGCTTCCGTAGTTGTAGCACGCAGGCTCGGTAGTTGTGGCATGTGGGTCCAGTTGCCCCATGGCATGTGGGATCTTCTCAGACCAGGGCTCGAACCCGTGTCCCCTGCACTGGCAGGCAGATTCTTAACCACTGTGCTACCAGGGAGGTCCGACAGGAAATTCTTAAAGTTGAATTACTTAAGGGCAGAGAGCCTTAGCTCCATGTTTCTATAAGTCTGTAATAAGGTGACAAATTATCTGACCCATAGTTTCTCGTTTAGATACTTACAGTGCACTAAATGACAAAATATATATTTTTTAAATTTGGGATTAAGTCTCATTTTTTTCCCTATCAACAATCAATCACAGGTTCCATCACTAATCAAAAAAAGGACAGAGGAGCCTTATCTATGGATAACAGAAAAAATTCTTGGTGCTACAATTTCCAAGACTAAGAATAATTTTAAATAACTATTTCTGACAGTAAAGGTACCTACAATATGTATTCTATTTGAGCATTAAGAAATTGTGAGCACTCAGAAATCTGAAATAATTTTGAAGCTCAACAGCATGCTAGAATATGGTCCTACCAATATTATGGCAAATATTATTTTTTAACACTCCCCTACCTTTCTCTTGGGTTTCTTGAAGAGCTTTCTTCCATAGTTGAACAGACTTTTCATATGATCCTAATAGGAAACACTCTTCCCCTACAAAGTTTTTAACCAAAAATTAGTGCTGGTTAATTAAATTCCTTTATAAACACGTACTTGTTTTAAAATTTAGTGGATACAACTCCACCAGAAATTATTTTGAAAAGCAAATAATTGCAACCAATTAATAAAATCAAAGTCCCACTAACTATATCACTTACTCCTGGAGTTAGAAATTGTTTATAAGATACTGACCATTGATAGATTTAAGTTCTAAGGTCTGGTTCAAGAGAACTCCAGCAGTCTGCAATTTAGCCTGTATATGACATAACAGGGACTTGACAGTAGATGCTTCATGTGTCATCTTTTCAGTTAACTGTATGTCATCTTCAGGAACTCTTTGACTTAATTGTGTTTGATACCATAAAGTTTTTCTGTACAATACTCTCCAGAGAACAATCAATCTGCACACAAAATCAGGTAATCATAAGAATCAAATTTCAGACTAGGGATAAGAATGAGTATAGCCTCCTCATTAGCCCTTTTATTTCTGCATGTATTCTTCACTGAGGTAATAACATGTATACAAACTGATCAGATTTAAATATAGCACAAAGTCCACAGATCAAAAAATGCATATTTTTAAAACTTTCATAAATGCTTTATGTACCTGTGGTCATTTTTCTATAGTGCTTATCTAAACCAAAATCCTTCAACAGTATCATGGATGCCCAAGACTAATAAAATATATGTGTTGAATAATATCTGGCATAAATTCTATAACATAAAATCTATAATGCTGAGTGCTAATGGGTACAAGGTTTCTTTTGAGGGTGATAAAAATATTCTGGAATTTGTGCTAATAGTTCTACAAGCCTGTGACTATACGAAAGATCACTGAATTGTACACTTTAAAATGGAGAATTTTACAGTATGGGAATTATATCTCAATTTTGAAAAATCTATAAAGCTGATGGTCTCCTAATATTAAAGTCATTATACCTGTGTCCTGGCTGTTGAACAAAATTTAATACTTGAGGACGAATCTTGAAAGACGAATTCCAAGACCAGTTTTTCCGAGCACCACTATCTTGAAACATTTGAAAAATGGGTACCACCAATGAGTCTTGCTTTGCTGTTCTACTTCCATCAGTTGATGCTGAAATAACTTCTGGTTGAAGACTGTATACGCCATTTAAATGATCAGCTACCATTCTGAGTAAATGAAAACAGGCTAAAAGTTTCTTTGAGAATAACTGATTCTGTTGTTGCTGTGTCAGCAAAAGCTTTATAGTATTTGAGGTCAGCTTTACCAAATGTCCTACATCTTGTCTGTATCTCATATCCCAGTACTGGATTGATAAACACTGATGAAAAAGTTGAAAGATACAAAGTACCCATGCATTATGTCTTGGGCTCTTGCTTAAAAAAAGATCAAGTTCGGGGAAAGGACATTTTATAAATTGAAGAATGTACAAAAAATGAGTGATACAAACTACTGTGTAATTTAACATTAATTTTTTTTCTGTCACATTTTTTGAAATTCCTATAGTCCATGCTGCAAGGAGATTTTTCTGGACAGAACGCAGTTCTGTAACAGTTTCATCTGTCTCCTCAATATTATCTTTTGCATGTATGGTATCAAACATAGAAGCAAATTCCAGTCTTCCTTCTTGGGCACTACTAAACAACAGATCCTTCTTTTGGTTCCAAAAAGAAAATAAGTTGTTTGGAAAATTTTCGCCTTCATTAGTTTCTTCAGCTTCAAAATCCTAAAACATGAGTGAAAAAAATTATACTTAATATCATTTGATTCCTTACAAGTAGAATCACTTTAGTGCTCTCAAATTTCTCTTCCTTTTAATGAAAGAAAAAGAAAATATGTTTCTTGGAATAAAGTCAATACGTAACTGTTCAAAGTAAATAAAACACTGTTACTAAGTACCTGCAAATCTGCTATTTCTTCATTTAATTTCATTGTTTCTTCTGCCTGCAAGAATCTGGGAACAGTAGAATCAGCTAAATTTTCATTTCCGTGGTGTTTTAACAAGCTAGATCTTAGGGAATCCAGTGATTGCAAGTTCAGCCCTTGGCCTTTTGGCTATAGAAGAAAAAAGATTTCCAGAGCAAAATTTTATCGATAATTGTACTACAAACAATTAAAACATCTACAGATAACTGTATACAATCCAAGGCTGTCAGTACAGTTTTAAATTTGAAAGGACTAAGAAGTCAACTTTTACTAATGGTACCAAAAAGCACTATACCTTAGACAATATCAAACTTTGGTATGTTTTCTCAAGCCTCTGTGCTGAATCAAGTAGAAGGGATCTCATGAGCACTGATGGAGACAGATTATCAAGAAATCGAAGGGTTGTGACCATGTATCCATCAGAAATAATGAGGTAGGGTAACCGTGAATGTGCTTTTATAGAAAATCTCTGTCTCATAGGGTCACTATCAGAAGCTGATGAATCTACAGAATTATCTGAATCTTGAAGTGTAAACTGCTGTGGTCTAGCAAACAAACACCAAAATTCAAGAATTAGTAAGAGAAAAATCTTAAAGGAAACAATTATGTTATTCCAAAGAAAAAACAATTAAAAGTTCCAGAATGATGAAAATGCAAGCAAATTAAATGCAAAAATATTAAATGTGCATATATCTATGAGGAAAACATACGTGATTAAATAATACAGAGGTTTATGTGTTTTTTTAAAATTTTCCCAGCATTGTGGCACTTACTCTGTCTTGTTTTTAATCTAGTTTTATACAACCTTTTCCAGAAAATAATTGAGGCAGTTCATTTTTACTATTGAACTTACCTTTCCTTCTTACTATCTATTTAAATATACTTATAAGAATATAATTAGGAGCTATAAGTATATTTGTTATTAAGGAGGAGAAAGAAAAGAAACAGAGCACATTTGGAGAGGATGGTGATAAGTATAATTTTATCAGCTTAAGATTAAATCTGACTGAGTTTCCACATAAGTGTAGTTATTTATTGTTATGGTGGTGTACCTGATTCTGACTACTTAATATCACTGATTATTAACTTTGAAGCTTTATAACTATAAAGAGAATAGCAAAAATATAATTTTTTTTCTGGTTAGGAAACGAATCAAATATAGATTTTATTAGCCAAATGATCCACAATAGAAGATTGGTTTCAGAATGTACATGCTTTGAAATTTATAAAACCATTAAAAAGTGACTCCATGGGGCTTCCCTGGTGGCGCAGTGGTTGAGAGTCCGCCTGCCGATGCAGCGGACATGGGTTCGTGCCCCGGTCCGGGAAGATCGCACATGCCGCGGAGTGGCTAGGTCCGTGAGCCATGGCCGCTGAGCCTGCGCGTCCGGAGCCTGTGCTCCGCAACGGGAGAGGCCACAACAGTGAGAGGCCCTCATAACGCAAAAAAAAAAAAAAAAAAAAAAAGAAACTAATATTGTTATAAATGTTATATAAAATTTTTAATTTTAGAGGACAACACACTAAAATGCTAATAATTGTTATCTCTGAGGAATAGGATTACAAGTCTCACTTTCTACATTATCTAGTTTTGTAACATTTGATTTTTAAGTTTTTTTAAAACAATGAATATGTATTACTTTTGTAATCAAAAAAAGCAATCCATTTTGAAAGGCCCTAAATACTAATTTTAAAGGAAAATGTGAGGAAATTTAAGTCAATTATGAATCAGACCATAAGAAATAAGGAAAAACACTTTCACTGCACAAAGTGACAAGTTTTTCCATTAGAATTTTCTATTGCTAAAAATTAAGCAAAACTTTTTGCTAAATATAATCAAGGACACATCCCTCCTCAGTTTCTTTTCTATACAGTAAAGGGAATGGATTAATTTCAAAGACCTTTTCCAATGCTTCTGATTTGTAAATAGGTGTCTATATGTGTCTAGCCATATATAATAATATCAACATCAATAACAGCAAATATTTACTGAGCACTTATTTTATGCCAGAACTGTGTTAAAGCAATTTATAATTATTTATCATCTTACTTCATTCCCTCAACTCTAAGAGATTATTACTGTCATCTTCATTTCACAGTAAAAGAAACAGAGTCTTAAGAATAACTTACCCAAGGTCACACAACTAATAAGTAGAAGAACCAAGGTTTGAATCTTGTTCTGACTCCAAAGCCAAAATGCTTCATGATCTCACAATTAAAAATTAAAATATGGCTAAATTCTAAAGTCTACTACCCATTTCCAACAACTTTTCTCCTTTTTCCCTCTGGGAGAAAAGTAGATACATATGCCAAGTTAATTTTTATCTAAGTGCTCTGCTTTTGAAACAATAAAAGATATATCACACTTCTATTAATTTTTTTATCAAAGAAGTTACTTTTTTTAGTGCTACTGAATATTTAAATAACATATACTTACATAGTCACCATGTCAAATTTTCACCAGGATTAAGCCACAAAAAGAAACAGAAGAAAACTCTAAATAAGAAGCGGATATTGAGATGACAGACTCAAAGAAAGAATAAGACAATTTGAAAGATGAAATTATATTAAAAAAATACACAGTAAAGTAATACCAAAAGAGAAAAACTTCTGTAAATAAATTAAAACAATTCAAATGTCTCACCTATATGTTATTAGTGGGTGAAGAGGAATAAATTCTGCTGGCCCAAATTCTATAGAGCAACCAAATGTAATTAACGTTAGCAATTCACCTTGGCAGGTCAATAAAACCAGGGAGCCACGTTTTAATACACAAGCCAGAAAAAGACTATCATGAGTCCAGCTGATATCACCTACCCAGTAGGACCTAGAAAAAGCAAGACAATATGTTTAGAAAGGACTCTCTACAATGCCTTTGACAATTTATAATGGCCAAGAAGGGGTGAGATGCTTCAAAAAATAAGGTCAAAAGAATGAATAGCAGGCAAATGTCAATACATTTCATGTATTTTACTTCCCAGAAAAAAAGGTAAGAAAAAAGGAGTTTGCTCATAAACATCTACTCCATACAACATACAAATTAGAAATTTACTTAGATTCATAAGCAAATCATAAGATGAAAATAAGACCTAACAAAGTAAAGTTTTTGTCACTTACATTATAATTAGAACAACTTCTAATCCTAGTGGTGTCCAAAACTAAGATCTACTGGTAGATTTGAAGGTCAATACCACGCCTGTCTTCTCTGCAGCCTGCCAGAGCTCCACTCAGTAGCAGACTCCGTCTTCCTAAAGCCATCTTTACTACTCCTTAACTATCTGATAATATTAATGTTTCTTTCATGGAGACAGAAAAGTAGCTCCTCCTCATGTGAATGATGGACACCCTAAGTCAAACAGACCACTGAACTGAGACTATTAATTCTTCTAGAAAGAAAATTTTGGGGAGAGAAAGAAAATAAAAAGGCAAGGCTGGATGAACCTGAAAACTTTGGAAATTCAGAGAGCAGCAGAGAAAACAATTCAGAATAGGAACTTAGGAGGATCCAAGAGGAAATTTTCCTACTCTATAATCCTTCATAGGTCCACGTGCCATCCAAAATCACCACTTATGGTACTATCCACCCGTATGCAGAGAATGCTAACTTTGTTTAAAAAGCTAGAAACACCTCAGCCTGAGTATATAATGGTCTTCCCAACCCAGGTTTTTTCATTTCAACCTCTCTAACTTAGCCCAGTATTTCTCTACCCAGTCATAATTCAACTCCTCCCAAGATAACATCATCTATCTAAATATCTATTTAGACACCTACTGAATTATCAGTGCCTTAAACTTATTAAACTATTAAAAAAGAAAATAAAAACACTATTTAGAAATACAAAAGAACCCTTACCTGATAAGTGTAGCTGGAACCACAGGATTCTTATTACTACATCCTTTAAGGCTACCACAGAGTGTAACAAAATTCAGTGTGTTTATAAATAATACCTGAGTTGCCTAGAAAGAAAAAAAAAGATTAAAAAAACCATTAAAATTATTTTACTTATAATTCTGAAGACCTAGAGATCTATTATATCAATGAACTACCTAGTCTTTGCCAACTGGCAAGATAATACTGACCACCTATAACTTTTCTCTCTTTTATACTACATTTTAAGAATATCAGTTACCACTTTGCCCTTCTTTCTTCCTTTTCCATTATCCTCTTTTCATCTCTGAAGGCCAAATTCTGAAAATTACGGCAGCTAATGTAAATAACTTTACCAATTTACAATGTCAAGGTGGATCAGAAAACACCAATTTGAAGAATATAAAGTAATACTAAGGAAAAAAACTATACTCGGGGGAAAAAAAATCTCAAAACTGAACTAAACTCTCTTTTACAGGTTACTTCCAAGATAGATTATATTTACTGACCTTTGGGTCTTTCTGATTAAGAGTTACTGCCAGGGTAATGCCATCTCTTGAAAATGCAGAAATTAGAGCTCCTCTTGACTTTACTGATTCACATTTAGGAATCAGACTGCACAGAAGGCAATCTTGTTGTGCCCACTGAACATGGTATGTCAATGATCTAAGTAGTGAAATAATTGAAAACAAAAAGTATAGTAACTTTTAAATTAATATACACTTCATTACAAAAAATTAAAGGGTCCAACTAAATTCGTACATGTGCACATATATTTGGGGTCTCGTAGCAACTGTTCACAAGTTTCATCCAGGACACAAAAGAGCAACTGCTAGTTAAACAAGGTCCATATCAGAGTTTTGTTAATAATGGCATGTTCTGTAGCCAGCCCCAAAAACATCTGCATCCACTAGAAGTTTAGATACACATATTTCTACATTATTACAAACATTTTTACAGGTATTAAATAGGTGAGAAGAGGGGATTTTTAGGATAGTGACAATGTTCTATATTTGATATGAGGATGGTTACAGGCATATGTACATTTATCGAAGTCCACCTAGTTGTACATTTAAGATTTGTTCATTTTACTTTATATAAATTACACCCAAATAGAGTACTGCTAGCATAAAAAATAAAGAAAATAAACAGAAAAAAAAAAAACCTCACTATTTTACTAAATCTTAGTCACTATATGCTTTTAATGCATTCTTTCTATTCCATTGGGCTTTTTAAAATAAATAAAATTACTTTTAATTGAAAAAATACTTGAGCATTTAAAAAGTACAGTAGTAAATTCAAGTTATTTCCTTTTCAAAATTCAATTGATTTGGAACATCCCTGGTGGCACAGTGGTTAAGAATCCGCCTGCCAATGCAGGGGAGATGGGTTCGAGCCCTGGTCTGGGAAGATCCCACATGCCGCGGAGCAACTAAGCCTGTGTGCCACAACTACTGAGCCTGCACTCTAGAGCCTGTGAGCCACAACCACTGAGCCCACGAGCCACAACTACTGAAGTCCGCACACCTAGAGCCCATGCTCCGCAACAAGGGAAGAGACTGCAATGAGAAACCCATGCACCGCAACGAAGAGCAGCCCCCGCTCGCTGCAACTAGAGAAAGCCCGTGTGCAGCAACAAAGACCCAATGCAGCCAAAAATAAATAAATAAATAAATTTATTTTAAAAAAATTCAATTGAATTACTTTTCAAAGGAGTTATTTTTATAGTCTTAAGACAAGTAAGACCATAGTCTGCTTGTCTGCCTTACCTTTTATGTGTTCTTGATTCTAAGAAGGGAAACAAAATTAAAACAAGAAAAACTTTCTATAATAGACATTCAAAATGAAAAGTAAAGAAACAGAACAATACTTACAGGAAGAAAGAATTTGTAAAGCCTCAGAAGTTGATATTCACATTTCACTTACTAATCTTGTTACGTATTTATGGGCCAAAAGATAACAATGTTTTAAAAGGGATAGAGGGACCTCCCTGCCGGTCCAGTGGTTAAGACTCCATGCTTCCAATGCAGGGGGCACAGGTTCAATCCCTGATAGGGGAACTAAGATCCCACATGCTGCATGGAGCGGCCAAAAAAAAAAAAAAGCAGATAGAAAACTAGGAAGAAGGAAACATTTACCTCACCTTATAGATGTAAATACATTTTCATGCCACCGAATTGCTAGAAATGTTAACTTCAGGCATTCCCCGGAATAGAAAGTAAATGAACACAAGCAGCAGTCTCCAAATAACTGTAGATAAATTTAACATACTTTAGTATATAATTAATCTGAAAATAAATCAAGAGGACCTAGAGATTGTCATACTGAGTGAAGTCAGACAAAGAAAGAGAAATATCGTATGATATAGCTTATATGTGGAATCAAAGAAAATGATACAAATGAACTTATTTACAAAACAGAAACAGACTCACAGACTTAGAGAACTAATTTATGGTTCCCAGGGGGTAAGGGTGGGGAGGAGGAATAGTTAGGACGTTCGGGATTCACACATACACACTGGTATGTTTAAAATAAATAACCAACAAGGAAAAAAATAAAATAAAATAACTAAACTATAAATAAAATAAACTAATCCCTGAAAGAACAGCAAAAAAAACACAACCAAACAAAAAAACCCCACATATTTCTCATCATAAATAAAATAAATGAAACATATCAAGAGCCTGCTCATATTTTTACTCTTAACATGTAGCTGAACATTAAGCTAAAGACTAAGTAATTAATTTCTGAGCCACAGGCATATCTCAAATGGGAAATCAAGGTGCAGTTTACTCTCTTAAGAAAACACAGCCTTTACTCTGGCTACAACTGGAAATATTCTAATATATTTATTTTTCTCTTCTTTTACAGTTACATATTATTTATTTATTTTTAATTAATTTATTTTATTTATTTGGCTGTGTTGGGCCTTAGTTGTGGCATGCGGATCTTCGTAGCAGTGTGCGGGCTTTTCTCTAGTTGTGGCTCATGGACTCTAGGGAGCACAGGCTCAGTAACTGTGGCTCTCGGACTTAGCTGCCCTGCAGCATGTGGGACCAGGGATCGAACCCACGTCTCCTGCATTGGAAGGTGGATTCTTAGCCACTGGACCACCAGGGAAGTCCTTATAGTTACATATTATTTAAGTTAGGGCACTACCCATGGGGGTGGAGGAAAACAACAAAAGTTCAAAATGTAATTTCTAACAATAGTAGATCGGGTAATTAAATGTTGGTCCATACACACAAAGAGTATCATGCAGCTATTCTGAATGCTTTTAGTTAATGAACGTGTTATTCCCTGGGAATTAAATGGCTTACTTAATATCACTAATTCTAGCTTTTTTAAAAATCCAACAAATATTTATTTATTATTGGAATATAGTTTCTTTACACTGCTGTGTCAGCTTCCGCTGTAGAGCAAAGTGAAATAGCCACATGTATACATATATCCCGTCTTTTCTGGATTTCCTTCCCATTTAGGTCACGACAGAGCACCAAGTAGAGTTCCCTGTGCTATACAATAGGTTCTCATTAGTTATCATTTTATATTTGGAAGTGTATATATGTCAATCCCAATCTCCCAATTCATCCCACCACCCCCTTCCCCCTTGGTATCCATCGATACATTTGTTCTCTACATCTGTGTCTCTATTTCTGCTTTGTAAATAAGATCGTCTATACCATTTTTCTAGATTCCACATATATGCGTTAATATATGATATTTGTATTTCTCTTTATTACAAAACTAGTTATATTCTAAAACTAGGGAAAAGTATAACTAGGAAGCTCTAAGTTCAAACCATTTTTAATACACATCTTTTAAAATGTGACCAAGAAATATAAAAATACCTTTTCCGTGGTAATTTCACCATTACTATGACAATTAATGATGCCTGGAGATATATAGCTATGCCATTACACACTCTGCTCAACAGCTTCCCAGATGGTGTCTGTTCTTAGAGTCTGAGATCTCCACCACTTCTATAATACCCTGTCTGATTTGGATTTTACCTCATTTTTTATAAAGACAGCATGCACTACAGCTTCTTTATCTTCAGTGGAAGGCAAATGAACTGCTTCTTCAGGTATGATCTGGGACCATTGGCCCACCAATGAAGGGCTTTTAGAAGATAAGATATTCTTGAATTCCAAATGTTCCCAAAGAAATATGCATCCAGAAGGAGTTATAAGCAGAACTCTTTTCCCATTGCCAGATACATACAAGTACAGTCTCAAAGAGCTTGCTAGAAAACAACAAAAAAAAGTAATTACACCTCTGAAGTCTGAATTCCCACAAAAAAGTACAAATTTTATCTATTCTGACAATAAGGAACCTAAATGATGTTTCCATTCAGAATGTAAAACTAAGGCACTAGTAATAAACTAAAAGTACAAATTATAACATTTATCATGTACTCATATGTGATATTAGGAACCCACTGTTATCACAGATATGTAAGGCATGCCAGATTTTTCTTCTTCAGGATGAACCTAATTGTCACAAATAAACACCACCAAAAAAATACTTACAGATATAAGGAAAAATACATATATATACAGATATATATATTTACACAGAGATATATTTCTTTTCTCCTATATATCAAGTTAAACCAATTTAAACAAATAAAAATCTCCCACCTACTGCAGCTTTAATCATTTCTTTAGGCTTTTCAGTTGCTTGTATAGTTTTCAAACAATCTTGATCTTTGTTCCAGAGGAAAAGCTCCCCTGTAGCAAGTACCCCAGCCAGCCAGGCATCTGCTTCCAAAAAGGAAACGCAATACTTATAATCTAACATTTCCCTTAATATTACTCCCAAAATTATTTTTAAAAATACAGTTAATCTAGTCTTTTGAAAATATCAGTACTACTTAACCATTACTGGACGTTGTTAGGACTGTAACATCCTTCAACAAAGGCTGGAGACTGGGAATTTTCTTCTTTGTCCTTCCTGATAGCAAATTAATTTCATTTATGAATTTATCATCCAAAAGAAAAACAGCTTCATTTTCCTAAGAGAAGAAACATGTGAGAGACTTAAGAGATGCCAGAAGTTAATTCAGCCTCTTACCTAAGTAAGTTATCCCAGAAAAGAAAACAAAGTGACATTTAAGAAAGATTGTATATTTGTAACCTGAAGATTTTTCATTCTATCTTAAAGTACCTCTTACTAGAATTACTAGGTAGGATGACCTAACAGTTGCACTGAGATTTCTTTGGAGTTTAAAATTATAGGAGTGTCTTCCAATTCTGCTAGCCCAAACTGAGTTACCTGCTGTTATCTCATCAATCTGAACAGTAGTATGGGTAAGTTTTAAATTATCTACTTAGATTAAAATAGACACGGCTTCTCATTTCTGAAGCAGTGTCATGCTACTCCTAGACTTCAGTTTTAGAAAACATCGAGAAAATGATCTGAGCTTACTGGAAACCTTCCAGTTGGACACCACGCTGCTTCATCACCTGTGTGGGCATTCCAAGATTCACCAGGACACGAAACTCACCAAACATGTGCTTTTGCTCAAAAAGACCCTGTAGCTGGTAGTTTGCAGAGTGAAAGCCATGCTCATCCTCAACAATTGCAGAGAGGTCTTCTGGCTGTGCAATCTCAAAAACTGGGACTTGCAGGGTGAAGAAATTATGTCCCAGCATTCCCAGGAGAGCACAGCAGATGAGAGTGAGGATGATACATCATCCCAGGTCTCCAAGAGCAAAGCAACAGAGGACTGTGAAGAAGATTAAGCAAGTTTATGGAGAAAAGGAGCAAGAGAGTGATGAGAGTGGTGGCAACTCTGATTAGACCACAGAAAGACTGATGCTCCCTCCCCATCTCTGCCAGCCTGTTACCACACAAATACACAAAACCCTGCTCAGTAGGCAGGTGATCCTTCTACAGATGACATTGTGTTTTGTGAAGGCCATAGAACATTCTTTGATCTTAGAGGCAAAGCACACAGTTAACACATATTAGAACTGATATTGTATGATTAAAGAAAAACCTACCTGTCCCAACCAGGAGACTCGTGGCCAGGGTTTTTTCTGCTTGATACTCGTTGAAGTCAGAACTTCTAATCTTATCTCCATGCTTGCTGAGATATCAATGACCAATTAAGTCAAAAGTCACAAGATGCTGTAAAAATCAAAACAAAAAAATGATAATAGCCCATAATACTGAGGATCTTAATTTAGAATTTTCATAAAGTTTTAGTAGATTACTTTTTCATCAGCTCAAGTTAACTCTTTTTAAGGTAAGATGCTGACAATTTATTCAGTATCTCATCTTGAATAGTCAGACAAAATGTATTTGCTTTTCGACAAGTTATTTCTCAGACTATGAAGATAAACATGAACTAGGAGAACATCTTGACAATAGAGTTTCTATGTGATTTGATTTTCTCAGTGTGCCAGGTTGTATTTTCCAAAGATGGCCACAAAAATACCTCCCACCCCATATGCTCTTCTTACACTATGACCTTAATACTCCTCTCATTGAGAGCTCTGGTCTATGCCTCATCCCTTGAATTTGGGTGGGTTTTGACTACTTTGACCAAGAGTAAAATGGAAGTGATGCTATGCACTTCCCAAGGCTAGCTCATATAAGGCAATACAACTTTTACCTTACTCTATGGAATAATCACTCTTGAAGCCTTCAATCACCACATAAACAGTCAAACTGCCCTAAGTCACAGAGCTGTAAGAAAGTCCAAACTAGTTGACGTAAAAATGAAGCCCTGAGATAATATGAAGTAAAGATGCCCAGCAAGTCCCCATGCTGGTTGTGGGGATAGTTGTGGTAGAGGCCATGAACAGTTTGTCAGAGTCCTATTTGGGTAAGGGAAGCATACATAATCTTGGGTGAATGGCCCATTCTTGAGTGAATCTTGGGAGGATGTTCACGCAGTGGAAGAGCTTGGCACAGTGTATTGGAGCCAGGCACAGTGAGGACACAGAAGCCATAATGAAAGGGATCCCATAGACCAAACTGAGGACAATTTGAGCATCAAAACAATTACAATAATGGATTTAAAATCCATGGAATAGGGACTTCCCTGGTGGTCCAGCGGGTAAGACTCCACGCTCCCAATGCAGGGGGCCCAGTTTCAGTCCCTGGTCAGGGAACTAGATCCCGCATGCGTGCCACAACTTAAGAGTTCGCATGCCACAACTAAAGATTCTGCGTGCCGCAACTAAGACCTGGCACAGCCAAAATAATAAATAAATAAATATTTAAAAATAATAAATAGGGGGCTTCCCTGGTGGCACAGTCGTTGAGAGTCCGCCTGCCGATGCAGGGGACACAGGTTCATGCCCCGGTCCGGGAGGATCCCACGTGCCGCGGAGCGGCTGGGCCCGTGGGCCATGGCCACTGGGCCTGCATGTCTGGAGCCTGTGCTCCGCAACGGGAGAGGCCGCAACAGTGAGAGGCCCGTGTACTGCCAATCAATCAATAAATCAATCAATAAATAATAAAATCCATGGAATAAAATAGGAAACCATGAATCCATATAATTATAAATAAGTAAATTAATAAATTGAACATTTGATGAAAAATGGTATATTTACATTGTTTCAAAATATCTCCCTATAAAATACTCATTAATTACAAAAGAGAAAAAGTAACTTTACAATGAAGAAACCAGGCAGATTCCATTTTGTCTAGTGATCAAAATGAAAATTATCAGAATGGGACAAATGGAAATCACGTGCCACCTAATAGTTAAAATGAGAAAAACATCTCTGCGACATATGTACAGAGGAACACAACCTGAATCTAATCACAAGGAAATATCAGGCAAACCCAAACTGAAGGACATTTTACAAAATAACTGATCTGTAACCTTCAAAAGTTTCAAGTTTATGAAAGTTTTAAAAAGATTGAGGAACTGGTTCCAAACGGGAAACTTGACAACTAAATGCAGTCAGTAATTGTAAATTTTATCCTTTCACTATAAAGGACAATATGGGACAATTGGAAAAACCAGAATAGGAAGAAAAACTGAGGATTAGATGGTTGTAATAGATGAATGTTAATTTTCTGATTTTGATGGTTGTCTTGCAGTTATGTAGGCAAATGTCCCTGTCTGTAGAAAGTAGATACTAAAATATTCAGGGGTAAGAGAACATCAGTTGTCACTCTCAAGTGGTTCATGAAAAAAAGTTCTTTGTACTCTATTTGAATTTTCATATTAAGTTTGTGACTGTTCCAAATTGAGTCTTTTTAAAATTTTTAATATTGTGAAATCTTGAATAATGATGGCATTTGGTCATTGGCCTGGATTGTATTTAATCACAGCCTTATTCCTTTTTGTTTTTACTTTTATTTACATTTATTTTTTTGTGGCATTTATTCCCGGGCTGTAAGTTTTTGTTTCTTCAGTTTCTTCTGGGATACCTTTTTCTTCTGTGCAACCTCCTCTTCTGGTTTAGGCACAATCTGTTCTTCTTCAGTAAGGATCATCTCAATGTGGCAGGAAGAGCTCATGTATGGGTTGATCCGACTATGAGCTCTGTAAATCCTGTGCCACATCTTGGGGGCTTTGTTCACCTGGTTGTGCTCAGTGACCAGAGAATCTACATCTAAGCCCTTAAGTTCAGCATTTTTGAGCATCTGCAGTAAAAATTCAAGACTCTTTTTGGGTCACCGACCCCGCATCCAGCAGCACTGTTTGTCCTGGCCACACCTACCAACTCCACCACTGTAACAATGAAATGGCACACATTGCTTCTTTAAAGTAACATCCTTCAGACGCTTGGTGGGTTTTCGGATGTGCATACCCTTAATGTCCTGGGCAGTTTCCTGAGTGTTCTTAAAGTGAACACAAAGGGCTTCCATGGTGGCGCAGTGGTTGAGAGTCCGCCTGCCGATGCAGGGGACGCAGGTTCGTGCCCCGGTCCGGGAAGATCCCACATGCCGCGGAGCAGCTAGGCCCATGAGTCATGGCCGCTGAGCCTGCGCGTCCGGAGCCTGTGCTCCACAACGGGAGAGGTCACAACAGTGAGAGGCCCGCGTACCGCAAAAAAAAAAAAAACCAACACAAAGATTTGAACCTCTTGATTTGCATGATTTTGTGGGGTTTTCTGGGTCAAGGGAATAGCGAACCATTTTTAGAGGTCACTTCAGACCACTTTATAGCCTTATTCTTTCTTTTTTTAAAAAATTCTATCTTCCTAATTCTTTTTAGTTTATGAAATCCAAAAAAACTGAATTTATTTGGTATTATTAATGCCATCTTTAATAATAGCTGAATTTTTAAAAATAAAATAAGCTTTAAATGAAAGACTATTCAAATACAGCACAGAATGACCGATTAAGATGCTAACCACCCTCATATTTTATACTGTAACGTTATGTTTTTCAATTCCTCAGAACGGTAATATTCCAGATGACTACTTCCTTAGACACTTTATTTTTAAGTAATTTATTTAAAATAAATAATTTCAAATATTTATTTTTAAATTTTTAAATATAAATATTAAAATCATAAATAAAATTAATTCTTTAAAAAGCGCTAACCAAATGCAAGAGGAATAATGGCATTAGAAAAGCATTATTTGCAGCTCCCAATGAAATAACAGATCTAGTCAATAGTATCAGTGGCTGCTAAAACTATTAGGTGAAAGTAGATGGGGAACTCTATAACAGGTGGACTGACATGCCCTAAACCCACTAATGAATCTTTTTTTTTTTTTTTTTGCGGTACGCGGGCCTCTCAGTGTTGTGGCCTCTCCCGTTGTGGAGCACAGGCTCCGGACGCGCAGGCTCAGCGGCCATGGCTCACGGGCCCAGCCGCTCCGCGGCACGTGGGATCTTCTCGGACCGGGGCACGAACCCGTGTCCCCTGCATCGGCAGGCGGACTCTCAACCACTGCGCCACCAGGGGAGCCTGAATCTTTTTTTTTTTTTAACATCTTTATTGGAGTATAATTGTTTTACAATGGTGTGTTAGTTTCTGCTTTATAACAAAGTGAATCAGCTATACGTATACATATATCCCCAAATCTCTTCCGTCTTGCGTCTCCCTCCCACCCTCCCTATCCCACCCCTCTAGGTGGTCACAAAGCACCAAGCTGATCTCCCTGTACTATGCGGCTGCCACTAATCAATCTTAAAATTACTAACAGTGAGACAAATAGACATTGTATTGCCCGTGACATGATGCTTTGTAGACAGGAAGTACACACAGCCATCTATGAAATATTCTTACAAAGACAGAAAATTAAAAACTGAACCTGAATCTGTGTCTGAATCAAACTACCAGATGACAAGAAATAAAGAGAATGAAGGAACATATTAAACACACCAGTAGAATAAAATCAACCAAATTCAGAATGTAAAAAACTCTATAGGATAAATGATGTATACGTATGTATATGGAGAAAAGGATATATATATATACACACACACACACACACACACACACATATATATACATATATATATAAAAAGAGAGGCTTAGTAGCTGTGGTGCCCGGGCTTAATTGCTAGCGGCATGTGGAATCTTCCTGGGCCAGGAATCGAACCTGTGTCCCCTGCATTGGCTGGCGGATTCTTAACCACTGCACCATCCAGGAAGTCCTCTGTATAGTTTTGACTTTTGTAATTATGTTAATTAAAACAAGAGGGTCTTCCCTGGTGGCTCAGTGGTTGAGAGTCCACTTGCCGATGCAGGGGACACGGGCTCGTGCCCCGGTCCGGGAAGATCCCACATGCCGCGGAACGGCTGGGCCCGTGAGCCATGGTCGCTGAGCCTGCGCGTCTGGAGCCTGTGCTCCGCAACGGGAGAGGCCACAACAGTGAGAGGCCCGCGTACCGCAAAACAAACAAACAAACAAACAAACAAAAAAAAAACACATTGGCGAAAGCAGTTTCAAGACAATCCAACTGACATGTACACACTGCTATATTTAAAATGGATAACCAACAAGGACCTACTGTATATAGCTCAGGGAGCTCTGCTCAATTAAAAAAAAAAAAAAAGAGAGAGAGAGAGAGAAAAATCCAAGTTGTTCTGTGGTTTCCACCACAGACGAATCTAAAAAATCGCGTCCATTCCTCCGTGCTCAATTTATCACCCACTAAGGTCAAACACAGGGGCTTCCCCACTTCGCACAAGTCATCCCCAGGGGACCCCTCTGAGATTCCCTACGCGACCCTGCGGGGCAGCGCCGCCCTCTGCCCCGAGAGGTGCCACCGTGGTGCCCACCCGAGACAGGGCGGGAGCTGCAGGACCCCGGTGCGGGGCCGAGATCTGGCCCGAACCGGACGTCGTTCCCAGCCATCCGGAGGGCGACCCGGGCCCCTCGGAGCCGCCGAGCCTCCGTCAGGCTGAGGGTGCGGCGGCCGGAGGACGACCCCGGGGAACCTGGGGGACCGGGAAGTGGTAAAGGACGAGGGTGCTGGATGCGGCGGGGTAGGGAGGGGCTGGGGAGGTCGCGAGCGCGCAACACTAGAGGGGGTGAGGGGGACGAAGGAGCCCGAGGACCCCGCGGGCCGGACAGCGTGGGGAAGAGGCTGGGGCCGTGAGGGGCAGGAATCTGCGGGCAGTTACCTCCGCCAGGGTCCGGCCCATCCGGGGAGGGAGAAGCGCGGAGAGGCAGAAGGCGAAGCTGGCAGTGACCAGAGGTCGACTGCCGAGGGCCCAGCCGCCGGCGCAGACGCGAGCCTGCGCCCTGGCGACGGCGGAGGTGGGGGAGGGGACGCGAGCGAGCGGCGACAGTGCGCCTGCCCCGAGCCGGCCGGGAGCGCGGGCGGGAAGCTGGACGTGCTCCTCCCTCTTCTTATCCTCCGGGTCTCCTTGGGTTTCCCCCCGCCCCTTCCTCTCAGCGGTCCCGCGTCCCCTCCGCTCGGCCGCTCCTCCTCCCGTTCCCTGTCTCCTCCTAAGCTTCCGCGGGTCCTTCTGTGTTCACCGACCCCGTGCGTTCCTCAGACACTCGCCTTTGAGTGCCCAGGCGATGCGCGGCGCTCTACAGGAAACCGTTTAGTAACCGACTAAGATGTAAATCACGGGATGTCAGCACCCTAGTGGAGACCTCTAGAGACCTGGGAATGAACGGGTTGTACACTGCCCTCCACGGATCAAGTGGGCAACTTAAAGCGCTAAGGAAAGCGTTTCTGTACCCACACTCCTAGTGACTTCTGTTTATTTACAGCACTGTTTTCGCTCCTGTCCTGCTCCTGCGCACGGTCTGGAAACAGGGGGCAAGAACACGCAGCTCGAGATCTATATTTGGTCTGGAAAAGCATTTTTCTGTAGCTTAAATTTGTATGCCTTAAGCAGGGGCAAGCTTTCCGTTCCCTAGCCGTCCTCCTCTTCACTCACTGATGTCACTGGCCTGGTGTTCGAAAACATTTTGGCTTGTTACCTTTGGCTAGGCTAGGTATGTTCTGCTGAGTAAATCGCTCAGCCCTCTCAAATAGAAAGATATCGTTATCAAATTGGTTTATCTTGGCAAGCAAAGGGTACTGGGCAGGAGGACTTCCCACAGCATCGTAAATCACAACTCTCCCTGTGTCTCGGTGTGGGATAAGTGGCAGCTGGGATAATTACCACTTAGCACCGTTTACGTCAAAGGTTATAGAACTGAAGTGGTCCAAGGCTACTCAAATCACAAACACCTTACATAAATCTTGCTGGAGTTAGCCCAAGAAGTCTAAAGCAGAACAAAGAAATCCTAACTTATTCCCACAATTTTGTGTTTCCATTTCTAGGTCTTCAGATGTGATAACAATAGGATAACTGTGTCTGACTTTGCTGTGTGGCCATCAGACCTAGAGGTATTGGTGCAATTCTGGAGTTGACTGTTGTGCACATTTATTCTTTAAAATTTCATGGGAATGCCTACAATTGGCTAAAATAGACATTATTGGATGCCTATTATGTGTCATGTGTCAAACATGATGCTAGGTGTAAAGAGAGGAAAACGATGCTGTTCCTATTCAAAAGAGATTCATAGACACTTAAATTACAGTGCAGTGATAAATTTCATGATAGCAGTATGCACAGAACACATTTTTTTCTCTCTGGGAGATGGGCAGGTCAGAAGTATCTAAGCTAGGTTTTCAACAAGGAATAGTTCAATTTGAAGCACATTCATTTTGTGGTGCCTGTGGACTTGCAGGTGAGCAATTAGAGTCATGGTTCAGAAGCCCAATGGGAGAACTGTAGATGTAGAACATGTAACCTAACCATCTGTCTCTCCATCAGCCTGCCCTGCACTTTTTTAAAGGTCACCTCTCTTTAATATATATTGATGAATAAGGGTTTAATGGAGAAGACCACTTCTTATGAGAGCATCAGAGGGGTGAAGAGAACCAAAAAAGTGGTGTCAGGAAAGCATGAAAGCGTAGGAGGGAAGAGCCTAGGAAGGAGTGGTCAACCATGTGTGAAAGTCTGAGTAAAGTGAAATAGAAATAAGCTCGAAAATTCCCCCATCCGATTTGGTGTTTCATAGTTACAGTGCAAGATATATAATAACCTAGGTCCTTTAGGTAGCAGGTAGTAAAATCAAATCTAACTAGCTTGAGCAAGAGAAGGAATTTATTGTAGGGAGTGTGGAGTATCCCACAGAATCTAAGGAATGATTTCAATAACCAGTTCTTAGGAAGTACTGCAACCAGGACAGATCATAGACTTTCTCTCTAAAGCAATGCTATCCAGTAGAAATTTCTGTGATGATGAAAATGTTCTATGTCTGCTTTGTCCAATATGGTAGCCATTAACAACGAATGCTACTGAGCACATAAAATGTAGCTAGTGCAACTGAGGCCCCGAATTTTTTATTTTAATTAAATTCAAATAGCCACATGTGGCTAGTGGCTCCTGTATTGTACAGTGCAGCTTTAAAGCCTTTCCATTAACATGACTCAGCTCCAATTTTTCTCAGCCTGTGTCTCAGTTCAGAATTGCAAATCTCTTGGAGGGAAAAATGCAAGTGGTGCAGTTTGGGTAAGAGATCTACTCCTGGAGCAGTCAGCTATGGCTAGGATCACATAGTGCAGAAATGGCTGCTGAGGTCTTGTCTGTGTGTATCTGAGGCCATTCTCCCCCAACAGGGGGAATCATTATAAGCTGAGGTCTATTATAAGGTGGAGTTGTGAGTTATTTAGGGTAAGAGTAGGCTGCCATATCAAAAAGCCTCTACCATAAATTAGTGGCCTAGAGAACATAGGCAATTATTTCTTTCTTGTGTAACTGTTACAAGGTGAGTGATTCAGTTTGTTAGGGTAGCTCTGCTCCACACAATTATTCAGACATCTGGGTTCCTTCGAGATACTCACTCTGTAATTCTCCAGTATCTTGTTGCATAATCAAGACTGGGTTCCAGTGGATTCCAGCCAAAGGAAAGGAGAAAAAGAGATAGCATACCCACAGTTTTGAGACCTGGGCCCAGAAGTGGTACACAGTATTTCTGGTTATGTTGTATTGGAGAGAACTTTATCACCTGGCCATACCTAACCGCAAAGCAGGCTGGGAAATGTAGATTAGCAACATACCCAGTAAGACTGAAAGAATGACTTTGGTGGTCAATTAGCAGTTTTCATCACAAGTGGTTAGAATATAAAAAATAGTAATACATATTTCCTGTCTTCAAGGGTATCACAGGTTTGGTGAGGAGATAGAAGTACGTAACTAGCAATGAATAAGGAACATGCTGTAAGAACCCAAAGAAAAGAGTGACTTAAAACAGTATTTCTCAAACTTTAATGTACCTACAAATCATCTGGGAATCTTGTTAAAAATGCAGATTCTGATTCAGTAGGTCTGGGGTGGGTGGGGCCTTAAGATCTGCTCTCCTAAGAAGCCCCCAGGTGATGCCGATTCTGCCAGTCCTTGGACCATACCTTGAGTAGCAAGCAGTTGCAGGTGCAGCAAACACCACAGAGGGAATGGCATTTGAGCTTTGTATTATGGTACAGTGATTAAGAGTCAAATTTTGAATGTTAGACATTTTACGTTCAATTCCCAACTTTGACTTACTGGCTGATTTTAATTGCTTATCTTTAAGCCTAATGAAGATCTTAAGTAATAGAGAACCCCACACAAACTAGATTTAGCAATAAGAGAAGTTGATTGTCTCATTAACCCAGGGGTTCAGCAGGTTTCTTGCAAGTTTCGATCAGGCAGGGCTCTTGTTCTATTTTTCTCGAATTCTCTTCACTCTGCTCTTTGTCTTCAGGCTGGCTTCTCTTGTGGTAAAGTAAGAAGATGGCACATTTACACTTATTTTGCAAGGAAAATGTAGTTTTAAATTTTTTCTGCAATTAAACATTCTTCTTGAGCCTCCAACCCAATGTATAGCAGGGAAGGTCTTTACCTTGACAATTAATGGTACTTCCATTTCTTCTTTGGTAAAGTCTCTTTCAAATAAATGCTGTATCTTGCAGATTGTCTTTTTCTCATTCTACTCAATCTATAGGGTAGATTCATAAGTGATAATGGTAGGAGGGGTTGCCCTAAAGGCAATGGGGGAAAGATTACTTGCATTCAAATTTTGTTTTTTATATTCTTAGTCATCCCTGCTTCCGGATGTCTGATGTTGGCCCCTGGGTCTCTTGCATTGGTGTCTGCTGTGGTGTCTATAGCTAGAGAGTCTCTAATTTCTCCCTTGATGATGCCACTATGCCCACTAAGCCTCAGCCACATCCTTCATCTGTCTATTCTGTTGCCTTTACAGAGGGGTCCCCTTGCTCTCAAGTCCCCCAGAGCATGTGAGAAAGTTCTATGTCTTGAGCTAGACATGAGAGCTGAGAGCAGGTCAGGAATGATGACTAAACTCTTTTCTCTAATTATGACACGTTACCATGTTTTATTCTGCTGGGATCACCCCCTCCCCCATATTGGGAGAGGGGGAGCATCCTAAAGGATAATCTTTTCCAATAATTTGGAAAAGCTACTCTGCTCTCAACATTCTCGTCAACCTCATCCCCATGAGATTTTACCTTGAAATACATGCATGTCTGATTCCTTGTTTCCACTAAACCAGAGGGGCTTTCTTCCTCCTGGAGAGTGTCCCCCTTATGTATTTTCTGAGTCGTCTCTTGATTGTCCCTGCATTGTGGCAAAATTCCATATTCAGACTTTAATACATTGAATTTGATATAACAAGAAATTTAGAGAGTCCCTTTCTCTGTGAATAAAGGTGAATTTTTTAGTATGTGCAAAGAACGGGTGTGTTACCCTGGAGGGCAGTGGCTGTTAGGCAGAGGGGGCCCAGTCCCCCTGAGGGTCTCTCGGGGGTTCAGGGTGACATCAGGAGCCAAATTGCAGGGCCTGAGACCAAGGAGTTGATTCACAGAGACATCTTTGGCTTGATGATGGCCCGCTCTCAAGGCTTCCATGCCCTGATGCATACATGTTTGGCTGCTGACATACAGACAGAGGTGAAGCAAATGAAACATAGAGGCAAGATACCTCGCAGGGTCTCGGGTGGCATTGCCCTTGTCCCCTGTGTGCCTGTGCACCTTCCTCAGGCATGCGTGTGTTTTCTCACCCCCACCTAGGGAAAAAGAAAAAAAAAGTGAACTATTTAGACAGTTGTTTCGCTAAGGAATTGAATAATAATTTTGCTTGGAGACTTGAAGCTGAAAACAAAACCTTTGTTCTAGGTGGTTTCTATCTTCTCTACAAAGGGGTGAATGCCATCGATTCAATGGTGGTGACTTTATAATGTGTCAACTCGGCTAGGCTGAATTACCTTTCCCAGAATTCCCTTCCCTGTGTGTTGCTAGGTAGAATAGAACACAGTAGAGATTGTTATGGGAGATTTGAGGGCAGAATGAAGCAGCAGCTATTTTGGAGCTCACATATGTGGTCACTTATCTGCTGGCTCACCTCACTGTAAGGCAGTGGGAGAACTTGCAGCTGCTCTAATTTCCTTTGGATCCCCTTTCAGAGGCTCCAACTCCTGTGACAGGTGTAAATATTTAGCTCTAGGAAGGTCCCAGCCTCTGCAGGACACCAACACCATTAAGGTGACAAACAACAGGAACTGATAGGGATTTGGGTCCATCCTCATGAGCTCCAGCTCAAGCTTTCAGATCCCAGACTTTCATTACTCTCTTCCATTTTGCAGCCATCTTCTCTTGCTGATTGACTGCTCTGTGAACTTCACGCTCCAGCATCTGACACAAAGACAACAGCTGTACAGAGACTACTTGAACCAACTCTCATGATTGCGTAAGGTCAAATTCCTGTAAACGCACACACACACACACACACACACACACACACACATTTTCTAGTGCTTCTTTCTCTTTGATTGAACCCTGACTGATATAGTGTGAAAGGCAACAAGATTTAACAAATATAAAATTACTTTCCAATATATTCTTTTAAAATATCATCTCTGTTTTGGTAGCAAAGAGGCTACAGATGGACCAGACCTTACACTGTCATACCCTACTATCTAGAAAAAAAGATCTATTTCCCCAACCTGGGCTTCACTCTGATTGGAACAACTTAAGTCACATACTCACTTTGAGTCAATCATCTGGCCTTAAAAAAAAATGTATTGATTGCTTTAGGCTTTAGTTAAGTGTCACTGTAACAATGTGAGTTGCAGGATTGCAGTGGCAATAGTTAATCCCAGACTTTCCCTGTCACCTGAAATGCAGCCATTTTACATTTTAAGTATGCCTTCCATTACTTGTCAGGTGGAGGGTTAATTTATCACCTACTGGGACAGATAATGAGCAGGTGGCCAGAAGCCATTTTGACTATTAAACTGAGTTGCCAGAGTTGTCAGAGACAAAAGACTTTCTCATGGCGAGTGCTATGGATCCGTATGTCATCCCAAGAGTAGAGGCCATCCTCCAATTTCTCTTCCAAGGTTCTGCTTCAGAAAGTGGACCCAACAACTGTAACCTGGTAAATGAGTGGCTATGCAGGGATGCCTCAATAGTTTATCCAGCCACTGTTTGGACCTTATCTTTAGATGAGTGTAACAGTACCATCATAACATGCAACCTTTCAATTTCAAGTCCTAAGTTCTCTTCTTGTTTAAATGGCGGTTGGAGTTATTCTACTTCCAGAAAACCCATCAGAAGGAAAAAGACAACCATTATAGAGGGAAAAAGTAAGTCAAATACTAAGACCTGGGCTGTCAGGACAGGAAACAGGAAAGAACATGTGCTTTTAGATAAGGTTCTGTATTTTGATTGAGGTGGTAGTTAAACAAGTGTGTTCACTTTGAGAAAACTTACTATTCTATGATTTGTGTACCCTTCTGTACACTATTTCAAGTAAAAGTTTGTTTTTTATTTTTATTTTTTAAAAATATTTTATTTATTTATTTTGGCCGCATTGGGTCTTAGTTGTGGCATGCAGGATCTTTTCGTTGCAGCATGCGAGCTCTTAGTTGTGGCATGCATGTGGGATCTAGTTCCCTGACCAGGGATCGATTCCGGGCCCCCTGCATTGGGAGCGTGGAGTCTAATCCACTGGACCACCAGTGAAGTCCCAAAAGTTTGTTTTTTAAAAACATGTTGAAATCTACCATTTAAACCAAAATAAAAATTAAAGCAGTCCTCTATTGGCTCCCAAACAGATTCAGCTTTAAAGGATGAGTAGGACTTTGATAGCGAAGTGGAGAAAGATTATGATTTCAGTTACATCATATGGAATGAATGTAGGACATATTCAGGGAATGTAAAGTGAGTTCCTGTGGCAGATTCTAAATACAAGGCATATTTTGGGTGCTACCTTAGCAGACTCTCTCTTTGAGAACTGCTGTTCTACACACTCAGAGGTGGATCTTAGCAGCCATAACCCTGTCCTCTCATGTTGTCCCATCCCCAGCTAACTAACTAGCCCGATAGGACTTAAGGCAGTGGCAGATTGGTAAATATTTAACAACCTCCTCTAGGAGGTGGGGGAGATGTCATGATTTATAGCATTTGCTAACTTCTGTGGGGTAAATTTTCCCACCATGACTGCTTTCAAGTTAAAGCCTGACATCAACCAGCTCACAAATTTCCTGAAAATTTAACAAACAGCTCTCAAAACCCAGTACTAAGGGTCCCAGAATACCACTGACTTGACTTGAGGCAGGCAAGCCACAGTCATCCTGAGAAGGAGAACAATCCTTTCGATAGATTTATCAGAAGAGTGAAGAAGTGTCTTTCCCATAAGCCCCCCTCCCCTCACATCTCATTCACCTAGATTGAATCACATGCCCTGGATATAATGTGTCTCAGGTTTCATGAGACACAAACGCTGTGTGAAGATGAGTAGGTTGTATTGGCTTTTACCTGTGAGGACTCTGGTTTATGCAGGGGAAGGGAAGATAATCTAATGAAACTGGGTTTCTGTTAGGAAGGTGAAAGAGAAAATGAATGGATAGATTTTAAAATTCATTATACCAGACTTCCCTGGTGGTGCAGTGGTTAAGAATCCGCCTGCCACGGCAGGGGACACGGGTTCGAGCCCTGGTCCAGGAAGATCCCACATGCTGTGGATCAACCAAGCCTGTGCGCCACAACTACTGAGCCGGCACTCTACAGCCCATGAGCCACAACTACTGAGCCCGTGTGCCACAACTACTGAAGCCTGTGTGCCTAAAGCCCGTGCTCCACAACGAAGAGTAGCCCCCGCTCGCCACAACTAAAGAAAGCCCGCACGCAGCAACAAAGACCCAAAGCGACCAATAAATAAATAAATAAGTGTATTTTTTAAAAATTCATTATACCAAGTTCCCTTATAATTAGGTACCCCAAATCAGGTTGCTAATCAGGAAGCTGAAGAACGGGTCATGAATAAACAAAAAATATCCATTATACCAAGTACTGTATCCATTCTAAGATGCACCTCCCATTTCAGCATCTCAAACTGGGATGAGTTTTACAACAGTTGTCAGCCAGGTGGCGGTAATTGCCTTTGTATGCATATCAAAATCTGCAAAATGGCTGTCAGCAGTGTGGCAGGAAATTCCTGGGTCATTAGTAGAACACTTTTTTTTTCAGGTATATATGTATATATATATATTCTTTTTCATATTCTTTTCCATTATTGTTTATCATAGGATATTGAATATGGTTCCCTGTGCTATACAGTAGGACCTTGTTATTTACCCATCCTGTATATACTAGTTTGCATCTGCTGATCCCAAACTCCCACTCCATCCCTCTCCCACCCCACCTTCCGCTTGGCAACTACAAGTCTGAGTAAAACACTTGTAAGAAATGCCTCATCACCATTTTTGATGGTCATAAATTGTTATTTTCAGGGTTTGTGAAGATTGGGATTTTACCCTACTCACAAGCTAACAAGCTCTCCTGTTACTGTTTTTCATGGATGCTGGCAGAAAACATCAGACTCCTGTGGTTAGAGAGAAAGGACTTTATTTCTTAAGGCAAAAGCAGTAGGCAAAGTGTCAGTATGATATTCATGAGGTTCCCTGTGACTCCCAGTTCCCACAGGGGCAGCACAGGTGCCTAGATGGATGAAGAGGGTTGTGTTACAGGAGAGGAATGTTGAGCTGGAGGATTTCCTGCTTTTATAGTGAGTGACAAGTAGGGCCAGCCCATTGTTTGGGACATTACCTCAGCAAAACCCCTCAGAATTGGCCTGGATAAAGAACAGTCTGGGTTTTGCATTCTTGGCATATCCTGCAAGGGCATAGGACACACAGGGTCTTGGCAGATTGCCTATCCCATCAGTGAGTCCAAATATAATTCAGAAGACTTAGTCTGATAGTGGAAAACAATCTAAAAAAGAATATATATGTATATGTATAACTGAATCACTTTGCTGTACACCTGAAACTAACACATTATAAATCAACTATATTTCAATAAAAAATTTAAAAAAAAAGAGTGACGCCCCACCCCAAAAGAGTTAGTCTGTCAGTGTAAAATCGTTTTAGGAATATGTTAACCGATTTGTTTAGCTTCTATTTTCTTTTTTATGAATGTGCAAAAATGATATAAAACTCTATTTTATAAAACAAAAGATCTCTCAATAAACATAAAATAAAAATTCTAAGTGATGAGTCCATTATGTCAGTTTGATAGGCAATATTTTTTCCTTCTTGGTAGTACATTAAAAAATGATTAATTGATGGCATTTGAGACTAAATGAAATATTTAATATTTTCCATCATTAGGCATGTCATAACTTTCACTATAAACTCTATTTTTTATTACTGGAGTGTGGAAATACATTGTAGTCAATTTACCGTACAATGTTGCTAGCCCTCTTATTTTCTTATCACATTGTGTTTTTGATTCACTTGGTTTTTCAAGATATGTAATCATGTTGCCTTCACATGGAATTATTTTGAGACTTTTACTTACATTTATCCTTTTACATTATGAAGTTTATAGAATTCTTTTTTTGTGTATCTTATTACAATTGCTAGCATCTGAATTATTGTGTTCACTAAAAATGGTGTCAGAATGGATGGACTCTAGTCCTTTTTCTTCAGGATATGAATTATACAAGAGAACAAATACACTGGCAAAACGTTAACTGTGACAATATGTGAAAACAACGGGTACTTTGATTTGATTTGCAAAATTCTTATGACTTATAAAAGATTGTGTTGTCCTGGTCTGGACATTTTTTTAAACACATGGAATTTAGAAATTAATGTGTATTTAAGTCACTTCTCAGAAGTGACATAATCACAAGGATATAGTCTCCATTAATCTGACCCAGTACATTATTAATTCTAAAGTTATCATGTAAAGTTATTTTTTCTTATAAAATATGTATTAATTCAATTCAGCAAACATTTGGTGGGGCTCCTATTACATGTAGACCATTTGTTAGGCTGAGAAATAGATGCAGAGGAGAATAAGACAGTCCTTGTCCTTAAAAAGCTCGTGTGTTGTTTTTTTTTTTAACATCTTTATTGGAGTATAATTGCTTTACAATGGTGTGTTAGTTTCTGCTGTATAACAAAGTGAGTCAGCTATACATATACATATATCCCCATATCTCCTCCCTCTTGCATCTCCCTCCCACCCTCCCTATCCCACCCCTCTAGGTGGTCACAAAGCACTGAGCTGATCTCCCTGTGCTATGTGGCTGGTTCCCACTAGCTATCTATTTTACATTTGGTAGTGTATATATGTCCATGCCACTCTCTCACTTCATTGCAGCTTACCCTTCTCCCTTCCCGTGTCCTCAAGTCCGTTCTCTATGTCTGTGTCTTCATTCCTCTACTGCCCCTAGGTTCTTTAGAAACTTTTTCTTTTTTTAGATTCCATATATATGTGTTAGTATACAGTATTTGTTTTTCTCTTTCAAACTTACTTCACTCTGTATGACAGTCTCTACGTTCATCCACCTCACTACAAATAACTCAGTTTTGTTTCTTTTTATGGCTGAGTAATATTCCATTGTATATATGTGCCACATCTTTATCCATTCATCTGTTGATGGACACTTAGATTGCTTCCATGTCCTGGCTATTGTAAATAGAGCTGCAATGAACATTGTGGTACATGACTCTTTTTTTTTTTTAGCCTCTTTATTGGGGTATAATTGCTTTACAATGGTGTGTTAGTTTCTGCTTTATAATTAAGTGAATCAGCTATACATACACATACATCTCCATATGTACACCCTCTTGCGTCTCCCTCCCACCCTCCCTATCCCACCCGACTAGGTGGTCACAAAACAACGAGCTGATGTCCTATGCTATGTGGCTGCTTCCCACTAGCTATCTGTTTTACATTTGGTAGTGTATATATGTCCATGCCACTCTCTCACTTTGACATGACTCTTTTTGAATTATGGTTTTCTCAGGGTATATGCATAGTAGTGGGATTGCTGGGTTGTATGGTAGTTCCATTTTTACTTTTTTAAGGAAACTCCATACTGTTCTCCATAGCGGCTGTATCAATTTACATTCCCACCAAAGTGAAAAAGGGTTCCCTTTTCTCCACACCCTCTCCAGCATTTACTGTTTCTAGATATTTTGATGATGGCCATTCTGACCAGTGTGAGGTGATACCTCATTGTAGTTTGATTTGCATTTCTCTAATGATTAGTGATGTTGAGCAGCCTTTCATGTGTTTGTTGGCAATCTGTATATCTTCTTGGGAGAAATGTCTATTTAGGTCTTCTGCCCATCTTTGGAATGGGTTGTTTGTTTTTTTGACATTGAGTTTCATGAGCTGCTTGTATATTTTGGATATTAAGTCTTTGTCAGTTGCTTTGTCTGCAAATATTTTCTCCCATTCTGAGGGTTGTCTTTTCGTCTTGTTTATGGTTTCCTTTGCTGTTCAAAAGCTTTTAGGTTTCATTAGGTCCCATTTTTATTTTTGTTTTTATTTCTCTAGGAGGTAGGTCAAAAAGGATCTTGCTGTGATTTATGCCATAGAGTGTTCTGCCTATGTTTTCCTCTAAGAGTTTTATAGTGTCTGACCTTATATTTAGGTCTTTAATCCATTTTCAGTTCATTTTTTTGTATGGTGTTAGGAGGTGTTCTAATTTCATTCTTTTACATGTAGCTGTCCAGTTTTCCCAGCACCACTTATTGAGGAAGATGTCTTTTCTCCACTGTATATTCTTGCTTCCTTTATCAAAGATAAGGTGACCATACGTGTGTGGGTTTATCTCTAGGTTTTCTATCCTGTTCCGTTGATCTATATTTCTGTTTTTGTGCTGGTACCATACTGTTTTGATTACTGTAGCTTTGTAGTATAGTCTGAAGTCAGGGAGCTTGATTCCTCCAACTCCATTTTTCTTTCTCAAGATTGCTTTGGCTATTCGGGGTCTTTTGTGTTACCATACAAATTGTGAAATTTTTTGTTCTAGTTCTGTGAAAAATGCCAGTGGTAGTTTGATAGGGATTGCATTGAATCTGTAGATTGCTTTGGGTAGTATAGTTATTTTCACAATGTTGATCCTTCCAATCCAAGAACATGGTATATCTCTCCATCTGTTTGTATCATCTTTGATTTCTTTCATCAGTGTCTTATACTTTTCTGCATACAGGGCTTTTGTCTCCTTAGGTAGGTTTATTCCTAGGTACTTTATTCTGTTTGTTGCAATGGTAAATGGGAGTGTTTCCTTAATTTCTCTTTCAGATTTTTCATCATTAGTATATAGGAATGCAAGAGATTTCTGTGCATTAATTTTGTATCTTGCTACTTTACCAAATTCATTGATTAGTTCTAGTAGTTTTCTGGTTGCATCGTTAGGATTTTGTATGTATATAGTATCATATCATCTGCAAACAGTGACAGTTTGACTTCTTCTTTTCTGATTTGGATTGCTTTAATTTCTTTTTCTTCTCTGATTGCTGTGGGTAAAACTTCCAAAACTATGTTGAATAATACTGGTGACATTGGGCAACGTTGCCTTGCTCCTGAACATAGTGGAAATGGTTTCAGTATTTCATCATTGAGAACGATGTTGGCTGTGGGTTTGTCATATATGGCCTTTATTATGTTGAGGTAAGTTCCCTCTATGCCTACTTTCTGGAGGGTTTTTATCATAAATTGGTGTGGAATTTTGTCGAAAGCTTTTTCTGCATCTATTGAGATGATCATATGGTTTTTTTTCCTTCACTTTGTTAATACGGTTTATCATGTTGATTGCTTTGCATATATTGAAGATTCCTTGCATTCCTGGGATTAACCCCACTTGATCATGGTGTATGAACCTTTTAATGTGCTGTTGGATTCTGTTTGCTAATGTTTTGTTGAGAACTTTTGCATTTATGTTCATCAGTGATATTGGTCTGTAGTTTTCTTTCTTTGCACCATCTTTGTCTGGTTTTGGTATCAGGGTGATGGTGGCCTTGTAGAATGAGTTGGGGAATGTTCCTCCCTCTCCTATATTTTGGAAAAGTTTGAGAAGGATAGGTGTTAGCTCTTCTCTAAATGTTTGATAGAATTCACCTGTGAAGCCATCTGGTCCTGGGCTTTTGTTTGTTGGAAGATTTTTAATCATACTTTCAATTTCAGTGCTTGTGATTGGTCTGTTTATATTTTCTGTTTCTTCTTGGTTCAGTCTCAGAGGGTTGTACATTTCTAAGAATTTGTCAGTTTCTTCCAGGTTGTGCATTTTATTGGCATATGGTTGCTTGTAGCAATCTCTCATGATCCTGTGTATTTCTGCAGTGTCAGTTGTTACTTCCCCTTTTTTCATTTCTAATTCTACTGATTTGAATCTTCTCCCTTTTCTTCTTGATGAGTCTTGCTAAGGTTTATCAATTTTATTTATCTTCTCAAGGAACAAGCTTTTTGTTTTATTGATCTTTGCTATTGTTTCCTTCATTTCTTTTTCATTTATTTCTGATCTGATCTTTATGATTTCTTTCCTTCTGCTAATTTTGGGTTTTTTTTGTTCTTTCTCTAATTTCTTTAGGTGTAAGGTTAGGGTGTTCATTTGAGATGTTTCTTTTTTCTTGAGGTAGGATTGTTTTGCTATAAACTTCCTTCTTAGAACTGCTTTTGCTGCATCCCATAGGTTTAGGGTCATCATGTTTTTATTGTCATTTGTTTCTAGGTATTTTTTGATTTCCTCTTTGATTACTTCAGTGATATCTTGGTTATTTAGTAGCATATTGTTTAGCCTCCATGTGTTTGTATTTTTTACAGATTTTTTCGTGTAATTGATATATAGTCTCATAGCGTTGTGGTCGGAAAAGATACATGCTATGATTTCAATTTTCTTAAATTTACCAAGGTTTGATTTGTGACCCAAGATATGATCTATCCTGGAGAATGTTCCAAGAGCACTTGAGAAGAAAGTGTATTCTGTTGTTTTTGGATGGAATGTCCTATAAATATCACTTAGGTCCATCTTGTTTAATGTATCATTTAAAGCTTGTGTTTCCTTACTTATTTTCATTTTGGATGATCTGTCCATTGGTGAAAGTGGGGTGTTAAAGTCCTCTACTATGATTGTGTTACTGTCGATTTCCCCTTTTATTTCTATTAGCATTTGCCTTATGTATTGTGGTGCTTCTATGTTGGGTGCATAAATATTTACAATTGTTATATCTTCTTCTTGGATTGATCCCTTGATCATTATGTAGTGTCCTTCTTTGTCTCTTGTAATTGTCTTTATTTTAAAGTCTATTTTGTCTGGTATGAGAATTGCTACTCCAGCTATGTTTTGATTTCCATTTGCATGGAATATCTTTGTCCATTCCCTCACTTTCAGTCTGTATGTGTCCCATGGCCTGAAGAGGGTCTCTTGTAGACAGCATATATATGGGTCTTGTTTTTGTATCCATTCAGCCAGTCTATGTCTTTTGGTTGGAGCATTTCATCCATTTACATTTTAGGTAGTTATCAAAATGTATGTTCCTATTACCATTTTCTTAATTGTTTTGGGTTTGTTTTTGTAAGTCTTTTCCTTTTCTTGTGTTTCATGCCTAGAGAAGATCCTTTAGCATATTTGTAAAACTGGTTTGATGGTGCTGAATTCTCTTAGCTTTTGCTTGTCTGTAAAGTTTTTAATTTCTCTGTGCAATCTGAATGAGATTCTTGCTGGATAGAGTAATATTGGTTGAAGGTTTTTCCCTTTCATCACTTTAAATATGTCCTGCCACTCACTTCTGGCTTGTAGAGTTTCTGCTGAAAGATCAGCTGTTAACCTTATGGGGATTCCCTTGTATGTTGTTGCTTTTCCCTTGCTGCATTTAATATTTTTTCTTTGTATTTAATTTTTGATAGTTTGATTGCTATGTGTCTTGGTGTGTTTCTCCTCGGATATATCCTGTATGGGACTCTCTGCGCTTCCTGGACTTGATTGACTATTTCCTTACCCATATTAGGGAAGTTTTCAACTATAATCTCTTCAATATTTTCTCAGTCCCTTTTTCTTCCTCTTCTTCTTCTGCGACCCGTATAATTCGAATGTTGGTGACTTTAATATTGTCCCAGAGGTCTCTGAGATTGTCCTCAATTCTTTTTTTTCTTTTTAATTATTTTATGTTTTTATTTATCTTTGGCTGTGTTGCATCTTTGTTGCTGCACATGGGCTTTCCCTAGTTGCAGCGAGTGGGGGCTACTCTTCATTGCAGTGCGTGGCTTCTCATTGTGGTGGCTTGTCTTATTGCAGAGCATGGGCTCTAGGCACGTGGGCTTCAGTAGTTGTGGCATGCAGGCTCAGTATTTGTGGCTCCGGGGCTCTAGAATGCAGGCTCAGTAGCTGTGGTGCGCGGGCTTAGTTGCTCCGTGGCATGTGGGATCTTCCTGGACCAGGGCACGAACCTGTGTCCCCTGTATTGGCAGGTGGGTTCTTAACCACTGTGCCACCAGGGAAGCCCTATCCTCAATTCTTTTCATTCTTTTTCTTTATTGTGTTCTGTGGTAGTTAGTTCTAGTATTTTATCTTCCAGGTCACTTATCAGTTCTTTTGCCTCAGTTATTCTGCTACTGATTCCTTTTAGAGAATTCTTAATTTCATTTATTGTGTTGTTCATCATTGTTTGTTTCCTCTTTAGTTCTAGTTCCTTGTTAAATGTTTCTTGTATTTTCTCCATTCTACTTCCAAGATTTTGGATCATCTTTACTATCATTATTCTGAATTCTTTTTCAGGTAGACTGCCTATTTCCTCTTCATTTATTTGGTCTGGTGGGTTTTTACCTTGTTCCTTCATCTCCTGGGTAGTTCTCTGTCTTCTCATTTTGCTTAACTTACTGTGTTTGGGGGTCTCCTTTTCTCAGTGTGGAGGTTCATAGTTCCTGTTGTTTTTGTTGTCTGCTCCCAGTGGGTAAGGTTGGTTCAGTGGGTTGTGTAGGCTTCCTGGTGGAGGGGACTGGTGCCTGTGTTCTGATGGATGAGGCTGGATCTTGTCTTTCTGGTGGACAGCACCATGTCCCATGGTGTGTTTTGGGGTGTCAATGACCTTATTATGATTTTAGGCAGCCTCTCTGCTAATGGGTGGATTGTGTTCCTGTTTTGCTAGCTGTTTGGCATAGGGTGTCCAGCACTGTAGCTTGCTGGTCATTCAATGGAGCTGAGTTTAGCGTTGAGACGGAGATCTCTGGGAGAGCTTTCGCCGTTTGATATTACATGGGGCCGGGAGGTCTCTGGTGGACCAATGTCCTGAACTCGGCTCTCCCACCTCAGAGGCTCAGGCCTGACGCCCAGCCAGAGTACCAAGACCCTGTCAGCCACACAGCTCAGAAGAAAAGGGAGAAAAAGAAAGAAAGAAAATAAAGTTATTAAAATTAAAAAAATTATTAAAAATAAAAAAGTAATTTAAAAAAAAGAGTGAAAGAAAGAAGAGAGCAACCACACCAAAAAACAAATCCACCAATGATAACAAGTGCTAAAAACTATACTAAAAAGAAAAATGGACAGTCAGAACCCTAGGACAAATGGCAAAAGCAAAGCTATACAGACAAAATCACAAAAAGCATACACATACACACTCAACAGAAAGAGAAAAAGAAAATATATATATATATACATATATATATGTATATATATAAAGGAAGAGAGCAACCAAATCAATAAACAAATCTACTGATGATAATTAACTCTAAATACTAAATTAAGAGATACATAAAACCAGAAACAAATTAGATGCAGAAAGCAAACCCCAAGTCTACAGTTGCTCCCAAAGTCCACCACCTCAATTTTGGGATGATTTGTTGTCTGTTCAGGTATTCCACAATTGCAGGGTACATCAAGTTGATTGTGGAGATTTAATCTGCTGTTCCTGAGGCTGCTAGGAGAGATTTCCCTTTCTCTTCTTTGCTCGCACAGCTCCCGGGGTTCAGCTTTGGATTGGCCCCGCCTCTGCGTGTAGGTCGTCTGAGAGCATCTGTTCCTTTTGGGAGGTCTGAGGTCTTCTGCCAGTGTTCAGTAGGTGTTCTGTAGGAGCTGTTCCACATGTAGATGTAGTTTTGATGTATTTGTGGGGAGGAAGGTGATCTCCATGTCTTATTCCTCCACCATCTTGAAGGCACCTCCAAAGCTCGTGTTTAAGTGCTTTCTTTACAATGACTAAATGATTCATAATAATTCATTCAAATGTTTGTTTTCATTTAATTGTAAAATGTAGTATATACACAGAAGAATATATAAAATACCTATGTAAGATTTATAAAATGTGGAGTAAATATCTATGACACATCACCAACCAGGTCAAGAAAGAACATTAACTTCCTAGAAGGCATGCACATCCCATACTCACGAAGTTCCCCTCTCTCCCCACAGCCATCTCTCTCCCTACGTTCTGGAAGTAACCATTAGACCAACTTTTATGATAACCTTGGTTTCTTTAAGGTTTTGCCATCTATGTATACATATCTAAACAATCCAGGGCAGTTTTTTTGTTGTCTGTTCTTGAACTTCGTGTAAATGGAATCATACTGCATATATTCTTTTTGCTACTTAACTCTCTCTTAACACCATATTGTTGCTTATACTGGTATGGTACTTCATTGCATGACTATATTACGATTTATTATTTATTCAACTGTTGTTGGAGATTTTGGTTGTTTCAGTTTCTGGCTATAATGAGTAAAGCTGTTATGAACATTCTCATACAAGTTCTTCTGTGGACCTAAGTTTTTATTTCTCTTGAGTAAATATTTGGAGCAATAACTAGGATTACAGGGTCACAAGAGTATATGGTTAACCTTAACAGAAGCTGCCGGTTTTCCAAAGTGGCTATACTGTTTTGCATTCCTACTAATCATGTACAAGTTCCAGTTACTCTGCATCCTTGTCAATGGCCAATCTTTTAAAATTCTAGCCCTTTTTGTAGATGTGTAGTGGCATTTTATTATATTACATTTCCCTTGTAACAATGGTGAGCATGTTTTTGTGGGCTTATTTGCCATTCAGATATTTTCTTGGGTAACGTATCCAAATCATTTTGCCCTCATTTATTGTTTTGGGGGTGGGAGTTGTCTATTGAGATCAAGTGTTTTATCAGATCTGTGGTTTGCAAATCTTTTATTCTAGTCTGTGGCCTGGCTTTTCATTTTCTTAATGTGTTTTTTTTGAAGAGCAGATGTTTTAAATTACAGTGAAGTTCAATTTATCAGTTTTTTTCTGATTTGGGTTTTTTTTTTGTCCTAAGAATTCTGCCTAAAGTCACAAGATTATTTTTATCCAGTTTTCTTCCAGAAGTTTCATAATTTTACCTTTTATATTTAGGTCTGTGATGCATATTAAGGTAATTTTTGTATGAGGTAAGGGTTGAGGATTTATTTCCATGTAGATATTCAATGGTTCCTGCACCATTTATTGAAAAGACTGTTCTTTCTCCTACTGAATTACCTTACCACCTTTGTTGAAAATCCACTGTCCACATATGTGTGCATCTACTTCTGTACTCTTACTTTGTTCCATTGATGTGTATATCCTTATACCAATGCTACATTATCACAATTACTGTAGTTTTATAACAAAATCTTGAAGTCAGAGTATATTCTCAAATTTTATCCTTTTTCAAAACTGTTTTGGCTATCCTAGGACCTCTGATTTCCATATAAATTTTAGAATCAGCCTGTCAATTTCTACAAGAAAGTGTACTGGAAATCTGGTTGACAGTGCATCAAATCTCTATATCCATTTGATGAGAATTCATGGTTAATAAGTTTAGTCTTCCAATCCATGAGTATTGTATATTTCTCATTTAGGGTTTCTTTAATTTCTTCCAGCACTATCTTATAGTTTCCAGTGTATAGGTCTTATATATATTTGGTTAAAATTAATCTTATTTAATGGTTTTGCATGCTTATTTTCAGTATTTAAGATTTTTTAATTACTTGCTGCTAGTATATTGAAATGCAATTGGTTTTCATACATTGACCTTATATCCTGTGATCTTGCTAAACTAGTTCTAGCAGTTTGTTCTACTTAGTATTTCTACTATTTTCTGTATATTCTATAGGATTTTTTACATAATTATGTTGTTTATGAATAAGCACACCTTTAATTCTGCTTTTCCAATTCGTGGTTCCTTTGCCAAATTGCACTGATCAGGACCTCCAGTCCTATGTTGAATAGAAACATTCATATTTTGTTCTCAACTTTAAGGAAAAAGTGTTTAGTCTTCCACCATTAAGTGTAATGTTAGCTGTACATTTTTTCATAGATGTCTTTTATCAGGCTGAGGAAGTTCTTTTATTTCTAGTTTGCTGAGAATTTGATTATATTGTGCTTATGTGTGATTTTGTGTCTGTCCTACTCTGGGTTCATTGAGTTTCTTGGATCTATGCTTTTGTAGTTCTCATCAAAACACAAGGAATTTAGTGGTAAGTAAGGTAGGTGGACAGATACAGTGGACTGATGTGTGCCGAACATCCAGTTCTTTAGGAAAGCACTTCTTTCCTGTTACGTATAGTTTGGAAATGATTCTGTACCCCAAAACTGAGTCCATAACTCAAGCTGGGTCAATCAGCACCCTTCCTGGGACTTGTCTGTTGAATATACCTCTGGGTTAGAGTAAATAGAATAAAGTAACTTGACATTGCCTGCACTCTCCCAGGGCTTATGGAGCAAACTGTAGAAAGACAAAATAAAGACGGAAAGAAAAGCAGAATTGACCTAGAGACAGCCGTGAAGATACTGAGGTTCTGGATCTAGTCATGTGGAAGTAGCTCTATATTTGGACTTCTTAGTTTTGAGGGCCAATAAATTCTTTGTTTGCTTAAACTAACTTGAGATTCTTTTTTTTTTAATTTTTGTCAACTTCGGTGGAGTCCTTGTACGTCACACCAGGAATCTGAAATTTCTTCTGAAGGAGAAGGTGGGGGTATAATATATTTAGGTTTACATTTTTAAAAGAAAGCTCTGACTTTAGTGCAGGGAAAAAATGAAGACAGGGTCCAATTAGAGGCGGGAAAGCCACTTAGACACTATTGTAAGCATCCAAGTGAAACAGGGTACCTGACTAAACTCTAAAAAACTAAAATAGTGAGGTAACTGGACAGATATTTCTTTATCAAGTAAATAGACTTGCTTAGAAATTGGTGACTAACTGGATTTGGAGGGAGGGGAAGGAATTTAAAGATGAGACCTGTATTTCTGATTTGAGTAATTAGATGATAAAGACAGGTAGAAAACAGAGGAGCAACAGGAGGAGGCAAAGGGCAGAGAGATAGAGGAATGAGTGCAGATTTGGTCACATTTTCAATGAGGACCTTTGGCAGTCATGCAAGTGGAAATGTTGATTACGCAAGTAGCCACTCAGGTGTGGGCTGCAGATACGACAGTCCTAGTTCCCACATGGCAAACTGATTAAACTTAAAAAGAGTTATTCTTCCTGCTAATAGGAGCTGCCAAAATACAAGCATAGCTAAGTTCTAAAACAAATGTTTAATTTCAAACATGCCATAATGCAGTAGAAATGTTTATTTGAAATGAAAAAGAGTAAAAACAATAGTATTTTAACTAATATGTGAAGCAGAACAACAAAACTGAATAAAAATAGATTACATTAGTTCTTACAAATTTTGGATTTAAAAAAGTCTTATCATTTAGCTTCAATCTCCTTATGAGGAAACTTTCCTTATGAGGAAAATAAAACTTCAAAGAGTTTAAATGATTTACTAGAAGACTCAAAAATATTCTGCAAAATTTTTTTATTATTAAGAGAATTTAAATGAAAAAACTGATAGAAAATGAAAGGAAAGCATGTGCCTTTCAAGACCTTCAGATTCAATGTTCTATTTCTTTATTTTCCTGATACAACTGTATCACTATCATAATTTCCCCCTCATGAATAAGAGGAAAAAAGATGGAGGTGGGAAGTATCCTGAGGAAGAGAATGAGTAATATGTGAGTCCTGAGATGAAATCAACTATAAAACATATAAGTGGAGGAAATTTATGTGGTTAGCAGAGAGGTTTTCAATGAACAAGTCACTAGTAAGTCCAGGTATATTATATTAAAGAAATGCTGAACATACATTTCATGAATTTCAGGATCAATATCCCATACCTTGTACAGTTAACTCAAAATAGATTTTTCTCTTTCCTAAACATTTTGCCATACTAAAATGATCTGTCTAAAATATAAATATATGTCAAAACCAAGACTTTCAGTGACTCCTCACTGTCTACAATGAATGCACTGTTTCATACGTTCCACTTATTATTCATTGCCTATATATGTTTAATAGTCACTATAAATACTGTGTTGAATGAACACCAAATACAAAGTGTATAAATGAAGTGGATGAATGTGCTAGAACAATGCTACTCCAAGTCTGATCCACTTACCAGTTTCATCATCACATTGAAGGTGAAACATCTGTTTTAACAGGCTATAGCAGTTATTCTTATGAATGTTAAAGTTTTAGAAACACTCTTCTAGACAACTAAAAAGAAGGAGGGGATCTTAATTTCTCTTAGAAATCTTACCACCCTCCAAAGGATACTGAAAACATCTGCTGTGTGGTTAGAATTCTTAAACCCTCTCAAAAGATTTTATGTAAATGAAAGAAACAGGGTTCAGATTTCTGATTCTTAAGGACCATTTAGCCACATTAGCCCTAAGGAAAGATGTAGCTTCATTATTTTCAGTTCAGTATACTTAGCATATATATTAATGTGCTTATATGTAAATGTGCTTAAAACAAAAACATGTAGCAGAACTGGAGTTGTGGCTAAGTACAGTATTTAAGCAAGACTTTCATTTTAAGTAGACATGACAGAATTTTAAATTTACAGACTTAACAATGTGTAGCATTCATTCATTTTACATATTCAAAAAATCTAAACTCAGGGAACTGAAAAGCTGAAAAACGAGAGGTAGTGGTACCTAATGAGTGGTATTTTGACATTCTATTAAATATTATAAATTAGAAGATTATAGGAGAAAGGGAGTTAAATTCTAAGAGAATACGGAAAGGGCAACCCACGGTCTTGGGGAAAAAAATAAAAGTGGAAAGAAAAATATTTTCAAAATGTATTTTGAAAATTGTTAGACATACATTAGTGACAATAGGTAGAAGGAAATTACTCATGGTAGCATAAAAGGTAAGAGGAAAGGAGTCCATGTTCTTGTTTTTTTTGTTAGACCTGGTCATTCCCACTTTTTTCTCCCTCCCTGTTGCCATGATTTGGGGGCACTTGGTTTTGTCATCCTAATTTTGAAGATTAAAAATTATTTTTAAACTATTTTTATATTACTATTTTGCTTCATATATGGTGTGTCTTGGGTGAAACGTGTGTTGTGGTTATTGATGGGGGAGGGAGGAGGAGGAATCAGATAGGGAGCTCAATCCATAAACTAGTTGTATCCTCTAATGCAATGGTTCTCAAACATGACATGTACCAGAATGTCCTGAAGGGCTTATTAAAACAGAGTGCTGGGACTCATCCCAAAGTTTTGGGTTCAGCAGGTTTGGGACTGGGCTGGAGAATCTGAATTTCTAACAAATTCCCAGATGATGCTGATGTGAGAGTTTGGTGTGTACATTTTGAGAACCACTGCTTTAAAAGAATCAGTAGTCCCAGGCCAAAGAAGAGCTAGGTGAACACTGAGGGAAAACAGTATCTCCCTGCATAGGTTTTTAAGACATAGAACATTAGTTACAAGTTTATCACTTGCTCAAAAAACAACCAGGTGTGTATTACAAGGACTGTAACTGACCAAATCAGTAGTTGGAAGAATTTCTTTCCAAGGTTAAACCCAAAACCTAAATAACTTTTAGGAAGAGACAGTGTTTGTCTGTCTATTTAGGAACTGTTGTAGAATCTAGTATTATGGGACTGGACCTGCTCAGTTAGCCTATTTAAGTTTTGACACTTGAACTAACTTGAAAATGAATACTATAAATTCAAAATAAGAGTTTTTAATTTTTTTATCTTTGTGTTAAAATCATAATCTTATTTCATTTAACCTGATTATTAAAAAACAAAACAGTATTATGTAGTAAAAAAGAATTCACCTGCAAATGTACTGTCTGCTGATACCAGCCACTTATTAAAAATGTTTCTACTAAAATTATTCTTAAATTCTTAGACTTATAGCACCTGAAATCTGGACCCAGCTGAGCTTTTATTTTACAGATCAAAACGCATGGATGAAAATACATTACAATAATTAATGAAGCCGTTCTAGTTTAGCCTGAAGAGATTTAAAATTCCCAGTGATGGTCTGTACTGTTACTGAGGAGCTCATAGACTGGAGCTCAACCAGATAACCACAAACGGCATCCAGGCAGAGATTTGTGAATCTTCTCCTGTAATGAAAAAGACACCTGATCAACCATCTAAATATTTAGAAGCATTTCCTCCTGTAGGACTTCCCTTCAACTTCTGCTAACCTTACTTATTATAGTCCCACATGAGAGCAAGGATCATGTAATTAAGTAAATGGCAAATAAATGAAAATAGAGAAGGAAACTCAGGGGGTAGGTGGATTGCCACATCACCACCATTTCCCTTTTGAAGATTATTATAATGAGAAGGAGGCAGTAAGGGATGACTCCTTAAATTAATATTATTTATATTCATTTGGCCTTTTCAAACAAATATATCTTGAAATGGCCACTAATATCACAAATACATAATTGAACTTCCTAGGCCACTAATTCAAAGTGCAAGGTGTTTAGGAGTAATTCATTAATTTTATCCTGTCACCTTTAGAAAGACTTCAGGACAAGGGTTGAAAATGGAAAAAACTCTAACCTTTCATAAATATTGACTGATATCATTCAAATAGTTATTGCAAACATGCACAAGAGCTTAAATCTCGCATACTTCTTTTAGTTTCCATATCGTGCCCCACTGGCTCCAAATTTATTACCCAGGTATTTATTAGGTGCATTTAAAAGCCTTTGGTATATAATAAAGTATATCTAATTCATACTTACCTCTCACAATTTAAAACTTGGCTAGGATTTTCAACATATCTTGTCAATAGTACATGTATACAATCCAAAAGGTGCAGTGGCTTCTTCATTCTGTTCCAGAATGGATCCTATAAAGAAAAATACATCATGAGTTGTAAGGCAAATTGTGTCAACTGATTTTTTAATCATTTATGTTAGTTAAAATAGTCATCAATGTCCAAAGCAAAATTTACTGATATTAAAATAAGCATTTAATATTATGTGGTTACTAAATTATATATCTGATTATGGTTAATAATGAATAGCACTGAAAACTTCATTGTGATGTTATTTAGGAAGAATATTTGATGTATCGATCCACTGTGTAGAGCATACAAATTTCCTGCTTAGGAACCTGAAGTAAGAGAAGAAAATCCATCTCTTCTTATTGGCTGTGACACCATTTTTACTTTGAACTTATGCAGACTTAATCCGATAGTGTGAATAAGAGACTAAATCAGGAGTCAGAGAATCTTAATTCTAGTTCTGGCTTCATCATTACTAGCCATGTGACTTGAGCAGGTTATTTAACCTCTTTGCCCTTGTCAGATGTAGTAGAAGACGGGGATACTACTACTTGCTCATTTCCATCATGGGCTCATTATGAGTTTTAATGAGATATACAAGTGCCTTGTAAAGCACTGTATGAATGTTTTGACGATGGTACTATAATCACGACTAGTATTAAACGCAATCCAGTTCAACAGGTTTTGTTTGGTTTTTGACCTTAGGATAAAAATTACAAAATATACAGTCCAATAAGGTTAAATATGGTGAGAAAGATCATTTTTTAAAAATTGAGGCATAATTGACATATAACATTATATTGGTTTCAGGTGTACAATACAGTGATTCACCGTTTGCATTCACTGCAAAATGATCACCATAGTAAGTCTAGTTACCACCCGTCACCATACATAGTTAAATTTTCTTTTCTTGTGGAAAGATCTTTAAGCACTGATATTTTAGATGAGGTTACAGTGAATAAACACACTGATATTTTGTTTCTTTGAAGTAAATGATAATTCTTCATGTATTTAGCCTCTTCCACTAAAAGTAAAGCATATATGTTTATTAATATTAAAAAATATTTGATTTTTATCACGATATACAGCAAAGCAACTCTCATTACTGGTTTTAAAAAAGTCTGAAGCATAATTTGCTTAACCAATGAAGCAAATTTCTGATACAACTGTATTAGATGAGATACTTACAAACACACAAGCAAAATACTACACTAGAAAGTTAATTGATTTAACTAAATAAATTATTTTATTTAATATTTTCCTTACCCGTGACTTGAACAAGTGATCATATACTTCCAGTAGTCTAGGTAATGGCACTCCAATTTCATTCATTGTCTGTATCACAAAACCCACATCCCAGTTCAAAGTACAAACTTGCTGCTCTAAGAACTGCACAATAAAATCTGGGGAGAGAAAAGGACCAGAAGTTGGGATTGTTAACTCTTTTTTTTGCACCCAGCGTAACTGAGATATAATTGACATGTAACTCTGTCTAAGTTTAAGGTATAAATGTGATAATTTGATACACATACATATTGCAAAATGTTTTCCACAATAAGGTTAGTTAACATGTCCTTCACCTCATATAATTACCATTTTTTTGCTGTTGTAGAATTGTTAACTCTTGATACTAAAAAGTAGGCCTTACTCATAACTGAACAGTTTCTACAGGAAAATCTTTTAAAAAACAATTTAAAAATTTCTTTTAATAAAAAATAAGGCATATACCGAAATATAGGCAAACCTATAGAGATAGAAAGTAGAACAGTGGTTGCTTAGGGCTGAAGGTGGATATAATTTCTTTTTTGGGGTGATGAAAATGGTCTAAATTTAATTGTGATGATGGTTGCACAACTCTGTAAATATGCTAAAAGCATTCAATTACACACTTTAAAGCTATTAGAGAAAAAACTTATTATAGTGAATTTGGAAAACAGCAAAAGAACAAGAAGAAAATAGAGAGCATTCACAATTCCACTATTGGAGAGGACCCACTGATAATATTTAATATCTTGAAATACTGTACCTTTAATTTAACAGCTTTTCAGAAAAGAAGCACTACTGCATCTAGATTTTAGAAATATTAAATGTAATATTCATAAGATTCATAAGTTATTTATTTTGATGATTGTAACTGTGGTCCCAGTCTCACTTTTTACTACTTGTTACATCATAAATAAGATTTTTTTGTTTTAAATTGATTGATTGATTGTCGCGTTGGGTCTTCGTTGCTGCGCGTGGGCTTTCTCTAGTTGCGTCCAGCGGGGGCTACTACTCTTCGTTGTGGTGCGCAGGCTTCTCATAGCAGTGGCTTCTCTTGTTGTGGCTCGTGGGCTCTAGTGCGCAGGCTCAGTAGTTGTGGCACACGGGCTTAGTTGCTCCGCGGCATGTGGCATCCTCCTGGACCAGGGATCGAACCCATGTCCCGTGCATTGGCAGGCGGATTCTTAACCACTGTGCCACCAGGGAAGTCCCATAAATAAGATCTTAACAGTAACAATCAAATTCTTATTTATGGTACCTAAAATCTGAGACTGACCAATGTGAGTAACCATGGGCAAGAGGAGTCACTGAAAATAGTGCCACTGAACCTGCATCTCCCCTACAAGTTACCATACAGAGATTCTGGAAAGGTAATAAAAATTCTAAAGACTCAATTTGTTCTAGTTTGAAGCCCCCTGGAACCTGTTTGCCATTGAGAGAGTGACAGAAAAAGGAAGGCCTCTTCTACCCTAAATTTTATTGGGTTCAACAATTAAAAATCTTAAGTCAAAGCAGAAATACCCTCAAAAGGGATTGTGTACAATGTGGCCTTTTTGCTATTAAAATTGTCAGGTTTCACATACTCATAAGACATATATATATATACAGTTGCTCTTTATTTTCTCTTTATTTTCCTGATCAATGAAATGGCATGGAAGTTTTTTGTTGTTTTGGCATGGCAGTTTTTAATACTTACAAGAAATAAGGGTATGATTATAATAGTTTTATTTCTTACCATGTCCAGGGAATAAACCCTAAATCAGAGAAGGTCTATAAACAAGTCTGGATCTTCCTATTTTAAAAACAATTTGATGTTATGTTATAAGCGTTTTCATGTTTCTCAACATTTTTCAAAAACACAAAGTGCTTATTTAACATTCTACTGTATGAATATATTTATGTTGAGTCTATTGGTTTACAACCGAAGAAGACATTATAGGTTGGCAAATGGCTTATAACAGAGTCTCCTACATAACAAATAGTCAGTATATCTGGTTAAGAAAGGAGTTCACAAAAATTACATTTTTAACACAACTACCTGCTATTTTAAAGAAAAATATGCCCTCAGTATAACAGGGGGCAGTTGAATCAATCACAGATCATCCATGCACAAAAACATCAGCTATTTTCCCCTTCTCTTCAAGCGTGTATAGGGTTACCAGTAACATAACCACTACGGTCTGTTGGTCAGACTATCCCAAGATAGATATATCAACTTGGAAGGTCAAGCAAAGAGAGTTTCATACCCAACTATTCATCAACAAATTCTGCTATTTTTTGGAGGTGTTTCTTTCTGGAGAGGTAGAATGAAACTGCAGAGCTAATAAATAGCAACAACAAAATGATTTTGCCCTACAAACCATTATTTTTCCATGTCAATGAAGAAAACCATCAAAACAAAAAGATAAAAGCCCCACAACCGTAGCTAAGGTTATGGCTTACCTAGAGGAAAGAAACGAGGTGTGCCGGCATACATCTTGCCAAGGAGCACAATCTTGAGACTAAGAGCATGCATCCTGTCTGGGGAGCTCAATGTCACGCTTTCATTCAGTTCTGTAGGAAAGAGACATGTCATTAGAAACCCAAACTGTTTTTATTGTGAAAATTTTAAATTGACTATTTTATTCTGTTTCAAGGTACAAAATACTAGAACTTCTATGTACGTTAATATAATGAGCAGATTCTGTGTTTCTGTTACTGTCTGATATACTTTCCACTTACCAGGTCACTAGTTATGAGAATCCGAGCTAAGTGTCTCAGAATCCCTTATTAAGCAGTATAAACCACAAAAATGACACATCTTTTCTGAGGGTCCTCTCAAATATTTACTGGGATCATTCTCTACAGGATCGCTCTCTACCATATCAAGTACCCTCTACTTCCCTCTGTTTAGGTATATACAATTCGCATGAGCCCTAAATATATGACCGTTAACAGCTTGCATTCACTCTTCTACTAAGTCACTAAATAACGTACAGCTAATACACCTATAAATGAACACTTACCTTTCTCTATGATATCTTGCCAAAGTGTCTGCACCAGTATAGGGTCTGAATAACCAGCACAATGAATTATTGCAAGTTTACATTCTGCCAGTTTAAATGGGTCAGCAAATTCCCCATAAAGCTGTAGGAGAAAATGCCAACATCCAACCAGAGATTAGTATTCAGAAATTAACAGTGAAGAACCCCCTCAAAGTAAAAAGTAACCAAAGATTTTATCTAAAGTTCCAAAAATATGATACAAAGATGTGATGACATGTAGGTGGTCGTAATGCCAGATTAAGAATGGTAAATGCAGGCTTCCCTGGTGGCACAGTGGTTGAGAGTCCGCCTGCCGACGCAGGGCATGCGGGTTTGTGCCCCGGTCCGGGAAGATCCCACATGCCACGGAGCGGCTGGGCCCGTGAGCCATGGACGCTGAGCCTGCGCTCCGCAACGGGAGAGGCCACAACAGTGAGAGGCCCGTGTACCGTGTACCGCAAAAAAAAAAAAAAAAAAAAAAAAAGGTAAATGCATGGAAAACACATTTAAACAGATTTAAATATGTGTGCCTTTTTTTTTCTTGGCTGAGAGCAAGATACTGCAATGACATTTCTTTTAGAATTAGTGTTGTCTAAACTAAGGTTTGAAAAATCACGGAAATACTGACAAATCTAACGGTGCTTCAGGGTACTTAGAGAAATGTCCATGAATAATTGAAAAAGAAACTGTTCAGAAGGGTACAGAGTGGGAGAGGCTTGGAGAGTTAAGCAAAGATAAATTACTTTTTCAAGATAAGAAACAAGGCCATAAAATAGGTGGCAGGAGTTTTAACAAAGCCCCATGTGAGGCTGATAGATTCTTGATAGAAATTGGCCTGGAAAGAGAAACAGCTTTTTCTAAGAGTGAGATACCACAGTGGTGATGTGTCAGCTCAGTGATATGCTTCCAAAGATGGCTTATCTTAAACACAAAATAAAATGCAAAAGAAACAAGATAATAGGTGACTACTAAAGGAATTTCACTTGCTTTTTTATTACCTTAGTTATGTCCATTAGCTCAGAGTCCAGCTGAGAAATTGCATCCTGTACAGAAGAATGATGGGAATATTGCCTTTGTAGTGTCTCTTGTATCTGAAGTTGGATCCTAGCAACCTAGTTTGGGTAGAAAAAAAATCAAATCTTAAGTTCTTCATGATAAATCACCAGGTACTTGAAGGAATGACTCCTAGTATCTGACTTTAAGTTTGTTAAAATAAAAATAATATATAAATAACAGCATAGTGACTACCGTTAATCATACTGTGTTGCATATTTTGAAAGTTGCTAAAAGAGTAGGTCTTAAAGAGTCCTCATCATAAGAAAATAAATTTTTTTGTAATCATTTATGGTGACAGATGCTAACTAGACTTACTGTGGTGATCATTTTGCAATATATAGAAAAATTTAATCATTATGTTGTATACCTTAGCAACTATTATATGTCAATTCTACCCAAATTAAAAAAAATGTATAAAGATTTTATCATAACAGACTAGCAACCCTTCATTACAAGAAGATTACACAGGGACTGTGCTGTGACAGAGAGCCTTTGCTACTCACCAACACCTGTTTTGCCCATGATTATAGCCAGACAAAATGGCCAGCCTCTACTTCCCGGCCTCCTCTGCTAGGAGTATGGCTGTAAGACTATGTTCTCTTCAAAGGAATGTCAACAGAAGTACAGTATGCCACTTCAGGGTTGAGGTTTTTTAAGAGTGAATGTGCTTCTTACATGCTCTTTTCCCCCTTCCTCCCTTTGATCAAAGAAAAAGGTAAGGCCATTGGAATGGTAGAGCCAGAAAACAGAACTTGGGAACTGACGTCACCAAGTGTAAGAAAGCAACATGCCAATCAGGAACATCAACTCTGGATTTTGTGAATGAGAAATAAGCTTTTGTATGTGGACCATTATACATTTTTGTGTCTCTTAGTAAAGGCAGTTTAGCCCACTCTACACATCTACTTATTAGCCTCCAGAATAAACGGTGAATGTGACATAATCTGCTTGGTGTTAGAATAGTTAGAATAAATCTTTAGATCTTTAGATGCCATAGAGAAAACTTTTAGATTACAGCAATGTCCTAGGACCCAAATGCTGTATCATTAAAATCTTTTAAAAGATTTATATATAAATATGAAAAGAAAAAAAGAAGGCATAAGAGATTAAAATTAATACTCTGCTACAGACCTATTATCTACTAGGGGAAGAGAGGAAGTGGACTAACACGTGGCTACTAATCAATGTGGATAAGACTTAAGTGTCGTTAGCACTTACTTCCATTTTTTCTTCTAATTCATGAAGGAATTCACCATCTGCAGCTATTGATGAAATGGCAGTGGAACTTTTGGCACTAAGAATGGCACGAGCAATGTACTCTAGTCGCTGCTGAAGTGAAATTTCTGTGCTGGGGGGAAAATCCTTATTTTTATTCATGTGAATTCTTAAGGATCCAATATACATATATATCAGCTATGATGTACTATTTATGCCAAATTAACATAAAAGGCCATTTGAAACTTGAAAAATTAGAGGATTTCTAATAAAAGAGATCCACAACTTAAGTCAACACATAAATACTTATGTTTACATCCAAAAAGTAACTTCCTATTTTAAAATTCAGTATATTAAAACTTGGATTATTCTAAAATTAAATTAAACTTTTTATTATTCCTCATATTCTTCACTTCTCTACCTTAATATGGCAAATACTACATTTCATTTTCCACACAGCAACTAGAGTGACCTCTTAAAAACAAAGATCAGATCACGTCACATGCTTTCTTAAGACCCTCCAATCTCCTTTACCTACTCCTCCAACCTCATCTCATTCCTCCCTTGTTCACCATTTCCAACCCTACTGGCTTTCTTTTTTGTACCCTAAACATGATAAACTTAAATCTGATGCAGTGCCTCTTCAGAGACCATCGCTTCTGTGCTTAAACCACTTCCTCCATTTCTTTAATAGCTGCCTCTTCCTGTCATTTGAGAATCAATTTTAATGACAATTTGTCTGAGGCCTTCTCTGACCAATCTTAACTAAAGCAGCTCCCCATTCCCCAAGGCACTTTCTACTGTAAAATCCTGTTTTTACTGTATTTATAGAATCTGAACTTGTCTGTCTATGGTCTTTGCCCACTAGAATGAGAGCTCCTTAGGAGCAGGGATGGTGTCGATCTTGTTCACTACTCCCTTCCTCAATGCCTTGAATTATCACTGGTACTCAAAATCTATTTACTGGCTGATTGACTGACAGGTGTCAGAATGCCCTAAGCATGTATCCACGTCCATGATTACCATCTTCAGTCCTTTCTAATCCTCTAAGTCCATCAGACCTGGGTCTTTGACATTATAAAGCAACTTGGCATTAAAAACAAACATACTAACTCCTTTAGTTGTTGGCAACCCCTCAGATCAACGAGTATTAAATGAAACTTTTGATATCCCCATTAATGCCAATCTGAATCAGGAAAAAACTGGCTTTCTTTTACTTTCAGAGAAGGTCTTACTTAAAAAACTGTCCTTCTACATAGCTATGGCTCCTATAAGTTTTCCCCTTCCAAAAAGAAACCAAAAGAAAGAAAATATTAACTCCTTTCTTCTATCTTGCAAAGTACGTGTGTGGATGACAGGTAATTAGCACTGACCATCTCTTAGGATCAAATATAAAGGATTCTGTACCTTTAGGAACTTTGCTTCTAAGAGGCTTTCCTTTACCTCCCCTCTCATCTCTTAAAAAAAAACCCACTTGAAACAAACATTTTCAACATGGGTAATATTTCCAAATTATTGAAAGTACAACACTCGGGCCTTCCCTGGTGGCGCAGTGGTTCAGAGTCCGCCTGCCGATGCAGGGGACACGGGTTCGTGCCCCGGTCCGGGAAGATTCCACATGCCGTGGAGCGGCTGGGCCCGTGAGCCATGGCCGCTGAGCCTGCGCGTCTGGAGCCTGTGCTCCGCAACGGGAGAGGCCACAACAGCGAGAGGCCCGCGTACCGCAAAAAAAAAAAAGTAGAACACTATAGCCAACAACTTACTTGGTGCAGCCTACATATGTACAAAGAGTGTCATGAGGGCTTCCCTGGTGGCGCAGTGGTTAAGAATCCACCTGCCAATGCAGGGGACACGGATTCGAGCCCTGGTCCAGGAAGATCCCTCATGCCGCGGAGCAACTAAGCCCGTGCACCACAACTACTGAGCCTGTGCTCTAGAACCCATGAGCCACTACTGAAACCTGTGTGCCTAGAGCCCGTGCTCCACAACAAGAGAAGCCACTGAAATGAGAAGCCCAGGCACCGCAACGAAGAGTATCCTCCTGTTTGCCGCAACTAGAGAAAGCCCACGCACAGCAACAAAGACCCAACGCAGCCAAAAATAAATAAATAAATAATAAATTAAAAAAAAAAAGTGTAGTGAGAAAGAGAGTAACATAATAGTCGGAAAAAGATTTTATTGTGGAAAGAGACGGTAAGCTGAGAGCTGGTAAGACGTATAGAGTCTCTCACATGAGGAGGAAATTAGGTTATGTGTTTGTGTGTGAAGTAGAAATGGACAATGGGCACTGTTCTTAAAAGTTAGAGGATTTCTGAATATTTTATAACAAGAATATAGTAACTGTTATAACAAGGTCAGTAAATATTAATGAAAGGGCAATTAAGAGCCACTCTAGGGGGCTTCTGTGGTGGCGCAGTGGTTAAGAATCCACCTGCCAATGCAGGGGAAATGGGTTCGAGCCCTGGTCCAGGAAGATCCCACATGCTGTGGAGCAACTAAGCCTGAGCACCACAACTACTGAGCCTGCACTCTTGAGCCCGCAAGCCACAACTACTGAGCCTGTGTGCCACAACTACTGAAGCCCACGCGCCTAGAGCCCGTGCTCCACAACAAGAGAAGCCACTGCAATGAGAAGCCCACACACCAAAACAAAGAGTAGCCCCCGCTCGCCGCAACTAGAGAAAGCCTGTGTGCAGCAACAAAGACCCAACATAGCCAAAAATAAAAAAAGAAACAAAAAAAAAAAAAAAGAAAAAACCAAATGACTATTAAGACCAAAGATAGCAAGAAGACCAAAAATGCCTTGGGCCCACACATGCAATAATTACAACTGCATGAGCACACACACAAACAGATACACAAACTCTCACACTTGCTATTAGCCATATCTGGGTGATTTAAGTAACCATTCTGATTAACTTGGTTTAATAACAACCTTGTCTCAAACACCTCCTTGTCCTAACTTAACCAATCTCCAGATTTTGGAAATAGCACTGCACTATTGTGGCAAAGAAAATTCCAAATGAAAAGAGGGTCAAATTAATGATCTGTCCAAAATTTTAAGTTGTCTTTTGATACGACAATCTAATTAGAAACTTCAATGCACTCTTTAACAGGATTCTTAACAATCCTCAATATATATGCTCCAAGACCTATTCAGTAATTTAAAGAGAGTAGAGGAAATTAGCCTGGAATTTGTTAAACGTTTAAAATTATAAAGACTTTGAGAATTATTTATTGTCCTTTAGTTAAAAATAGTAATTAAGGGACTTCCCTGGTGACGCAGTGGTTAAGACTCCACGGTCCCAAGGCAGAGGGCCTGGGTTCAATCCCTGGTCAGGGAACTAGATCTCACACGCATGCCAGAACTAAAAGTTCTCATGCCACAACTAAGGAGCCAGTGAGCCGCAACTAAGGAGCCCACATGCCGCAACTAAGCAGCCCGCCTGCCTCAACTAAGACCCAGAGCAACCAAATAAAAATAAATAAATATTAAAAAAGAAAAAGAATAGTAATTAATTGCTGTTAATAGGAAAGAATCTAAAGACATACTTTAAAGAAAAGGATTTACAAGACAGTTTGAATAGAGAGTTTATTTAGTAGGAGGTATTTGGTACCTGCTACACATTATTAAAAACAAACAAAGAGAGAAAAACTATAAACTTTAGATAAATCCAAGTAAAAGCATAAAAATTTTATATATGTATAACCTGAATAAGGTTTTATTTAATATCTGAAATCTGGATGTAACTAGATATAGCCCAGTTATCAATTATTTGTCACAGTGAGAATATTAGGCCATACCTATGCATGTCAGCCAATTTGGATAGGACACGAGCAGCATTGCTAAAACTTCTGTTCTTCTCATAATACCTCCAGAGTAAATCCATGTAACGAACTTTGTTTTGATCAACTTTGGCCATTCGGACTAGATGTGGCTCCAGAAATGGAGAAGCAATCTGGAAATTGTAAAGTTAATCAGAAACATTTTCTGACTACCCACTTGCTCTTCAGATAGCAAATATATCATTTTATAGGTGTGCCTTGTTTTATGAATACATAAGCAATATTATAATCCAGTAACAGATAAGAGAGGGCAATTTTTCTCATTATAAATGATTGTTTTACCACATTTAATCAAAGAATTGCTATGATAGTTGCATTAGGTTGATAAGAACAATTTATTATAATCCAATTACAAATCTTTTAATAAACTTTGAGAACACAGCTATTGATTCCTAGATTCTGAGCTCAAAAGCATCTTTGCAATTATCAAATGCCATATATTCACTTTACAGAATGAGGAACACTATGACTTAGGGTAGTGAAAGGACATTTATTTGTGAAGTGGCTTAATGGCAGAGCTAAGACAAAGTTCAGGTCTCCTAACTCATAATCCATTGATTTTCACCCCACAATGTAAACAATCCCAATCAGCTTCTAAATAACAAGAAAACTAGACCAACAGACTACCTTGCTCACTAGGAAAAGGTATTACATTACTTGGCTTTTCACTAACACCTAACGGTTGGTACAGGGTGAAAAACTGAATTCCCTTATGACTATATGTGCTTAACCCACTGAGTTATGCTACTTAAAAATATAAATTAACAACAATGGTATAAAAATATTTTTTACCTGTAGCAGTTTATCTGCAAGGTCAGCTTGTATTAGCCAATTATAAAGGGCAATACTAAAGAGTTCATCTTTGGATCTTTGAGACAATTTAAGCATTTGTTCAAACTAAAATAAAGAAAACAGTAAAAATTAGCACAGTTAAAGGCTCGACATGACTCCTTAGCCTTATAAGCTTCTGGTAAGAAATCAAGAATCCTTAAATGGTAAGTTCTAAGAGTTACTACCCTTTCCAAGATGCTTATGCCACCACCACCACACAGAACATCTAAACACAGTGTATTTGCAGAACGAAAATATGCTATGTCCCTTACATGATGGCCTGCTTCTTCATTACTCAGCATATTGGGATCAGACGACAACACTGGAGGTCCGGGTTTTTTGGGCACGCTGGGAGACTGAGGAGCAGCCTTACTTTGATTTACCAGTTCTTGAAGTGTATCTGTAATACACTTGTAACTGTTTAATCTGAAAAAGAATGAAAAAGGAGCAATTCCATGATTTAGTTATCAATTGGTTTATCTTATGTAATTGAAATATAAACTAAAGAGAATTTTGGAGGAAATACACACACACACACAATTTGGTATTAAAAATAATACAGATCATTAGTTATCTATTTTATACATAGCATCCATAGTTGAGAACCTGCTGTGTAGCAAGCACAGTGAACTCTACTCAACGCTCTGTAGTGACCTAAATGGGAAGGAAAGCCAAAAAAGAGGGGATATATGTATACGTATAGCTGATGCACTTTGCTGTACAGTAGAAAGTAACACAACACTGTAAAGCAACTATACTCCAGTAAAATTAAAAATAAATAAATAAAAATAAAAACAGGGCTTCCCTGGTGGCTCAGTGGTTGAGAGTCCGCCTGCCGATGCAGGGGACACGGGTTCGTGCCCCGGTCCGGGAAGATCCCACATGCTGCGGAGCGGCTAGGCCCGTGAGCCATGGCCGCTGAGCCTGCACGTCCAGAGCCTGTGTTCCGCAACGGGAGAGGCCACAGTGAGAGGCCCGCGTACCGCAAAAAAAAAAATAAAAACAATACAAATCATATGCTCTTTCAATAGGTTTGAGAAGCACTTGTTTAAAAGGGTAAAGTCATAAAAATGAAACACATCTTTGGTTATGTATTTCCTTTATGGACATACTTTTTCTTTTTTTAAATATTGCTTATTTTTACTGTTCTTTTTTTTTTAAAAATAAATTTATTTATTTTTGGCTGCATTGGGTCTTTGTTGCTGTGCACTGGCTTTCGTTGGTTGCAGCGAGCAGGGGCTACTCTTCGTTGTGGTGTGTGGGCTTCTCATGGTGGTGGCTTCTCTTGTTGCGGAGCACGGGCTCTAGGCGCACAGGCTTCAGTAGTCGTGGCACGCAGGCTCTAGAGCGTAGGCTCAGTAGTTGTGGCACACGGGCTTAGTTGCTCTGCGGCATGTGGGATCTTCCTGGACGAAGGCTCAAACTCGTATCCCCTGCATTGGCAGGTGGATTCTTAACCACTGCGCCACCAGGGAAGCCCTGGACATACTTTTTTTTTTAAACAGTCTCTAATAATCTGTGAACATTTAAAAATCATCCTTTAAAATACTAATCTTCATCCAGAACCAGACATTGGCAGTGGGGCAGGTGAGGCAGCAGTTTTGTTTCCAAAATCGTAATTGCATTTCAAATTGACATTAATACAATCTCAGGAAAACCAAAGAGCCAAGTTCAAAAACATTTAGGTCCTTAAGAATTCCCACCAGGCTATAATTTTATCCCTAGGCTAATAATTAGAATACTGATTCACACCTTTGATAAAACAAGACATTTTTAGGTGAAAGCGTAATTCAATTTTATGAGTTGTACTTGAAATATTATTTTCCTAATACCATCAATCAAACTTTACACAAAGAAAAGTCTATATCCATAAAGTTGCATCTGTTAAGGTGATAAAACTCACCTTTCTTGGAAAGCCTGAAGTCCCACGATGTCTTCTTCTGGTTCTCCATGTTTATAGAAATGAAGTCCAAGACCCTGAGGATCTTTTTTCTCTGCAGCAGTAAGAGAGAGCTCCACTACACCCTCATAAAAACGCACTAATAGGAAAGACAAAGGACAAAGAGTTAAGGCATATTATTAAGTGGATACATTTTCCTTAGATGGCTTATAAAAATACTGATCAAGGTTATTATGTTTACTACTATGAGGTTTCTACTGTATATCAGTCACCCAGGTGACAACATCATGTAAAATATTTCTGATGAGTCTACCGAAGAACTAGGTTCCAACATGCCTTAAAGGCAGCTGTTAAATGTATTTTCTTCATTGCAAAAAAATTTCATATTTAAAATAGTAAAAAGGAGGGTTGCAGTTCCTTGATGGAAAAAAAATCTTAGGATTCAAAGTAGTACCTGTACTAACAGTTACTATGTTATGTTAGATTAGATTTAAAGTAATTTTAAAGTGAGCAGACAGGTAGTATTTTTAAAATTAGTCAAAAGAATCTAAAGCATCTGAAAGATAAGTGTAACCCAGAAAGCAATCTAACACAGGTAGTAGTTTAACTGGAATAGGACTGAAACCCCAATGTTAAAAAGTTACACATTTCAAGACATAAAAAGAGCGTTATAGCTTTTGTAGAAGCTGGTGCAGTCATCAAATACTAAGACATAAGAAATGAATTCCCTATGTCATATCACTTGGGCTACTGAAAGCTGAAGGAAGATATCCCTCCGAGTTAAGCAGAAGGTATGAAGAACATTTTGTTTCTCGCCTTGTCTATACTGAGCACAAACACTGGACAGGTCCACTTGATTGCTGATTTTTTGATACTCCTTTAATGATTCCCTTAACATTCTTTCCTTTTCAATCTTATTTTGAACTTGTCGGGAACGCTGGAGAAGCTCATTTGCCTAGAAGTAGAGATGACAAGAACTTAAAAAGATACAAGCACATGGATGATGCTGTCAATACAAGTTTTGTTTAGTCTATGTTTAAATTTACATCCGGGTGATTATCATCAAAGATAAAAACAACTCTACAAACTTACTTCTTCTTAATTTTAAACAGAAAAGTTTTTGACCAAAAAATCCTAGCTATTCTTAATTCCTCTCACAAATATGTAAGCAAGACAGCTTTTGACTGGTAAATCTCTTGCCTAGTCAATACATTATTGGTCAGCAGGCAGTCCGAGCAACACTGATTTTTAAAATTTTTTTCACCTGTAGGAAAGGATCAATAAAAATTGCCCAATTAGCTCTAATTTATTACAGAGTTTTAGTGATTTTTTCTTAATTTTTAAGGAAAGGCATAGTTAACCATTTTTTAAATACCATCTAGAAAATACTATCAAAGATTCTTTATGAAAAAGTTATATACGGATTTTAAGAAATAATATATTCCAATGTCTTTCTTACACAGATGAGGATCCTGACACCATGGAAGGTTAAAAGACCTACCCAAGGTCGTATGTCAAACAAAAGACAACAGTTCCTGATTACAATTCTAGTGTGCTTTCATCATACCATGAAACCTCCTGTAAGAAACACTGAAACGGGTAACAAAGCATCATACCTTAGAACAAACTGCATCATCAGTGCTATACAGCAGTGGGCAGATGTCCTGTAAGTGTAAACTAATGCCATCAACAGCAGCATTATCTCTGATGTAGCAGTTGATTAGAGAAGCAATTAATGCCCCGGTCAGTTCCTTGTCCCTGATTACCAGATCTTTAAAGGTGGTGATTTTCAACTGTTCTTGAAATTCCTAGGAATATAAAAGAAAATCCTCTTCTGATCAAAAATATAGGAATATTGTATTTTCACACAGAATGAAATTTAATAATTTAAAATATCAAAACATTAATAGACTCTATAATTCAAAAGATAAAATATATTAAACTATAAAAAATAATAAAATTTTACAGATTTTCATAGAATCATTGAGAATTGTAAAAGAACCTACAGTATGCCTATTCCAAATCTCTCACTTTACAAATGAGGAAAGCAAAACCCAAGTGGAGTCAAAATTCGAGACAGGCCTCCTGACTTTAGTTATAACCAGGAAAAAACAATCAATTAGCTACATTAAATAATCTTGGGCTTACATTTATTTTTCCAAAATAACATTTGAATTCTATTATTCAAGGACTTCTAACATTGGAGTTTGATCTTATTTAAACAAATCTGCTTGCTAAAATGGAGTTCTAAAGTATTGAGGTGATTTATACTATAGTAACATTCTGTTTAGTGATCTGACTGCTATTTCTTTTTTCTAAATTTCAGCAAATAGACAATCTATGTTCAAATTTTTGGGATTAATATTTAATTTGCATTCCTTGAGCATATAGGGAAGGAAAGCTTTGAAGGTGGATCACAAAAAAGATACCTAGGCTAAAAACTGACCTACATTATTCTTACCAGCCAATAAAACTAAAAATCATTATTCTACCTGGCATGGAAAAGGAAATAGCTTTCATAATTAAACATATTCACTTGAGTTTTTAAAAGAGGAAAAAAAATACGTGCTATTCTTTATCAAATAAATGGACCTGGGGATTCCCTGGTGGCACCGTGGTTAAGAATTCACCTGCCAATGCAGGGGGCATGGGTTCGAGCCCTGATCTGGGAAGATCCCACATGATGCAGAGCAACTAAGCCCGTGCGCCACAACTGCTGAGCCTGTGATCTAGAGCCCATGAGCCACAACTACTGAGCCCGTGTGCCACAACTACTGAAGCCCATGCACCTAAAGCCTGTGCTCCGCAATAAGAGAAGCCACTGCAGTGAGAAGCCCGCACACCGCGACAAAGAGTAGCTCCCACTTGCTGCAACTGCAGAGAGCCCGTGTGCAGCAACGAAGACCCAATGCAGCCAGAAATAAAACAAATAAAATAAATAAAAAACAAACAACAACAAAAAAACTGAACTTATCAAGCCTCTGTAGACTTGACTTCCATTTCATAGAAAATTCAAGAAATAGACGAACAAGTTCACTACAAGGAAGGTAAAGACAACCTCAGAATGTTGGGATTCTACAAGATTGATGACCTGATGCCTACAAGGCAATACCAACACGCCCCCACCAAAAGGAGAGAGAGAGAGAGAGAGAGACAGAGAAAATTGCTCTAGACTGAGAGATTTAAGAGAAAAAACAACCAAATTCAATGAGTGAACCAACTGTTTAGATTCTGATTAGAATGAACCAATCTATAAAAAGATATTTTTAAGACACAGAAATTTCATTATTTTAGATGTTACCCAGAAGAATTAGTGGTAATATTGCTAAATGTGATAATGACATTGGTATTCAAGAAAATGGCCAAAGGAATACACATTAAAATATACAGGAATGAAAGGACATGATGTTAGGGATCTACTTTAAAATAATTCAGTAAAGAAAAAGAAAATAAGGGATAGATTAAGCAAAGTTGGTAAAACTGTGAAAATGTTGAATGAAAATAAATTGTGTATGGGGGATTATTTGTTGTACTTGCTGTACTTTTGTGTACGTTTAGAAATGCTCACAATTAAATTAATAGGTAGGAATACCTTCCCCCTAAATGACCTAACATTTAGATAAATGCAAATTACCTTTATCCTTAAAAAGGATTCCAATGAGGACAGCAAGAACCATTCATTTTCCACAGTGGCAAACATTTTTCTTTAAAGTAGGAATGTTTAATTTTAATTTAGGTCACTGGACTTCTTGAAATTACATGCAAAAATTTTATGTATGTGTCTGAATGCATCCTTTGAAGGTGGTGAGAAAGAGTTTTGATCAGATTCCCAAAGGGATCTGTAGCCCAAATAAAGGTTACAACCTACTGTTTGAAAAATATTTTTGGTAAAGTAAGAGTTCATTCACATATCACAACGAAGTTCTCATATACTGTAACAACTTGTGGTTTTGATAATGAACCCCTCAAGTTATCATGCTTTAGTGCAATTTTCTCATAACACATTAATTTGCTCATAACCTAAATGCTGCCCAAAATAATCTCCTTCTGAAACTAAGTGAACGATTACAGCTCACTCAAAAGCAGACAAACTGGGATTCCCTGGTGGTGCAGCAGTTGAGAGTCCGCCTGCTGATGCAGGGGACACGGCTTCGTGCTCAGTCCAGGAAGATCCCACATGCCGCGGAACGGCTGGGCCCGTGAGCCATGGCTGCTGAGCCTGCGCGTCCGGAGCCTGTGCTCTGCAACGGGAGCCACCACAACAGTGACAGGCCCACGTACCGCAAAAAAAAAGCAGACAAACTAGGCACAGAATTAATAGTACGACCTTAGGGGGAAAAATATCCTACCTTCTGAAGTTCTCCTACAATGGCAGTGAACTGATGTTCACAAAGAAGTTTCCATAAAGCCAGAGCCTGGTATGATTTTCGAACCAACTGCTGGATTGCCTGAAGTGAAACCTTTTCACTCAGTTGAGCCTCTAATTACAAAACACAACTCATGAAGTTTTGAAAAATGACAGGTTAAGTTGTTTTAAGTAAAACAACACTTTATCTCAAATAACGACAACTATAGTTAAGGTTGAAATCCTCATTGTTCTCCTTCCTCCCCTCATAGGCAACCATGATCATGAGTTGTTGAATTCACAGTTTTATCCTCTCACTATATATAAGTGCTTCTGTGTGTATGCATACATAAACAGTAAAAATGTTGCTGTTTTTAGACAATTTACACCATTGCTTTTTCTGCCCAGTTATATTTTCAAGGCTACCCATACTGATAAGTAAAAATCTAGTATCAATACATTTATTTTAATTGCTGAGTGTTCCATTATGTAAGTATACCACAATTAGGTCCATTTTCCACATGAAGGACATTCCTGTTGTTTCCAATGTTTTGCTACTACAACAATAACGCAATAAATATCCTTAAAAAGTCTCCTCAAAAACACAGTCAGGTTTTGCTAGGACTGTTTTTCAAATTAAGATGCATTGGTGAATCATGAAATCAATTCAGTCAATCATGACAGATTTTTTTTTTCCCCTTAAAAAGGAAATAGAATGAAAAAGGAAAAAAAATATTAGGGTATAAAATAGGTATAGTTATTTCTTAAAATTCTGTTGTGTGTATATGCTTTTAAACATCTGGGTCATAATATAAAAATTATTACTTATTGTGGGGAAAATGTCTGATAAAGACTGTTCCTGAATATATACCTAGAAGTGAAACTGCTGGCTTTGAATGCATATGCATTTTTAGCTTTTAATATATATGATCAAACTGCTCTCCAAAGTGGTTATTTCAGTGCATACTGTCAGCAATTTGAATGCTCCCCTTTGTATAAATCCTTACCAATGCTTGTATTTTGTCAAGTTTACTTGAAAAGAAGTACTGAAAGAAGAATTTACAAAATAGTGAACAGAAAACTAGGTCCAGCAGGAAGGAAAGAAAGTACGTTGGAACAAAAGTAAATAGCTGAGTCTTAACTAGCAAAGTTCTATCAGCCAGAATAATTGGCTCAAACAATGGAAGGCAAAAGAACTTAAAAAAAAACCTGAATGGCAGGCAAAATTTAAACAATATTTTATTACTATGCCAATTCACATCTGGAATAATTATTGGTTATAAGAACTTTTCAGTTCCCTTGCTGTTTCCTTAGTTGTTACTTTTTTATAATAAATAAAAAAACACAACCTAACATTTGATTCACATTTTTAACTCTCCAAGAAATACCACTTCACACACATTAGGATAGAAATGGTTTTTAAAAAAAAGAAAGAGAAAAATTATTGGTGACAATGTGGAGGAATTGGAATATTTTGTGTACTACCAGTGGAAATGTACCAATACAATGGTATAGTTGCTATGGAAAAGTTATGGTGGCTCCTCAAAAAATTAAAAACAGAATTACACATAATCCAGCAATTACACTTCAGGATATATAATAAAACAATTAAAAGTAGGGACTCAAATTTCTATTTGTACACCATGTTCATAGCAGGATTATTCACAATACCCCAAAGATGAAGGCAACCTAAGTATCCACCAAGAAATGAAAGGATAAACAAAATGTGGTTGATATACACAATGGAGTACTACTCAGTCTCAGAAAGGAAGGAAATTCCAACACATGCCACTACATATGTGAACTCTGAAGACATTATATGCTAAGTGAAATAAGGCAGTCACACAAAAAAACAAATACTATATGACTCCACTTACATGAGGTACACAGGGTAGTAAAATTCAAAGACAGGAAAAAAAAAAAGGTGACTGTCAGGGGTCGGGGGCAGGGGAAAATGGGGAGTTATTGTTTCATGGGTACAGAGTTTCAGACTAGAAAGATGAAAACATTCTGGAGATGGATAGTGGTGCTTTCTGCAATCACCATGCTACAGGAAATCATGTGAACTTAACTTACTGAATGCCACTGAACTGTACACTTAAAAATGGTTAAAACGGTAAATTTTATGTTATGTATATTTTAGCACAATAAAAAAATTCATTAAAAAAAGGTGTGTATCGGGGAATTCCCTGGCGGTCCAGTGGTTAGGACTCCTCGCTTCCATTGCAGGGGGCCTGGGTTCGATCCCTCGTCAGGGAACTAAGATCCCACAGGCCACGGGATGCAGCACTCCCCCCACCCCCAAAAAAAGTTAAAAAAAAAAGTGTGTGTCATGTTTTCTGGTGGAAGAAATGAAAATCTTTTATGAGCTGAAAGTTGTGGAAATACATGATGTCCATATCATCTTACTTTTTAAATCACACTAATATTACTTTAATAAAAATATTTGTTACCACAAACGATCTTATCAAGAGATGTCCACTCTTTTCTATTCACCTAATAAAACTCTTTACTGGAGTCATGTACATTTAACTGATCAGAAGCAATAATTTACCATGAAACTTCCTCTGCAGCTCCTGTTGCATTTGCTGGGTATTTCCATTTTCAGGGCGCATGAATCCTATCAGCCTCTGCTGCACTTTGGCAGTAGTACTGAAACAAAAATTCCAGAAAGTATATTCAAAGGGTTGTGCAATTATCACCACAACTTAATTTTAGAACATTTTTACTCACTTTCCATTAGCAGTCAATTCTCATTTCCCCTGCCCTACCCTAAGCAACAGCTCATCTACTTTCTGATTCTATAAATTTGCCTATTCTGTATATAATGAACTGGAATATGTTGTAAATATTCTTTTCCTCTGTAGATTAGTGAAATAATCACTGACAAATCAATACAACAATTTACACCTGGAGCATTTTAAGCTCTCAGATGCTTAAATTTTCACTGAGAGTAAATGGTTAATAACAATAGCTTCCATTTATCAAACACTTGCTTTCTGTCCCCACCATTGATTTAACATAATACAACAACTCTATAAGGTACGTATTATTAAGAATACCATTTTACAGATATGAAAATTTCAGGACAAAAGTGAAAAGCAAAGAACCTGCTGTCAGGAAATACTGGTCACTGAGAGAAATGAGCTAATAAAAGCATTTGGTGCTCATTTGGTGAAGAATCTGATTATTTCAGCTCTTAATGCAACTTCAGGGATGCAAAGAAAAGAATGAAGAACTTAAACAAAAAATGTATATACAAAACAGAAACAGACTCACAGGCATAGAAGACAAACTAGTGGTTACTAAGTGGGAGAGGGAAGAGGGAAGGGGCAAATTACAGGTATGAGATTAAGAGATACAAAATACTATGTAAAAAATAGATAAGCAAAAAGGATGTACTGTATAGCACAGGGAATTATAGCCATTATTTTGTAATAACTTCCAATGGAGTATAATCTGTAAAAATATTGAATCACAATGCTGTATACCTGAAACCAATATAATACTGTAAATGGACTATACTTCCATTTAAAAGAAAAAAGAGGGACTTCCCTGGCAGTCAAGTGGTTAAGACTCCATGCAGGGAGCACGGGTTCGATCCCTGATGGGGGAACTAAGATCCTGCAAGCCATGGAGCATGGCAAAAAAAAAAAAAGTATGACTACTGAAGCTATAATAGGTACACTGTCGGATGAGGTTCATAAGTGATTACGTCAATGTTGTTAGAAAACAAAATTTTTAGGGTAAAAGCAATACAACTATACTATAAAAGAAACTGAGCAAATTCTCTTTAATCTTAAAGCTGAACTGAAAAACAATACAAACTCATAATTTTGTTGTTTTTAAAAAAATAAAAAGCAAAACAACATATAGCATGACCAGTAGGAATTAATACCTCTAGCTGTAGTCTCTAATACCCTTTCCTACCAAAAGAAACTAGGGCTCCCTAGAGAAATGGCCAAATCCAGTTCTAGGGCAAGAATTGTACCAAATGAGCCTGAAATGTCCTTTCACGCTAGAAAGCAAAGATGCTACCAAATACTGTCAAAAAGGACTCCAGAGCAGTCTGAAGAGGCAAAAGGTTGGGATAATTTTCCATTGAAAAAACAACCTGCAATGGATTAAAACACATTAAATACGTTTGAAACCAGATTCACATAATGATACTAAATAAAAAACTCAACTGATGGTGCTGGCCAAGATGGAGTAAGCCTGTTACAGTCTCTCTCACTGACTACAAGTGGGAACTTTGGACACGATACAAAAAGCAACTATTCACCTGAGGACTCTAATAGCACACAGATTGATGAGGGGAAGTCAAAACTCGAATGATAATCCATATGGAGGTGAGTATACTAGGTTGCCCCCAACTCCTTTATCTTCAGGCTTTGTCCAAAGGTGAACTGAGTCTCAAAACAGTATGGTGAGTAAAACTCCCAAGGAACATTCAGCAACGTCTGGAGACATTTCGAGTCATAACTGGGGAGAGCTACTGGTATCTAGTAGGCAGAGGCCAAGGATAATCCTAAACATCCTACAATGCACAAGACAGTCCCCAGCACCAAGAGTTATCTAGTCTACAATGTCTACAGTGCCAAGGTTGAGAAACACTGGAGCAGAAGAACTGAGAAAAGGGGGCCGTGTGGTCCAAAAAGGTTGGAGGGAATCAGTTATTTCTCTTGATGCTTTGCCCCAAAGGCACCACCACTTCTGCAAAGCTGTATGATAAGACAGTGAAAACTGGGAGAAAACATTGACTTTCTATCCAGAGGACCAGTAAAAGAGGCCTCTGGGAGCTAGGGAATATATGGGAAATCAGAGCAAGAAGAGGCTGGAGGAGGAGATCCCCTAATTCTGAGGAAGACGAACGCAACTTCTGGGCTCACCTCCTAGGCTGTATGTACATGGAACATACCCAAAGAAGCAAAGCAAAGATACTAAGACTCTGAAGACCACACACTGTATGATTCCATTTATATGAAATGTCAAGAATATGTAAATCTACAGAGACAGAATACATTAGTAATTGTTTGGGGCTGAAGGGCAGAAATGGGGAGTGACTGCAAATGAACAAGACGGATGTGGTCTAAAAATGGATTGTTGTCATGACTGAAGAAATTCTATATATTTACTAAATCACTGAACCGATTTAAAACAAGTGAATTTTATGGTATGTAAGTTTTATCTCAAAAAGCTATTTAGGGGCTTCCCTGGTGGTGCAGTGGTTGGGGGTCCGCCTGCCGATGCAGGGTACATGGGTTCGTGTCCCGGCCCGGGAGGATCCCACATGCCGCGGAGCAGCTGGGCCCGTGAGCCATGGCCACTGAGCCTGCGCTCCGCAACGGGAGAGGCCACGACAGTGAGAGGCCCGTGTAATGCAAAAAAAAAAAAAAAAAAAAAAGCTATTTAAAAATTCCCATACTCAGTGAGACTAATGTTGTGAGGGTTGGTTGAAATTAGGAAATCTCTTAATAAAGGTAAGGAAAAAAATTATACAATCATCTCTATAAGATGTAGACAATACATTTAACATACTTCAATACTCATTTTATAAAAATACTCAATAAAATAGAAATGGATGGATACTTTCTTATCATGCTAAACTATATCTAGGCATCTTCTTTAGTGGGGAAACACTACACACTTTCCCATTGAAGTCAGGAATAAGAGCAGGATGCGCACCATTATCTCCACTCTTTAACACTATGCTGGAGATATTAGCCTATGCAGACAGAAGAAAGCAACTAGAGTTAGAAAGAAAATGGTAGAACTATCTCTATTTGCAGATGACAGGATGACATATGTGAAAAATCCAAAAAACTCAATGAAAAAAACTACTAAAAATCGTAAAGAGATATTAGCAAAGTAGTAGGTTACAAAATCGAAGGTTATAATTGAGGCTATAATTGTAAATTCAATAAACTGCTTAGAAACTATTAACAGAAGAATAATATAATGGTGGAAAAGAAAAAGAAAAAAAACACCTTCCAACTAAAATTCCTGCTATGTAGGAAGAAGGACAGTGGTAGAGGGTAGGGGAAGGAGGTAAGATAACAGATTCTGTTCAATTAATGATGACTGAGATGTATATTTTTCAGAATTTAAAACTAACTATCAGAAGAAGAAAAGTCATACATAAAACTTTTAAATCAATCCAGTAAAACGGAAGGGGAGAAAAACAAACAAACAAACCCCAAACCACAACAAAGCCCACAAGTTTGATCTGGTGACAAACAGATCAAACATTTAATTAACCCCAACAAAATGAGAGGGAGTTAAAAGACAAAGATTCTTAAACTGAATTAAAAAGTGGCAGGGGCTAGAAATCAATATATACATGTTAAGATACACTTAAAAGAGTTCTGAAGGCTAAAAATAATTGGTATAATCTTCTCAGGGGACAACCAAATACTACATACCAACATTTTTAAAAGCTCTTATATCCCAAAATTTTACTTCTAAAGAAATTCATCTGAATATTACTGAACAAGTACACAAACATGTATAAAGAATACTCACTGAACCCTGTTTATACCATCAAGAAATAGAAACAACCTAATTACGCATAGAGCTATACCACTAATTGCTTGAATATAATGGAATAACATGTAGCCAATACAAACAAAATTTATTCTATTATTTTTGGAATGCTCTAAAGAATATACTGAATGTAAACGATGTTTCACAAAAAGTATGCCTACCTAGATCCTACTTTTACAGTGGACTACTACTCAGCCATAAAAAAGAACGAAATTTTGTCATCTGCAGCAACATGGATGGACTTGCAGAGCATTATGCTAAGTGAAATAAATCAGAGAAAGACAAATACTGTATATCACTTATATGTAGAATCTAAAAAATACACAAGCTGGTGGATATAACAAAAAAGAAGCAGACTCACAGATATAGAGAACAAAACAAGTGGTCACCAGTGGGGAGGGGGTGGAGGGGTGGGCAATATAAGGGTAGGGGAGTGAGAGGTACAAACTTCTGGGTATAAGACAGGCTATGAGGATGTATTGTAAAACACAAGGAATATAGCCAATTATTTTTTAGTAACTGTAAATGGAGTATAAGCTTTAAAAATTGTATTAAAAAAGAAATGTATATGAATATATGAATATACATTCATATACATGTGTGTATATTCATATATTCACGTATGTTCACATATGATTTGAAAGTTTATATTGTCATACTTCAAATTAATTCATCAGAGGAGTGATGTGAATTTTTTACAAGTCCATGTTACTTTTATAACAACAGCAACAAAAAATGTTCATCCTAAACATGTGTCCATGCAAAAACTTTTACAGGAATGTGCATATCAGCATTATTCATAATAGCCAAAAAGCTGAAACACAACATTGTAAATCAACTATACTTCAATAAAAAACAAAAAAATCAATTAAAAAAAAGAAAAAGAAAAAATGGTGAAACAAGGCAAATATGCATCAAACGATGAACTGAAAAATGAAACCAAGTACTGATATACACTACAATATATGAACATGAAAATATTATGCTAAGAGAAAAGCCAGAAACAAAAGGCCACATACTGTATATCTGCATTTACATAAAAGATCCAAAATATGGCAGATCCATAGAAAGAGATTGGATTAGTATTTGCCAGGGACTAGGGGAAAGACAACTTTGCAGTGTTACCAACTGAATGTTTGTGTCCCACCAAATTCATAGTAATCCTCAAAGCGATGGTATTTTTGGAGGTATGGCCTTTGGGAGGTAATTAAGTTTAGGTGAGCTCATGAAGGTGGAGACCCATGATAAGATTACTACCCTTCTAAGAAAAAACCAGAGGACTTGCTGTCTGGTTTTCTCTCTGCCATGTAATGACACAAAAAGAAAGCAGCTGTCTGCAAACCAGGAAGAAGGTCCTCACCAGAACTTGACCATGCTGGCACCCTATATCAGACTTCCAGCCTCCAGAACTATGAAAAATAAATGTTTGTTGTCTAAGCCAGTCAGTTTATGGTATCTTTGTTATTTCAGCTTGAATTAAGACATGGAGTGACTGCTAATGGGCATAGGGTTTCTTTTTGGTGTGATGCAAATGTTCTGGAACTAGATAGTGGTGATGATAGTTTAACTTTATGAATATACTAAAAACCATGAAACTTTTTAAAAGGATGAATTTTATAACATGTAAATTAAATCTCAGAATAAAAAGGGAAATAAATCTTATTTATTCCTACTTTGGATTTCCTAATGGTCCTCCTGTAAACTGGGAGTTTCTGTCTAGAAATTCTTGCAAACCTTTCAGTTCTTGTAGCACTGACTCCAGCAGCTGGGAGGGAACACTACTTTCAATCTGAAAGAAAGGAAATATTTTCAAACATCTAAAAACAATGAAAAAAAAGCTTCTATAAAAAACACATATGCTGTATACCCATAATTGAACATGAAGTTTTAATTCTAAGGTACCCTATCTTCATAAACAGTAAAGTTATTTCTTTTATCAATTTATACTTGGTGACCAGAATAAAGGGCTAGACACCCACATCCCTCCACCCCCTGCTGCTCTGGTTTTAATGAGGTATAATTTACAGACAGTAAAATACACAAATCTTAAGTGAATACCTTGATAACTTTTTACATCTTTATATAGTCACCACCCAGATCACAATATTGGGTATTTCCAACACCCAAAAAAGTTCCCTATTGCCCCTTTTCTAGTCATTAGTCATTCTACCTCCTAGGTAACCAACCACTTTTCTTACCTCTATCATAGAATATAGACTGGTTTTTCCTGTTCGAAATTCACACAAATGAAATCACATACTATGTTAATACATTCTGATTCTGAGAAACTTTAAAATTTAGAACTTTAAAATAGAGTATCAGAGTTAAAAAGATGTTTAGTATCTTTCCATCTTAAAAAGAAAAAAAGCTTAAAATAAATTGCATGCATACTTCACATTAAAAAAAAACCTTTAATACCTGAATTTATGATAGTACAAATTTCTGTGTTTCTTAAAGCACTCTGGAAAGTACACCAATCCATGGAAATTAGTGCTAGGTTCTTGGAGTTTGGGGGCATATAAGCAATACATTAAATTGTAACTTTGAGCAATATTAAGTATTAGGACTGATTCTATTTAGCCCCCATAACAATGTTATGAGGGAGATACATTCTCATTTTACTGTGAGATATCAGGCTCTGAAATGTTAAGAAATTTACTCATCATTAGTAAGTGACAGAGCTGAGATGTAACTCAGGGGGTGAACAGTTTACTGGACGAGTACACAAACATGTATATAAAGGAATAATCATTGCATGTTGTTTATAACATCAAGAGATATAAAACAATCTACTTCCCCATTAATAACGTAAACTGGCTCCACAGAGATAATGGAATACTGTTATTTATATAACACACTTACTGCAGTGATCTCTCTGTTGCCACTCTTGAATATTCTCTCCACAACTAAACTAGCATCCCAGATGTTTCTGGAACAAAAAATGTTTTAATGATTGTGCTGTAGATGAATAAAAACAATTACAATAAGTAGTAAATTCCTTTCTATATGTTTATTTAGTTTTTAAAGTGTAGCAATGACTTCATTTAACATTTTACTAAGTTATCTGAAAACAAAAAAAAAAAAAGGAAAATTTCCAAACCTGACAGATCTAAGTCATTTCACATAATGAAATACTGTTGAAGAAAAATCAAAGACCCTGGGTAATAAATTGGAAACAAGGAAGCTTATAAAGTGAGTTCTGCACTGTTTCACATTTTTAAGCAAATGATTCATATGAAAGCATACAATTCAAATCTAAGAAAAATACACACCAGACATGATAATTAAGTGGATCTGGTAGAATGATTGAAAAATGGCTGTAATTCTTTATCCCTCCCCACACCTATTCTCTTTACAATATGACTCTGATGCCTCCTTTATAACGAGGAGTCTATTTCCCACTTTTTGAATCTGGGCTGGCTTGGAGATGTCCCCCTGCCAAGTAAGTCAGGCAGAAGTGATAGGAGACCTATTCTGAGCCCAGGCATCCTGAGGCTCTGCAAGTTTCTACTCTCTCTCATGGAACCTTACCACCACCAAGTCTATGATCCCTGACTAGCCTGCTAGAGGATTAGAGACCATGTGGAGAACAATCCAGCTGTCTCAGCTGAGGCCATTCTAGACCAACACACAAACATAACCCTAAACATGTGAGAGTCCAGCCAAGAGTGACACAACTCTCTTCAACCTCAAAGCTGATTTCAAATGCATAGTGGGCCTAGCCAAGACCAGAACTGCCTAACTGACTTGCAGACACATGTCACTGAGTTATGGGATGGTTTGTTACACTACATATTAGTATATACAGATATATTTTGAGGATATATATACATATATAAAACACAGTAACAAATACAGATGGTTAGATAATAAAAAAGCTGAATGACAGAAAACAATCTTATTAATGGACAAGTGAGCTTAAACTATAAGTAAAATTTAGTAGGCACAAATAATGTCCCAAATTTAAAGTTAAAAATGTTCAACTATACACAATAGAACAAGGTAATCAACAGTTAATTATCCCATGAAAAACTTACCCCATGATTCGAGAAAAGTAAATGCAAATACCATTGTGTTTTCCAGAGTACACAATCTCTGGTCCAGCCATACAACTCATACTTGTGGCCTGAGTTGCTGGATTTCCCATAGCACACACTGGAGTTGACATAGCAGGAGGATGAACACCTTGTACACACGTAAGAAAAACAAATCTTAAAACTTAACATTAAATATTCAGAATTCTCAATAACCCAAGTCAGTTGTCCCTAGACCCATAGGTAAAAACAATTACAAAAATATTGAAATAAATAGTTATTTAATTTGGTTTTCCTTGATAAGAAGAGAGATTTAGACTTGGAGAGGAACTCCCAAGTTGGCTTTCAAGTGTGGGCAATGCAGGATGAAAAGGAAAGCAAGCTTGCAATCACTGCACATTAATGCTGGGAGTAAAACAGGACTAATTATACAGTTCAGGGCTGGTAATTAAGTCTTGATACTCAAAAAGGGGGCTTTCCAGGTCCACTAAGTAAAGGCATTCATGGCCAAATGCCAATACTTGCTTGGATGCCACTTCTATTAAACTACATTATTTTCAGGGGAATAGGACAAGTTAATCTTTCCCATTCTAAGCATTAAGAATAGTAATTCACAATGTTAGCTCCTCAAAAAGAATAGTAGTAGCAACCTAAAACAAAGAAAAGAGGTACCTTGAGATGGTGTTCCCAAAAAGGATGGATTCAGGTATGTACTACCACTAGGAATAGGAGAACCTAAAAAGAAAGAAGAATATAAAGATTTATAAAATTATCTCCCAGTTTTTTTGTATCTGATCAAAATTAGACACAGAAACTGTTTCTAAGTGTAAGAGTGAGGAGTGGCACCACCCATAATATATTCAAGAATTAGGGACTCATTTCCCAGCAACTTTCTAACAATCCCCACTTTGGAAAACATTGAGGTGGGAGTTTGTTATTAAACCTCTCAACTCTTTCCTTTTGAATAAATAACAAATGAGTTCTGTAAATACTACTGGTTATATCTTATTTTGTTTCCCAGTATACACTAAAGATTCAATATTAATATATCATAACACTAAGAGTCAGACATCTATAGAATTATTCCCTAATAATGCAGTAGCAGTAAAGAAAATACAATGAAATTTTTTATCCATTAAAATATACTACAAAGCTTCTAAAATTCAACTCTATTAGAAACAGTTTCATTTCAATGTTTCATACTCACCAGAGTAGACAGGAGACCCCAGGATGGGACCAACATTACTTGGAGCGGGGAGAGTGGCTGGAAATCTCATCTGTGCTTCACCACCATACCTATTTTTATGACAACAGGGGCTGAGTTTATTCAGTGAAACTATACATCTTAAAAGCTAGAACTGTTTCAAGTCCTGCTTAGCTTCAAAATAAATGCTTTAAACACTAGAGACTTTCCTGGTGGCACAGTGGTTAACAATCTGCTGTAAATGCAGGGGACATGGGTTCAATCCCTGGTCCAGGAAGATCCCACACATCACAGAGCAACTAAGCCTGTGCACCACAACTACTGAGCCTGTGCTCTAAAGCCCGCGAGCCACAACTACTGAGCCCAAGCACCACAACTACTGAAGCCCACGCGCCTACAGCCCGTGCTCCGCAACAAGAGAAGCCACTGCAATGAGAAGCCTGTGCACCTCAATGAAGAGTAGTCCCCTTTCGCCGTAACTAGAGAAAGCCCACATGCAGCAACAAAGACCCGACGCGGCCATAAATAAATAAATAAATATTAAAAAAACATTAGAGACTTTAAATGCATTGTGTTGACAGTGAAATATACACAGATACATAATAAAATATTTAGTAAATGTTGACTTCAAATTGCTAACAAGAAGAATCATAAGGGACTCTGGCAATTTCTAAAGAAGAGTCTGCAATGCATAGAATGTATTTAATAAGTATATGGTACTGTAATTTTCATACTAGATTATGGTTAGACTACTCAAAAAATTCTTTTAAACAAAATTGCATTTTAAATTTATTCTTAGCTAAATATTTTCCAAATAATATCTCTTTGATATCAAGTTTTCTAAAAGTGACTCAATCTCTCAATGCAAATGATACACATAAAGCAGAACTGGTAGTGTTTGAGGAAGTAGAAAAGATAGATGAGATAATAACTGAGGTAGAAGACTAGACAAAAGAAGTTGGAGAAGAGAATCCAGAGAAAGAGTAACAATGCATAAATTATGCTAATCTAGTTGCTTCCAGTAGTATTATCACCTTTCCAATTTAAATTTTACTAACTTGCCTATATAGTTGCTCAACTGTTTTGCAAACCCTTAAACAACCACATTAGCCAATGCAACCATTAATAAAAAGTGGCCAAGAACAAAAGAAAGTGATATATACCTGAAGAAAGCCCGAGTGGCCCAAGCAGATACTTCTCTGTCACAGGCAGCAGTGGAACAAGCAAGAATAAGGCAAGTTGCACAGGCCTGGTCTTCCTGTAAAAAAAGAGTATCTTTCCTTATGTAAAACATAAACATTTCAAAAGAAGTTTTGTTTACTTCTGTATCCAGTGTTTAAACCCGTGCCTAGCACAGAGCAGGTACTTGATAAATATTTGCTGAATGAATGAAATCAGCTGGTATGAAAAAGGAGAAGTAAACACTATTGGTTTTAAAGTTTATCATAGGTGCTGTTATTAAAGGATGGTCTCTTTTTCTTTTTATCTAGATTCTACTTTAGTTTCTGGTTTAGTCCTCCACTACTCCCGGGTTTTTTTCTCATGGTGTTTTAACCTTTTAGAAAATAACAATAATAGCTAACATTTATTAAGTACTTGTCATGTGCCAGGCACTATTTTAAGAGTTTAGAGCATATTAATCCTCACTCCACATATTATAATTTAATACACATGAGGAAATGGAAGCTCAGAGAATTCAAGTAATCTACTCTGATGGTGGAGCTGGTAGTTTGAATTCAGTGTGTATATTTAACTTTGATCTGATATTCCTGATTTTAAACTAAGCATTCCCAGTTTTACCTCATCATTTCTAGTTGTGGCTTAAAAAAAAAAAAGTTTTTAATTAAAAAAGTTATTTATCTATAAATATCTTGTCCTTTTAATAAAAATACATTCATCATATAATTTGAACATCACACTCTTACTAGTACACTTTAATGATAAGAATTTATCAAAAACAGAACAAAAATCTGAGCATTTACCATAAACCCTTATAGCATATTAATACTGCTCCCAAGTACCAGTACACATACAGTGATTAAGGCAAAGAAAGGAAGACTAGTATTAACCACAGTATTTTGATCCTAACTTACATAATATCATCACAATAAAAAAAGGTATAAATAATTACCTGATGTAATTTAAAGAATCTTTCAATCTCTTCTCCATCTCCACCCACATTACTCACAAGTAGATGCCTCAGTTGATCTACAGGTCTAAGTTTATGAAACATAAGACTCCCCTAAGAAGTTCAAAAAGAAAGAGGATGAATAATAGATTTATCAAGCATGGCTAGTAGCAACTGACCTTGCTACCTTATTTAATAAAAGCAATGAAACAAAAAAGTAACTTCAAGAATATGAAGTAAACTGGTCAAAAAGATCATCTACACTTCAATTCCTAGCCTATACTAGATCTATATATCCATGCAGAAAACTTAATAAGAGAACACTGCCCCTCCCCGCTAAAAAATAAAGCAAAAGGGTGCAGGCTCTGTCAGACACAAACATATTATAAACCTTTATCTTATGCATGGTATTAGCACATGAATAAACAGTCAGATAAGTGGAACAAAACAGAAAGTTCTGATATAGGCTCAAGTAAGCACTAGAACTTAATATATGATAAAAGCTCCCCCTCAAACTAAAGGATCAAAGTTAGATATTTCATTAATCATGTTGGCACAAGTATGTCCACTTTGGGAAAAAATGAAGCTGGATCCATACTCATACCTAAAACAGGATAAATTCCAAACAGACAGGACAAAATAAAACTGTAATAGTAGTAGAAGAAACTCTGGGTGAATTATTTTATGAACTTCAGAGTGCGGATGGTCTTTTTTTTTTTAAACTTCAATAGAAATCCCCCCAAAAAACTGAGTATTTCAACTACTTATAAACTTATCCACATGGGAAAAAAAATCTCAGTGAACAAAATAAGATGGCAAACCAGGAAAAATATCTGAGACTAAATCACAAAAAGTTAGTTTCCTTGACATATAAAGAGCCTCTATAAATAAAAAAGAAAAAGACAACTTAATAGAAAAGTGGATATAGAACAGGAACAGACAATTCACAGAAAAATAAACACTAGAACAGACAGTCAATCTCACTCTTAATACGATGGCATATTGTACTTGCACAGGATGTAAGGAAACAAGCACTCAACATTCACTGATAGTGAATGTATGTATATATACAGGGAACTTGGCAACATCTATCAAACTGATAAACACACATACTTTTTGATCCAGTAGATGTAATTCTACAGCTTTACTCACACACAGGCAAAACGATATATGCACAACGTTGCAGCATTATTTTTTTTTATTTTTATTTTTTTGTGGTACGCCGGTCTCTCACTGTTGTGGCCACTCCCATTGCGGAGCACAGGCTCCGGACGCACAGGCCCAGAGGCCATGGCTCACGGGCCTAGCCGCTCCGCAGCATGTGGGATATTCCCGGACCAGGGCATGAACCCGTGTCCTCTGCATCAGCAGGCGGACTCTCAACCACTGCGCCACCAAGGAAGTCCGCAGCATTATTTTTAAAGGCAAAAGATGATCTATTAATAGGGGCCTAGTTAAATATGGTACATCCATATAAAGGAATGCCTTTCAAATATAAAATAGAATGAGAAAGTTCTTTTTATATTACTATGGAAAGATATCTGAAATGTATCTTTGAAACATAAAAAGCAAAGTATAAAACAGTGCATACAATATGCTAATGTGTGTTTATAAATATACTTATATTGTTTGTATATTGATATCATAACATATCTCTGGAAAGATATAGATTCTGATGACATGGGTGTCTGTAGGGAGGGGACCCAAACCAGAAGGGAGATTTTATTGTGTATACCCCTCTGCTTACCAGTGGAATTGTCAATGCATCGCTACTCAAAAAATAAATACTAAAAGATTCTTTTTTTAACAAGTGAGGACTACATGATAAGAAATAAACATAGCTTGTTTTACTAATTTTATGCTGAATACTATTGATAGAAATGCTACTTTAGAAAAAGTATAATAGCAATACTTTATAAACAGCAAGCTCTTGGATTTCCCTGGTGGCGCAGTGGTTAAAAATCCGCCTGCCAATGCAGGGGACACAGGTTTGAGCCCTGGTCCAGGAAGATCCCACATGCCGCGGAGCAACTACTGAGCCTGTGCTCTAGAGCTCTAGAGCCTGCAAGCCACAACTACTGAGCCCGCGTGCCACAACTACTGAAGCCCGTGTGCCTAGAGCCCGTGCTCCACAACAAAGAGAAGCCAACGCAATGAGAAGCCTGTGCACTGCAATGAAGAGTAGCCCCCCCCTTGCCACAACTAGAGAAGGCCCGCATTTTTGGTATTTATAAACTATTCCTTAAGAATATTTTAAGAATAAACATTCCTAAGTACTTAGGTAAACGACTCTATTAAGCAACTACTGCAGAATACTTTGACCAAAACGTTAAATATGGCTTCTCTTCTTTTTCTCTCCACCTTAACAGATGATGTAAATACCTGTGCTGAGAGGAGAACAAACTTCTTTGGAGGCAACATGTGCTGCTGTACAACAACTGGTGAGTCAGTTATGGGAATATGATCCTTATTTAAGGGTGTGATTATCTTATCTACTTTGAACTCATCTATTGCAGAAAGAGCCCAGGAATGACCATCAACACGAGTAGTCATCTATGTAGAAGAAACAAACGTTTTATACATATTATTAAAGTTACATGAGGTAAAACCTTCTAAAAAAGAATAATACAATCTTTAAATAATGTAGGGTTTAACAGATTAATAATAATACATCAGCACGAATATTCTCAAAAGTCTGTATTTAATTTTCTAATGTCTATTCTTTTAATCAGGCATCTTCTATGATAGTAAATCTTTTCATACCAGAAGACAAAGGCAAAATTTTCTTAGGATGAACTATAAATAGTATTTACTAAAATTACAATGTTTTCAGTAACTGAAGACTATACCTTCTACCCTCTTTCCAGGGTAAATTGATCTACACTGGTAGGTTCAGTGCTCAAATCTGCTGACATACAGTTTTTGTTTTCTTCTGAAGTTACATCTGCTTTCTAAACTAAGATACTCTCTAAAAAAAAGTGTCTAGTCTTCTAAAATATTTTATTATAAAAAATTTTAAGCATTAATAAAATGTTGAAAGTACAATAAATGTCCATATGCCTGATACCTAGATTCAACAATTGATAGCATTTTGCCCTATTTGCTTTCTTCTTTCTATATTTTTTCATTTACTGAACCATTTGAAAGTTATGAATATCATGTCACCACTAAATACTTTTGCATGCACCTCTTAAAAATAAGGATGTTTTCTAACATAACCACTATACTATCCTAACATGTAAGAATATTAACATTTCTCTAATACAATCTAATGCCCAGTCAATACAGAATTTTTCCATTGACTTAATGTCTTGTATAGCTGTTTTTGGGAGACCAGAATTTGATTAAAGTTCATGAGCTATATTTATATATATATATTTAAAGTCCACATTTGTTTGAGAACTCAAGTATTATAGAGGTGAAGTGATATGATATATATGATATATAGTATCTACTTTAAAAGTAGCTAACGTTTATCGAGTGCTTCCTGTGTGCCAGGTAGTGTTCTCAGCACCTTACACACATGAACTCATTTAATCCCACAACCACCCCACAGAGGTAGGTACTATTAAAACTGTTATAGATTAGGAAATTGAGGACCAGAGACACGTTAGTCCTCTGAGTCACTGCTTTGAGGAAATAGAGCCAGATTTCAAACCTGCACCCGCTAACACTGTGCTCCCATCAAGACAGGGTTTATATCTTCCTGAGTTCTGAATCCTTACAGTCTGTCGCATAATGAGGCAACACAGTATGTGCTCAGTAAAGTTCAAAGGATAAAGAAAAGAATTTGAGAAAGGTGCTCCTTGCCTCCATACCTACCTCCTGACTCTACCCCAGCTGCTTAGGCCATGTAAGCAACTTGGAAGAGTCCATTCAAACCATGCCCCCATTCCCAGGAACTGGTTCTTCCTCCTCCCATCTACACACACCTTTTCCCACTCCCCCTAACCAGACGGGTTCACGTTTGAAAATAACCAGAAGCAGCTAGTGACACTAGAACCAAAATGCCTTTAAAGAGATGGCTCCAAAGAGAGTCTCAGACATTCACACCCTAGTGGGGGTTGGTCTATCTCGTTTGATTAGCAGCCTCTGGGGGCAGGTAACATGAGCTATGCTAGGGCATCTAGGAGGACAGATGGGAGTGGAGTAGGGGACAGCAAGGGGAGTGAGTAGAGATGGCCTCCTCTCAGCATCTCCTGGGCTGGGGGCTGGGGTAGGTGGCCTAGGTGTGGGATTGGGCCAGGATAGGCCGGGGCCGCACCTCTCACCCAGGACCTCTCTGCTGACTTCGTGGTATACGTGATATTTACTTTTAAAACACAATCATGTGTTTGTGTGTATACATTTATATACGTGGGGAAGAGATATGAAACAAGATGGAGAAATGGGTAATTTCTTAATGTGGGGTTCAGTTTACCATTCTATTTTTTGCATATATTTGAAATTTTCTATAATTAAAAGAAAAAACGTTAAATATTTAGGCGGAACTACAAATTAAAGAGATCATAAGAATAAAATTCTAAGTCATAACTATAATGCATGGCCTCATAATAACTAAAAATATAATATATTTAAGTGGGACAAAGATCATTTCAGAAAAGATATAGGCATTTTCAGGTACATTATGAAGAACATTCTAAAAGGGTTCCAATGTTTTTTGTTAAAGGTGTTTTTAACGAGTACCATAATGACTTCTAATCTCACAGAGGAAAAACAAAAAATTAACAGTATATACTTCTTTTCAGTACGACTGCTAATCATATTAGATTATTAGAAGCAAACAGTAATAAATCAGAAGATAAAGTTTCTCATAATTTTATTCTTCACTTAAAATTATGTAAAAAATTCTTTATAATCTCTCAGGATAACTTACCTGGGTTTCCATCATTGGCTTTTGGAAAGGAAATGTATCATGGTTGACACACCACAAAATGTCATTATCTTCATTTTCTGAGGCTGCCATCAGTAGAATACCTAAAAGTTTAATATGTAAAATCTTATATGATGTCAAATAATATATATCCTCAATAATCATAATTATTATATTAGTGACATTAATAATTAGTGACAATATAGATACATAAATATACAGCATTAATCTTTATAAATAAACAAGTCACAAAATAAACAAAAATAAATCCCCTAAAAGGATATATAATTAGTGCCAGGGTAGCATTATTAAGTGTTCTAGACCTTATACTGCATTTCTTTCAGGTAAACACAACTTTTTTTTTCACATTTTAACATTTCTAAAGTTACCATATGATCCAGCATTCCATTCTTAGGTATATAGCCAAAAGAAATGAAAATGTGTCCACTCAAAAACTTGTACATAAATGTTTATAACAACATCATTCATCATAGCCAAAAAAGAGAAACAACCCAAATGCCCACCCAATGCTGAATGGGTAATTATAATGTGGTACACTCACACAATGAAATATTATTCAGCCAAAAAAAAAAAAAAAAAAAAAGAACCTGCTACAATAGATAAACCTTGAAAGCATTATGCTAAGTGAAAGAAGCCAGTCCTATATTTTCCAACTCCATTTAAATGAAATGTCCAAAAGAGGCAAATCCATAGAAACAGAAAGTAGACTAGTGATTTCCCAGGGCTGGGAGAAGGGGGAAATAGGGAGTGACAGCTAATGGGTACAGGGTTTCTTTCTGCAGTGATGAAAATGTTCCGAAATTAGATAGTAGTGATCGTTGTACAACTCCATGAATAAACTAAACACTAATAGATTGTACATTTTAAAAGGTATGTAAATTATATCTCAAAGCTGCTATTAAAAATGCTATGAAGGTACATGATACAATGTACTTGAAAAAATTCTATTTGTGAAGGAAAGTTTAATTTGGGTGTTGAAAAATAAAATATTAGAAGACACAGTACAATAGCAGAGAAAAGGCTTTAAAATGATTAGAAAATAAAAACAAATTGTTTTACGAATGCTTTCTCATATTGGGGAAAACCACATATGGATTTTTCAAGTTTTGATGTTTAACTAGAATCTCATTTTTTAAACTTAATTATTAATCCAAAAGAGTTTGTTATTAAAATTTCATATTTTGACAGGCAAAACTCTCCATATCCATAAAGACACTGACAAAGCAGGCGTGGTATCAGGAAAGTCATTTTAAGTTTATAGCAGTTTATAACTGTTTATAACAGTTTATAACACTGATTTTGACCAGTGAGTTCATGTACAAGGCTAATAAAACAATTTTAAAAGTACTTAGATACTTTAAAAAACTATATTTTTAATATATATGCCAATAAAAAATTTGAAATATAAGCTAATATAAAAAAAGAGTTCCTGGATTAAAAAAACCCATAACATCCTGAACTTCACTGGAAATCTGTTAATTTCAAATGCCTCAAAATGCATTCTGATTTTAATAATTTTAAGAATCTAATATTAAATCTGATAGTATTTCAGAATTTACCTTTACTATAAAGAGCTTTATGTACTTTTGAAGGCTTTTCCACCGTTGAAGATGCTGAGAATCCAGGAGGTAAGCGGATGTGGACCAGTGTCAATGTATTAGGGCGTGTCCATGGCTGTCTGAACGGACAAGTGCTGAAATACAGTCTTACACCTGATGATGGGGTAAAATTATCCATTATTAACAGGAAATAAAAGACATGAGGTACATGTGTTGTTGAAACAATTCCACAGAAAAACACAGAACTCTGTTAAAGCCATATATCACTTTCCTGACTGATCTTAAATCATCATGCATACTACCAGCTGAAGTGGTTTCTAAGACATCACTTGGAATTGAGAGGTAAATCAACACATTTCAGTAGAGAGAACCTACAAGTATAAGACAAGGGAGCCTGCATTCCAGTTCAGGCTCTGTCACTAAATGTGAGCCACTTTACCTTTCAGGCCTGGTTTTACATCTATAAAATGAGGAGACAGAGTGAGTGGAATCTTCTGATTTTTCAAAAGCCTTAATTTTACAAATTATTAGTATGGCTTATAATTGATACAGAAGTAAAAACATATTTTCAGTCATAAATTTCCAAACCTGAAGATTATAAAAAGTTATCACATTAAAGCACACATATAAATAAAACAACATACCTGCATGTGTGACAGCCAATAACTGACAGTCCAGTGATTCGGAGTTTTCAATCACTGCTATTTGAACAATTGGTTTAAAAACAGAACGATCTATGGTCCTAGAAGAAAGAAAAACTAAAGTTTATTTTTAAAGTATATCTACTCAATTACAAGGAATATATTCCACCAGGATTTTTTTTTTTTTTTTTTTTTTTTTGTGGTACGCGGGCCTCTCACTGTTGTGGCCTCTCCTGTTGCGGAGCACAGGCTCCAGACGTGCAGGCTCAGCAGCCATGGCTCACGTGCCCAGCCGCTCTGCGGAATGTGGAATCTTCCTGGACCGGGGCACGAACCCGTGTCCCCTGCATCGGCAGGCGGACTCTCAACCACTGCGCCACTAGGGAAGCCCCTCCAGTAGGATTTTTACATGTTTAAACATGCTAAAATAGTTTTAAGGCTACTTTTTAGGAAAGTAGTGCAAAAGGAGCAAGAACTGGCAAAAACCCAGTGTGAATGTGTGTTCTTTACATTAATATTGTTAAGAGTAATCTTTTTTCAAAGACCATAAAAGAAAGCTAAATCCATTGGGTAAATGGTTAATGGGGAATTAGGTGTCCTTAGAGCATCAAAATATCATTGAAAGGATTATCACTAATTAAAAAGGGGGAGGGCTTCCCTGGTGGCGCAGTGGTTGAGAGTCCGCCTGCCGATGCAGGGGACACAGGTTTGTGCCCCGGTCCGGGAAGATCCCACATGCCGCGGAGCGGCTGGGCCCGTGAGCCATGGCCGCTGAGCCTGCGCGTCTGGAGCCCGTGCTCCACAACGGGAGAGGCCACAACAGTGAGAGGCCTGTGTACCGCAAAAAAAAGGGGGGGAAATGAACCTTCATAATGGTGAGATCTGGTGAATACCACCTTAACCAAGTGTTCATAATAGGAAAACTGGTACTATGTGCCTCTTAATGTAATACTGTAAGAAGTTCGCATCATGTATGTGATATTGGCTAAAAAAAATATTATCCTGGGACTTCCCTGGTGGCGCAGTGGATAAGACTCTGTGCTCCCAAAGCTGGGGGCCTGGATTTGATCCCTGGTCAGGGAACTAGATCCCACATGCATGCTGCAACTATGAGTTCGCATGCCACAGCTAAGGAGGCCTCTTGCTGCAACTAAGGAGCCCTGGAGCCACAACTAAGACCTGGCAAAACCAAATAAATAAATAAGTAAATAAATAAACAAAAAACAATATTACCCTGAATCTATAGATAAGGAAAAAAAATTCAGAAAATGGGATATTCTACAAATAACTCTCCTGCCCCTCCCCACTAAATGTCAACATTTGAAAAAGGCAGTAAGAGGTCCGTTTTATATTAAAGAGACTAATAACCAACGTAGCTCATGTGCTCTGGCTGAACGTGGAGAAAAATGTAAAGAAAAACGCTATGAAAGATCTGGAGGAGTACTGAGTAATTTTAATATGGACTATATAATTAGGATAACATTATAAAATTATTAATTTTTTAGGTGTGGTAATGATAATGTAGTATATAAGAGCTTAGGAGATGGAAGCTGAAGGATTTAAGGGTGAAAGTCATGTCTGCAACTTACTTTCAAATAGGTCTTAAGAGTGAGGAAATAAGGCAAAATGTTAACAACTGGTGAATTTAGATAAAGGGTATATCAGATTTTATCATGCTATTCTTTTCATTTTTCTGTGGATCTGAAAAAATCTTTCCCCCCAAAATTAGAAGAAGTAAAAGGAAATTTTTTTCAAATTGCCTGCCTTGAGAATTTTTTGGTCATTGAAGACCAAGGAAAACATGCTATCACTAGGATATCTGATTGTAGCAGTGACCCAGGCACACAGAAAACAGAAATTGAAAATCTGAGGTCTTTGTTAGGTGAAGAGAGTTTCTGAAGCTAAGTCACTTGTGACATATGCAAACAGTGTATAGTGTCTGAAAACTTGGCTTTTAGGTTGGATCTCAGCACTTACTTAGGAGTTAGACCTCAGGCAAATCATAACATCCTTAGTTTTAGTTTCCTCAAGAATACAGTGAGGCTAATACAACTGTGAAATTCTGTATTTCCCGAAATGTACTTGTGTCCATTATCAGACCAATGAAACTACCATGTAGACCTGTTAGAAGGGTGGAGTAGTTAAAAAAGAGGAAACTTTGAGACTTGCAGTTTCCTAGTCATAATACCTATAATGCCTGCACAGACCACTTAGAGCATAATTTCAAACTCCAGGGAAAATCACAGGTCAAGCTGTCCTTTACCCTGTAAAACTAGTCTGCCTTATGTTTCAAACCATCCAACATAAGAATAAAAGGAAGCATTGCTAGCAACTGTTTCAAACATAACCTATGATGTCACCTCCTTCAACATTTCTTACTTTCTGGAGATATTTCAAGGAGGGAATAATTTTAGTATACTGCATATAAATAATATAATTATGCCTGCAAATGAAATGCCTGAGAATAAATTACATATTACCTAGCAATGTTTCCAGCAGCAGAAACAATAGAATTCTGTGACACTGAGGCAACTCTGTTCATTCCTTGTCCATCATGGCCCAAATCATACACCTGTGAATAAAAAATCATACCCACTTAAACATGATTATAAACTGTATACACTTTATAAAATAACCTTTTAAATAAATTTTTATTAAGTAAACTTTTCCTTTTTAGGGATCCTTTAATTTTGGTACTTCATATAGGTATGAAAACATTCAGAGATTAACAATTTCATAAAAGGGGGCCTTAAGCAGCGGGTTTTTTTTTTTTTTTTTAAAGCACACAGTTCATAGGAAAAGCCCAAGAGTGACTAAACCTTGTTCCTTAAAAACAGGGATATTCTTCCCCTCTTATATGGTGGTATAATATTAATACTTACCTGTATTACTCCTTTCTCCGATCGTGTATATAAAATATTTCTTGAATTATCAATTGCAATTTGAACAATAGGATCTAAAAATAAGACAGAGGAAGAAAAAAAACGGAGGTTAACAAATCAAACACAGTAGCCACTTACAACCAATTAAAATTGCTGATTTACATTCAGGGCTTTTCTTTTGTTTTGTAGGTAAGTCTTAGGGTAGCTGCACAAGGACAAAGCCAAGAAGCATTCAGGTCAGACAGCACGCGAAAAAAAGCAAACATCAAATACTGTGACTGGGTTAAGAGCATCACGAACAAGTTATTCTGTCCTTTAAATTAATTTTAAGCCAAACCAAAAACAAGTTCCAAATTATTCCTACATTCAACATTTAATGAATGCTTACTATATGCTAGAAACACATAAAATAATTATACCTGGTCCATTCCTTCAAGAAACTTCCAGTTTAGTTTAATAATTCATTGTGTAAAAGAAAATAATTTAAAAATTCAGTCATATTAACATTTTTAGATATATTTATCTTACTTTACTGAAGCATTTTAAAATTACTTCACCTGCCTAAATCTCTCAATTAAAAACTCAGATATATTCATTTTATGCTGGGAATTTCTTTCAGACCAGGCAAAACATGTATTAAATGTCTGAATGTCTAACTCTCTCACAAACACAGACACGGGTGGTTTAAGTATATATAGCTATTGTAGACACGTGTTCTATGGTGCTACATTTATAGGAACTTGGGAATAAAACTCATGCTATCTGTTTTATCATCCCTTCTCCCTTTAAAAGATGATATGACTATATAACAAATACTGTTTAGTAAGAAACTGTTTCAATTAAGAATGAGAATTTCTGAAGAAAATGTTAGGTCAGTGATTTGTTAAAATGTTTTGTTTGCCAAATTTGTTTTCTACTCACCATCTTCTGAGAATGTGAACTGTAGTAACGAAGGAACAAGGAAAGAAAGTGCACTCTTTGAGTGGTTTATTTTCCTACACCTCTGGCTAAACCAGCCTGCTTCTGCCTTCAAAGAAAAAATTGAAAGACATAAACTTGTAAATGTAGGTACCTCCATCATAGCAACTAAAATATACTCATGTTTATAAAGGTTCTCAAATCTTAGTAAAATACCAATAATTGTAAAGTAAGACGTACTACTCAAAAATAAGTACTGAGAAGTACTGAGTTCAGTCCTGTAATTAAAAATAGAAAATGTATTTAACGAAAATCAAATCACTGCTCTCAATGAAATCAGCTATGTCTATTCCAGCAACCTCAGTAATGCTATGTTAGTGAACTCATTTTAATTATCTTAAAAACTCCTATTTGAAAGCAGTAAGGGAAATAATAAGCGTAGTTTATAAGTGTCAAAAGTACATAGGATAGAGGTATTTTTATCTCTTCCCACTACTGCTAAAAGGAAATTTAAAAAATAGTAGCCACCACCATCATAATCTACAGTCTGCCCCTCAATGATCGAGTTTTGCCATACTTAAATCTACAACAAAATCTTCTTTTTGTAGTTAACAAAACCAAGAGAAATTGGGTAAGGAAGAGATACAATATAACATAAAAATGCTAACCTCAGTTCTAATCCTATCTCTGCCACTAATTAGCTGTGTGCCTATGAGAATACTTGTCTTATCAGTTTCCTACTGTTTACCTTATGATAAAGGCAACAATACAGTAAGGGGGAAAAAATAATGGAGCAAAGGATACAAAGATATTTCAGAGTAAACACAAATGACCAATAAATACATGAAAAGATGCTCAACCCAACTAGTAATAAAAAACAATTGTCTTCTATCTGACTGGTCAAAATTAATAAGTTATAAAATACCAGGGTTAGTGAGAGTGAGGAGGGAGAGGAAAGGGATACAATCAAAGATGCCTGCTATGAGTCTAAAACTCTTAAGAGGGCAAAATGAAAATAGAAAATTCAGTTTTCAATACACATATACTATAATACAACTATTAGAATTCTAAGTCTCCACACTAGAAAACTTCTACACATGTGCACAAGGAGGCTTGTAAAAGAACACTTATCACACCATCATTTCTGAAAGGTATAATAAAAACCTAGAAGTCTATCAAGAAAGGAATTGTTCAATCATGTATCAATACATCCATTTTATGGACAATCATGCAGCAATCACAAAACATAACACATATCTATCTACCAGATACTGACAAGGAAAGACTTTCAAGGCACAGTTAAATGAAAAAAGCCAATTATGGGAATTTCCTGGTGGTCCATTGGTTAGGGCTCGCCACTTTCACTGCCTTGGCCCAGTTTCAATCCCTGGTCGGGGAACTAAGATCCCGCAAGCCACACGGCGTGGGGGGAAAAAAAAGGCAGAAAAAGGAAAAAAAGCCAATATGAAACAAAACTTAAGCAATAATACAAGTAAAAACATATACACAGAAGTATACTATGTATTCGTATACATGTATACACACAAATAAATATATATATTATCTATAGATATTTAAAGACATTTATAGGTATTTAGAAATGTATGCATCATATTCTACAAGGACATATACAGAACTGATAATGGCTGTTACCTTTGCAGGGAGGACTGGGTTTTACAGGTATGGTGTAGTCATGAAGGACTACAACTTTAACTGCATGTTTGACTACTTTCCATAAGAATATATTAACGTGCTATATAATTAGAAGATAAAGACTAAAGCTTATCAGAAACTAACACAACACTGTAAATCAACTATCCTCCAATAAAAAAATTAATTAAAAAGAAAAGACAAAAGCTTATCTAGTCTTACTCCATCAAGAGGGAGGAAAATGAAAATGTTTACAAATGCCAGACTTACTTGGTATGCTACTTCATATAAACAGCCATCCTTTCCAGCCAAGAAAATTCTGCCATTATCAGTGGAAGTTATTGTTAAAAGGTAAGTATTATCAGTAGGAAGAGAATATAAAGGATCTGGAAGTAACTGCATTCCACCACACATACTGTCACTGAGAACTCCAGAACCTATTTTTTTTAAAAGAAAGAATATAGGAATCACTTTAAGAGCTTTTTAAAAGTTTTAAAACAATCACTGTATTATCTTCAGAATTGATACTCTTACTGAGTTCATGATATGCTCAAAAATTTCAAAAAAATGTATGTATAACATACATTTCAAAATTACTATAAAAAGTCTGATAGGAACAGTTTTATAATTCATGTTAAATAGAACCTACAATATGTATATATAACATGTGTAAAATACATAGCACATATATATATAACATAGTAAAACATCAAATAAAAAAACTAACCCAAAGCATTAAATTTTGGAAAAAAGCCTAGGGATATGGTAGTAATAATCATTAATTTTTTCTTTTTTCCCCCACCCCACCCCAATAATCATCAATTTGAGGCTCTGAAATTCAACATTATTTTACCTAAAACACTGGTAGAATGCAAAAGAAACCACTGAATGTGCTTGTAACAAATTAATTGATGGCTTCTTACTTTAAAGGAAAGAGTAATATACATTTCAATGTTCCATATGTTAAAATGGCCATTCAAAAAATTAAAAATGAAGAAATTGAAGGTATTATTTAAAAATCACTGGGGCAACTATTTCTCTTCTACTACCCTTCCTTTATATTGGACATTTAAGAAATGTACACTGATATGGTAAATAAATCCAAAATAATTTCTGGTGGAAATATTAACCTGAAAGATACCATACCTACAGGGAAATATTTTCCTATGAGCAAATAGACCAGAAAGTTAACTTAGTGAAAAAGATTAGTTTTCAATTATAATATTAAACTGGGCAACATATTTTATTTTAAAAAACACAACATGTGGGGACTTCCCTGGTGGTCCAGTGGTTAAGACTCTGCGCTTCCACTGCAGGGCGTGCGGGTTCCATCCCTGGTCGGGGAAGTTCCACATACCATGCAGGGTGTGGCCAAAAAAACAAACCCCCAAAGCCCCCACAACATGTGGGTTGCTCTACCTGTTTGCAAATTAGTATAACTGAGTCCAAGAATCACTATATCCACAGGGGTTGCCAAAACCAGAAGATGTCGTACGTGAGGTTGAAATATGCCTAAGATAAAGTAAACATGAGTTAGGCACTATTTTCTGGAAAACACCCATCATTTAAGCATTAACAGAATATGGTTACCTTTAATATGAGCTGTGGGTTAACCAGCATATGAAAAGTGTAAAGCTAATTTAATGTTGATGCTAAAACGTTACCACTTATGATCATTTAAATAAGTAGATAATAGTAAAAAAACCAGCCAAACAAACAAAAAACCCAAATCTTAGACACAAACACTTCAGTATTTAATGACATTTAGAATTAGTGTTACAACAATCATAGTAGGGGACTTTAACACCCCACTTTCACCAATGAACGGATTCAAAAAAGAAAATAAATAAGGAAACACAAGCTTTAAATGACACATTAAACAAGATGGACTTAATTGATATTTATAGGACATTCCATCCCAAAACAACAGAATACACTTTCTTCTCAAGTGCTCTTGGAACATTCTCCAGGAGAGATCATATCTTGGGTCACAAATCAAGCCTTGGTAAATTTAAGAAAATCGAAATCATATCAAGTATCTTTTCCGAGCACAATGCTATGAGACTAGATATCAATTACAGGAAAAAAAACCTGTAAAAAATACAAACACAGGGAGGCTAAACAATACACTACTAAATAACCAAGAAATCACTGAAGAAATCAAAGAGGAAATCAAAAAATACCTACAAACAAATGACAACGAAAACAGGATGACCCAAAACCTATGCGATACAGGAAAAGCAGTTCTAAGAGGGAAGTTTATAGCAATACAATCCTAACTCAAGAAACATCTTAAATAAACCTAATCTTATACCGAAAACAATTAGAGAAAGAAGAACAAAAAACCCCCAAAGTTAGCAGAAGGAAAGAAATCATAAAGATCAGATCAGAAATAAAAGAAAAAGAAATGAAGGAAACAATAGCAAAGATCAATAAAACTAAAAGCTGCTTCTTTGAGAAGATAAACAAAATGGATAAACCATTAGCCAGACTCAAGAAAATAAGGTAGAAGATTCAAATCAACAGAATAAGAAATGAAAAAGGAGAAGTAAAAACTGACATTGCAGAAATACACAGGATCATGAAAGATGACTACAAGCAACTATATGCCAATAAAATGGACAACCTGGAAGAAATGGACAAATTCTTAGAAAAGTACAACCTTCTGAGACTGAGCCTGGAAGAAACAGAAAATATAAACAGACCAATCATAAGCACTGAAATTGAGACTGTGACTAAAAATCTTCCAGCAAACAAAAGCCCAGGATCAGATGGCTTCACAGGGGAATTCTATGAAACATTTAGAGAAGAGCTAACACCTATCCTTCTCAAACTCTTCCAAAATGTAGCAGAGGAAGGAACACTCCCAAACTCATTCTACAAGGCCACCATCACCCTGATACTAAAACCAGACAAAGATGTCACAAAAAAAGAAAACTACAGGCCAATATCACTAATGAACATAGATGCAAAAATCCTTAACAAAATACTAGCAAACAGAATCCAACAGCACGTTACAAGGATCATACACCGGGCTTCCCTGGTGGCGCAGTGGTTGAGAGTCCGCCTGCCGATGCAGGGGACACGGGTTCGTGCCCCAGTCTGGGAAGATACCACATGCCGCGGAGCGGCTGGGCCTGTGAGCCATGGCCGCTGACCCTGCACGTCTGGAGCCTGTGCTCCGCAACAGGAGATGCTACAACAGTGAGAGGCCTGCGTATCGCAAAAAAAAAAAAAAACTCTCTCCAGAAAGTAGGCACAGAGGGAACTTACCTCAACATAATAAAGGCCATATATGACAAACCCACAGCCAACATCATTCTCAATGGTAAAAAACTGAAACCATTTCCTCTAAGACCAGTAACAAGACAAGGCTGTCCAATCTCACCACTACTATTCAACATAATTTGGGAAGTTTTAGCCACAGCAATCAGAGAAGAAAAAGAAATAAAAGGAATCCAAGGTGGAAAAGAGAAAGTAAAGCTGTCGCTGTTTGCAGATGACATGATACTACACATAGAGAATCCTAAAGATGCTACCAGAAAACTACTAGAGCTAATCAATGAATTTGGTAAAGTAGCAGGATACAAAAGTAATGCACAGAAATCTTTTGCAATCCTATACACTAATGATGAAAAATCTGAAAGAGCAATTAAGGAAACACTCCTATTTACCACTGCAACAAAAAGAATAAAATACCTAGGAATAAACCTACCTAAGGAGACAAAAGACCTGTATGCAGAAAACTATAAGACACTGATGAAAGAAATTAAAGATGATACCAACAGATGGAGAGATATACCATGTGCTTGGATTGGAAGAAACAACATTGTGAAAATGACTATACTACCCAAAGCAATCTACAGATTCAGTGCAATCCCTATCAAACTACTATGGCATTTTTCACAGAACTAGAACAAAAAATTTCACAATTTGTATGGAAACACAAAAGACCCCGAATAGCCAAAGCAATCTTGAGAACAAAAAACGGAGCTGGAGGAATCAGGCTCCCTGACTTCAGACTATACTACAAAGCTACAGTAATCAAGACAGTATGGTACTGGCACAAAAACAGAAATATAGATCAATGGCACAGGATAGAAATCCCAGAGATAAACCCCCGCACATATGGTCACCTTAACTTTGACAAAGGAGGCAGGAATGTACAGTGGAGAAAGGACAGCCTCTTCAATAAGTGGTGCTGGGAAAACTGGACACGTACATGTAAAAGTATGAGATTAGAACACTCCCTAACACCATACACAAAAATAAGCTCAAAATGGATTAAAGACCTAAATGTAAGGCCAGAAACTATCAAACTCTTAGAGGAAAACATAGGCAGAACACTCTATGACATAAATCACAGCAAGATCCTTTTTGACCCACCTCCTAGAGAAATGGAAATAAAAACAAAAATAAACAAATGGGACCTAATGAAACTTCAAAGCTTTTGCACAGCAAAGGAAACCATAAACAAGACCAAAAGACAACCCTCAGAATGGGAGAAAATATTTGCAAATGAAGCAACTGACAAAGGATTAATCTCCAAAATTTATAAGCAGCTCATGCAGCTCAATAACAAAAAAACAAACAACCCAATCCAAAAATGGGCAGAAGACCTAAACAGACATTTCGCCAAAGAAGATATACAGATTGCTGACAAACACATGAAAGAATGCTCAACATCATTAATCATTAGAGAAATGCAAATCAAAACTACAATGAGATATCATCTCACACTGGTCAGAATGGCCATCATCAAAAAATCTAGAAACAATAAATGCTGGAGAGGGTGTGGAGAAAAGGGAACACTCTTGCACTGCTGGTGGGAATGTGAATTGGTTCAGCCACTATGGAGAACAGTATGGAGGTTCCTTAAAAAACTACAAATAGAACTACCATATGACCCAGCAATCCCACTACTGGGCATATACCCTGAGAAAACCATAATTCAAAAATAGTCATGTACCCAAATGTTCATTGCAGCTCTATTTACAATAGCCAGGAGATGGAAACAACCTAAGTGTCCATCATTGGATGAATGCATAAAGAAGATGTGGCACATATATATAATGGAATATTACTCAGCCATAAAAAGAAACGAAATTGAGTTATTTGTAGTGAGGTGGATGGACCTAGAGTCTGTCATACAGAGTGAAGTAAGTCAGAAAGAGCAAGACAAATACCGTATGCTAACACATATACATGGAACTTAAGAAAAAAAAAAGTCATGAAGAACCTAGGGGTAAGACGGGAATAAAGACACAGACCTACTAGAGAATGGACTTGAGGACATGTGAAGGGGGAAGGGTAAGCTGTGACAAAGTGAGAGCGTGGCACGGACATATATACACTACCAAAGGTAAAGTAGATAGCTAGTGGGAAGCAGCCGCATAGCACAGGGAGATCAGCTCGGTGCTTTGTGACCACCTGGATGGGTGGGATAGGGAGGGTGGGAGGGAGGGAGACGCAAGAGGGAGGAGATATGGGAACATATGTATATGTATAAATGATTCACTTTGTCATAAAGCAGAAACTAACACACCATTGTAAAGCAATTATACTCCAATAAAGATGTAAAAAAAGAAAAACAAAACTTATGCAAACTTGAAGAGGTAAAAAAAAAAAAGACTAACAAAAAGCAAGATAAAATTCAAGAATTGTAGTTTAACAATTTTAAAGGCAGACTCACTTATACCATAAGGTGAGTAAATTGTTAAATATTCCTAATCACTTTTTGTATTTCTAATTAGAAGTAATTTAGAACAAAACTTCAATAGGAAAGTTAATTACTTAAAGTATAATATCATTTAGTCCTAAAACATTTGGAATCTTATGTACAAACATAATTTAATCTTTATATTTTTATTTCTTACCAGCTTTTGGTTTTACAAGTCCCACAGCAAGAATAGTCTCATTAAGTCCATCAAAATAGGCAAGGTCTCCTCTGTCAACAGTTGAAGAAAAACATGTTATACATGTAAAGGAAAAAGTTTTATAATGTTCTTCAAGACTATAGAATATAATAAATCAGCAAACAAAACTGTTTTAGTTCCAAGACTCAGGCACACAGGCCTACCTAAGGCTAAGCGTAAACCAGGAAAAAGCGGAATGCTGGTCCCCATTCCAAACATCCCCCCCACCAGGTTGCAAGTCTCAAGCAATAACAGTCTACTGCTGCGGCAGGGGCAAGAGGACCCTCTCAGAAGCACAGGCTCACAGGGAGAGCCTATTGCTGGGGGAGAAACAGGAACACTGAGAAAAAATCCAGCAACCCAATCTGTACGCTAAGTGCAAAATACTTCTAAAGGAATTTGAAACCTGTGGTCCACTGAAGGTACCACTGCAACAACAAAACTACACTCGGCTTAACTCCTGAGTTGGAAAAAGTCAACTCCCTCACAATAAAGGCCTACCTGCTAGGCTCTAGCAAAGGAAGAGACGTGCCCACTTCTAAGGATAAAGGGTATTTATTGCAGTATTCACTGTCCTATACATGGTGTCTGGCTTTGAGTAACAAAACATGAGCAAAAGAGCAAGCAAAAAAAAGCCCCAGTGTCAAGAAACAAAGCAATCAACAGAAGCAGAGTCAGATGTCTGAACTATCAGACAGGAAATTTAAAATAAATATAATCAATATAGTATAGGCTCTAATAAAAAAGATGAGCAATATGTATAAACAGGTAAGGCATTTCAGCAGAGCAATGAAAATAATTAGAAATAAGCCAGTGAAAATGTTAGAAATAAAAAGCACAGCACAAAGAATATCTTATATGGACTTTTCAGTAGACTTGACGAAAGAATCAGTAAACATGAAGTTAAAGGTCAATAGAAATTGTCCAAATTGAAATAAAAAGAGAAAAAAGAGTGGAGCATCCAAACAGAGCATCCAAAATTTGTTGGAAAACATCAAGCAGCCTAACAAAAGTATAACAAATCTCAGAAAAGAAAGGAAGAGAACAGGAAAGCACAAATACTTTAATAAGAGAATGGTTGAAAAAATTTCAAAAATAACGACTTCAAACCTAGATCCAATAAGCTCAGAGAACAGCAAGCAGGATAAATACCAAGAAAAAAAAAAATGATCCAGACTTTGAGGAAAACTGGTTGTCCTGCAAAGGGCCACACAAGTGGACAGAAAACACCTACATGGCAACCTACGTGGGGCCAGGTTTCCCCATTTTCCCAATGCTGTGGAATTACACAGGCTCCTTCAACAACTGACACAGCCCCCAGAACTAAGAACAATATTGGGAGAGCTGGGGATTCGAGAAAAATGAACTGAACAACATTACGTTTGTATCATCCAGATGGAACTGGGATTTATAATAGAAAGCTATCAGAATAACTGAAATGAAGGCTAAGGTTTTTATAGAATTGAATTTAGGAAGTAAAGATTTATATCCAGTACCTGTGCCTTGATTTTTTCAATAGACAATGTTCAAATAATTTTTCTTTAAATGAGTTTAGTTTGAACACACAATAAGGTTGAACCACACTTTCCATGTGGGCAGGGACTGTTTATTCAGTACTGTTCAAGCACAAAAAGTGATACATGATAAGCTCAATGTGGTTTTTAAATGAATAAGTTAGAAGTCAATGGAAATATAAAAATTTCATTAAAGTGAAAACCCTTTTCAACGAAATTATTCTCACATTTATCTATTTTGTAATTTTCTTGCATTAGGTTTTCTTGAAGAGATCAATGCCTAAATGAACAGGTTCTACTCTTTAGTATAAAAATGAATATGTTATGTGTAATATAACAAACTGGGGCAACGTTCATGATACATGAAGAACAATCACAACCTTATATCACTATTATTATGACTATATACCATTTCAACAATAAAAATAGCTAGGAAAATTTCTAATTAAAAAAGAACAGCAAACAAAAATGGTTTAAGCTACAAGTTCTCATATAGTGTCAATTCTGATTCAATGACACTGTATGTTTCTAACAAGTATGTTAACTACTCAGGAGCAAGAGTTACATCTTAATATGGATCTTCCTCTGGTTATCTCACCCCTCACCTAAAGATAATATGATGGAGAACTGGAAGGTAAAATTTTTCTCCAAATAGCCAAGAGTAAGATCATCACATCAATAAACTTTATTTAAGCAAGAATGCCTTGGGCCTTCACTCAGACTCTTTTATACACATTTAATTTACACAAGGTCAAGCCCACAGAATAACAACAAAACTGTTAAGATACTTCAATAAACTAACATCCTCCCACTCCATGATATGCAGGGAAAACAGAGGTCTTTAAAAATCTCAAACCGTCCCTCAAAGAATTACTGCTAGACTATCATTATTATAGGAGTTTGGGAAATAAGACTGCTGCTACTCAGAGTGGTACCCAGATCCCCAGCATCACCTGGGAGCTTGTTACAAACGCAGACTCCTGAGCCTTAATGACTAAAACATAATCCACATTTTAACCCCATCCCCAGGTTGGTATGTATACTGAGAAGCACTGACCCGGATGTTAGAAGAATGAAAGATAAACCAGGCAGCTTTTAATGAGTAGAATACTAGTTGTAATAAAGATAATTTAAATTCTAATCATGCTAAAGCAAACCAGTCATAAATACATACCCATCTTCGTAGTTCCACATGAATATGTCACTGTCAATTGTGAGCCAAGCTCTACTGATAGCAGGGAACACGCCCATCATGCAGTTACACTGCATATCTGAGGTAGTGTGGATGTAAGGTAGAAAGATTTCAAACTCATTTTTCTTAAACTTGTTTCAAAAGATTTTGATTTAAAATGTATGATTAGGGCTTCCCTGGTGGCGCAGTGGTTGAGAGTCCGCCTGCCGATGCAGGGGATACGGGTTCGTGCCCCGGTCCGGGAAGATTGCACATGCCATGGAGCGACTAGGCCCGTGAGCCGTGGCCGCTGAGCCTGCGCGCGTCCGGAGCCTGTGCTCCGCAACGGGAGAGGCCACAACAGTGAGAGGCCCGTGTACCACAATAAATAAATAAGTAAAATAAAATAAAATAAAATGTATGATTAAAAAATCATGACTTATTCACTCTTCAATCAAAAGAGCAAATGAATTATCTTTATTTCCAATGAGTTTAATGAAAGCCATAGTGTATGACAGAAATATTTATTATAACTTCTAAATAAAGCTATCTGACCATTTAAAATGTACTCTAAATAACAAATGTAATGTTTTTGCCATTACTAACTTAAAAAAGTATTGATTCTGAGTAATACCATTGGACTTTAACAGTATAAACTGTTTCACTGGACCAGTTTTTCCAATGGTATAAAAGAGTGATTAAAAAAACCCAAAAAACAGGGACTTCCCCGGTGGTGCAGTGATTAAGAATCCGCCTGCCAATGCAGGGGACACGGGTTCGATCCCTGGTCCAGGAAGATCCCACATGCCATGGAGCAACGAGGCCTATGCGCCACAACTACTGAAGCCTGCAAGTCTAGAGCCCATGCTCTGCAACAAGAGAAGCCCCCGCTCACCACAAGCAGAGAAAGCCTGCACTCAGCAACAAAGACCGAACGCAGCCAAAAATAAAAGTAAAGAAATTTATAAAAAAACAAAAAACAAAAACAGTCGGCACGCTAAAGTCACAGCCAGGTGACAATCTACAAGCCTCGTATAAAATGAAAAATAGACAAAGAATTATTTACGTAATTATAAGATAACGAAACAATTGTGAAAACAAAATAATTTCCGAATTAAAGAAATATCTCTTGTAGATAGTATAGTATTACCAGAGAATTAAAGAATATGAAGAAACTAAGCAAAGGTAGAGTATATGATAAGGTGTATTATTTATTTAATAACACTATTTTACAAAGTCTCAGAGAAACAATGAAAATATAGATTAGATTTTACTAGTTTTCCTATTTATTTTACAAGCATTTTCCCTAATTTTTCATTTCTGTTTTCTAAATCACACTGTATTGAAATATGAAGCCCTTTACTCTGAACAGATTAACATACTTTTAAAAGTCAGATTAAATTTTTATATAGCATCTTGATGTCTTTATTATGAGAGTTACAGACTGATTTTTATAAAAGCTTCCTAGCAAAGAACTATAAATATAGTCCTTTTATAGGGTATGCCACACTGTAAGAAAAACAAATAAAATCTTATTTTTAGAGGATAAGAAAACTCCTCTAACTTCTCAGTCTATGAAGATGGCATTAGTATCAATACTTCAGTTTCTTATACCTTTAGATACAGATTCTTACTGTAATCCTTAGAAATACAATAAATTATAAACTTCAATTCTAAGACACCAGTAAGTGTAAAAACACACCAAAAACTTTTGGGGGGGTATTTCCAGGAGAAAATACCTTGCAGTTTTATTTTAAACATTTTCAGAGCCAGTTCCCAGTTCTAAAATGTTAACATACAGGAAAAAATAAAAACAAAAATCATGGGTCTTTGAATTGAAAAAGAGTGGTAGTAAAAAACTCCCTGTATAGCACTTAATTGGAAAGTAATGCCTTGCCATATATCATTCAAAAATGCAGAGTTGCTTATAAACAATTTACTCTCCTCAATGTCCCCAAACAATTAAAATGTGACTCAATTTTCAACACTCAATTTTACATGAAATTTTCTAGGCACATGGCAAACTACCCACATACTTAAAATGTATTTTAAATAAAACCTTATATGAACTTATACACAATGTGCTAATTAAACACAAAACTAGAATTATAATAATGAGATTACCAATTTTTAAATTTTTTAAAGAGTTAAATACAAAGTAATAGGATACGTCCAAACTGTTCAACAAGTTCAGGTGGGAGAGGAACTCTTCGAATGGAACTGATCTCTGGCAGGTTGGGTACTGACAGCAAACCAGGTCCTTGTAGAGGATAATCCATATCTGACATGCCAGAAACAGTGGGATTATCTACAAAAAATAAAATAAAATAAAAAGCATTTATTTAAAATAATAATGTATTGGACGTCAAATGGGCATACAGAAGTATAGCAAGCTACAAAAAAATTGTGCATCTGGTTCTAAAGGTATAGAGAGAATAAAGTAGTTCTGATCTGACATAAAGGAGGCCTGATAAATTCCAATGTTAAGATGGGGTACAATTACTGATTTCAACACCGAACAGAAGGTTATCTTTCACAAAGACTTTCTCCATAAGAAAAGAAATGTTTAGTTCAATAATTTATAGTGTTTTCCCATTATTTTACTAATCTGAAATGGGAAAAATATTATAAAACAGCTTTGTTATTCTCAGATAAAAACAACTGTGGACAAACAAAATACTGACTGGGGAAAAAACAGCATTTCCTTTCCCACTTAAAAATTTAAAGATTAAAACAATCCATGCCTTTTCCCATTATGTATCCACCCCCCACCCTCAGACCAATATACAAATAAAGGCAACCTCAGAGACGTTGTGGGTTTGGTTCCAGACCACTGCAATAAAATGAACATGCCCAGAAGCGAGTCACATAAATATTTTGGTTTTCCGGTGCATGTAAAAGTTATGTTTACACTATACTGACATCTAAGTGTGCAACAGCATTATGTTTAAAAAAAACAATGTACACACCTTAATTTAAAAAATATTACTAAAAAATGCTGTCACCTGACAAAGCAGGGGTGCCACCAATCTACTGTTAAAAAAAACAGTATCTGCAAAGCGCAATAAAACAAACCACAATAAAATGAGGTATGCCTGTAATTCCACAAAAGCAATATTTTATTGGGGGGAGGAGTGGGAGAGAATCAGACTACTCTATAAACTGCTCTCAACTGGCAACCTTCTCTTCCTCTAAAGCCCAGACACTAAGGACAAGAGCAGGCTGGTCTATTCAGCCTGTCCTTCCTAGTCCTGAGCAAGGTGTTTTAGTTCTGACTATTTACTATTATTATTTACTCAGGCACCTTTTCAGCCTCTCTAAAGTACAAAGATGTTGGGGGAAACTGACATATAAAACAAATTTTTAAATGTATTATGAAAATTTTTAAAATTTATACAACTAGAGAACAAATGCAATCAATCCCTATGTATTGAGTATCCAGCTTCAAAAATTACCAGTAACATGCCCAGTCATGTTTCATATATGTCAGTCACTATCCACTTTTTCCCTAATGTATTTTTTGAAGCAAATCCCAGACATTCCATTTACTCTTAAAACATAATTTTAATAGAACATTACACATGTTCAACTACAGTAGGAACACAAAGGATGGAATTAATAATTCTGGTGAGGATATAAACCTCACCAGAGTTATTTCTGGTTGAGAAAGCCTTCACAGAGAAAGTGGTATTTAATGGAGTCTGGAAGAATAGCTTGTCAAGCAAAGAAGAACATTCTAGAAATGATGAAGAGTACATGTAAAATGAAATCCTGAAGAGGGGGTTCTTATGGGAAACCTGTTAAATTCGGCATAACTGAAACAAGGAGGTCGAGAATAGGATGGAAGAGGGAAAGGAAATTTGGCTGAAGAGGTAGATGTGTGTAAAGGTGGATAGGTTGGACTGGGGTCAGATATGATGAGAAGACCAGAATGTATGGACTGTTTGTACACCTTGCTTTCAGAAATAAGGAGTACAAAGGGAAGAGCGCTATTCAGGATGAGAGTTGCTAACAGGCCACTCAGTTCTTTTAAGACAAGCCCACTGGTAAGTAGCTGCCAGGAGTAAATACTCTTCGCTTTGTTTCTGTCTTTTCTCTGATTATAAGTCAATTAATGACTTTTTATAAATCGTCAAATCTGTCTTTTAGGTTTACATTGCAGATTAACCTGGTTAGATTATCTTGGTTCTTGCTTACCAAAAATCTTGTTTTTATCTTATTTACTCTTCTCCAATTTCCACCTCACAAAGGGGGTCACTTTTTTTCTAGCAACTTGTGTGATGCTATATGCCTTGAGGAGCCTGGCCTTAATTTAAAACAGATAAACAGAATATTTTACGGACACCTCTCTTTGTTGGCACAAAAATCTGCTTTACCCTCCGTGTTCACCCATCATCAGTGCTGATTTCCCTTCATTCCGCTGGTAGTTCTTTTTAACATCTTTCAGGACTTCATATTACACTAACTCCATACATAATAAAGCATATCTCTGAGCGAACATAGTAAATTTCCAAATTAACTTCGTATGCTCTTCAATTTTACTCCAACATTAATATGAGGTATTAACAAGGATGAGAATTGGATCAGGTGATCCTTCTCATCTGGTCTTAGCGATACACACTTGGAGGCAATGAGAAGCTCATTAAGGCTGGAAACTTTGCCTCTTTCTGCTTCAAATGGGGGCTTGCTCCTCATTCCTATCCCCTGAGGTGCCTGTAATGAAGAAAGTGAGAGAAGGAAAAACATTGAAAATGGGCTCTTTTCCGCCCTTCAAAATGCAGCAAACAGCGTCCCAGATCTCAGGACATCTTCGCCGATTCACCCTGCGGATAAGGATCTATTTAGGGAGTCAGACGAGAGTCCTTTGGGATGAGAAACAGTCACCAACTTGGCAACGATCACTCACTTGGGGCAGACACCATGAGCAGATCGGAAAGGTCCGGGTACATGCGGTCTTCTTGTAACTGACGGTCGATGAGCCGCCCCGCATTTTCCAAAGCTTCCTGCAGGGCTGCGGCCGACGTGGACGCCGGCATTGCCGAGCCCAGCAAAGAAGACGGCATATCGAAAATCGGAGACAACAGCGACCGGAGAAAGGCAAAAAGCAAGGAAAATTAGAGAAATCCCAAGACGCTAGCTCAGCCCCAAAGCTTAGGGCGCGCGCGCCAAGCAAGTGCCCCGGCGCCAGCGCATGACGTACTTCCGGTTCATAGGGTGGGGACTATGAAGCCAGCTTTCCGGCGCTGGGAAGAGGAAGCTGTTAGAGGGGGCTGGACGTTGGGGGTGGAGCTAGTGAGCGGGAGGTGCTTCGAAGTGGGCAGGCTGGTTGTTCTGGGCGGGAGGGGGAAATCGGTGGTGGGAGTGGAGGAAGGGAGGGAAGGAGGGAGGAAGGGGAAAGGGGAGGGACTGGGGAAGGGGAGGGATGGGACGGGGTTGGTAGGGGTGGGGAGCAGGAGGGAGCGGGGTCCGGGTAAGTGCGAGCCGGTTAGTGCGGGGGCAGCGCAGGCTGCTCGGGTTCTGGTGGGTTTAGCGCGCGCTTGGATCTGAGTGCCTCGGGGATCGGAAACCTGCAACAGCAACTATTTTGAGTATGCGTGTCAATTTGGTGCTGCAAATAACTTGTCTTCTGAGAGTGGATAGGAGTTGGTAGCTGTTTGTTAAAAAAAGTTTACGTATAAACCAAAATTTCACTAGAAATATGGGCTTCGGTGTAAATTAAAATTCATAAGGTTTTCTATTTCAGTATCGTTACCATTTGACTTTGTGGGACGTTACTGTGAAAAATTATGTTTATGGAATCTTCACAGCGTACAGGGACGTGATGCCTTGCTTTATTTCCCATTTCAGAGGGGAAGCAGGTGGTTCTAATTCACTACTTCATCCCCAGTGCATAGTAGAGGGACTGGTATAGAGTAGGCCACCTAATATATCATCTTCTACAGCAACTGAATTCTGAATTTGTGTCAGACATTGTACCTGTGCAGGGAATATCAAACTGAAACAACATTCCTCTTCTCAAGGTGCTTTATGCAGGGACACACAGGCCAAAAAAACAGAGTGCATCACCATATTTTGTATATGGGGTATGTATTAACTGCAGTAAAAGGGTAAGAGAAATGAGTGAGGAGAGGCAGGATGGGCTTCATTTCATGCAGAAGGCAGCTGGAGTGGTTAAAACAAAGCAGTAGTCTTCAAAGAGCAGTCCTTATTTAGAATACTTAGAATTAGTCCTTATTTAGAGTCTCACCTAAGTTACATCCGATTATATTCATAGTTTAGCAAATCAATAGCTGAATTGCTCTGAATTGGTCTTTTGCTATTTGAATTACTTTTTACTGCCTCAAATAAAGGGTTGACTAAATTTCTGAATATTAAAAATACTGTGATATTACAGATCTATACATATAATTTAAGACTTCATAGCAAGTATACCAAGAAAAATTAGATTTGTATTACTGGTAGATAAATAGGCAGAGGGGTCGCCAGTTGTCAGTTTTCTTTTATTTGGTAGACTACAGATTGAAAACTGACAGTCTGTCACAGGGTTGGTTTGTTTTTAATTTGAGACAAAAAAAGTACAATAGAAAGTTTTCAACTCTACAAATTGGATATCTAACAATACTGGTCTAATAGTCCTGCACACAGCAACAGCATTTCCAAGGATCTAAGTCCAAGACCCTCCATTCATTTACATATTGCAATGGCTGCTTTTCAGCTGCAACTGTTGAGTTGAATAGTTGGTACACAGGCCACATGGACTCAAAGCCTCCGATATTTACCATCCAGCCCTTTATGTGAAAATTTTGCTGAAGACATCTCAAGAATAAAGGTTCTAAAACTTTTGATACCTTTAAAAATTATTAAGGTGTCCAAAGAGGTTTGGTTTTTGTGTGGATTGTTGGTAAAAAGTTAATCAGTCGATCTAAAAAAGAAATGGAAAATTTTATTTGTGCCAAGCTGAGGATTATAACCCGAAACGGCATCTCAGAAAGCTCTAAGGACTGTTCCGCTCATTAGAAGTCAAAACACAGTTATACAAGTTTTTCGAAACAGAGGGCTGTACATTAAATGATGTATTACTGACAGTTTACACAGTCCAGATCTAACCATCATCTTGGCCACTTTCAAGATCAAGAAGGAACGTTATCTTTTAGGGAGTTGTCTTGTTGATGCTAGGAGAATGTTGCTCTTTATGGTTGAGCAGGTATTTCCGCTGATGGTGGAGGTTTGGTTGATACAAAATGCATATACACAATGCACAGTAGAGAGGAGAGAGGAGGTCAAAAGGCAGAGAAATGTTTTTGTGTTTGAATTTTTCTTGTCTTGCGACAAAATATGAATTTTATTTCACAGGTTTATTTTTGTTAATAATTGCTAATATCTCATAAAAATGAGAAATTTAAAAAATAACTTATTTAAAAGAATAAGCCTAATCCTCGTTAATATAAATAACACATATTTTATGAAAAATCGCCATAGTATCTAAAACTAAACCATTAGAAGAATGCTGTTATTTTACATTTTTGCAGATCTCTTAAATGTTTGGCTAAATAAGAGATAACCAGATTTCATATCTCTTGTTGTTACTTGTTTAGTTGAAGTACACGAAGAAAAGGGGGCCTCACAGAGTTATGCAGCTGGAAAAGGGAGTATTTTAATAACCTTTTTAGACACTTGTAAATATTCTCTGACAGCATACCAAAACTAAACAAATGGTAGTCTCTTAATGGTTAGTTGTGACGTGGAATTTGAAACCATCTTTAGAATTCTGAGGATTAAGTGTCACCTTGCCAGTAAACGCGTCTTTTTTTTGGCTCATTGGGTCTTCGTTGCTGTGCGCGGACTTTTTCTGGTTGCAGCGAGTGGGGACTACTCTTCGTTGCAGTGCGCAGTCTGCTCATTGCAGTGGCTTCTCTTGTTTTGGAGCACGGGCTGTAGGTACGTGGGCTTCAGTAGGTGTGGCGTGTAGGCTCAGTAGTTGTGGCTCAGTGGACTCTACAGAGCAGGCTCAGTAGCTGTGGCATAAGGGCTTAGTTGCTCTGCGGCATGTGGGGTCTTTCCAGATTAGCGCTCGAACCGATGTGCCCTGAGTTGGCAGACGGATTCTTAACCGCTGCACCACCAGAGAAGTCCCGATAAACGCGTCTTACAAAGTAAAAAGTGTTACAGAAACTGCAGCTAATATTCCCCTTCCCGTGGGTTCAATCTGAAGCCAGCTTCTGTGGCGCTTATACTCCGCCAGCCCGCTAGGGCGGCGCTGCTTAGGAGGCCTCTGTCCCTTCGCGGAAGGCGCCGCTCTTGGCCTTGGCGGCGAGGCTGACGCTCGGAGGCGATACTTCCTGCCTGGTTTGCTGCTACTGTTTAGCAGCTGTTTGGGTTGTGGGTGTTGCTGGTTCTGTGGCGGGTGGCAGACCATGGAGCGCCCCGGACCCAGCGGCGGTGGGTTCAGTGAGGCGAGCGCCGGCGGGGTGGGTCGGGCAGGGCCGACGGCGCTGGGGGCTCCGCACTAACAAGGCCTTTTCTCTTTTCTCTCGTCCCAGTGACAGGCTCAGACGCATCAGGACCGGACCCGCAGCTGGCGGTCACCATGGGCTTCACGGGGTTCGGTGAGTGACTGCCCTAGGCATGGTCCCGTTTCATTTTGCAGAGATTTTAAGAGCCGCAGGTTGGGAGGGGGGCCCGAGGTGTCACCTGTGTTCCACCCCTTCCGCAGTGCCAAGTTCTCATTATTTTAGCTCTAATGTGTTTATCTTGCAATTTTTAGACACAGTCTTCCCCATCCGGTTTCTAACTCCTGCCTGTCTCTTGGGACCAGCTCAGGTGACACTTATGAGAAGGCTAGTGAGAAAGAAAGATTGCTTTGTGACCCACGCGGTGGAGGGTGTTGGTTGATGGAGGGAGTTGTCTCATTGCGTCCTGAGCCTGAGCGCTAACCACTGACTGTGGTCTGTAATAAGATGGCCCTTTTGGCAACAAATGGGCCATTAGGTGATGTTATAATAGTAAATCTTTTATTTTATTAAGTTGTAGTTGATTTATAATGTCATGTTAGTTTTCGGTGTTCAGCACAGTGATTCAGTTATATATATTCACTTATATATGTATATTCTTTTTCCTTTTAGGTTATTATAAAATATTGAGTATAGTTCCCTGTGCTATACAGTAGTTCCTTGTAGGTTAGTCTTTTTTGATTCCAGTTTTTCTATTCCAGAATCTTCATTTCAGTCTCTCTTCTGTTCATTCATACATTCATTTATTCTGGTAACATCTTGAGCCACAAAACATATTTACTATCTTCTAGGTGGTCATGGCTACAAAAGTACCGTATACTTCTGTAGTATTTTGGTACTTATTTTTGTTTCAGTTCTTTTAAATCGCTTTCTCCCCAATTTCAAAGGGAGCACATGTAAATAGCAGGAAAATATAAAGAACCCAATAAATAAGAAGGAAGAAAGTAAAATCATTCATAATTTCATGTTCTAGAAATGAAGACTTAAAAGTTAGTTTGTTTTCCAGTTTTTCCTGTTGTAAGATCGTATATGTGTACAGTTTTATATTCTTAATTATATAGAATTTGTTTAATTCTTAATAGTTTGAGGATTTTCCCATATTATAAAATGCTTTTCCAAAACATGATTTTTAATGGTTGAATAGTAGATAGAAATGCTATAATTTGTAATATTTTTAACTTTATCCCACATAGTTTCTAACTTTTATCAGTAATACTAAAATAAACATTTTTATAAATAACTCTTTTATCTCCTTTTGTAAAAGGAGTTTTATGCATATTTCCATAGGGTAGATTTCTAAAAGAGGGACTACTTTGATAAAAAATACAGATATTAAAAAGTAACAAAAAATTGGGCATATAGCTTTTAAAGCTTCTTGATATATATTGTCATAATGCTGTTCAGAAAGGTGGTTTCAGTTTATAACAAAGTCAGTAGTGTGTAAGAAAGCCATTTTTATCATATTCTGGCAAACAAACATAGAATAGGTAATATTATTAAAAAAAAAAAAGTCAGTAAAAGCAAATACAACATTGTTTCCAAGCAGATTCAGGTTGTCAGAATGTCAGTTCCTTGTGGTTTCCTTATTTCCTTATTGGCTGTCTGGTGGGAGTTGCTTAGCTCTTTTAGATACCTGCATCACTTGTCTTCTTGCCCCCTTCATCTTCAAGGGAACTGCAGCTCTTGTCAAGTTTCAGATCTCTCTGACTTCTGCTATATCTATTCTGCATCTTTGCATGTAAGGGCTCCTATGATTAGATTGGGCTGGCCAGTATAGTCTCCCATTTTTTAAGTCCATAACCTTAATTAATCTGCAGAGTCCCTTTTACCCTGTAATGTAATGTATTCTCAGGTTTCAGGGATTAGGATATGAATATTCTCTATTCTGCCTAGCACACCAGTGTTTCAGTTTCAAGGAGTAGGGTCTAGATGAATTACAGGAGGATGGGAAAGTTGGCTGGTTAATGTTATTTAGCGATGAGATTGTAATTAAAAATTCCCTGGAAAGTAAACTCTTTCTTCATTGATATTTTATGGTTATTTTGTAGCCCTACTATAAATTAGGTAGACTTAAGTGGTTATTGTTCAGTCAGTAAGTATTTATTTAGTACGTAAAGTTTGGCCAACTTAGTTCAGGAAAATCATAGTCTGCTACTTATTTCTGTTTTAGGGAAAAAAGCTCGCACATTTGATTTGGAAGCAATGTTTGAACAAACTCGAAGAACAGCAGTGGAAAGAAGTCGGAAAACACTGGGTAAGAAGTTCAGTTACTTGCTCTTTTATAGGATTAAATACTGTATCCAGCTTACACCAGTGTCCTACCAGTTATAAAATTATAAGACTGAAAAAAATTTCAAAATTGTTAAAAGACCATATGTGCTGGTTCCTTTGGAAGCAGACGCCTTTTTGTCTTTGTTTTTTTAAACACGATCAAAGTTGCATCTAAACAGGATAAGAAGGTCTGAGAGCTAAAATCTTTTAGTAGTGTGAGGTATGAACAAACAAGGATTCAAAATTAATTTATAAGAATCAGAGCAGTGATTTCTTTATTACCTCTTCTCCCCCCCTCTATCTGATTCTCATTTCATTTTTTTCTTTCCTGCTTACAGCGGAACCAGTATTTGGAAGGCTGGGCGAGAGGTGGCTCTCAGAGCTGTGTACACCACTGACCGTTGACCCAGACAGTATAGAAAATTGAGACAAACAGTGAATGTGGCTGCTGCTGTTGAATATCTGCATTAATAAGTTGTATCAGACATTTAATGAAGGCCTTAACTTCCAGACTGTGTGGTTTGATACCAGGTGGTTAGCAATTCTAGATACCACCTCAGGGTCTTAGAAGGAGACTGACTCCTCTACTGCTTTCTTTAGATCTGATTCAGATCATTCTTACACTAGAGAAAGGATAGATGTAACCTGATAGAGCAGAAAGGGCTAGAAGCCAGAGACAGGACTCCTGGAAAAATTTAAGTGAATGTTATTCCAGCACTTGTCATTGTTGGTTTTAAAATGATAAATTATGTAGCAGTAATATCTCATATTTGGGACGCGCACTTGATATGAAATGTTTTTGGTTTTTGGAAGAATAACAGTTTTTGTTGTGTATGTGTGGTGAAAAGACAGCTATCTACATATAGTATGTATTTTTTTAAAAAACACTTTCATTTCTACATTCAGTGTAACATAGTAATGAACTCCCGTATACCTATCACACAGATTTAACTACTGTAACAGTTCATGGCCAGTGTTAGTTCCATTTACTTCTCCTCTTAGATTACTTTGACACAAATCCTAGGTACATTATCTCACCCATAAATATTTTAGTATGTCTTTAAGAGATAAGGATTTGGAAAGATCTTAACCAAAATACTCTTACTACACCTAAAAATATTAAATAATTTAATATTATCAAACAATATGTAAACACATGCTATCTGCAGCATACACGAATGTGTTATACACTTAATTTTTAAATGTTTTAGTGAACACTTACACTGTTACAGTATAACTTTCTTGTATTTACCTCTTTCAGTGTGTGATACAAAATGCTTTGAATAGGGATTGTCTTATTCTCCTACCTAAGTTTTATAGTCCCCAGGACCATGCCTTCCAAGATAGGTTCTCAATATATATTTGTGAAGATTGAATTGAATTTAAAACTGCAATACTGCCTTTAAAAAAATAAATCCTGCATCTTTGGAGAATGTTTTTTAAATGGCATGATGAATAGTAAAGAGTTTGGGTTTTGGAGTTGGAGGATGCAGGTTTAAGGGTTAACCCCACATTCCACTAGATGAATGACATTGGATGGATTTTCAAATTTCAGATCCTTAATTTCCCCATCAGTTTGGTGGCAATAATAATAAGATCTCTCTTAGAAGATTCTTGAAGGAATTAAGATGTTGGGCAGAGTACTTTTTAAACAGCAGTGTTATAAATATCACTTTTAGTTCCTGTCATTTTTCTTAGTGAAGTATGTATGCATTTAGCACCTAAGAGGAATTCCAGTAAAGAGTTATTACATTTTTAAAATTTTGAAAAATTACCTCAAGACCATGTATTCCTATTGATACTTGTGGATGAATTAAATGCGTTCAACTTTCTTGATTTAGTGTTACAGTCTTGGATATGGGCTGCTGTTTCTACCCCTGATCTAAACACAAGAATCCAAAGTTTGACTTACTTTTCTTAAAAGAAACGTTAACAAATTCTGATATGGGCATATTTTATTTAATGATTGGTATTGGAATCTTTTCCTGGGCTTTGACATCAGACTTGAGGAAAATAAGAACTTTGGTCCCTTTTAATGGCAAGTTTAATTGTCTGTGTATACGGACGTGAAATTTTGGTTGTTAAATGCTCTAACAGAAAGGATGAGTTACTGTAAAACTTCAATAAAATATGTGTTATGTAAAATGTCAGGGAATAATGTTTCAAATTTTTTTGTTAACCTTTTACTTTTTAAAAATTAATTAAGTATATGTTTTGGCTGCATTGGGTCTTGGTTGCTGCACACAGGCTTTCTCTGGTTGCATTGTGGGAGCTTCTCATTGCTGTGGCTTCTCTTGTTGTGGAGCAGGGACCCTAGGTGCACAGGCTTCAGTAGTTGTGGCACGTGGGCTCAGTAGTTGGGGCGCGTGGGCTCTGGAGCGCAGCCTCAGTAGTTGTGGCACCCGGGCTTAGTTGCTCCACAGCATACGGGATCTTCCTGGACCAGGGATCGAACCTGTGTCCCCTGCATTGGCAGGCAGATTCTTAACCACTGTGCCACCAGGCAAGTCCTTGGATAGTTTGCTGTTTAACCTAAATGAGAGTTGCATACGTCTGGGGTGCTTTTGCAGAAATGGCTATCCAAAATTGGTAACTATCTGAGAGTAGAGAGTTAACAATAAAATGAGGTACTTGGAAGAATAAAATGAGGTGATGGGGGGTAGGTTAATTCACTTTTGTTAAGGGAACATATGGAGCATTTTTACAGTGTTTACAGTGTTCTTGGTCCTACGTTCAGTAAAAATATGTGAAAATGATCCCCTTGGTCAGGGAGCTACAGTTTATTGAATTATGTTTCATTTTGGTTTGTCCTCAGTCAACAATGAGGAAAAAAATATTTTTTTTCCTCAAAAATGTCTTTTCTTTTTTCTTCTTGCTTTTATGAAGCAGCAGGTGACAGCAGAAGCCTCTCTGAATAGAAAATCCTTACTATTGTTAAAAAAAAAGTTAAATTTTAAATTAAAAAGTTAGATCTTCACCAGGATGGGGCAAATAGTTTGGAGGATTCATCCCCTGTGAAGGAACTCTAGTTAAGTGGGTGGGTCATAGTTTCCAGATAGTCTGGTGACAAGTAAGCAATAAAGGGCTGTACTTTATGGCCCATTGGAGAGAGAGGCAGGCTCACTGTTTTATAAGGTAGGTGGTAGTCGTTGGATAATTTTACAGTCTCTAGAAAGTCTGGTCACATCAAGCAAAGTTACAGTTGTAGAGCCTCAATTCACTGCTTTGAGGCTTAATAGCTCTGTTACTTCTCTGCCTTGGATTTGTCAACTATAAAGGGAGGATAGTAGTATCTACTTAAACTGTATTGTATAATTGAAATTTGCTAGGACAGTAGAACTTAAATGTTATTACCCCCCCCCAAAAAGGTAAATATGTGGGGTGATGGTTGTGTTCATTGACTCCATGGGGAGAATTCTATCACAATGTATTTTTGTACCAAATCATCACATTGTGCACTTTACATATCTCACAGTTTTATTTGCCAGTTATACTCCAATAAAGGTGAAGAAAAAAAGTTTCTACTTCAGGGATTGTTATGAAGATTAAAGGAGTTAATTTTTTTTAACATCTTTATTGGAGTATAATTGCTTTACAATGGTGTGTTAGTTTCTGCTTTATAACAAAGTGAATCAGCTATACATATACATATATCCCCATATCTCCTCCCTCTTGCGTCTCCCTCCCACCCTCCCTAGACCACCCCTCTAGGTGGTCACAGAGCACCGAGCTGATCTCCCTGTGCTATGCAGCTGCTTCCCACTAGCTAGCTATTTTACGTTTGGTAGTATATATAAGTCCATGCCACTCTTTCACTTCGTCCCAACTTACCCTTTCCCCTCATATCCTCAAGTCCGTTCTCTACATCTGCGGTAAAGGAGTTAATTTACAGGAAATACTTAAAAGAATGCCTACTACATAGCATAGTAAGCTCCATGTATTAGTTGCTATTATTTTTGTTAAAAAGGTTGATATTAAGATGCTAATGGTTACTTTCAAAGAAGTCATAGAAGACCTAATAAAAAAATTGCTTAAATAAGAAAGGTTTAGTATTGCACTATGACAAGAACTCTGGAGTGGGGCTGTTCTGTCTCCTGCGTCCTGATATGAAGGACATGAAGTTTTTTCCCCTTTTTTCTGCTTTGCCAGCTTTAGACTGTTGGCTTGTCCTAAGCAGACTGTCCTCATGTCTCAAAATTTTGTCAGCTAAATTTTGTTACATGCAGGTGACCACCTCCACAGGCTGAAAGGAGACTTTCCTGTAACACTTTTTAGGAGCAAGAAAACCTTTCTCAAATGTACCTTCAGCTGACTTCCCCTCACATGTTATTAGCCGGTATTAGTGTGGCACATCATTTGCAAAAACAGCCATTGCAAGAGCACTATGGTTGACTTGGAATCAAACTTCAGCCCCCCTGTGCAGGGAGGGGCCCAGCAGCTCCTGAAACACAGTGTTGCTTCTTACCTAGGGAGAACTGTGGTTTTGGCAAGGAGAAAGAGAGAAGTGGCTGTTGTGTAGGTGGCTAGTAACGTGTGCCTTAGTATCGTTTCCTGATTAGGGTCAGAACTGCCCCTAAGACCTGAGCCTACAGTTCAAGTGTGGCCTTCCCCGCTTCACTCTCCAATCCCCCCTCACCCTGGAGGGAATGGAGGGAATGTCTGGAGAAGCAGGATGAAGGTCGGAGCCCAGCAGGCTCACTCTTAAATTTGGGCATTATCCTTCTCTTATTGTTTTCAGCCTCCTCCAGCATCAGAGGGCCGAATTGTTAACTCCTAACCCAGCCCAGTGGAGAGCACAAAAAAATTAACCTGAGCTATGCCTTATCTCTTCCTGGAGAGTTTTATCTTCCATGTTTGAAACAAAAGACTAGTTGTTGACGCTAGTTGCTGCCTATCTCCTTGTTACTCATCCTCTACATCCTAGCAACAAAAGACCTAAAGAGTACAACATTCCAATTAATAAGTGCCCTTTGATACTACTTAACTTTGGGTGTATTATTCTTCATTATTAACTTAAGAAGTAAATGTTAAAGATTATCTCAGGTTATTGAGGATGGTGGCAATTGAGAACAAGCCTTATTCATATAATTAATTTCCTTCCTATGTGCTTTCCGCCCCAGTTGTTGAGTGAGATTATCAGACGAGAAAGATTAGATTTCCTTGGAATAATTTTTTTTGTCTTTCCAAGGTAAACAACTCTGGAAACTAAATGTAATTCAACTTTCCTCATAATTTTGGTAGAAAGTTTCTGACCAAAAATCCAGTTTGGGAAATTCAGAAAGGAATTTTTGGTTTAAAATGTTAAAAGTGAAAGGTGAGATTACCTAAAATCTTACCTTTGAATGCTTTCTTCTGGTCACTTGCCACATCTTTTTACATAGTACAGTCATGGTTCATATACTGTTCACGTGTTAATTTTGCTTAGCATATCTGTTTATATTTTCTCAGATTTGTGCATTTTCCATTACTTTTTTTTTTTTTTTTTTTTTTTGGCTCTGCTGCATGGCTTGTAGGATCTTAGTTCCCTGACCAGGGATTGAACTCAGGCCACTGCAGTGAAAGCACTGAGTCTTAACCACTGGACTGCCAGGGATTTCTCTTCTATCACTATTTTTATTGGCTGTATTTCATATTATGTTGATACACAGTAAACTTCAGTTATTTTCTCAGTGTTGGGCATTTAGATTGATAATTTTTTTTGCTGTTACTGGTAACATGTCTATGTTACATCTTTGTAACTAAGTTAATTTATAGCATTTTAAATAATAACAAATTTTGAAGCCTAACTGTTGAAAAAATTTTATAATCTTTTCAGAAGCAAGAGAAAAAGAGGAAGAAATGAACAGAGAGAAAGAATTAAGAAGGCAAAGCGAAGATCTTGAACCAACATCTTCAGGCTCAAATATGGCCAGAGATTGCTCTAAATCATCTTCCAGGTGCTTGTCTTTCTCAAAAGAATGCTATTAAACTACCTTTTTCTAGGCGTTCGTAACACAATTTAGGCAAAGTTCCTAATACTAAAAGCTTGAATAATTTCTCCCATTTCAGGCAATTGTGTATGTCTAGAACCAGGAAAAAGTCATTTGTCACATTGTAAATCAATTGACTTTTTCTGAAGTGTTCCAGATGAAGTATTAAAATCTATGCCTTTTGGGCTTCCCTGGTGGCGCAGTGGTTAAGAGTCCGCCTGCCAATGAAGGGGACGTGGGTTCGTGCCCAGGTCTGGGAGGATCCCACATGCCGCGGAGCGGCTGGGCCCGTGAGCCATGGCCGCTGGGCCTGCCCGTCCGGAGCCTGTGCCCTGCAATGGGAGAGGCCACAACAGTGAGAGGCCCGCGTACCATAAAAAAAAAAAAAAAAAAAAAAATCTATGCCTTTTGACTGCAGAGCATAACTACGTAAAGTTGGAAAGATGTTGACAAGTTTATTATTTTTTTCATGTCTATTTTGTCATTTACATCTTTTGTCCCTTTCCCCAGACTCTGCATTCATAACCTTTTTTGGTAGGATCCTTTATGGAAATAGATAATAAGAAAGAATATAAATAGAGGCACATTATAAAGTTTATCGAGTTATAGGAGAAAGCAGCCATTGAAATTACTTTAAATTGAAATTTAATACTATGTAACTTAATTACTAAGAACTTTAAACAATATAAATAGGTATATAGATATCAAATCTAGGTGGATAATATGAGAATTCTAATGTTGTTTAGATATATTTTAAATCATCAAATTGGTTACATAAACTATTCATGGCAAATTTCACCAGTGGATTTCACTATTTCCTCTTTTTACAGTAGAAAAACATAAAATATCTAAATACACAAAATATCACTTATACTATGTAATTGCATTTTTTGTTCACCCAGAAGGTGCATTCTTTGGTATCTCAGTCTAGGCTGTTGAGCAGAATATCTCTCCATAATAGTGTTGGTTGGTCTTTTCTATAACTTCTCTTTGCGGAGGGAAGGGATATCTATATGGGACTACAAGTCTGGTTCTCCGTTTTCATAACAGTGCAACCTTAACATCTATTTAGTCTCTGAAGCATATGAGTATCTTTGCATATATTAGTAAAGAGCAGGGGTCAGCAAACTTTTTCTGTCAAGGACAGATAGTAAATATTTTAGGAATTGGGGTCCATGTAGTCTCTTTCTCAACTACTCAATTCTGCCATAGACGACACGTAAATGAATGGGCTTATCTGTGTTCAGTAAATCTTTAAAAAACAAACACTGGGCCAAATTTTACCAACCCCTGCTGGAGAGTGTCCTTTCTTTATATTAGTCAAAAAATGCAGTTTAGCATTGTCTATGGTTTTATATCAGTTGTCAGTCTTACAATGTCTTTGGGTTTCAATATGATAGGGAAAAAAACCCTTTTTCCTAAGAGGAACATTTAGTATTTACCTTTAGTTTCTTATTTTTGGGATGATTTAAGATGTCAAAAAACTACTGTTGTGTTTTTGGAAATTTATCTTATTGCTAAGGTTTTGACAAACAAATGATTCCATTAATTGAAAATTGTAAAAATTTCAGTAGTTTTGTTGATTCTGTTTTTTCTGCAATACTAACTTTAAAGTCCAGAGATAAAGAACGTGCAGTATTGGTACTGAGAATAAATTTTATTGATATAACAAAACCCAGCATTACTTTTGTCATTAGTGATTAAAATTACAGAACTACTGTTGAGATTATAATTACAGATCTTCTTGACTTATGATGGGGTTATGTCCAGATAAACCCATCATAAATTGCAAATATTGTTAAGTCAAAAATGCATTTAATACACCACCTACTGAATATCAAAGCTTAGCCTAGTCTGCCTTAAACATGCTCGGAACACTTATATTAGCCTACATCTGGGCAAAGCCATAGAACACAAAGCCTATTTTATAATAAAGTATTGGCTATCTCAAGTAATTTATTAAATACAATACTAAAGTAAAAAACAGAATGGTTGTATGGGTACAGAATGGTTGTAGGTGTACTGATTGTTTACCCTGATGATTGTGTGGCTGACTGGGAGCTGTGACTTGCCGCCACTGCCCAGCATCATGAGAGAGTTTGGTACTGTTTATTGCCAGTCCTGGAAAAGATCAAAATTCAAAATTCAGTGTATGGTTTCTACTGAATGAGTATTGCTTTCACACCATTGTAGAGTTGAAAAATCGTTAAGTCTAAATTGTAAGTGGGGACCATCTATATCAAATATAAAGATAGGAATGATATATCAAGAAAAATAAAATAATACAACTTCATTACAGTATTTTGTTGATCAAAAGAATGGAAGTTTACTTATCCCTGTTTCAGAAGGCATTGAATGAATAATCCATGGCGGATGAATAGCCTGTCAGAAGCTTAACTGAGACTATATTAATATCAGATATATTTTATCTAGATTTTCTTTCTCTATTATAGGAGTCTTTAAGCTATTTCTGCTTAAACATTGAGTCTTGTTACTAGTGAAATAATTTCACTGTAGCTAAATTAAATTTGAAGTCCGTTTAAAAAAATAGCCATTTTAATAACATCTTTAGGGACTTCCCTGGTGGCGCAGTGGTTAGGAATCCGCCTGCCAGTGCAGGGGACACGGGTTCGAGCCCTGGTCCGGGAAGATCCCATATGCCGTGGAGCAACTAAGCCCGTGCTCCACAACTACTGAGCCTGGGCTCTAGAGCCCGTGAGCCACAACTACGGAAGCCCGCGTGCCTAGAGCCCGTGCTCCATAACAAGAGAAGCCACCGCAATGAGAAGCCGGCGCACCGCAACGAGTAGCCCCCGCTCGCCGCAACTAATAAACTACTATAAAATAAATAAATAAAATTTAAAAAAAAGAAAGAAAATATCTTGGACTACAACTTGTAGTAAATAAAGATGTTCTTATTTTAAAATTTATTTATTTCGGGCTGCGTTGGGTCTTTGTTGCTGCGTGCCGGCTTTCTCTAGTTGCGGCGAGTGGGGGCTACTCATTGCGGTGCGCCGGCTTCTCATTGTGGTGGCTTCTCTTGTTATGGAGCACGGGCTCTAGGCACGCGGGCTTCCGTAGTTGTGGCTCGCGGGCTCTAGAGCCAGGCTCAGTAGTTGTGGAGCACGGGCTTAGTTGCTCCACGGCATATGGGATCTTCCCGGACCAGGGCTCGAACCCGTGTTCCCTGCATTGGCAGGCGGATTCCTAACCACTGCGCCACCAGGGAAGTCCCTAAAGATACTTTCTACTATATTAGTATGCATCCAATAAGTTATTTCTTGAATTTAGCACCAGGACGAAAAAATTCCTCTCTTCCCTAAGTGCTTTTTCTTATTAGACACTTGGAACACCATTGCTCTTTTTGCCATGGCTCCTAGAAAGCTTTTCACTCAATTTATTGTTCTGTGATTGTCTTATTCCACAACTCCAGTTTAGGGAACAGTGATTTTGTGCTGGGAACGAGCCTCATGTTCTGGGAAATGTTGGCACCATCTGGCTATAACTGAGTGCTTAGTTAGTTATCTTAAATATATTGCAACTTTTGCTTCCACTATTCAAAACATTAGTAAATTAGTGCCTCTAACATTTTTCATATTAAGGAAACACATGGAAACATCTAGAAATCAAGTAACTTTTACAAGGCCATTGAAGTCAATGACTGAATTGGTAATGGATTCAAGCAAAACAATGGTGACTGACCTTTTGCCTATGCATTGTTTTTAAGAAAATATTTTAAGTTCACCTATGGACGAGGCAGAGTTCTATATTCTAAGAAGTAAAGGCAGTTAAGACAGGTTCCTAGGACTTCCCTGGTGGCACAGTGGTTAAGAATCTGCCTGCAAATGCAGGGGACACGGGTTCGATCCCTGGTCCGGGAAGATCCCACGTGCCATGGAGCAACTAAGCTTGTGCGCCACAACTACTGAGCCTGTGCTCTAGAGCCCATGAGCCACAGCTTCTGAAGCATGTGTGCCCTAGAGTCCGTGCACTGCAACTGCTTAGCCCGCGTGCTGCAACTACTGAAGCCCGTGCACCTAGAGCCCATGCTCCGCAACAAGAGAAGCCACTTCAGTGAGAAGCCTGCGTACCACAACAAAGAGTAGCCCCTGCTCGCCACAACTAGAGAAAGCCCGCATGCAGCAATGAAGACGCAACACAGCCAAAAATAAAAATAAATAAGTAATGTTTTTAAAAAAGAAAAAAGACAGGTCCCTATTCATAAGGACGTAACAGGCTAGGAATTCTTTATAGCTATGATTAGATAACTTCTTTCACTCTCATTTAGGTGTTTAATTTTACAATAGCTAGTGAAACTGGGTAGTTATCTGTTAGAAAGAAAAAAAGAGGATAAAGATAGTGATTTTGTTCTAAGGAGCTCATTTTTTCTTTTTAAAGACCTTCAGTTCTAACTAGAGATCAGCAAATAAATACTGTCAGATTTTAGTTTTCCCAGAGATATAAAGGAAGTGGTAACTTCTTTTGCTGATCACCACAAGTACTATGCATTGGCACTGTATGAAGCAGTCTTTATTGGTCCTGAGAAGGGACATGGTGTCCTTTTCCCTTGGGCAAAGAAACCATAATTAAAGGTAATTCTCTTTTGAAGTTTTGTAAAACACATTTTTAATAAAAAATAGGAAAATTCACAGTTGTTAAGGACTTTTAAAGTCTCTTTTGCCAGTGGCTTTCAAAATGCTTAAGGTAGCTTAAAAATAATTCCCTCTCATATATTAGGAAAGAAGTAACAGTAAATTATACAGGCAGAGAAAAATGTTAAATTTTCCTCAGTGAAGCATCTTAAAGTTTAATTTTTGCATATTCTAATTGCCTTGAAGCTGTGCATTTTTTCTTGTGATTTTGATATATCTCCTTTTGAATAAATCTGATTACTTCTCCATTTATTTGAATTTTGACCTCATATTTTATATGTATGTTAATAAACTTTTTAGATTTGATATTTTTTCTTATTCTCATTTTCCCATCTGTTTGATAATATTGTTTTAATGTATTTAAGATATCTCTTAGGCAATCAGTTTTCCTCACATAAGAGATTGTTATGCTATTTTCTTTTTTCTAGATTTAATAAAAATTACCTTAAGAGTTTAAATGAGAAATTATTATGAAGTATTTAAGACTTTCAAAACAGTGATAAAGTACAATACCTACTAGACAAGAAGTAAACTTTTGCTGTTAGGAGTGAACACTTCTGAGAACTCTCTTCAATCGCATCCCCTTCCCTTCTTGTCGGAAGTAACCAACCTTCTAAATTTGAATTTTTTCCATGTATCTCTTTGTAAGTTTATTGTGTATCTCTGTTTCCCTAAGACTTAAATAATATTGTTTTGCATATTTAAAAATCTTTCTCCCCAGTGTCTAGTGTGCCACTTAGCATGTTATGCTGTAAACTATCATGTACTGTTTCTGTAGTGTGTTCTTTTATATGATTGTGGACACTGTAAGGTTAGGGATATTTTTCCCCTTAATTAGACAAAATTTTTTTTTTTTTTGCGGTAGGCGGGCCTCTCACTGTTGTGGCCTCTCCCGTTGTGGAGCACAGGCTCCAGACGCGCAGGCTCAGCGGCCATGGCTCACGGGCCCAGCTGCTCCGCAGCATGTGGGATCTTCCCGGACCGGGACACGAACCCATGTCCCCTGCATCGGCAGGCGGACTCTCAACCACTGCGCCACCAGGGAAGCTCGACAAAACATTTTTGTTATGAAGTTTGTCATACATATAAAACTTTAGATATCCTTCATTTAAAGTAAAGAGAACAATGAAACAAACACCCAGCATGTGAGACAGTTGTAGAGCTTTATCAGTGCTTTGAAATCCTACTCCTTTGCTCCACAAGGGAAACCTTCCCTGTATTTATCTTTACATCCTCTTTTTAATAATTTTATTATATATGAGTGTATTCCTAAATACATGTTGTTTTGTATGATTTCTTATTTTATATAGATGTCATTAATGCTGTAATGAATGTATTTTTTCAATTTGCTTTTTTTATTCAACAAGAGGTTTTTCACATTCATGTTGACAAGTGAATCTATAGTTCATTTCATTTTCAGTGCATTTTAGTTTTCCACTTAGAAATATACTACAGTTTATCCATTGTCTAGTCAATTTAGGTTGCTGTTTTTCTATACTATTATAAAATATGCTTTTAGAGATCTCCTTATAGCTATCCTCTGTTTTACTGTACAAAAGTTTCTTTAGAGTATATACCTAGTAGTAGACTTGCTAGGTCTTTGAGTAAGTACACGTTTATCTTTATTTATTTATTTATTTTTTCTGTTTTTTTTTTTTTGTTTGTTTTTTTTGGTACGCGGGCCTCTCACTGTGTGGCCTCTCCCTTTGTGGAGCACAGGCTCCGGACGTGCGGGCTCAGTGGCCATGGCTCACGGGCCCAGCCGCTCCGCGACATGTGGGATCCTCCCGGACTAGGGCACAAACCCATGTCCCCTGCATTGGCAGGCGGACTCTCAACCACTGCGCCACCAGGGAAGCCCAGTACACGTTTATCTTTAGATTTGGGTCAGTTGTTTTCTAAAGAGTTTGTACCCACTTACTTTCCCACCAGCAGAGTGTAAGAGTTTCCGTTGCTCCACATCCTCATCAACACTTGTTACTGTTAGACATTTTTATTTTGCCAATCTGATTGTTGTGAGGTGGTATCCTTATAGTGTTCATTTGCATTTTGATGATTACCAGTGTGGTTGTACATCATCATTTCAAAAGTTTATTTGTCATATATTTTTTCTTCTGAAGATATAGTAAGAACTATGTCTTCTGCAAGATTTTCTCTCAGGTTCCTTGTGTTCTCCCCTTAATTGGTGGTTTACTATTACTATTTTTTTGTTTTTCAGTGGTATTTTTTTAAAACATAAGTTTCAAATGTTAATATATTCTCATTTTAACCTTTTCTTTTGTGATGTGTGCCTTTTGTTTAAGAAATGAGTCCTTACTCTGAGGTCATAAAGATAACTTTCTATATTTTTATCTAAAGTTTTTAAGTTTTGTTTTCCATATTTAGGTCTTAAATCAACATAGGATTAATTTTTTTGTGGATAATGTAAAGATGTTATTCATTTTTATTTTTTGCTCCATATGAATAATCAGTTTCCCCAGCCCCTTTATTTTTAATTTAAAAAATTTAGTAGAGTGTTTTTTAGAGCAGTTTTAGGTTCACAACAAAATTGAGCCGAAGGTACAGAGAGTTTTCCATATATCACCTGGCCCAGTACATGCATAGCCTCCTCCATTATCAACAGCCCCCACCAGAGTGGTATATTTGTTACAGTTGGTGAACCTACACTGACACATCTTCATCACTCAGAATCCAGAGTTTACATGAGCGTTCACTCTTTGATGTTGTACCTTCTGTCAATTTGTACAAATTTGTAATGACATTTATCCACCACTATGGTATCAATCAGAGTAGTTTCACTGCCTTCACCATGCTCTGTGTTCCATCTCTTCATCCCTCCCTCCCCACAAACCCTTAGCAACCACTGATCTTTTAAATTTTTATCGAAGTAGGGTATACACATTACAAAGTCAAACATTATAAAGTCTCATTTCTCCCTGCTCATGATTCTGGCTTCCCAGAGGAAATGATTAAATTTCTTTTAGCATTTTTTTCCTTCAATTTACCTCTGTATTTCTAAATGTTTTCTTTTACTATGGTGTCTTGATTTTTTGAATTGGGGTAAAAATTTTTTTAACATAAGAATTTCCATTTTAAACGATTTAAATTATACAATTTAGAGGCATTAGTAATGTTTATAATGTTGTACAGCCATCATCACTATTTCCAAAAATTTTATCACTCCAAACAGAAACTTTAGCCATTAAGCAGTAATTCCCCATCTTTCACTGATGAACACTTGGGTTTCCATCTTTTGGGTATTGTGAGTGCAGTGAACACTGGCATACAGGTATCTGTTTGAGTCTTTGATTTTAATTCTTTTGGGTATATGCCTACGAGTGAAATTTCTGGGTCGTATGGTAATTTTATGTTTAACTTTTTGAAAAACTGCCAAACTGTTTTCCACCATGGCTGCGCCATTTTACATTCCCACCAGCAATGTGTGAGGGTTCCAATTTCTCCACGTTCTTGCCATCACTTGTTACTTTCCATGTTTTGTTTTGTTTTTATTATAGTCATCTCGGTAGGTGGGAAGTGGTATCTCCTTGTAGTTTTTTTTTTTTTTTTAAATATATTTATTTATTTTTGGCTGTGTCAGGTCTTGGTTGCTGCTTGCAGGACCTTTCGTTGCAGCATGCGGGCTTCTCTCTAGTTGTGGCATGTGGGCTCCAGAGCACATGGGCTCTGTAGTTGGGGCATGTGGGCTCTCTAGGTGTGGTGCGTGGGCTTAGTTGTCCTGCTGCATGTGGGATCCTAGTTCCCCGACCAGGGATTGAACCCACGCCCCCTGCATTGGAAGACAGATTCTTAACCGCTGGACCACCAAGGAAGTCCCTCCTTGTAGTTTTTATTTTCATTTCCCTAATGTCTAATGATGTTGAGCATTTTTTGATACGCTTATTGATCATTTGTATATCTTCTTTTGAGAAATGCATATTCAAGTCCTTTGCCCATTTTAAAATTGTGTTGTTTGTATTTCTGTTGTTAAGTTGTAGGAATTCTTTATACATTCTGGTTATTAACTCATCAGATATGTGATTTGCAAATATTTTATTCATTCTTTAGATTGTTTTTTTACTTTCTTAATATCCTTTGATGCATGAAAGCTTTTAATTTTGGTGAAGTCCAACTTACCTATTTTTTCTTTTTGTTGATCATGTTTTTCATGTCATATCTAAGAAACCATTGCCAAATTATAGGTCATGAAGATTTCTCCTGTTTTCTTCTAAAAAAAACAAAGCTTTGGCTCTTACATTTTGCTTATTGATCCATTTTTTTTTTTTTTGCGGTACGCGGGCCTCACACTGCTGCGGTCTCTCCCATTGCAGAGCCCAGGCTCCAGACGCGCAGGCTCAGTGGCCATGGCTTACGGGCCCAGCTACTCTGCGGCACATGGGATCCTCCCAGACCGGGGCACGAACCCGTGTCCCCCACATCGGCAGGCAGACTCTCAACCACTGCGCCACCAGGGAAGCCCTTATTGATCCATTTTGAGTTCATTATGTATATGATGTGAGGTAGGGATCCAACTTTTTTTGTTTTTGTTTTATTTTTGACCCATCTGGGTGATTCTTTTTTTTTTAAAATAAATTTATGTATTTTATTTATTTTTGGCTGCATTGGGTCTTGCTGCGCACGGGCTTTCTCTAGCTGCGGCAAGCGGGAGCTACTCTTCATTGCGGTGCATGGGCTTCTCATTGCGGTGGCTTCTCTTGTTGTGGAACACGGGCTCTAGGCGGGTGGGCTGCAGTAGTTGTGGCACGTGGGCTTCAGTAGTTGCGGCTTGCAGGCTCTAGAGCACAGGCTCAGTAGTTGTGGTGCACAGGCTTAGTTGCTCTGCGGCATGTGGGATCTTCCCGGACCAGGGCTCAAACCTGTGTCCCCTGCATTGGCAGGCAGATTCTTAACCACTATACCACCGAGGAAGTCCCATCTTGGTGACTCTAATGTGTAACGTAAGGTGTGATTCCAGAGTAGTTTTCTATTTTATTTTATGAATGTTCAGCATTCATTATATGGTGATAATTTTCTTCACTGTTTTTTTAAAATGCACACTTATTATATATAAGTTACTTATTATGATAATTTGAATTCAGTTCTGGGATTGGTCTTTTGCTCTCTTGGCTGTATTTCATTTGGTCCTATATATTTTAAGTATGTTTCATGTTAGATTTTCTCCTTTGTAGCATGTTGAGAGTCTGTTTCACAGTGCATACAGATAATTTAAAAAACGTCTACAATGTTGTTAAAATTTGGCTTAGAGAAAGACAGTAATCTAAAACTACCCTTTTTATTTGCTTAAAGAAATATTATATGGGTGTAAGTTATCATTCAGAAATCAAGAAGAAATACGTCATTTATCCTATGAAAAATAGCTGTAGGATAGTAGAGAAATACTGATATACTCCAGATTTGTAAGGTAGGAATCATTTAGACATTCGCACTTCCTTTTAAGAAAGTAGTACCAGAAACAATGAATTTTGCCTATGGATTTAATGAAATTGTACAACCATACATCTTATTTAATGCCTAGCTAAAATCTCACTTAAAAAGTCAGGTGGAAAAAAAAGTCAGCCGAGGAAAACGTTAGGATTGACTCAACTGTTTTCTCATCGAGTACCTATTGTTTCTCAGGCTCTGGTTCATATTTGGGTACCACATTGAATCAAGGCGTATTTTAAACGTGGAATGTACTGTTTTCAGTCAAGGACATTTTTGGACATAATTTCATGGACTTTGTTTTTCAGGATTTTGAAAATATGTTAAAAATGGTTCATTTTTTTGGCTTGTGCACATTAGCAGCAAAAAGCCAGAAGCAGAATTAGAAGCTGATACATTCTATCAGGTTTCATGTGGGTATTAGGCCTGCATAATCAGCCATGAAATCTATATGGATCTGTTTAGTTCTCAGTTCAATGATTATTTTTGAACTAGTTAACTGGGTTAAAGCATGGGTGCTAAGGGTTAACATTTCAATTTAGAGCTCTCTGTGGCCTTAGTTTTGCATTAAGGAAGTCTGTGACTTGTAACCAGTACAGTCAGAAATTTGTGATCTGATCACAAGAGAGAAAATTTGGGAGCATGAATAGTTTAATACAGATTTATTCAGTCATTCAAGTATTTATTGAACATCTTCTGGGGGTTAGGCACTGCTTTAGAAATTGGGGATACAGCATTTAGCAAGTCAGATGAGATCTCAGCTCATATTGCTGTGGGGACATTTGAGGGGATAGATAACAGATTACAAACAACTAAATAATTAAACAATATAATTTAGCAATGTACATAATAAAGATCATCAAAGTAAGGTAATTAAGGTAATGGTGACTGATGGGGATGTGTTTGAAAGTTTAGAAAGGGGTGTGTGTCTGAAGGCCTCTTTGAGGAGGTGACATTTGAGGAGAACTGAATGATGAGAAAGAGGCCATGTGACAAGTGTTTTAGCAGAGGGAACTGCAAGTGCAAAGACCCTCAGGCTGAACCAAGCTTCAAGTGTTCAGTTATGAAGAAGGCTTGTGGGGCTGGAGCACCTTGAGCTTAACTGTTGAAAAAAAGAGAAATTCTCTTTATGGAGGTTTGCTAGCTCCTGTCTTTGTATAAGGATAACATGTATGTGAGTATGTATTCCTTTTAATATTGAACCTAGATGAAAATAAAAAGAAAAATCCCATTTTTTTCTTCAGTAGATATTGACTGCCCATGTCAGGCATCATGTAGGTGCTAGAGCCACAGCAATGAACACAACAAATTTCTGCTTTCATTGAGCTTATATTCTAGAGATACTTCATTATTTGAAAATATTTGATAGATTAATTGATATAATTAGAAATGCAGTTCTCAACCTTTTGGGATGGGGTGGGAGGTAGAGGGATGGTGGATGGTGGTGGCTTCCGAATGTATAAAGGTGTTTGATATAGACTTTAATGAGAGTGTGTAATAGTCCTCAGGTGTGTTGGGTAGAAAAACAGTTGAGAATCAATATGATACTCCCTAGGGTAAGGTATCTTTACAATCCAGCAAAGCTATCAATACGTTTAACATTTTAGCAACTCAGCAAACTCGGATTAGCACTGAGAAATAATTTGTATTTCAGAAAATATATTGAAACATTTTGACAGTAATATTAACTTTCTTACATGACTGACTTTATTTACTCCTGTGGCAAACAGTGATCGTATTCACATATAGTGAATAGAAACATTGGTTATCTCAGTAGTTTTCTTTCTTATGGTGTAGTATCTAGTAGTTTTTCTTCCACATTCCAGTTGTTCTGCTGGCTCTTTATGAATGAGGATTATCTAATGGGCCTCTAACATGTAATTGCTCTGAGCTTTTGTCTCTGACTTTGTATTTAGGTAAGATAGATAAAAGAAGTTTTTTACTTTCTTTAGGTGAAATAATATTTGAGTCACACATTCAATGTTTGAATTACAAATTTAAAAACATTAAAAAAACTCAGTTGTTAAAAGGAGAGTCAGGGTTTCCTGAGAAATCAGTATTATCTCCAGAGTACTTTCTTTGTTTCAGCAAAGGCAATGAGTTTCTGTTTCTATATTTTCAGGGATACAAGCAGCAGTGAAAGTGAAGCAAGTTCTGAATCTTCTGATGATGAGTTAATTGGCCCCCCTTTACCCCTTAAAATGGCAGAAGAACCAGTTAATCATATGGAGGAAGATATCCTTGGTCCTTTACCTCCACCTCTTGGTGAAGATGTGGAAGAAGAAGATGATGATGATGATGATGATTCAGAAGAGGAGGAAGTAAGTATTTCAGTAGTAATTTAAGAATTCAGTGGAGTAGTGTCTTTTAGAGTAGTGTAGAGATCAGTTCCCTGCTAGACAGTTATTCATGAATGAGATCAAATTAAAAAAAAAATCTGAGTTTACTACTCACAGCCCCTTGTTGAAAGAACTCTAAAGAATGTATTTCAGGAACAAAGAAGTAGAACTCAAAAATAATAAATGGACAGTAGGAAGCAATGTGTTAAAAAGTTAATAAACATTTTGTTAAGTTTATGTAGCATTGAGTGTAATGTTGATGATGAATAAATCTGGGAAGATTTAAAAATAAAGTGGATCTAATATTATTTTGAACAATAATGTGGAAGATAGGAGAGTGGAATCAGTTCAGTCATTTTGAAATCATATTATTTGGGCGGAGGCTAGAGATGTTATTAGTTAATTTTAGATTAGCTTAGGTCAAGTTACAAGTTACAATTTTAAGAGTAAATGCCCCCAAAATAGAAATTGTGTAACCTCCAAAATAGTAAAAGGAAAAACATATAAAGAAAACCATTGAAGTACTTTGTATTTTTGATACCTAGAATGGATCATTTTTTAATACCACCTTTCTCTATGTGACAGATTATTTTCAGTAATAATTATGAGTTGAAACAAATAATAATGGTCAGAAGAGAAACTGACAACCTTTGCAGATCTGTCAGTGACTTCATCAAAATGGGCATTCTTTGCTTATTTGTGTTTACTACACAGTATACTAAATTGGTCATTCTATGTCTATTCATAGTTTATTAAAGAAAGCTTTTCATGCACACATGTGTATGTGTGTGTATGTAAAATTAGGAAAAGAGGAACATAAGGATAAATCAGGCAGTTTCATTAAAAATTTTGTTTTACAATAAATTCCTGAAACTGCAGTGTTGACCATATCATTTTTCTTTTGATGTCAGTCCTAGTGGCTTTTTAATATCTCTGTCCTTAAAACACTTTCACTAAAATCTCTTCTTCCAGAAAATCCATCATTTTCTAATATATTTGGTAAAAACTTCTAAAGTTTCTTCTGTAAAAATTGGAGAAAATGGCTAAATAATGGCATATGTTGTCATTAAATGATCCATTGCTTTAGAATGTTTTTTTTTTTTTTTAAAATAGTAACTTTCTTTTTTTTAAATTTATTTATTTATGGCTGTGTTGGGTCTTCGTTGCTGTGCGCAGGTTCTCATTGCGGTGGCTTCTGTTGTTGCGGAGCACGGGCTCTAGGCACACAGGCTTCAGTAGCTGTGGTTCGAAGGCTCTAGGGCACAGGCTCAGTAGTTGTGGCACACAGGCTTAGTTGCTCCGCGGCATGTGGGATCTTCCCGGACCAGGGATCGAACCCGTGTCTCCTGCATTGGCAGGCGGATTCTTAACCACTGAGCCACCAGGGAAGCCCGCTTTAGAATGTTTTTGATGAAAGCAATTGAGGTGTTTAAACATTCCCATTTTGAATTCTTCTGCCAACCTAGTCTACCATATTTTGTCTTTTCCTCCTGGCATTGAAAGTATAGCAGAATGGAAGACTCTTTTTGTTTCTTTGACTTTATAATCATTGTTTATTTTGAACCTACTGTTTAAATGCAAGAACATGAAGTACACCAGGGATTGGAGATATGAAACCACCCTTGAAGTAAGCTTGAATGATTCTGAACCATTAAAAATATTATCTGAACATGTGTGTAGCTGAGTACATTTGTGCATGTATGTGGTGCAGATAGTATAACTGGGAGTGCGCCAAACTAACTTCGTGTAGAATGCAATGTTTATTAAAAGATAAGTAATAAAAATGTGCTACTTTGAAGCTTACATATGTGTTATCAAAACTCAGCGCTAATCATAGCAAAAAACAAAAAAACAAATTTCTAAACTGACAGTTTTAGAATTGCCAGCACCTGGTGATAATAAAAAGTAGTCTCATCTTTAGTTGATTTTATTTTTGTTTTTAAATTCTCTAAAGAAAATGTACCCCCTTTTGGTCTGTAATACTACCACTGAAATGCTCTTGATATGCCATTGAAGAAAGTGCAGTCATTCCAAAAAAAGACAGGAAAGGGGAAAAAAGAAGTAGATGAAAATCTTGGTAAATAGAGATCACAAAATAAGATGGTAAGCATGAATACAAATACAGTTGACCCTTGAACATTGCAGGAATTAGGGGCACCGACTCTCTGAGCAGACAAAAATCCGAGTATAATTTACAGTCAGCCCTCCATTTACACGGTTCCTCCACATCTGAGGCTCCACATCCTCAGATTCAACCAACTGTGGATCATGTAGTACTGTAGTATTTACTACTAAAAAAAAAATCTGCATATAAGTGGACCTCTGCAGTTCAAAGTCATGTTGTTCAAAGGTCAGCTGTATATCATTATTCACAATAGATGTAAATGGCTAAACTTGCCACTTAAAAGACAAAACTTCTCAGATTGGATTAAAAAATTCAGGCATATTCTGCTTATGAATGATACATCTAAAATGTAATGACATAGAAAGGTTGAAAGAAAAAGGAATAAAGGAGACTATAGCAGGAAAATACTAACTGAAAGATAACTGATTAGTATTATAAAATTAATGTAAAGATAAAATGAGTGTCATTAGCTAATGGTAAAAGAAACAACTTATTCTCCAGGGAAATTTGATAGTCCTTAACCTGTGTGCGTTTTAACACAATATAATCAAAGCAAAAATTGACAGAATTATAAGGAGAAATGGACAGACCTACAGTGATAATGGAAGATTGTTCAGAAACAATTCAGGAATTGTTAAGATGGCAATTAGTAAGAGTATAGATTTTAGCAGTACAAATGCACAAGTTTTATCTATTTAACATATATAGAACCTTCATCCAGCATTTTCTTTTCAAGCATACATGGATAATCAGAAACAACAGCAACCACACATCTAGGCCACAGTGTGTGGTGGACAAGGAAAAGATGTGTTTAATTATTTTGGGTGGTTCATAGAGTAGGTAATATTTAGGTTGAACTATCATATGTGAGAATGACTTACGTTTGTTTGTTATGAATGTTTGTGTGCCCCCCAAATTCATATGTTGAAGTCCTAACCTTCAGTGTGACTGTATTTGGAGATGAGCCTCTTTGGAAATAATCAAGGTTAAGTTAGGTCATAAGGGTGGGTCCTGATCCAAATAGGATTAGCCTCCTTATAAGAAGAGAGATACTAGAGAGCTAGGTCTGCACATAACAGCAAGAAGCTGGCTGTTTATAAGCCAGGAAGAAAGTCTGCAACAGAAGCCAAATTTGCTGGCACTTAGCCATGGACTTCTAGCCTCCAAAACTGTGCGAAAATAAATTTTTAATCTTTAAGCCACCCAGTCTGTGGTCTTTTGTCTGAGCTGATGAATGCAGTTTGCAATGCTGGCAAGATACTGGGGAAGAGAGAATAGAAGTATGAAGGGTGTTGTGAGGAGAAAAAAAGTTGCTATAGTGAGGACCTGAATGTGTGCAAGTACATGATAGTGTGGTGAAATGTCATGTGATTAGTGCATGGCTGTTTTTTCTTACTAGGGGGAAGTGGAAACATGAGGCTGATGAGATCAGATTCAGCGAGGAAATACAGTAATCCCCCCTTATCCAGGGGGATATGTTTCAATACCCCAGTAGATGCCTGAAACTGTGGATGGTACCAACCTTTACATATACACTATGTTTTTCCTATACATATACACCTGTGATAAAGTTTAATTTATAAATTAGGCACAGTAAGAGATTAACAATAGTAACTTATAATAGAACAATTATAATGATGTACTGTAGTAAAAGTTATTGGCATACCTTGGAGGTATTGCTGGTTGGGTTCTAGACCACCACAATGAAGCAAATGCTGAAATAAAGCAAGTCACATGAATTTTTTGGCTTCCCAGTGCACATAAAAGTTATGTTTACACTATTCTATACTCTATTAAGTGTGCAATATAGCATTATATCTAAAAGAAAACAATGTACATACTTTAATTTAAAAATATGTTATTGCTAAAAAATGTTAACCATCATCTGAGCCTTCAGCGAGTTGTAATCATTTTGCTGGTGGAGGGTTTGAAATGTTGTGAGATTTACCAGAATGTGACACAGAGACATGAAATGAGCAAATGCATTGGAAAAATTGTGCCAATAGACTTGCTCCAAGCAGGGTTGCCACAAACCTTCAATTTGTAAAAAACGCAGTAAAGAGCAATAAAACAAGGTATGCCTGAATGTGTATGTGGTCTTTCCCTCTCTCTCAAAATATATTATTGGACAGGTATAATGCCTTTTCGATCTTAATTAAGCATTTAAGATCATGCACTGTGGTCATAACTTTTGCAGTTTGAGGTGCGAAAGCAAAACTAGCATGAATTTCTTTTTGCTTCTTCATGATTTCACAGATAGGAGATTTGTTCTTACTGTAGATCCTAGCAACCTCTGCATACCATCTTTTTCCTTTCCTTATCAAGTTGATAACTTTTCAACTTTTCACTTAAAGGAAGCACTTTATAGCTTCTTTTTGGCATTTTCAAATTGCCAGCATCACTCTTGCACTTTGGGGCTGTTATTAAGTAAAATAAGAATTACTTGAACACAAACACTGTGATATCTTGACAGATGACTACTAAGTGACTACTGGGCAGGATACACTATACAAAGGGATGCTTTACTTGTTGGGCAGGAAGGAGCAGGATAGCTTGAGATTCTGTTATGTTACTCAGAAAGGCACACAATTTAAAACTTATGAATTATTTGTTTCTGGAACTTTTGATTTAATATTTTCATACCAAGGGTAACTGAAACTGCAGAAAGCAAAAACCAGGGATAAGAGGGGATACCTGTGCTTTGTGGAGGAGGTGGAATTTGAATGAGCCTTTTAGAGGGTAACATTTTGATGGGTGAGGTGAGTGGAGGCCACCTCCTATCTAGGAAGAGTGAATGGCCAGAACAAAGGCACAGTGTACAAGATTAGATTTGGGAAGATGGGAAAATCAACTTCTCTAGAATAGAGGGTTAATGAAGGTTGAACCTTTGACTTGGAGCTGATAGGTGAGTAAACCCAAAGTGCAGCTATGCAGAGAAGGAAAAACATGCATGGGTGTGGGGCTCAGAAGTCCATTTGAAATCTTATCATAGCTGTAATTAAAGTGTATCAGGAGACTGAATGACAGCTTTCTGTTTTTTTATAAGATTATGTGCTGGTTCTTTTTGGAAGTAAAGCATTAAGGCTTTTCATGGTGTGCCTTTCCTCTTGTAAACATAGTAAACAGAAAATGCTAATTAAATAACATGCAGGTCATAGCAAGTCTGTTGGTGATTTGTGCCAGTAACAGCTTCAGTTTTAAAGTATGCACTAATTGATAATGCAATACTTATCACCATTGTTAATGGATTAACTCTGAAAATTTAGATTGGAGATAAAACAAGAGTGGGAGATTCCTTATTTCCTTTCCATTTCTCCTTCTGTTTTTCTTTCCAACATATATCACAACCAGCATTTTCAAGACTAGGGCAGAGGTGATGGATGAAGCAGATAGCTTGGAAATTTTGTGAATGTGGCTTTGCAGTAGCCTTCCTAGATTCAGGTAAATTATATTGGCCTTGAATGGAGGCCTTCGATTTTCAGACTTTGTGGTTTGATAGTAGATGAGTGGCAACGTCAGTCTGTTTTTTAAGTTCTGAGTGAGAACAAACTTTTCTACTTTATTATATTTGATAAATGGGATATTGGCAGCCTTCTAGATCAAACAGTAGTAGAATTAGGGATCATAGGCAAAGGAAATCTGTTGATTATTGTCTTGAATATGAATGTTATTGTGGAAAATAGACAAAGTGGCCTGATTCATTTTATTTACATTGCAGTGTTGGGCCTTGTTTCAACGCTGAGTTTCAAATGTTTCTGGCCTTTGAAAGAATTTTGTTTTTGTGGTTGATTGGACTTAGGGCCTAGTAATTCTTTGCTTGTTGATTCAGAAACTTAATTTAGTTCCTTCAGGAAATCAGTTTGAGGTAATGCTAAGCAAAATTATAAGAGATTGTTTTATATATCAGAATGCTAGTTATATTTTTACAATTTGGGATATGTCAGAATTGTCCCGTCTACTTATTAAGGCTTAACCATTCTGTAGGTGCCCTTGATTTCCTTTCCTTTTTTCTCTCATACTTGGATTCATCACCATCAACCTTTTGTATTTTTTGTTTCCTTTTGTTTTAGCCTTTTTCTTTCTACTTGCTCTTGGCTCTAAGCTTGCAAACATACTGAAATCTTCCTTTAAGTCAGTTTCCCCTCCAACCTACTGTCCAATTTCCTCTTTTTCTTTATCAGCTAATGTCTCGAAAGCAGTATTTATATTTGCCACCTCTCTTTCGTCACGACACAGTTTCTCCCTGAATCTTTGTTGTCAGCTTCTGCTCTTACCATTTCATAGAGATCCCCAGTGACAAAATCCAAATATCCAAAGACCCTTTCTCAGTTCTCATTTTGTACCTACCTCTGCATTATTGGACAATGTTGAATTCTTCTTCCTTGAAACTCTTCCCTTGCCATTTCTGTATACTGTTGGCTTGCTGCCTATCTCTTTGACTTTTTTCAACAGATATTTATTGAGCACATCTTATGAGTCAGGTACTTTGCAGGTGTTAGGGATACAGCAGAACATAATGCAGACAAATCCCTGCTCTGGTGGTGCTTACATTTCCACTAGAGCCTCTTTTACTACTTCATATTTCCTTACATTTCTCCAACAATAAGCATTCCCTGAGGGTATGTCCTTGTGTACCTTAACATTTCATATTTGGCCTGGGTGGAGTTTCTTACATCTTCCTGTACTCATGACTCCTATTCACTCAGAGCAACTGGAGGTATTACCTCATTTCATTTGAACTTCAGTTTCAGCTTTCTAACCACACATGAAACATGTCCATATTTAAGCCCCCACAATATTCTAAATTCAGCATTTAAGATCAAACTCAGGCATTTGCTTTCCCACTTGAACTTTTGCTGTGGTCACTTAGCGTATCTCTTTGCCTCTAGGATCTTCAGTCCCTTTTCCTCACTGCTGCAAGATTAAACTATTGATAACACAAGTCATTGCAAGTAATGGTACTCATTCCCTAGATGAGGGAAAATAAACTACCACAGCAAGTGAGTTTGACTCATGGGGATTCCTGAATAGAATCTGATTTTTTTTGCTGCTCAGAAACTTGCAAAGCACTGTGACGTTTTAGAGAGACATTCTACTTGGTAGGAAAGCAGCCAAATTTACATACTTGAGTGGCCAGATATTTCAGCAAGTATTATTGAAATTAATGGGAAAATATTTTTAATAACCTAGTGATTCTTCATCTGAACGTGAGAATCATCTTTGGTACAATTAAAAAACATGTATTTGTAGGTTCTGTAATCCAGAGATCAATTAAGTAGGACTAGGGTGAACCTGCCTCAACTCCTGCAATCTTGTGTTGTAACCAAAGGCTTAATAGGTTATTCTGATGCAACTCTTCCCAAAACACTTGTGACTGCTCACTTAAATAGTCACAGTTGGGGTCATAGGTTAACTAACTTAGGGTACCTTCATAGGTTATTATCTGTATCATGCCTCATGGATGCTTAAGGACATGGGCTATTGCTTACAGAATAATGTTTCCTAAAAACAAGGATATGGAATTGCTACCCTGTTTCTCTGTGCTAATGAAGCCACTTTGAAGTTTTCATATAAAACATATAAGAATATTCTTTCTCCCAGATAGCTTAGAAATAATACTTATTTTGATTTTTATTTTTTGAAAAATGTTTCTTTTATGATATGTGAAGGTTGATGTCTCTGAAAAGCATTAGTGTTTAATTGCTTCTGAAGATGACATGGGAGAGATGGTAAGTTCCTGGCTTTTTGAATCTCTCTCATTTTTATGTCTTTTTATGCCTATCTTGAATTATACCCTATTAAATTATAATAGTCAAACTTTGTGAAGGGCTATGAAGAGGTAGGTATTCTAGGAACTGAGCCAATAGCTCTGTCAGTTATTGAGACTATATTACTAAATATCAGGAGCCTTAAAAATGTTCATTTCCTCTAAACTTAGTAATATCACTTCTAGGATTCTAGACCAAGAAAGTTTGGAAAAAACTTTATGTACATAGATGTTTATCCCAGTACTGCATATAGTAGTGGGTTTCAGAATGTGTTCCGTGGAATGCTGTCGGGGGGCAGTTGTGGTAGGGTTGGGTCCCTCCCCTACACTCAACAAGGTCAGCTCTGTTTCATGTTAGTCTTGCTCAGAGCTTTCTCTTGACAGTTTCCATGTCTAAAAAAGTTTGAAAATAACTGACATATTTAAAATACTAGAATAATTAGAAATAATGTAAATAAATATCTAATAATGGGAGAAGGACCAGTAAATTGTTGTGTAGTCATATAAAAGCATTATGTAGTCATTAGACATGTTTAATAGGAGTTTTCAATAGCAATAGGAAAGGACATAAAACTGTATAGACAGTATGATTTCAAAACTTTAAATATTGCGTCTGTATGGAAAAAAGCCCTCCCATTGCTTACTTCTGTATTATGGGAGTGAGGATAATGCTTATTTCTGCCCTATACGTTTCTATTCCTTTCCAGTTTCCACACTGATCATAAACTGTGCCTGTCATTAGAAACAAATGATGGGAGTACAAACAGCAGTCCTCTGTTATAAGGCAGTTATGATCTTAATTCAAAAATCTAGGACAGACATAGGAAAAAACCCAAACAGAACAGTATCAAATATAAAATGTCTTAAGTACTGGTGAGTACACTTACTTTTTTTTGTGTTTTACCTTGTTCCAAAAAGGATTTAATGAAGTGAAATGCTATAAGAAAGCATAAGTTAGGAAGAATGAATGAAAAAAGGAAAACCAAGGTACATAAATAAAGTTAATATAAAACACACAGGAAACAAAGTTCTGTATTTGCTATGGGTAAGCCACAAAACCTCGTCACCATTATTGAGTCCTTTCTTTCCTTCTTACCCTATATCCAATCTCTAATTCATTAACTAGTCTTACTAGCTCTGTCTTCAAAGTTTATACCAGATCTCTCCATTTCTGTCTCCATTACTACCACCTTAGTCTAATCTGATATCACTTCAATATCCGTAGCCATGTAAGTCATCTATCAGCTTCTGCTGTTGACTGGACCACCATGATTGTAATCCAGGCAATAAAAAGAGACAAAATACAGATATAGGGAGGCAATATAGAGTAGTGATTAAGGAAATGGACTTTGAAGACTGATGGAGCGCTTTCACTTTCAAGCTGTGTGACTTTGGGCATTACATAACCTCTCTGTGTCTTTCTTTCCTCCTCTGTAAAATAGGGCTAATAAAACACCTAACTCGAGTTGTGTGGATGATTGAATAAATGAATGAATATATATAGAACCCTTAGAACGGTGCCTGGTATTTATCATTACGATCATCTATTTTAATATATAACAAAAAGAGAATTTAAAAAATTAACATGATTCCTAATAAAAACATTTAAAAATGAAACTAAAAGGGAACTTTAATATTGTATTAAATGATTCATTCATGCTTCATACCACCAGTCAGTGTTAAACATAATTAAGGAGCACTAGAGGTATTCCCTTTAAAATCAGAAATAAAAGATGGTAGCTGTCCCATTATTATATTATTCTAGACATTTTTGCTAATTAAACAAACTGAAATAATCAAGAGTATTAAAAGAAGTGAGAATATTGTTGTATTTGATATGACTCTACCAAACAACAAAAAGGGACTAATCCAAACAGATTAATAAGGGACTTCCCTGGTGGTCCAGTGGTTAAGACTTCACCTTCCAATGCAGTGGGCGCGGGTTTGATCCCTGGTTGGGGAGCTAAGATCCCACATGCCTTGCGGCCAAAAAACCAAAATGTAAAACAGAAGCAATATTCTAACAAATTCAATAAAGACTTTAAAAAACAACAACAACAAACTATAAAAAAAAACAGGTTAATAGTGTCTAGTTTAAAGGGTTAAAATTGAAAAAGAGATACCTGTATTACAACAGGAACAACAACAAAAATTAGAAGTAAGCTTAGTGAGAGATGCATCTGAATGTAAATATAAACACTATAAAGCTTTTCAATACAAAAAAGAAGTAAGAACCACTAAATAATCAGTAAATATTAAATTTTTTCCCACAGAGGTTAAATAATTGGCCCAATTTATTCATTTACTCACTTATCTCACTATTCAGTGGTAGAGTTTCTGTTCAAACCCAGGCTGTCTGTGCTTTTAACATTACTGTGCTGTCTCCCATACTTGGAAGCCAGTGGCATTGAGCTTTGAGCCTTTGTTAGGTGGTGAACCTATATATCAGTTAGTACATATTGATTTGGCTGCCGGTGACAGAAAATGGAAAATAACAGTGACTTAAACAGCTAGAAGTTTTTTTTTTTTTCTGTCTTACATAAATGAAATAAAGAATTAAATAGACCAGGGCTAGTTTGCAGGTCTAGGATATCACAGATCTAAGCTCCAGGATATCACAGATCTAAGCTCCAGGATATCACAGATCTAAGATCTTCTGTCTTTTTGTTCTTCCATCATCAATGTGTGGGCTTCAACATGGATGCTTTAGCTGTAGCCATTATTTTTGCAGTTTTGTCAGCAGGAAGGCAGAAGGGATAAAGAAGGCTACTCATTTTGAACTTTATATCTTTCTGTCACATGACAAATACAATATTTACTTTAGGGATCCAGGATTCTAGCTAAAATTCAATGCTTCCATTACAAAGGATGGATGATGGGGGCAGCAACTAGCAACTATGTAGTGTGCATGAATTTATACTCAGTGCTTGGTACTTTCACTTACAGTAATTGCAAATTATTTACTTTTTAAATCTTTTTAGGCATTGTGAATAGTCCTTTAATATTGTATCGATATGACATACATATGTATACTCTATTTATTTGATTTCATTTTGCACATTGTGAACATATTAGCTGCCTTTCTCCAAAGTCTCAAAAGACATAGTTTATGTTTACTAATGCAATCTTTAAACTACTAGGATTTGGTTACTATATTAGCATGTATGGATTTCATTTGAATTCCTGTTTCATCCTGCTATTTAGTTATTCTACTGTTTTTATTTCTTCTGGAATGAGGTGCAATCTTTATGGTTCATTTTGTTAAGGAGAGATTTCATAAAACTAGTCTTGGCTAAGATTTTAGTCAAGTTCAACTATACATGTTAAGTTCGTTTATATAGAGGATATTTGAAACGTTCATAAAGAAATGGAGGCATAGGAATGGATTTTTGTTTTTAACTTTACAAAAGCATTCCCAGTAAGAGATCTTAACAAAGAAAGTACATTTTAAATGCTTTTACTTTAGAAGAATGTGCTTCTTTAGTGAAGCAAGTTATAACTGTAAACAAAATAAGCAATTTTCCCTCAATTATGATTGTCATTTTTTTTTAAAAGAGTTTTACCTCCTTCCCACTTTCTTTTATTATTTCCCACAACTGACATATAATTCATTGTTCATTTAGCACTGGCTCTATCAGTAATTCAAGATTTTTTTTAAGGACATGTCTAATCTCTCATTAAAATAGGATAATATAGAGAAGGCCTGATTTGTAAATGTATTAGACCTCACCGATTCCTATTTGCCCATTAATTCTCTCTGACAAAAGAGTCTGTTAGTTTTGAGTGGACACTGATCAAAACGGTAATGCTTCCTTCCCATTCCTCCAGTTTCTGCTTGTTAAAATTCTGTCTAGCCTTTGGAGACCATCTCAAACGTGACTTCCTTCAAACAGCCTCTCCGGATGCTAGCTACACGTGCTACTTCCCAGGCCTGTTTTCTCCCTTGTGTAACAAACTTAAGCTATTTTTCTTGTGAAATCATTACTTGTATTCTTGTGTTAACTACTGTGCCTCTCCTTGGCAATCCTTTGTGGTGACCTTAGGTACAGGGATTTGTATATAAATAGTACAGTAGTTTTTAAAAACTTGCAACCTCTGGTGTAGTGCCTTTAATGTAGTACATAGAGTAAATATTTGTCAGTTGGAATTGAATGTGTTTGGTTTTTATAATTGAAAACCTCATTTTATGACATTTGAGAGTGTTTTCTGTTTTTGACATATAAATCCCTAGTTTTTACAGGGAAAATGGAAGTTGGGGTAGAGGACTGAACAGAAAAAATGTGAGCATGAAAATGCAAAAAGACACCTTGCTTTGTAACAGCCATTATATATGCCTTGTCCTAAGCTTAAAATTTAGTTACATAATAGTTTAATAATTGTAAGAACTGCCCCACAGTTGAATGAGATTAGTTAATTTAATCGTATAGACTATAATTGCTTATGAACCTACCTTTTAAATGAGGCAAAATAAAGTTGTAGTTTTCTCTTCTTAAAACAGTCCCACAAAGTTTAAAATGTGATTGTTTTGATTGAGGTATAATTATATATAGTAATGTGCACAGATCTTAAGGTTTCAGTTTGAACAATTTTGACAGTTTTGTATATACCAGGTGTAGCCACCATCCCAAACAAGATACAGGACATTCCTGTCACCCAAATAGTTCTTTGTGCCCTCTTCTAGTCACAGACTTTTAAAAAATGAGCTCTTGATAGCACTAGAATTGGAAGGAAAATTACCAGAGAACATACTGATTGTTTTACATTAAGAACTATAGCTCCTGATTGTGGTTATTTTTTTTAATATGCATTTTACTTCAGTTGCTGGTTAGTAGTTGCTTTAGTGTTGCTGCTGAAGTCACTGGATTAGAAGTGTTAATGTTGTTTGTCATAATTTTTTTTTTTGATGACAAGCTTGCTTTTCACTCATTTTTCCTTTGTTCCATTTTACTTATCTACAGTGGTAATAAAATTGTTCTTTCAAATAGAATGCAAATGAAAATGGTATGCAAACCATAATTGAACTTTGCCAAACTATACCAACTGTTAAGTAATTAGAAGTATTTAGTGAGTATTTGAATGTATATTATTATTTTGCTTTGAACTGAATAAGTGAACAAAAATTAAAGGGATAGAGTCAGGAAAGAGGTGAAAAATGCTTTTTAAACCATATCTATTATATGTGCATAATTCTGAGTTTTATTTTAAAGGTAAAGAAGGTTGTAACATAATCAAATGGAAACTCTGGGATTATTGAGGATTTTCATTATCCTTGCTTTCCCATTTCCCGTTCCTACAGAAAATTGAAAGTTGCTTTTTTATCACTGTAACTAAAGGCTAGATGTAGCAGTGACTTTTTAGTTGTGAGCACCTGTTTTCCATGAGCTTTCTCTGACTCCCTGGTTGGCACGTTCTGTGGTGGAGAGTCCAATTTGGGTCACCACTGTGCTTCCCTGACTTCTGGGCTGAGGCTTCTCATCCCTTGGCCTTGGTCATTGCCAACCACCTGTATCAGTCAGTCTCTTTCCCTCATGCATAGGCAAAGGTTGAAGAATTAAAAGTGGACAAAAACTCTTTTATTCTCAGGAGTTGATCTATATGAGGAATGACATGATGCCTGTAAACACTTAACATATGGATTGACACATACTGAGTACTCAAAACTGCTGGATTTTAACGTTGTTTTCATCATTACCAATATTTGATTAATGACCAATTTTAATTTAATTGCAGCTGACTGGAGAAAAGTTTTTAAAAAACAATGTGAGGAAACTTAATGATTTTAACTTCAGAGGAAAATTAGTGTTCTTTAAAACAGAGCAAATTAATTACACCTGCAAGGTTCTGTCAGCAGAGGATGCTAGAAGCTCTATTCCAAAATCCAGTGAATGTGTTCATTACTATTTCCAAACTAATGTGGGAAGGTCTTCATTCTTTAAGATGAGCACCAGGGGGCAGTAGAAGCATTTTAGCTTTTGGCGTGAATCCATTTTTTTCAACTGTCTCCTTTCTACAGTGGAAGGAAAAAAAGAATCTTATAAACAATGTCTTCTAAAAGTTGGAACAGGTGAGGTTTAGGTTGAGATTAATGTTGGAGTAATTACCTTTTTTTTTTGAAGAATAATGTAGAAAAATTCTTTATTCTTTTGTGATTTGAGAATATTATGACAGTAGTATAAAGTTTGTTTTTTTATCTTTTTTTTTTTTTTTTTTTTTTGCGTTACGCGGGCCTCTCACTGTTGTGGCCTCTCCCGTCGCGGAGCACAGGCTCCGGACGCGCAGGCTCAGCGGCCATGGCTCACGGGACCAGCCGCTCCGCGGCATGTGGGATCTTCCCAGACCAGGGCACGAACCCGTGTCCCCTGCATCAGCAGGTGGACTCTCAACGACTGCGCCACCAGGGAAGCCCTGTTTTTTTATCTTTAAGCTTTTAAAATCACTAACAGATTCCTGTATAGAATAAGGCTTAATGGCAGGAATTTTAACTAGCTTCTTTATAATTTAAGTCTGTAAGGTCAAAGAAGAAGGTTTATATCTCTGGTCACCAGAGTAATCCAGACTTTAAAAAACACATATCAGATCTTGTCACGTCCCTGCTTTCTTTGTTACTTTCCTGTCAGTAAACTCTGCAATTTCTTCCTATCACATTGTTAAGAAATCCTCGTTCCTTGCCTTGATCTATAAGGCGCTGCATGACTTGGCTTCTGCAGATCTCTCTGAGTTGATCTCCTTCCACTCCTGTCTTGCTCACTTTTCTCTACCCATGTTGACTTTTCCGCTTTTCTTTGAACAGCTATGCTTGTTCCCTCACAGAACCTTTCTATTTTGTCTTTCTTCTACTCGAAATAACACTCAGAGCTTCTCATGACTCCCTCATTTCATTAGGATTTTTGTTCAAGTGTTACCTCTCTGACTACCTTATATAAGTACTCCACCTCCATCCCACTGCTTTATGGTGCTCCATTATCTGACATTCTTGTTTATTGGTTTATTGTCTTTCTCCTCACAGTAATTTAAGTTTCCTGAGGTCAGTAACAGTGTCTCTTTTACTGTTGTATCCCAGTGGCTTGACCTGTACGTGGCACATAGTAGATACTCAAGGAATATTTGTTGAATGAATGGCCGTCTTTGACTCTGGTTATAGTTACTCTCTTTCCCCTAGACATTTCATGGAATCAAAGCCAACTTCTGATATAGTCACAGTTAACCTTTAGAATCTCAGGAGGAATATTCCACTCTTACACTTCCAGGCTAGTCCTACCACAGTTCCCTTGTGAAAACTCTGCAGACCTTTTTAAGCTCCCATTTCTAGGTGGGCTTTTGTATCCTCTCAGGTGCCTTCTGAGAATGGTCCGTAGTATGGGTCCTTTCTGCCTCTAATCAAGGGTTTTTATTTTGTGCACCTGCAATGTGAATGACTGCTAGTATGGACCATTTTCTTTATTTTCAGTAATTAGTGTATAGTGGGGAAGATGCAGACAATATGCAGACAATACAAAGGACAGTTAAGTGCAATGAAGAAGGCAGGAGGGTACTTTTTATCTGACTGATTGTAGTCTCCTCAAATTACAAGTTGTTTTAAAATCTAAGTATTCAGCATTAAATTCTGGTAAACTTCTATCAATATAATGGATATATAGTGAATTGCAAATCTCGCAGATGTAAAATTTAAGTCTATGGAAGTGATGTTAAGGAGGTTCCTCACTCAAAGCCGTTGTCAAATGAGGATCTAGTTAAGTTAGATCACTTCTTTTTTTAAAAAAATTTATTTAATTAATTTATTCATTTTTGGTGCATTGGGTCATTGTTGCTGTGCACTGGCTTTCTCTATTTGTGGTGAGCGGGGGTTATTCTTCATTGCGGCGCATGGGCTTCTCGTTGTGGTGGCTTCTCTTGTTGCGGAGCACGGGCTTTAGGCATGCGGGCTTTGGTAGTTGTGGCATGCGAGCTCAGTAGTTGTGGGCTCGCAGGCTCTAGAGTTCAGGCTCAGTAGTTGTGGTGCACATGCCTAGTTGCTCCGCAGCATGTGGGATCTTCCCGGACCAGGGCTTGAACCTGTGTCGCCTGCATTGGCAGGTGGATTCTTAACCACTGAGCCACTAGGGAAGTCCCAGACCAGTTCTTAATTGAAAAAGAGAAAATTGACAAGGATGAAAATCGATTTGAATATTATGGGATTAAGAGCCTTGGAGAAAATTCACGAAGGTTTTGAATTTTTTTTTGCGAAAACAGCCCTCTTAGTGATCCTGCCAAAGTTGATCCTGTATAGTCTGTGATGCCATTTAAAAAAATTAATTAATTATTGGCTGCATTGGGTCTTCGTTGCTGTGCACAGACTCTCTCTAGTTGCGGTGAGCAGGGGCTACTCGGTGTAATGTCATTTTATGTTGTCTAAATTTTAGTTGGAAAAATTACTCCCTACTTCTTATAAAGTAATACCTGACTCATTCTTTGTGGATTGTAAGATTTAGTGTATTCTGAGATTTGATGTAGTTACAGCTTAATTTTTGTTAAAGATTAAATAAACTATTTAAAAATTTAAATTTCATCTTAAGATATTTTAGTCAAACCTTTTTTTTTTTTTTTTTTTTTTGTGGTACACAGGCCTCTCACTGTTGTGGCTTCTCCCATTGCGGAGCACAGGCTCCGGACACGCAGGCTCAGTGGCCGTGGCTCACGGGCCCAGCCGCTCTGCGGCATGTGGGATCTTCCCGGACCGGGGCACGAACCCGTGTCCCCTGCATCGGCAGGCGGACTCTTAACCATTGCGCCACCAGGGAAGCCCTAGTCAAACCTTTTAATGCCCCTTTTTAATGAAAATTTAGGTCTCCTTTTCAGTTGACTACTTATCTTGTAATCATGAAAAAAAGTTATTATGTTCTCCCTTGTATCCTTTATTATTTATTACAGCCATATACTTATCTTCTGGATTCACAGAACCCTTGTTCATTTCTGCAAACAATCCCTTGGACATCTTCTTTCTCAGAACTTCTTTTCCCCTTTACCCAAGGATTTTTACTATCATCAGTACTTTATATGAAGTAATGAAATCCTCTTCTTCTTTTATTCCCCCTGACTCTCTCTGCTTATAACACCGTAGCTTTTTTTCACACTTTGTATTTTTGATCTTACGTTCAGTGGGTTGCATTATTTATACTTCATAGTTCTGTTATTACTATTGTAATTGGGCCTGCCAAAGTCCTTCACTTGTTATTTATCTATGTGTAACCTTCCTCTTTTTTATCTTTTGCTTTCATTTCTCTTTTTGCCGGTTTCTTATGTTTTCCTACATATGCTTCACCTTTTGGCTGTGTTTCATGTATGTTTCATTTTACCTTAAAATTTTTTTTTTAACATCTTTATTGGAGTATAACTGCTTTACAGTGTTGTGTTAGTTTCTGCTGTATGACAAAGTGAATAAGCTATATGCATACATATATCCCCATATCCCCTCTCTCTTGCGTCTCCCTCCCACCCTCCTTATCACACCCCTCTAGGTGGTTGCAAAGCACCGAGCTGATCTCCCTGTGCTATGCAGCTGCTTCCCACTAGCTATCTGTTTTACATTTGGTAGTGTATATATGTCCATGACACTCTCTCACTTCATCCCAGCTTCCCCTTCCCCTTTCCCATGCCCTCAAGTCCATTCTCTACATCTGTGTCTTTATTCCTGTCCTGCCCCTAGGTTCATCAGAACCTTTTTTTTTTTTTTAGATTCCATATACATGTGTTAGCATACGGCATTTGTTTTTCTCTTTCTGACTTCACTCTGTATGACAGACTGTAGGTCCATCCACCTCACTACAAATAACTGAATTTTGTTTCTTTTTATGGCTGAGTAATATTCCATTTTATATATGTGCCACATCTTCTTTATCTATTTACCTTAAAATTTAAAAAAGAAATTGCATGCAGTGTAATTAAATTCCACCCCCCCGCCATTTTTTACTCTGTTTATTACTTTAAAGTTTTACTTTGAGTTACTTTATTTATTGATCTCATTTTGTTTTCTTCTGTCTCCCAACTAGTAAGTATTCTTAAGAGCAAAGGTCATGTAATTATTTTTTGCACTCCTCTAGATGTTAAAGAAGCTGTAAAAACAGACATCAGTTTTTCAGGTTAGTAGGTATAAACACAGTATTTGAAAGTGAAACATCTCCGTTGATCTTTCACCCCTTCTATTTACATGGGTAAAAGTGGAGGATTTGCATATGTCAATTTTGAAAAAGATTTCTTAGTGCTTTAATTCAAAAAAGTGCTTTTAAAGAATCTTTACAAAATCATTAATATTTACCTGTATTGACATGTCTTTTAGTAGAATTGTACTTTCCTGTTACTAAGATTATAAAGTTTGTATTTGAGTACATTTTATATTTTTAAGTGCCAAATTGATAAAATAGCATATAAGTAAATATTTAAGCAGCACCAACAGAGCTTACTTTAAAAAAAAAATTCTTCTATAGACCTTGATTCTTATTTGGAGGGACATTTTGTTCATACTATTTGTGCTGAGTGCTGGAAGTACAGCTAATTGTGAATTTGAAATAAGACCAAGACCACCAAGTTGATTCAGATAGCCTACCAGGCAGCTGTTGGATAGTAATTTTGCCATTTCTCTGTTCACCTCTGCATGCTGCAGAACCTTGAACACTACAAATGAGGTTTAAATTTTTTTTTTAATTAAATGAAGGAGTTAATGGCATAGTCTTGATTTTTACTCTCATAAAAAGTGATGCTCGGGACTTCCCTGGTGGTCCAGTGGTTAAGACTCTGCACTTCCACTGCAAGGAGCACGGGTTCGATCCCTGGTCCAGGTAGTTCCAAATGCCACACATTGTGGCCAAAAAAAAAAAAAAAAAAAAAGTGATGCTCTAACAAACCAGGAATTCAGTGTTAAGCCACAGTTTGGTATCTGCAGTCCCCTTTTGATTTATGATAAAGAAATAAGTGTATGCTCAAATCTAGAGCCCAGCAATAATGCTGACAGTAAGTGGATACTTCCTTTGTACAGCAAAGTACTAAGCACTTAAAGTGAAATAACTCATTTAATCCTCCTACTTCTATTATCCTCTTTTGAAGATGAGGAAACTGATACTCAGGGGCACTAACTTCCCCAAAGCCACGGTAAACGGTGGAGCCAGGTTTTAAATCTAGGAAAATCTACTCCAGAATACATGTGTTTAACCAGTATGCCTTCCTTTACCACTGGTTGTGACCTATTCTCCTTCTCAAGGTCATCAGTTGTCTCTCCTACACTTGTCTCATGCCCCAACCATACAAGCTATTAGCAGTCTTTGAATATGACTACTCTTTCATGCATTCCTGCATGCTTTTCCTTCTGTGTGGACCCTGGTCAATACTTAGTACAACTCCATTCTCTTGGTAGTCTATGTAAATAGTGCCCCTGTGGGTAACGTTGTGACGGACCTGTCTCCATCAATGAAGAACCTTTTCATTTTGCAGGATCCAATTTTTCTCATTGTGAAAGGAGTGCATTTTCTCCTTTTAAAAGCGTTCAGTGACAAAGGGAGAGTTGAATACCTCCTTCCTTATGCTACTTGTGTATCAGTTATATTCCTCTGTTATTTAAAAATTTTTATAACAGCTTTACTGAGATATAACTAATACCCTCAAATTCATAATTTTCAGATATGCAATTCAGTGGCTTTTAGTATAACCATAGAGTTAGTTGTGCAACCATCACCGCTAACTCATTTTAAAACATTTTTATCCTTCCAAAAAGCAACCTTGTAGTCTTTTACTTTCATTCCCTATTCTTCCTCTGCTAGCCTTCCTCCAGCTCTTGGCAACCACTAATCTACTTTCTGTCTGTATGGATTTGCCTATTCTGGACATTTCATATCAATGGAATAATACAGTAAGTAGTCTTTCGTGACTGATTTTCACTTAGCATAATGTTTTCAAGGTTCATCCATGTTGTGGCATGTATCAGTACTTCATTACTTTTTTTTTTTTTTTGCGGTACGTGGGCCTCTCACTGTTGTGGCCTCTCCCATTGCGGAGCACAGGCTCCGGACACGCAGGCTCAGTGGCCACGGCTCACGGGCCTAGCCGCTCCGCGGCATGTGGGAATCTCCCGGACCGGGGCACGAACTCGTGTCCCCCACATCGGCAGGCGGACTCTCAACCATTGCGACACCAGGGAAGCCCACTTCATTACTTTTTATTGCCAAATAATATTCTATTATATGGACATACTACATTAAAAAATGCATTCATTGGTTGATGGATGACATTGAGTGTATATATTTTTTGGCCATTATGAATAATGTTACTATGAATATTTGTCTAGAATTATTTGTACGGATGTATGTTTTTGGGTTTTTTGGGGTGTATATCTAGGAGTGGAATTGCTAGGTCATATGATAACTCTATGTTTAACATTTTGAGGAACTGCCAAACTGTTTTCCAAAGTAGTTGCACCATCTTACAATCCCATCAGTAGTCTGTGAGGGTTCAATTTCTCCACATCCTCACCAGCACATTTTATTGTTTGTCTTTTTGATTATAGCCATCTTGGTGGATGTGATGTGGTATCTCACTGTGGTTTTGATTTGTATTTCCCTAAAGAATAATGATGTTGAACGTTGTTTCATGTGCTTATGGGCCTTTTGTATGTCTTATTTGGAGAAATGTCTCTTCAGCTCTTCTGCCTGTTTCAGTTGGGTTGTTTATTTATTATTGAGTTATAAGGGTTCTTTATGTATTCTGGACACAAATTCCTTCTTAGATACCATAAGGCCAACTGGCCCGAGGCAAGGGAACACAATCAGATTCACAGGTTGCATCAGACTGAAACTCTCCGGACCACCCAGTTCCAGAAACTGACCTGGAGACATTCCGGACCACCCAGTTCCAGGAACTGACCTGGGGACTTTGCACCCGGCCCCGCCTTCCCGCCTTTCGAGGGGCGGGACTAACGGTCCCCCAGGATACCCGAAAAGACCACCAAATAAGGAATACCCCGCGCCCTCCCAGATTCACCACACCCCTTTCCCTTCTTCCCCTATAAAATCTTGCCCAACCCTCGCCCGGGTGCGACTTCTCTGGCCCCTTTCTCTCGGACCAGTGAACCTCGCCCAGGAGCGCTCCCTAATAAAGCTCACTTGAAGCTTTCCTCTGTTTCGCGGTGCCGTTTGTTAAGATCCGACCTTATAGATACTTGATTTGCAAATATTTTCTTTCATTCTGTGGGTTGTCCTGTCACCTTCTTTGATGGTGTACTTTGAAGTATAACAATTTAAAATTTTGGTGGAGTCCAGTTTGTCTGGTTTTTCTATTGTTGCTTGTGCTTTTGGTGTCATATCTAAGTAGCCTAACCCAAGGTTGTGAACATTTACTCCTATGTTTTTTTTTTTTTTCCTGCGAGTTTTATAGTTTTAGTCACATTTAGGTCTTTGGTATATTTTGAGTTAATTTTTGTGTATGATTTGACATAGGACACTCTCCTATTATTGTACTTGTCACAGCTATGATAAAATGATCATTGTTGTGATAGTTATTTGTTTACAAGTGTGCACCTTCTGTAGTTTCTGAGCTCTATGAAGACAGTGCCTGTGTCTTCCTTATTTGGGGTTTCCTGGTGTTTAGCATATAGTACCTGGCACTTAGGCTTTATTAGGTACGGCTTACAGTAAGTCTGTCTGTGGCCTTGAATGTTTTATCTTGAGGATACAGAGAAAAATGTTTAAGAGTAGATATAAATTATAAATAGTTAATAAATACATCCCCATATTTTAGAGACGATGGATAAACTCTGCTTGTGTATTTTTTTTTCTCATGGATTTCATGTTAATTTTCTTTTAAAAACAAACTGTCATTACTAGGTGATTTATATCTTTAGTTAAGAATGAATATATTTGAGCATGTACTGTATGTCAGACACTGTGCTAAGTACTGAAGATGCAAATTAAATAAGACTTAGTATCTGTCCTCAAGGATTTTACAGACTAGTGAGGAGATGACAAGTAAATAATCTGCTTTTGTTCTCTAGCAAGAAGTGCCCAAGAGCAGTTTAAAATATTTTGTTGTATTAGTGGTGGCTTTAGACATTATGGAAAATATGATGGAGTGTTAATAATTTGTTCCTTATTTGGTGGGATGAATAGGGTGTAGAATTGCTAGAGCTAGGACTGTAGAATAAATACAAGAGAATCTATACAGATTGGCTTTGGGGATGCCTTTAATTTTCACTATACCTTTTACAGTTGTGAAGCATATACATGCTTTTGCATGTATGCAGAGTTACATTAAATAATATATGGTATCTATTCTGCAGTGTTAGTTTTCAAGAGAGCTATAGTAGGGGAGAAGGATTAAAACATATTTTTTCTCAGTACGAGGTGAATTTGATAAAAATTTATTGTGTCTCAAGCTTCTTTTATTTTTCCAAATAAATTCTCACTAATTTGACTGGTACCTTGACATTTTTTGTAGTCAAAATTAGTACAGTCTGTACATCTTTAACTGAATATCAAAAGATTGTCCAAGTAATAACTCGATTTTTATAAAAAAGTTATGAAATCTTAAACATAACTCAAAATACTACAGTGTTTAACCCATGTTGAACTAATTCTGCACTGCATATCTAAGATTCTGAAAGTTGGTGAAACTTTTCTATCTCAAGGCATTTTATACCTGGTCTCAAACAATTTCTCAAATGTGTACTTTCAGGATAAAACCTTTATAGCCATAGTCTCGTAATAATGTCTTACGTATAATGGGGTTGTAGTTATAAAGTGTTGTGGCACATTAACTCATTTGGTCATCACGGTAGCTCTGCGAAGCTAACAGGGTAAGTGTTACTATAGAGGAGGCATTATGTTGTAATGATTACGTGCACAGACTTTGGGGCCAGACTTCTAAGTTCAAATTCCCTCTCAGTCACTTACCAGTTATGTGACCGTGGACAAATTACTTAACCTCTCTTTGCCTCGGTGTCCTCATCTTTAAAATGGGGTGATAATAGGACCTATTAGAGAGTTGTTGTGAGGATTAAATTACTTAGTATATATGTGGTGCCTTGAGCAGTGCTTGGCCCATAGTATGCATGTATATGCTAGCTGTTACTATTATTATTATTATTTATATACAGTAGATGGTTAAGGAAATAGAGGCTCTATGAAGAAGGGATTTTTTCATTCTTACCACTAGTAAGTAACAGAATCCAGATTCCTGTCCTGCTGTTGCCTTGACTCTTTAAAACAATATGAGTTTTATTAAGTACCTGTTGAATGAATGGTTATATGAATTGGAAAAAAAAATCCCATGTTGCCTGGCAGTTTGGAAAATTGAATTATAGAGTAAGATTTTTGCTTAATTGAAAGTTAAATTTGACTTCCAAGATTTTCCAATGAAAGAGAAAGACAAATATTATATGATATCATTTATATATAGAATCTAAAATACAAATGAATGTATATGCAAAAGAGAAACAGACTCAAAGATACAGAAAACAAACTTGTGGTACCAAAGAGCAGAGGGAAAGGGGGAGGGACAAATAAGGGGTATGGGATTAACAAATACAAACTACTACATATAAAATAGATAAGCAACAAGTATATACTGTATAGCACAGAGAATTATACCTATTATCCTATAATAACCTATAATGGAGTATAATCTGCAGAAATACTGAATCACTATGCTATATGCCTGAAACTAACGCAATATTGTAAATCAACTATACTTCAATAAAATAAAAGAAACATGTTACATGTTAGTCTTCCTGTTCCGGGGTAATAAAAAATTAACAAATGGAAAAAAAAGATTTTCCAGTTGAATATCTTTTTTTAGGTTATAGAAATTATCTTAAGGTATAAAATGTAGCTCAGACAATATACTATCAAGCTGTAATAGGACTGGTGAACTTGTGTTGCAGTAAAGTGGTAATCTCAGAAAACTTTTGCTTCTCATACTTTATTATTATTATTATTTTGGCCGTGCCACGCAGCTTGCAGGATCTCAGTTCCCTGACGAGGTCACGGCATTGAAGGCCTGGAATCCTCACCACTAGGTCACCAGGGAACTCCCTGCCTCTCATGCTTTAATGTGCACATAAATCTCCTGGGGACCTTATTAAAAAGCAGATTCTGGTTTAGTAGGTCTTAGAGAGGTCCAACATTCTGAATTTTAACAAGTTTCTGGGTGATGCCCCTGGTGCTGCTCTGTGGACTGTACTTTTAAATTTTTATTTATTTATCTATTTATTTTGCGGTACGCGGGCCTCTCACTGTTGTGGCCTCTCCCGTTGTGGAGCACAGGCTCTGGACGCGCAGGGTCAGCGGCCATGGCTCACGGGCCCAGCCGCTCCGCGGCACGTGGGATCTTCCCGGACCGGGGCACGAACCCGTGTCACCTGCATCGGCAGGCCGACGCTCAACCACTGCGCCACCAGGGAATCCCCTGGACTGTACTTTGAGTAGCAAGGCATTAGAGAGGCTTCTATGAGAACAGTGGCACTATCAGACTAAGGTTTGTATTAATCTTTACTCCACTTATAAAAATGTTTTGTTTCCCAGAAGAATCATTGTAACAAATTCTTATTCTTTGTAGATAAGAGGCTAAGGACTTGAAGTTTTGAGGGGATAATTAGTTCAAGTTGTGAAGATGTGAGAATGGTGTGTACATTGTTGCCACTGACATGGTGGAGGTGGGCCTTTTTTAGGAATAGGACAAATGGTGAAACCCAGGGACTCCAGTCTCAGCTGGTGAAAATTTCCCTCTTCCTTTATAGTTGTAAAGAAAAGCCTTCTCTTTTGGGTAGGGGTAAAGAAGTGGGAGGGGAGAGTTTCATTATAGGGGTCTTAGAAAGCCAGGTTGTTCCTTTTTAATTCTGGCAAGCTCAACCTCTGTTCTTCTATTCCTGCCTGGAGTGGTTAATTATGTGGGTAAGGGTGGGATCTTAATGCCTACATTGATAAGTAATCAATGAAAAATAAATACCACTGCAAATGATAGGAATATTGATAGGCTCTTTAGAGATTAATATCTTTTGAGAAATGATCTGCTTTTTGATTATATATGAAACTTTTTTGTTGTTTTTTTAATGATATTTATTTTCTAGCTTTATTGAGGTATGACTGACAAATAAAAATTGTATGTATTAATACTTAACATGTATAATGTGATGGTTTGATATATGTATACATTGTGTAATGATTACCACAATCAACTTAATTAACACATCCATCGCCTCACACAGTCATCTTTTTCTTTTTTTTGGTATGGCAAGAACACTTAAGATCGATTCTTTGAGCAAACTTCAAGTGTACAGCACAGTGTTATTAACTGTAGTCACCATGCTGTACCTTTGATCCTCAGAACTTATTTATCTTGTAACTGAAAGTTTGTATCCTTTGACCAGAAACTTCTTAAAAACATTAATTTTTCTAAACTTAACCTGGAATAACATTCTACAAATGAAAATTTCTAAAACAGTATGTGTGATGCTCTGAGAAGTTACAATCGGGACTAAAGGTGGTGGAGAAACATTGAAGCTTCTCAGTGAGAAATGCAGTAGGAAGAATAATGTCATGGTAGTGAGCAGTGTGGAGTAAAGTAAAGAAGATGGAAGTCAGGGAAGGACATAGGGTAGTGTTCTTAGTTCCAGATGTGAGTTTAAGGTAGACCGTGTCATCATAGAATGTCATGAATTACCTGGTCCAACTCTTTCACTTTTACAAGTGGAAAAGCTGAGATCCTATACAGTGAAATGGCTGAGTGAAGATTACAAGTGGCAGTTAACGTCAGAGTCATGTCTAGATTTCAAGTCTTTGAACTTAGAGAGCAAATAAGAATAAAAGCTGACATATTCATAAAATTTTAGGGTGTTAGGAAATGACAGGGTGTATTTTCATGGTAGCTTTGAAAATAAATGTCATTTGATATAAATCCTGTTGGCTAATTACCTGCCATTGTTTTATGATAAATAAACATAGAAAATTGTCATCTTTGTGTTTATTGCTAATGTCATGTTTTTTTAAAAAAGTGATTTCTGATAAAATATAAGAATGAACTATCCTTTTCGAGTTTCTCGGCCCTCACACAAGTATAAAAATTATCTAACAGTGTGCTCTTAAGTCATGTTACTAAGAAATGTTCTCTAAGATTTCAGCTTGCAATAGGGCATAAATGGTTTGAAGGTAATTTAGAAGTGGTTTGGGAATACTGCTAATTGAAGGATTGGAACCAGCTGTGAGATTTAGCTAGAAAGTTGTCTTTCCTTCCTGCAATATTTTAGACATGTAACTTTACATTTTTGGAGGAAGATTTTAAACATTGGATAAATGATTTTTTTGACGCTTACCTAACATTTATTAGAGTATTGAGAAGTATTCAGGCATAAGAGTATGCATCTTTTAATCTTTTTTTGTTTGCTTATGTGTGTTGTATCTATTAAAATTTTTTTTTAGTTTTGGCAAAATACACATAATGTAAAATTTACAGTCTTAATCATCTTTTAAAATTTATCTTATTTTATTTTTAAAAATTAATTAATTAATTAGCTTATTTTTGGCTGTGTTGGGTCTTTGTTGCTGCACTCAGGCTTTCTCTAGTTGCGGCAAGCAGGCATCTCATTGTGGTGGCTTCTCTTGTTGCAGAGCACGGGGTCTAGGTGTGCAGGCTTCAGTAGATGTGGTGTGTGGGCTCAGAAGTTGTGGCTCGCAGGCTCTAGAGTGCAGGCTCAGTAGTTGTGGTGCACAGGCTTAGTTGCTCCACGACATGTGGGATCTTCCCGGACCAGGGACTGAACCTGTGTCCCCTGCATTGGCAGGCAGATTCTTAAACACTGAGCCACCAGGGAAGTCCCAGTCTTAATCATTTTAAAATGTACGGCTCTGTAGTGTTACATTGCTGTGCAGCCAGTCTCCAGAACTTTTTCATTTTTGCAAAACAGAAACTCTATACCCATTAAACGACAACTTTCCATTTCCACCTCTTCCCCCAAACTCTGGCAACCACTGTGCGTTCTGTCTCTATGAATTTGACTACTCTGTATACCTCAGATGAGTGCAATTATACAGTATTTCTCTTTTTGTGAGTGGCTTATTTCACTTAGCATAATGTTCTCCGGGTTCATCCATGTTGTAGCATGTGTCAGAATTTCCTTCCTCTTTAAGACTGAATAATATTCCACTGTATATTTATACCACTGTTCCTTCATCCATGGATGGACACTTGAGTTGCTCCTACCTTTTGACTATTGTGAATAAAGCTGCTTTGAACATGAGTGTACAAACACCTCTTTGACACACTGCTTTTCATTTCTTTGGGGTATATACACCAATGGAATTGCTGAATCATAAGGTAATTCTTGTTTAAGTTTTTTTAAGAACTACCATACTGTTTTATGTAGCAGCTGCACCATTTCCCTCCAGCAGTGTATGTGTTCCAGTTTCTGTTCATCTTTGCTAAGAGTTATTTTGTTTTTCTTTTTTTCCCTTAAGTATTAGCTTTTGCATTGGGTATGAAGTGGTATCTCATTGTGGGTTGTTTGGTTTTTTTTTAAATAAATTTATTTATTTATTTTTGGCTGTGTTGGGTCTTAGTTGCTGCGTGCGGGCTTTCTCTAGTTGTGGCGAGCGGGGGTATTCTTTGTTGCGGTGGTTGGGCTTCTCATTGCAGTGGCTTCTCGTTGTGGAGCACAGGTGCACGCACGGGATTCAGTAGTTGTGGCGCATGGGCTCAGTAGTAGTGGCTCGTGGGCTCTAGAGTGCAGGCTCAGTAGTTGTGGCACATGGGCTTGGTTGCTCCGCGCATGTGGGATCTTCCCGGACCAGGGCTCGAACCCGTGTCCCCTGCACTGGCAGGTGGATTCTTAACCACTGCGCCACCAGGGAAGCCCTCTCATTGTGGTTTTGATTTGCATTTCCCTAAGGATTAGTGATGTTGAGTCTCTTTTCATATGCTTGTTGGTCATCTGTATAACTTCTTTACAGAAATAACTATTGAAGTTCTTTGCCAAATTTTGAATTGGGTTTTTTTCACTGTAGTTGTTGAGTCATAGGAGTTTTAAATATATTCTGGATATTAACACCATATCAGATATATGATTTGCAGATATTTTCTCCCGTTGTGTAGGTTGCCTTTTCACCGTGTTAATTGTGTCTTTTGATGCCTCGGTGATCTTTTTGAAATCTCAATTCTTATCAAATTACTCTACATGACTCAGAGCTTAAATTGCAGATTCTTGGCATTGTATACAATCTAGCTCATAATGAACTCTCTGGGTTAACATTAAAAATAAAATACCCGCCCCCCCCCCCCCCCGCCGACACCACACATCCTTCTCCTTCTTCCTGCCCAGGAATTTAAACTCTAGCCAGGCAAAAATATTTGCAAATCAGAAAGTGTCAAGATTCATCTTATTCTCGCCTAGATGCCCTCCACATTCATCTAGGGAACTTCTGTTTTTCCAAAAGCATCTCAAACATCTCTTGTATGAAGCCTTTTCTAATCACTCTCTACTTCCCCAGGCACAGTGGAATTGAGTGCTGAACCCTGTGTATCCTTCTGTCATAGCATCTGAAACATTTTAGTTTGCCTGTTTGTTTACCTGTCTGTTTTGCTTTGCTGGACTGATAGTTCTTCATGAGCAGAGTCTTTGTTATTGGTCTTTTTATCTTTAACTTAGTTCCTGGTATGTGGTATGTAGTATATAATTAAATAATACATGCTGTTAAGTGAATGTGTGATTAGTGAGTGAGTGAATAAATGAATTAATTTTAAGAGTTACACCAGAGTGGACTCTAATTCTGGTTGCTTTTGGTTCTGCACTGGTAACTCTTTCCAAAGTGGTTTCTGGGAGAAAGTGGCACTCATTTTCAAACTCCTGGTTGGAAATCCCCATTCTCTGTCCCAACTGTTAGCCACTTTGTGGTAGATCTTTATTACTGAGTAGACTTTTTATTTTGACTCATACTACTATACATATATAACTTCTAAAATTTATGACATATTACCCCAGAAAGGTAATAAATGATTTGCAAGTCTTTTGAAAAACACTACAAGGATGTATGTATAGCATATCAGATGGAATTGCTTATGTTATTCTAGATATGTTTGCTATCATTGTTCTTACTGGGGTAAACGAAAGAGCCTGGGAAATAATCCTTTGGTTGGCATTTAAAACCAAACCAAAACAAAAACTGGTATCTTTTCCTCTCTTCCATTAAGACTGTAGCTCTTGTTATGAATTTTGGTAATAAATGACTTCATTTGAAGTCTTGTAGTTTATGATGTCCCCTGGCAGGGAAATCTTGAAAATATTTTACTGTTACAGCAAATTTCACACTGAGCCATATTTCAAAAAGTCATTAGTAAAAGTTCTGGAAAAAGAACAGTCACCATCAAGTGATATGCTACCAAAAGATGGATTGCTACTATTTTAGATGATTTAGTTGTGCCAATTATATGGGCTTTTTATGAGTTATGGCCTACATGATTTCCAGTAAAACTTTGATTTTAAATTTAAACAATACTTATTTAAACATTTAATTCATTCCTAATGTAAATACTGAGCTGTTCTGTATTCTTGTAAGTTTTTTCTTTAAATGTCAGAAATTGTCTGTATATAGGCACGTTCTGCATTGAATTCAGTGAAATAATTTTCATCCTTCCTTCTGGTGACAGTGTTTTTCTTTCCTGAGTGATGAAAAAGGAGTTGGTTATGAAATGATACTATAATAGATTTTTCTTTAAGTAAAACATTTGAACTGTTCTCCTGTTTCTTTCAGGAGTACTTAGCACCTTTACATGAGTTTTTATTACTTACAAATATTGTCAACTGCAAAGGGAGCAGTGGTTTACATAATTTAATGTAGGGGTAGTCCAGAATCATTTGTTCAACTTTTAAATTATTTTGGAATTTGTGTTGGAATATTGGTATCTCCAATATTGTTGTGTGCAGGACTTTCCAAAACATATTAAACCATAGTGTGATGTCTTTGTCTTGAAATAAACTGCAAATTCTCCAGCAGTTCCTTGGGTTACTATGAGGTAAGTGTTTTTGTTCAGTGCCTCTTGGTTCCTGATCTCCTTCTTTACTGATCTGTGGTGGCAATCAACTATAGCTACTTCTCAGATGCAAATAGTTTAAGACAAAATTGCCTTTATTTCTCTATACTTGCAACTTTACATTTGCTTTTAGTCTGGGGTAGAATCATTTGGTTTTCAAAGGTTTTCACTTTTGGAAAATATGACTCTGACTCACCAGGTTCACCTGATGGATAGCACCTACCGGTTCTTCTTTATGGACATAAACATTAATGTTTGAGGTAAATTAAAAATAATCTAATGTGATTTACGAGGTAGACATTGTAAGGGCCATTAATACACTCCAAAAACTCTTGTGTCTGCCATATACCAGGTGTTTTGTGGATTGGGGACCCAGAGACGATATATATACACGGTCTTTAAGAAGCATCTCTTGAGTTTGGTTACGGAGTGGTGTGGAGGGAGACCGGTCAAAAATTACAATGTATTATGATAGGTTCTATGATAGACAAGGAGAGAGTGTCATGGAAGTGCATGGAAGGGTCATTTAACCCAGAGTTTGAAATGTTGAGAAATGCTTCCAGGAGCAGGTCACATCTGAATTGCATCTTAAAGGGTGAGTAGGAATTAGCCAAGTAAAAAGGAAGAGAAGCCTGGAAATAGACTAAGATAATATGACAAGAGAGACAGGAGGTAAGCCTTAGAATAAATGGTGGCTGTCATTTATTGAGTACCTACTTTGTGCCGAACTCTGTATTATGAGCTTTAAACCACTTACCTCACAGTAACCTAAGGGGCAGGTGCTATTATCCTGTTTGCAAATGAGGAAACTGAGAGTCATTACTCTCCTGAGGTTATGACAAGGTTAATGAGTATCAGAGCTTGATTTTAAAACCCTAGATTTTCTGGCTTTTTGTCAAGGCTGTTTCCTCCCAAGAAAGAATAATTTCAAGTTGGAGGAAATAGTTAAGTAGTTATCATGCTGATGAAAGGTCAGACGTGCAGATTAAGTTCTGAAAAGTGTCCTGGGACATTTATAGTGACTTATTTATTCATTCAAGAAATATTTACTACGAGTCCCTTAAGTACCAAGAACTGTGCTGGGTATTGGGAATTAAATGACAGGTGCCAAAGTGGTAGAGGTAGAGGGGTGGAAGAAAGTAGAGACAATGAGTGCAAACTGTAGTGTGAGGAAGCTTGATTGTAAAGGAAAAGGTAGTGGTATAGCAGTAAACCTAGGCGAAATTGGGGTGTGTGTGTGTTTTAATATGGGATGTACTTTTTTTTTAAATATAAATTTGTTTATTTATTTTTGGCTGCGTTGGGTCTTCGTTGCTGCACACGGGCTTTTCTCTAGTTGCGGCGAGTGGGGGCTACTCTTCGTTGCGTTGCATGGGCTTCTCATTGCAGTGGCTTCTCTTGTGAAGCACGGGCTCTAGGTGCGCGGGCTTCAGTAGTTGTGGCATGCAGGCTCAGAAGTTGTGACCCATGGCCTCTAGAGCACAGGCTCAGTAGTTGTGGCTCATGGGGGCTTAGTTGCTCCACAGCATGTGGGATCTTCCCAGACTAGGGATCGAACCCGTCCCCTGCACTAACAGGCAGATTCGTAACGACTGCGCCACCAGGGAAGTCCCAATATGGGACGTACTTAAATTGTTCATATTCTGAGGAGAAAGAGCCATGGTAGGGGAAAGATTTAAGATAAAATAGAAAGAACTAGTGATTGATTGGTTCATCAAGGATCCTAAAGAAAGAGGGAAGTTAGGGACCAAATTCTGTAGATTGCACGTTTTTGTTTGTTTGTTTATTTGTTTTGGGCATGCCATGTGGCTTGTGTTACATGGCTTGTGGGATCTTAGTTCTCCAACCAGAGGTTGAACTTGGGCCCTTGGCAGTGAAAGTGCAGAGTCCTAACCACTGGACCACCAGGGAATTCCCTGAACATGTTTAATTAAGTGGATTGCAAGATAATCCTAACATGAATTTGTAATGGCTGTAGAATTTTAGTATAACTACGCTGCTCTTGGATAATGGAGACTTGACTAAACAATGAAACTTCTTATTTAAAAGATCAGTGTGTGACCTCTTATGTCTGATTTATGCATCCATCTTCTTCATCCCTCAGTTATTCTGTCCATACCCTTTGTAACATAGCATGCATTATATTGAAGTAGAGTCATTGATGTTTCCCTCTTAGACCATATGCTTCTTGGGAGGAGAGAGGAGTAGAGGCTGCGTCTAACGCCACTTAGCATCTGGTATAATCTCACTTTAATAAAGCCCTGCTGAATCGATGAATCAGTGAATGACTCTGTTCCTTATTTGTACCATTTGAATATCAGTTTTTTGTTTTTTAATCTTTTATGGGTTAAAAGGTATGTATCTATCCTGTGCAAATTTTGTTGTGTGTTATAAATTAAGTACTTTAAGGTATGCCCAAGTACCAGTGAAAAGAGGACTTTAAAAATTTTCCATATAGGGAGGACCTTATGGTTTCATACAACCTAAAGAATATCTTAGGTTTATCTTTTTAGAGATTTAAGATAAATTTATTATCAGCTCAAAGTGACCAATTGTAATCTATCTAGAAGTGCAGAAATAAGATATGCTTGCACTTTAAAAAATATTTTAATTTAATTTAATTTTTATTTATTTATTTTTGGTTGCATTGGGTCTTTGTTGCTGCACGCGGGCTTTCTCTAGTTGTGGCGAGTGAGGGCTACTCTTCATTGTGGTGCGTGGGTTTCTCATTGCAGTGGCTTCTCGTTGAGGAGCACAGGCTCTAGGCGCGCGGGCTTCAGTAGTTGTGGCACATGGGCTCAGTAGTTGTGGCTCGCGGGCTCTAGAGCTCAGGCTCAGTAGTTGTGGTGCACGGGCTTAGTTGCTCCGTGGCATGTGGGATCTTCCTGGAGCAGGGCTCGAACCTGTGTCCCCTGTATTGGCAGGGGGATTCTTAACCACTGCGCCACCAGGGAAGTCCCACACTCACACTTTTTCCGTCCTATTTTTTAAAGTTTTGTGTTAAAAAGTCAGTGATGCAATTTTTAAAAATTAAATTTCCTGGGAGTGTGGTATGTAGTTCCCCCAAATATGTTATATAACTCATCAATGTCATGGAATTTTCTGTTTTCAGAATCCTGTCCAAAAGATCCCTGACTCGCATGAGATAACGCTGAAGCATGGCACTAAGACAGTAAGTTTTAAAAATTTAATTCTTTTCCCTTAATAACAGGGCTCTCATGGAAAAGTGAACTAATAAGATATATTTATATTAAGGCCAATTATACAATCAACTGGTATCACAAAGCTATAGACATTAAGGAAAACAGATTACTTTTCTGTTCAGTCAGAATAACCATTGCATTTCATTTAAAATAGGAACACTTACTGCCATTGTTATTGTTGGCTTTAAAACCTCTTTCTTTGATATAGGAACATTATAAGTGAAAGAAAGAAATGAAACTCAAATACTTTTTTTTGTTATGGTGTGGGAAAATTTTTCATTACCCTTAGCTTCATTTCTATATCAGTAAGAGGCCTGAGTTCATTTTTTAGGTGGATGTTGAGATAAGAAATGAACATAAGATAGTTACTGTATGGCTCTAAGATTATATTACTTAGATTTATGGATTATATTTTCATATTTATTTATGTTATTTAAAAATTAATAATGTAAACATTTTGAGGTATAAGATTAAATCATTTTATCTTATTGTAAAAAAAGATTTAATAATATCTTATTAAAAACTGATAGTTGAATGAATGAAACTCGCTTGTGAATGAATGAAAGAATAAAATTATCTTGCTTTCCCTTTATAATTAAGCTACCTTTTTCTAGAAGTCTGACAGGTAAAGAAGTAGGAAAATACATCCCATAATGAGGGGGAAAACATCAATCAATAGAAATAGGTCCAGAAGTAACACAAATGATAGAATTAATAGCCAAGGATTTTAAAATAGTGATAGTCTTTCCACTAAATTTTTTGCTTTTGAAAATATCATTTCCATAAAATATTTGTGTTAAATACATTGGGTTTATTATTATTTTAAATGAAGTAAACAGTGAATATTTTAAAATGTCTTAATTTTAATTTTTGCTATGGTAAATACTGACACAAATAACTCATATAAACAGACATTTTGGGGGGTTCTCAAAAGATTTTGAGTGTAAAGGGTCTTGAAACCGAAATATCAGAACTGCTGCCTTAAGAAATCATTTCCATCTAATTCTTCATATTATACCTACTTTTTATTAAATCACACTTTTGATATTTTTATTCTGAAATCAGGAAAGAATTTTACTAATTTTCATGTTTTTAAGTAAATAAGAAAAAAATTATAGACTGTAAATACTTAAAAGGAAGCTTTCCTATCATTAAGTCCAGAAATTTTTACAGCTGAGAGATAGTTCATGTTTAACACATGTTTTATTTAGATATGCATATTTTTTCAAATCAAATTTTATCTTTAAAAATATATATAATTAAAAAAATACTCCAAGTTATTTTACACATTAATAATCAGAGCTTCTAACTGTACTGTTAGGTTAACTAATTTTTTTTGCAGTCCTGCCTTTGCCCTGCATGTATTTCAACTTTTTGGAAATATGTCAGAGATTAAGAAGGTGACTGGCTGGTCTTTTTTGTTTGTTTTTAAACTAGTTATTGTAAAAATGTTTACAAATTCACAGAAGTATAGAGAATACTGAAAGGGATTCCCATATATTTATCTCTGAACCTTACCAATTGTCTACATAAGGCCACTCTTATTTCCTATATAATTTACATTTCTAGTAAACCTCCTTCTCCCCATCCCATCTACCTACCTTGTGTGATTATTTAAAAACAAATTCCAGACTTCATATGATTTCATCTGTAAATATTTCAGTATGAATCTGTAAGAGATAAGGTTGGTCTTTCTCTCTCTCTCTCCTCCTCTCCCTCTCCTTTTCTCTCTCTCATAATCAGAACATCTTTATTATGTCTAAAGTTTTATCAATAATTATTTAATATCATCTAATATCCCATTATTCATATTTCTTCAACTGTCCCATTTTTTTTTTTAAATTTTTGGCTGCGTTGGGTCTTTGTTGCTGCGTGCAGGCTTTCTCTAGTTGTGGCGAGCGGGGGCTACTCTTCGTTGTGGTGCGCCGGCTTCTCATCGCGGTGGCTTCTGTTGTTGCGGAGTATGGGCTCAGTAGTTGTGGCTCGCAGGCTCTAGAGTGCAGGTTCCGTAGTTGTGGCGCATGGGCTTAGCTGCTTCGCAACATGTGGGATCTTCCTGGACCAGGGCTCGAACCCGTGTCCCTGCATCGGCAGGTGGATTCTTAACCACTGCGCCACCAGGGAAGCCCCCATACATTTTTTTCCAGTTAGTTTGTTCAAATCAGTATCCAGATGGTATCTGACTCACTCTGAGGAGAGTCATCATTGTTTATTTGTTGTGTCTCTTAATCTATATGTTTTTCCTTTTTTTTCTCCTTGCCATTGAGGAAATATATCTGTTTTGTCAGTATACTTACCGTTGACCTGAAACAAATACACTACCAGGTATTTCTTCAGCAAAGATGGGTTTATCCGGGATCAGCAGAGAGTTACAATTTGGGGTCTGCAACCATGGTGAGCCATGCTCAAGTTCCTGCATGGCAAGGGAAGGAGAACCTTTTTATAGGGGTGAAAAGGAAATCTGGATGGCTAAACAGAGTCCATGGCCTTTCACTGGCTGATGAGTCCTTGCCAGGAGAGAAGAGGAGTCTTTATTCTTCCTATTGAGCTCTGCTGTCATTGCAGGGTTTCCGTTTCTGGTATCCCAACTCTATTTAATTGAGGTTTCTGTTTAATAATTTTTTACATTTACCCCTTTGATCACAAGATTTTTCTCTGAAAGCATCACTGATTAAATGTCAGGTTGCCTAGTTTCAGCAGCCTTTTGTCCCTCAGTGACAGGAAGGACCTTTCTTGGGTGTAGTGTCTCACATCAGAAGGAAATTACATAGATTAGAAACTTATTAAGATCACACTGGAATAACAAGGAGAGGTAGGAGGGAGAACTTTCTGGTACTTTTTATCTAAAGTCCATATGTTATCAAGATCATAGATATTGGAGATCGTCTGGAGCGTTATGTCATCATCAAAGGTTTGGTGACAAACTTCTAACGGGGGTTTCTCTGGATATCTTGCGAAAGCTGTCTTATCAGATGTCATCTGCTTCAATTCCAGGAAATCTTTACTTTCAGGTCGCCAGATGATGTGCAGGTCCAGTCAGGGTTCGGTGCTTTCTTTAGGTGTGTTATGTCACATGAATTCAAGAATCTGTTCCTTGGAGTTTGGTGGCAAAAATATTGGTTAGCAGTGCCTGATAGGGGCCTCTCCAGGGAGGTTGAAAAGAGTTTCTCTGGAGGTGTCTTTTCCAATAGATGAAATCTCCAGGTTGTAAGGTGTGATGCTTAAGGTCTAGATTCAGTTTGCTGATATTTTCTTGAGGATTTTTCTGTTTATATTCATAAGGGATATAGGTCAGTAGTTTTCTTATGGTGACTTTGGTTTTGGCATCAGGGTAATATTTACCTCATAGAACGCTGAAAGCATTTATTTCTCCTATATTTTCTGGAAGAGTTTATGAAGGATTGATTAATTATTCTTTAAATGTTTGATAGAATTTACCTTGAAGCCAAATAGATAGAGACTTTTCTTTGTGGGAAGATTTTTTTGTTTTTTATAAATTTATTTATTTATTTGGCTGCGTTGGGTCTTCGTTGCTGCGCGCGGGCTTTCTCTAGTTGCGGCGAGTGGGGGCTACTCTTCGTTGTGGTGCGTGAGCTTCTCATTGCGGTGGCTTCTCTTGTTGTGGAGCGCAGGCTCTAGGCGTGTGGGCTCAGTAGTTTTGTTACGAGGGCTTCAGTAGTTGTGGCTCATGGGCTCCAGAGCGCAGGCTCAGTAGTTGTGGCGCACGGGCTTAGTTGCTCCACGGCGTGTGGAATCTTCCTGGACCAGGGCTCAAACCTGTGTCCCCTGCACTGGCAGGTGGATTCTAAACCACTGTGCCACCGGGAAGTCCTCTGGGAAGATTTTTGATTACTAATTTAAGCCCTTATTAAAAATCTATTCAGATTTTCTTTCTTTTTTCTTCATGAGTCCATTTTGGTAGTTTGTGTCTTTCTAATAATTTGTACGGTTCATCTAAGTTATATAACTGGTTGGCAAGCAATTCATAGAATTTCCTTGTAATCCTCTTAATTTATGTTATCTTCTCTTTCCTTCCTGATTTTAGTAATTCTTTCTTTTTTTCTTGGCCAATCTAGCTAAAGTTTCTCAATTTTCTTGAAATTTTCAAAGGACTATTTTTTGGTCCCGTTGATTTTCTTTACTTTAAAAATTTCTCTTTTCTACTGAACTCTCCTCTAATCTTTATTTCCTTCCTGTTGCATGCTTTGGGTTTTGTTTCCTCTTCTTTGGTAATTTTTAAAAGTGTAAGCTTAAGTTATTGATTTGAGATCTTTCTTCCTTTCTAACATAGGTGTCATAGCCATAAATTTCCCACTAAAGCACTTCTATTTTTAAATATTGCTTAAATGAATAATTTACTTCTTTTTTTTAACATCTTTATTGGAGTATAATTGCTTTACAATGGTGTGTTAGTTTCTCCTTTATAACAAAGTGAATCAGTTATACATATACCTATGTCCCCATATCTCTTCCCTCTAGCGTCTCCCTCCCTCCCACCCTCCCTATACCATCCCTCTAGGTGGTCACAAAGCACGGAGCTGATCTCCCTGTGCTATGTAGCTGCTTCCCGCTAGCTATCTATTTTACATTTGGTAGTGTATACATGTCCATGCCACTCTCTCACTTTGTCACAGCTTACCCTTCCCCCTCCCTATATCCTCAAGTCCATTCTCTAGTAGGTCTGTGTCTTTATTCCCATCTTGCCCCTAGGTTCTTCATGACCATGTTTTTTTTTTTTTTTTAGATTCCATATATATGTGTTAGCATACGGTATTTGTTTTTCTCTTTCTGACTTACTTCACTCTGTATGACAGACTCTAGGTCCATCCACCTCACTACAAATAACTCAATTTCATTTCCTTTTATGGCTGAGTAATATTCCATTGTATATATGTGCCACATCTTCTTTATCCATTCATCTGTTGATGGACACTTAGGTTGTTTCCATGTCCTGGCTATTGTAAATAGAGCTGCAATGAACATTTTGGTACATGACTCTTTTTGAATTATGGTTTTCTCAGGGTATATGCCCAGTAGTGGGATTGCTGGGTCATATGGTAGTTCTATTTTTAGGTTCTAAGGAACCTCCACACTGTTCTCCACAGTGGCTCTATCAATTTACATTCCCACCAACAGGGCAAGAGGGTTCCCTTTTATCCACACCCTCTCCAGCATTTATTGTTTGCAGATTTTTTGATGATGGCCATTCTGACTGGTGTGAGATGATATCTCAATGTAGTTTTTTTTTTAACATCTTTATTGGGGTATAATTGCTTTACAATGGTGTGTTAGTTTCTGCTTTATAACCAAGTGAATCAGTTATACATATACATATGTTCCCATATCTCTTCCCTCTTGCGTCTCCCTCCCTCCCACCCTCCCTATCCCACCCCTCCAGGCGGTCACAAAGCACCGAGCTGATATCCCTGTGCTATGCGGCTGCTTCCCACTAGCTATCTACCTTATGTTTGGTAGTGTATATATGTCCATGCCACGCTCTCACTTTGTCACAGCTCACCCTTCCCCCTCCCCATATCCTCAAGTCCGTTCTCCAGTAGGTCTGTGTCTTTTTTCCTGTCTTACCCCTAGGTTCTTCATGACATTTTTTTTTTCTTAAATTCCCTATATATGTGTTAGCACACGGTGTTTTTCTTTCTCTTTCTGACTTACTTTGCTCTGTATGACAGACTCTAGGTCTATCCACCTCATTACAAATAGCTCAATTTCGTTTCTTTTTATGGCTGAGTAATATTCCATTGTATATGTGTGCCACATCTTCTTTATCCATTCATCCGATGATGGGCACTTAGGTTGTTTCCATCTCCGGGCTATTGTAAATGGAGCTGCAATGAACATTTTGCTACATGACTCTTTTTGAATTATGGTTTTCTCAGGGTATATGCCCTGTAGTGGGATTGCTGGGTCATATGGTAGTTCTATTTTGAGTTTTTTAAGGAACCTCCATACTGTTCTCCATAGTGGCTGTACCAATTTACATTCCCACCAACAGTGCAAGAGTGTTCCCTTTTCTCCACACCCTCTCCAGCATTTATTGTTTCTATATTTTTTGATGATGGCCATGCTGACTGGTGTGAGATGATATCTCATTGTAGTTTTGATTTGCATTTCTCTAATGATTAATGATGTTGAGCATTCTTTCATGTGTTTGTTGGCAGTCTGTATATCTTTGGCGAAATGTCTATTTAGGTCTTCTGCCCATTTTTGGATTGGGTTGTTTGGTTTTTTGATATTGAGCTGCATGAGCTGCTTGTAAATTTTGGAGATTAATCCTTTGTCAGTTGCTTCATTTGCAAATATTTTCTCCCATTCTGAGGGTTGTCTTTTTGTCTTGTTTATGGTTTCCTTTGCTTTGCAAAAGCCTTTAAGTTTCATTAGGTTCCATTTGTTTATTTTTGGTTTTATTTCCATTTCTGTAGGAGGTGGGTCAAAAAGGATCTTGCTGTGATTTAGGTCATAGAGTGTTCTGCCTTTGTTTTCCTCTAAGAGTTTGATAGTGTCTGGCCTTAGATTTAGGTCTTTAATCCATTTTGAGTTTATTTTTGTGTATGGTGTTAGGGAGTGTTCTAAATTTATACTTTTACATGCACCTATCCAGTTTTCCCAGCACTACTTATTGAAGAGGCTGTCTTTTCTCCACTGTATATTCTTGCCTTCTTTATCAAAGATAAGGTGACCATATGTGCATGGGTTTAGCTCTGGGCTTTCTATCCTGTTACATTGATCTATATTTCTGTTTTTGTGCCAGTACCATACTGTCTTGATTACTGTAGCTTTGTAGTATAGTCTGAAGGCAGGCAACCTGATTCCTCCAGCTACGTTTTTCTTTCTCAAGATTGCTTTGGGTATTCGTGGTCTTTTGTGTTTCCGTACAAATTGTGAATTTTTTTGTTCTAGTTCTGTGAAAAATGCCAGTGGTAGTTTGATAGGGATTGCATTGAGTCTGTAGATTGCTTTGGGTAGTAGAGTTATTTTCACAATGTTGATTCTTTCAATCCAAGAACATGGTATCTCTCTCCATCTATTTGTGTCATCTTTAATTTCTTCATCAGTGTCTTATAATTTTCTGCTTAGAGGTCTTTTGTCTCCTTAGGTAGCTTTATTCCTACATAATTTATTCTTTTAGTTGCAGGGGTGAATGAGAGTGTTTTCTGAATTTCACTTTCAGATTTTTCATCATTAGTGTATAGGAATGCTACAGATTTCTGTGCATTAATTTTATATCCTGCTACTTTACCAAATTCATTGATTAGCTCTAGTAGTTTTCTCGTAGCTTCTTTAGGATTCTCTATGTATAATATCATGTCATCTGCAAACAGTGACAGCTTTACTTCTTCTTTTTGAATTTGGATTCCTTTTATTTCCTTTTCTTCTCTGCTTGCTGTGGCTAAAACTTCCAAAACTATGGTGAATAATAGTGGTGAGAGTGGGCAACCTTGTCTTGTTCCTGATCTTAGAGAAAGTGCTTTCAGTTTTTCACCATTGAGGATGATGTTGGCTTTGGGTTTGTCATATATGGACTTTATTATGTTGAGGAAAGTTCTCTTTATGCCTACTTTCTGCAGGGTTTTTGTCATAAATGGGTGTTGAATTTTGTCAAAAGCTTTCTCTGCTTCGATTGAGATGATCATATGGTTTTTCTCCTTCAGTTTGTTAATATGGTGTATCACATTGATTGCTTTGCATATATTGAAGAATCCTTGCATCCCTGGGATAAACCCCACTTGATCATGGTGTATGATCCTTTTTTTTCTTTTTTTTCTTTTTTGCGGTGGGCGGGCCTCTTACTGTTGTGCCCTCTCCCTTTGCAGATCACAGGCTTTGGATGCACAGGCTCAGCACCATGGCTCACGGGCTTAGCCGCTCCGTGGCATATGGGATCTTCCTGGACGGGGGGCATGAACCCGTGTCCCCTGCATCGGCAGGCTGACTCTCAACCACTGTGCCACCAGGAAGCCTGGTGTACGATCCTTTTAATGTGCTGTTGGATTCCGTTTGCTAGTATTTTGTTGAGGATTTTTGCATCTATGTTTATCAGTGATATTGGCCTGTAGTTTTCTTACTTTGTGACATCTTTGTCTGGTTTTGGTATCAGGGTGATGGTGGCCTCGTAGAATGAGTTTGGAAGTGTTCTTCCCTCTGCTATATTTTGGAAGAGTTTGAGAAGGATAGGTGTTAGCTCTTCTCTAAATGTTTCATAGAATTCCCCTGTGAAGCCATCTGGTCCTGGGCTTTTGTTTGTTGGAGGATTTTTAATCACACTTTCATTTCAGTGCTTGTGATTGGTCTGTTCATATTTTCTATTTCTTCCTGGTTCACTCTTGGCAGGTTGTGCATTTCTAAGAATTTGTCCATTTCTTCCAGGTTGTCCATTTTATTGGCATATAGTTGCTTGTAGTAATCTCTCATGATCCTTTGTATTTCTGCAGTGTCAGTTGTTACTTCTCTTTCATTTCTATTTCTATTGATTTGAGTCTTCTCCCTTTTTTTCTTGATGAGTCTGGCCAGTGGTTTCTCAATTTTGTTTATCTTCTCAAAGAACCAGTTTTTAGTTTTATTGATCTTTGCTATCATTTCCTTCATTTCTTCTTCATTTATTTCTGATCTGATGATTTCTTCTGCTACCATTGGGGTTTTTTTATTCTTCTTTCTCTGATTGCTTTAGGTGTAAGGTTAGGTTGTTTATTTGAGATGTTTCTTGTTTCGTAAGATAAGATTGTATTGCTATAAATTTCCCTCTTAGAACTTCTTTTGCTGCATTCCATAGGTTTTGGGTCGTCGTGTCTCCATTGTCATTTGTTTCTAGGTATTTTTTGATTTCCTCTTTGATTTCTTCAGTGATCTCTTGGTTATTAAGTAGTGTATTGTTTAGCCTCCATGTGCTTGTATTTTTTACAGATATTTTCCTGTAATTGATATCTAGTCTCACTGCGTTGTGGTCGGAAAAGATACTTGATGCGATTTCAATTTTCTTAAATTTACCAAGGCTTGATTTGTGACCCAAGATATGATCTATCCTGGAGAATGTTCCGTGAGCACTTGAGAAGAATGTGTATTCTGTTGTTTTTGGATGAAATGTCCTATGAATATCAATTAAGTCCATCTTGTTTAATGTATCATTTAAAGCTTGTCTTTTCTTATTTATTTTCATTTTGCATGATCTGTGCATTGGTGAAACTGGGGTGTTAAAGTCCCCTACTATGATTGTGTTACTGTCGATTTCCCCCTTTGAAGGCTCTTAGTATTTGCCTTATGTATTGCGGTGCTGCTACCTTGGGTGCATAAATATTTACAATTGTTATATCTTCTTCTTGGATCGATCCCTTGATCATTATGTAGTGTCCTTCTTTGTCTCTTGTAATAGTCTTTATTTTAAAGTCTATTTTGTCTGATATGAGTATTGCTGCTCCAGCTTTCTTTTGATTTCCATTTGCATGGAATATCTTTTTCCATCCCCTCACTTTCAGTCTGTATGTGTCCCTAGGTCTGAAGCGGGTCTCTTGTAGACAGCATATATACGGGTCTTGTTTTTGTATCCATTCAGCCAGTCTATGTCTTTTGGTTGGAGCTTTAATCCATTTACATTTAAGGTAATTATTGATTACCTTATGTTCCTATTCCCATTTTCCTATTGATTACCTTATGTTCCTATTCCTATTTTCCTATTTATTACCTTATGTTCCTATTCCCATTTTCTTAATGGTTTTGGGTTTGTTATTGTAGGTCTTTTCCTTCTCATGTGTTTCCTGCCTAGAGAAGTTCCTTTAGCATTTGTTGTAAAGCTGGTTTGGTGGTGCTGAAGTCTCTTAGCTTTTGCTTATCTGTAAAAGTTTTAATTTCTCCATCAAATCTGAATGATATCCTTGCTGGGTAATCTTGGTTGTAGGTTTCTCTCCTTCATCACTTTCTATATGTCCTGCCACTCCCTTCTGGCTTGCAGAGTTTCTGCTGAGAGATCAGCTGTTAACCTAATGGGGATTCCCTTGTGTGTTATTTGTTGTTTTTCCCTTGCTGCTTTTAATAGTTTTTCTTTGTATTTAATTTTTGATAGTTTGATTAATATGTGTCTTGGTGTGTTTCTCCTTGGATTTATTGTCTGTGGGACTCTCTGTGCTTCCTGGACTTGATTAACTGTTTCCTTTCCCATGTTAGGGAAGTTTTCACCTCTAATCTCTTCAGATATTTTCTCAGTCCCTTTGTTTTTCTCTTCTACTTCTGGGACCCCTATAACTTGAATGTTGGTGCATTTAATATTGTCCCAGAGGTCTCTGAGTTTATCCTCAGTTCTTTTCATTTTTTTTCTTTATTCTTCTCTGCAGTAGTTATTTCCACTATTTTATCTTCCAGTTCACTTATCCGTTTTTCTGCCTCATTTATTCTGCTATTGATCCCTTCTAGAGAATTTTTAATTTCATTTATTGTGTTGTTCATCACTGTTTGCTCTTTAGTTCTTCTAGTTACTTGTTAAACATTCCTTGTGTTTTCTCCATTGTGTTTCCAATAATTTGGATCCTTTTTATTATTGTTATTGTGAATTCTTTTTCAGGTAGACTGCCTATTTCCGCTTCATTTGTTAGGTCTGGTGGGTTTTTGCCTTGCTCCTTCATCTGCTGTGTGTTTCTCTGTCTTCTCATTTTGCTTAACTTACTGTGTTTGGGGTCTCCTTTTTGCAGGCTGCAGGTTCATAGTTCCTGTTGTTTTTGGTGTCTGTCCCCAGTGGCTAAGGTTGGTTCAGTGGGTTGTGTAGGCTTCCTGGTGGAGGGGACTAGTGCCTGTGTTCTGGTGGACGAGGCTGGATCTTGTCTTTCTGGTGGGTAGGTCCACGTCTGGTGGTGTGTTTTGGGTTGTCTGTGGCCTTATTATGATTTTAGGCATCCTCTCTGCTAATGGATGGGGTTGTGTTTCTGTTTTGCTAGTTGTTTTGCATGGGGTGTCTTGCATTGTAGCTTGCTGGTCATTGAGTGGAGCTGGGTCTTGGCACTGAGAAGGAGATCTCTGGGAGATTTTAGCCTTTTGATATTATTTGGAGCTGGTAGGTCTCTTTTGGACCAGTGTCCTGAACATGGCTCTCCCACCTCAGAGGCACAGCCCTGACACCTGGCTGGAGCCTGTCCTACACACAGCTCAGAATAAAAGGGAGATAAAGAAAGAAAGAAAGAAAGAAAGAAAGAAAGAAAGAAAGAAGATAAAATAAAATAATAAAATAAAAAATAATTTTTAAGAAAAAAAGTTTTAAGTAGTTAAAAACAAACAAACAAAAAATGGACAGATAGAACCCTAGGACAAATGGTAAAAGGAAAGCTATACAGACAAAATCAGACACAGAAGCATACACATAGACAGTCACAAAAAGAGAAAAAGGGGGAAAAAATATATATCTTTGCTCCCAAAGTCCACCACCTCAATTTGGGATGATTCGTTGTCTGTTCATGTATTCCACACATGCAGGGTACATCAAGTTGATTGTGGAGATTTTATCCGCTGCTCCTGAGGCTGCTGGGAGAGATTTCCCTTTCTCTTCTTTGTTCGCACAGCTCCCGGGGTTCAGCTTTGGAGTTGGACCCGCCTCTGCGTGTAGGTCGCCTGAGGGCGTCTGTTCTTCTCTCAGACATGACAGTGTTAAAGGAACAGCTGATTTGGGGGCTCTGGCTCACTCAGGCCGTCGGGAGGGAGGGGTATGGATGTGGGGCGAGCCTGCGGCGGCAGAGGCAGGTGTGACGTTGCACCATCCTGAGGCGCGCCGTGTATTCTCCCGGGGGAGTTGTCCCTGGATGACGGGACCCTTGCAGTGGCGGGCTGCACAGGCTCCCCGGAAGGGGGGTGTGGATAGTGACCTGTGCTTGCACACAGGCTTCTTGGTGGTGGCAGCAGCAGCCTTAGTGTCCCATGCCCATCTCTGGGGTCCGCGCTGATAGCCGTGGCTGGCGCCCGTCTCTGGAACTCCTTTAAGCGGTGCTCTGATTCCCCTCTCCTCGTCCACCAGGAAACAAAGAGGCCAGAAAAATTCTCTTGTCTCTTCGGCAGCTCCAGACTTTTTCCCGGACTCCCTCCCGTCTAGCCGTGGTGCACTAACCCTTTCAGGCTGTGTTCACGCCGCCATCCCCAGTCCTCTCCCTGCGATCCGACCGAAGCCCGAGCCTCAGCTCCCAGCCCCGCCCGCCCCGGCGGGTGAGCAGACAAGCCTCTTGGGCTGGTGAGTGCCGATCGCCACCGATCCTCTGTGCGGGAATCTCTGCGCTTTGCCCTCCGCACCCCTGTGGCTGCGCTCTCCTCCGTGGCTCCGAAGGTCCCCCCTCCGACCCCCCCAGTCTCCGCCCTCAAAGCGGCTTCCTAGTGTGTGGAAACCTTTCCTCCCTTACAGCTCCCTCTCACTGGTGCCGGTCACATCCCTATTCTTTTGTCTCTGTTTCTTCTTGTTTTTTTTTGTCCTACTCAGGTACGTGGGGAATTTCTTGCCTTTTGGGAGGTCTGAGGTCTTCTGCCAGTGTTCAGTAGGTGTTCTGTAGAAGTTGTTCCACATGTAGATGTATTTCTGATGTATCATTGGGGAGGAAGGTGATCTCTGCGTCTTACTCTTCCGCCATCTTGAAGCTCCGCCAGAGCTCTGTTTTCTGTTACTCATTACCTTTCATCTCCTTTTGGTGGATCATAAATGGAGTATATAAGCAGCCACAGAGATCCTGATACTTTATTTATTTGTTTGTTTATTTATTTATTTTTAGCTGCGTTGGGTCTTCGTTGCTGTGCATGGGCGTTCTCTAGTTGCAGCAAGAGGGGGTTCCTGTTTGTTGCAGTGTGCGGGCTTCTCATTGCAGTGGCTTCTCTTGTGGATCATGGGCTCTAGGCGCATGGCCTTCAGTGGTTGTGGCACGTGGGCTCAGTAACTGTGGTTTGCTGGCTCTAGAGCACAGGCTCAGTAGCTGTGGTGCATGGGCTTAGTTGCTCTGCAGTATGTGGGATCTTCCTGGACCAGGGATAGAACCCATGTTCCCTGCATTGGCAGGTGGATTCTTAACCACTGAGCCACCAGGGAAGCCCAAGGTCCTGGTACTTCAGAATGCTAGCATTGAAGATCTCATTTTGTCACTTTGCCCTTTGCTTTCTTCTTTGCCATCTTTCTTCTGTCCTTAGATTAAAAAAAGTGAACTTTGTAGTTTATCTTGTTCTTTCCTGATAGAGGGTAATTGATCTTACATTTGTCAAACTGGATAGCTGTTTGTTTTGTATGTGTTTTTTTAATTTACAGTCCTCCTTCCTTTTTTAAAAGGGGTATTTATTAAGTGTCACATTTGTGCCAGGCACTGTGCTGGGCACAAGGATGGTCTTTGTGCACATGGAATTTACACTCTTTTTTTTCTTCTAGTTTTTAGAGTTTTTAACTCATTTACAAATAAAAAAAACGGATACATGCTAACATAAATAATTTTTGTGAAAAATTACTTTTTGAAAGCGAAAAAACCCATTAATGAGGAGAGTGATATTATTTCACAGTTTTGCAAATCTCTTTAATGTCTGTCTTAATAGAAGAGGGCTGGATTTATCATACCTGCTTTTTTGCATTCAGTCTTTTACAATATCACACATCCTGTAGCCTCTGGATAAAAGGCAAATGATGTCTTAGTATTGTAAAAATAGCTTTGATCTTGAGTACACTTGAAAGGGTCTTGTGGACCCTCCAGATCACACTTTGAGAACCACTGTTGTATTCTAATCTCCTCATTTTACATGTAAAGGCCCTGGATCTCGAGAGATTAAGCGAGAAATCCAAAATTACATGGCCTGTTCATGATAGGATACAGATCCTAGAGGTTTGTCTCTCTTCTCTTGGTTGGGATCCTCAGTCACAAACCTTGGAAATATACCCTAATGGCCTGTCCTGTTCTCTCTAGTTGTTGCCTCTAGCAAGGACTGTCACAGTATATTACTGCCCCCTACTCCCATTTTTTTAAATGAAAGAAAAGAGGAAAATCAACAAACATGATAAATTCTGCTGTAGGCTTACTGTGTTAGTATCTGAATTAGAATTTCTATTTGAACTAAAATGCTAAGGCAAATTGTATTGCACTCTATTCCATGTAAGCTGCTGATGACAGACTGCACAGTAAATATCACAGAGAGATATAGAAAGCAGATTAACCATAGTCTTACCAATTATCACATATTCTGTGTCTGAATGTAATGCAGTCACATATCCTAGGAAAATTTTCACAAGAAAAGGCTGAAAAGGTGGTGGGTATATTAAGAATTTGCAAATAAACTGGCAATCTTTTGGAACTTTTTAGATAAAATGGGAGTTTTTCTGAAATTAGATATTTTCCATTCCTTAGCCAGACCTTATTTTGTCTTTTTTTTTAAAAAAATTAAAGAATCTACTTGGCCACTTAAGAGATCATTTCCTTTGTATCCTACCAGGTGATCCAGAGAAGGATCATAGCCTTGTTCCTTTAAACAACCTAATGCCCAGAAAAGCTGGTCCACTAGAGGAAATTCTTCCCAAGGAATATACTTCCTACTTTCATTTTTTTTTAGGTTCTACATTTTTTGGTTCTAAATTATGAATCACATCCATTTCTTTTTTCATTAACATAGTGACATAATGGTAATTCTCTTCCTCAGTGAAAGAATTCACAACAGGGAAATTCCTGGCGGTCCAGTGGTTAGGACTCTGCACTTACACTGCCGGGGGGCACGGTTTTGATCCTTGGTTGGGGAACTAAGATCCTGCATGCCGCGCAGCACAGTGAAAAAATAAAAGAATTCACAACGGTGAACGTTTTTTAGGTGAAGAACTGCTTCTCCCCAGGTTTCCCTTTGGGCACATTCTTCCCAGTTTACCCTGAAGTCCAAATGACCACCAGGAAGTTGGAAACTGTAGGTTGCAAACAACACTGTCCTTTTCCCCAGGAGAACAGTGAGGATGCCTGCAGCTGGTCACCATTCCTCCCACCCTGATTCAGGGCCTCATCCCCTGTGGCTCCACACTGGTGGTCACGGGGTAGGAGCGAAATTTACACTCTTGAGGGGAGGACAGGAATAGAAGAGACAAGTCACGGATGAATTTGCAATTTCAAATTACATTGTAGGGAGATGAACACTGGTGGGGTTAGCTTTATCAGGAGGAGGGACACTTCTTATTTTAACAGGAGGGAAGAAGGGTAGACTGGGCATGGAGGCAAGTAAGTCTGTAGTTGGTGGTAGCAAGTCACTTCTTAGACTTTAAAAACTAATGTTTATTTAGTTTTATTTTCGATTGTTTTAAGACATATTGTTCAGGCATTCAAATAATAGCTCTCATTTGAATGCTTTCTTTAACCCATTTAGGGTACATATCTAATTTAAACATATAACAAGTTATTTGCTATATTTGTGTATAATTCCATTATATTCTGAAATCAGTATTCACAGGTAGTAATTGAAATGAGTGTAAGTTATTTTGTCAGTATCTGGTTTTGACTGCAGTAATTCTGTTACATTTAATTAACATTTCAAGTCTATTTGGAGGATTGATTTGTAGTGCCTTTCTTTATATAAAACTATGATCCTTTTACTGTCTCATGTATATGATAATCACATTTAATATTCCTAATGCAGTCTTTCCTTCTGAGAGGTCAGTAGATCCAGGGACTAAGTGCTTTGGCAAGAATGATAAATGTAGCTCAAGAACAGTGAGTTACACATTGGATATTTGTATGTGAATTGAACCTTGAAAAGTTCACGGGGAAAGCAAAGATTTTATGGAACCAGTATAAGTGATATTATAATGTGGTTAGTTACTTACAAATTCAGCTTTAAAAATAATTGTTTAAGGTGACTAAACAATTAGCCAAATGCACAAGATAATAATTTCTACTTTGCTGTATTTTGTTAAATAGATTTATGGTTCCTATTGGCATTACTCATTTTGGGAATTTTAGATTCATGTGTTATTCATTTAGTGATAGTCAAACAATCTTAAAAGCCTTCCTCAAAATTGTTTATTGAAAAAGCTGAATTGTTTGTAAGATTTCTACTTATATACTAAAGCAACTTAGTTTATCATATGACAGCTATTCTGAGTACATGGTAGGTAAGTTTGGATGAAGCTACTGATTAGATTAAACTAAAATATTTTCTTGTATTTCAAAGAAATAATACTCCTAATAACAAAGCCACATAATATAGAAGGTGCTTTCCATTTTCACTTTTCAGAAGTAACAGCAGTGGTGATCTATATTTACAGTGCCTGTAAGGTAAGAAGTAGGGTTAGAGAAAGGAAATGGGGTTATAATAGACAATAAGTAGCTTTTCTCCATTTTTTTTTTTTTTAAACCAGGTTTCTGCTTTGGGTCTGGATCCCTCAGGTGCCCGTTTGGTGACTGGAGGATATGACTATGATGTTAAGTTTTGGGATTTTGCTGGAATGGATGCTTCTTTTAAGGCATTTCGATCCCTTCAGCCCTGTGAATGGTATGTATTATGCAGCTTAATACCTTCATATTTGAAGACACAGTCTCTTGTTATTTGAATTCTGTTTATGATGATTTTTACCAAAATACAATAAGTTTACATGACTATGTACTACGTTCGTTATTCAGATGAAAGCGAAGTGTACCTTTTATGTTTCTTTTCTTTAGTAAATTTCCTTTAGTTTCATTAATTTATTCTTTAGTAAATTTCCTTTAGTTTCATTAATTTATGTTTTAAAGACTGCCTTTTGTTGTTATGTTTTAAAGACTGTCTTTTGTTGTTTTTTTAAAAATATTTTAATTTAGAAATCGTTACCTTGCCTAGTTTATTTTAAAACACTTCATTAAGTACTGTGTAATACTATGTGTGTGTACAACGTATGTTAAGCCAAGTGCTAGTTGGTGCTGCACTGTGCAGGTATGGTCAGCTAGCATTATATTATAAAGGACTTTACATGTTGCTACCATAAGCCACCCTCTTATTTCTACTTTTGACCATCGTTGATCTTTTAGTGTATTGGATATCAGAAATGGATTTTATTGGTGAAACTATCTTGTTAACTTGCATAACGTATGTTGGAAATGAGTTTTCAATGATGAGATTTAAAAACATTCAAGATATGTGGATTAGCTGAAATTACTCTGACTCAATTTCTTACTCTTGCATGAATGGGGTATAAATCTAGTTTTGCCTTCAACCTGAACTCTTAGGGGTTTTGTTTAATCTCCACTTGTAAACTCTGGATTTCATCAACTATATGGAGAAAGTTCCTGTCTGTGGACTGTTGAGCGTTTGCTTCCGAAAGTGAACCTTTTGTGAAAGTGGTGGTTGGAGCATCTAAATGAGATGCTGGGATTTTTCTCAAGCCTGCAGAACAGATCATATGAATTGTTTGTGCTTACTTGCCAATAAATACTACATAATAGATGTCTGTCTTATGTGGATCAGAATTGAGTCAGACCTCAAATTTCTCTGGCAGTTATATAGTTATCTAGCAAAATAACCTTGCTGACTAAAGTGGCTCTGGTCAGTGTTCTACAAATCATTGATTTGTAAAGTTTGAAGTTATAACTCTTAAGCTGTCTAGTAGTAAAGATTTGAGAATTCCCTAAATAGATCTTAACAGATATAGGATCAATTGAAAGGAAAAAAAAAAACTGAGTATCTCCAATGATGGCTATATTTAAAATAGCTCTTATGATTTAAAATAGTGACATCTATCTTGAGTTAGTATGATGACCTTTTTTTAAAATACATTTATTTATTTTATTTATTTATTTTTGGCTATGTTGGGTCTTCGTTGCTGTGTGCGGGCTTTCTCTAGTTGCAGCGGGCAGGGGCTACTCTTCATTGCAGTGCGCAGGCTTCTCATTGTGGTGGCTTCTCTTGTTGTGGTGGGTGGGCTCTAGGCACACGGGCTTCAATAGCTGTGGCTCACGGGCTCAGTAGTTGTGGCTCGTGGGCTCTAGAGCACAGGCTCAGTAGTTGTGGCGCACGGGCTTAGTTGCTCCATGGCATGTTGGGATCTCCCCAGACCAGGGATTGAACCCATGTCCCCTGCATTGGCGGGAAGATTCTTTTTTTTTTTTTTTTTTTTTGCGGTACGCGGGCCTCTCACTCTTGGGGCCCCTCCCGCTGCGGAGCACAGGCTCCGGACGCGCAGGCCCAGCGGGCATGGCTCACGGGCCCAGCCTCTCCGCGGCATGTGGGATCCTCCCGGACCGGGGCACGAACCCGTGTCCCCTGCATTGGCAGGCGGACTCCCAACCACTGCGCCACCAGGGAAGCCCTGGCGGGAAGATTCTTAACAACTGTGCCATCAGGGAAGTCCCAGTCATTATTCTTTTTGATGTTTAAAGTGTCTCAGATTTGGCCATTGGGAGTCCCTGATTGCTATGTAGTTTTGACATGACCTCATTAGTCTTTAAAAGCTTACTTATTTTCTGGAACAACATGTTGTAGGCTTCCCAGTACATGCCTTTCCAGGTCCCAGAGTGAGCATTTCCCCACAGACACCTGTTTTGTTAGTGGGAATGGTATTCAGAGACCAAATCTGGATGCTACACATGTTCATTGACATTGGGGTATCATTACTTCGTGACCTTTTCAGTGGAAAGAGGTGAAAAATATAGATAAGTGTGTGTGTGCTTAAATGATGAGATCATATTGACATTTCCATTTCAAAATTTTAGTAAACTTTAACTTTCTGAATAATTTTTAATTTACTGAAAAGATATACAGATTGTCCAGAGTTCAGGTATACCCCTAACCCAGCTTCTCCTATTGTTAACATCTTACATTACCATGTCACGTTACGTTTGTGATAATTAAACCAACATTGGTACATTATCATTAGCTAAATGCCAAACGTTATTTCGATTTCACTTTTTTTATAAACTAATATCCCTTCTAAGATATTACATTACATTTAGTCTTCATGTCTGTTTAGTCTCCTCTGGTTTATGATAGTTTCTCAGTCGTTGTTTGATTTTCATGACTTGACAGTTTTGAGGTGTATCGGTCAGGTATTTTGTAGAATATCCTTTGACTTATTTTTTAATGGCATTTTTCTCATGGTTAGACTGAGGCTGTGGGTTTTTGGGCTGAAGATCACAGAGGTGAAGTGCCCTTCTTGTCACATATCAGGTGTACATGCTATCATGTTTTTAAGGTTTCTCCACTATAGAGTTACTTTTTCCTCACCTTTCCATATGGCATTCTTTGGAAGCAAGTCAACAAATGCTGCTCACACTTGGTAGAGTGGAAAAATTAAGCTGTCCCTCCTGAAGGGGGTGATAATTACATAAAGTACTTGGAATTCTTCTGCAAGGAAGAATGTTTGTTTGTTTATTTGTTCATTTCTATTTATACCTTGAATTATAAGTCAATACTGTGTTATTTATTTTGTTGCTCAGATTGTTTCAGCTGTGGCCATTGTGAGCTCTTTCAGTTTGCCTCTTGTGTTCTTTTCTTTGACACTGTCTTTTGGTTATCCGTTTTGTGAAATGTCACATGGGTTTATCCCTGGGAGACAAGGGAGGCAACACAATTATGTGCTTTGCTATCTGTACGTGAACTAACACATGCACAGTGACCAATCAGGGACAGATTTTGGAGGAAGTGGTGTGATTGGTCATTGATCAGGATGCACAGCTGCTATTTATATAGTGATTTTTGGACTGAAGTGCTAGTAGCAAAATTTGTACTTTATGCAGTTACTCACAGTTAATATACCATAGTAACTGAAATTTGAACCATGTTGTTGGGGTCTGGTATTATTTATCTAAACCATAGCGACTGAAATTCATGCATATCAGAACCATGCAAAGCAAGGATTGCCTGTATCCGATATGCAAAAGTAAAAAAGAAACTCAATGGGACGTATAGAATGAATTTTTTTTTATTGTTGAAAATAAATTATATTCCTGTACTCTAATCTTCTGGTCTGCTAACAGACTAACAAGTTAATCATTAGTTTGGAAACTTATAAGCCTGGTTCTTGCTTTAAGTTCTGGGATAATTTAGTCAATAAAGTGTTTTTTAGTCAGATGTAACACAATTTCATACGTAGTAAGTATTGATTTAAGTGGTTGTGTACTTACATTCACTTCTGAGAAATTTTTTTGCAGGTTTAATTACTATATGATAATGGTTTTCAGTAGTTTGTTCATCGTTTGTGTCAGATGTTCAGCCTTTTCAAGTGGATGAATGCTACTATTTTTCATCAGGTGTTCGTTGGTTTAAAATCGCTATTCATATAAATGTTAAAATAAGTTTCCACTTCAGAAGTCCCCCAAAGATCCATAACTGAAGACACAGTTGTTTTGGGCCATGCATTGTGGAGATTGTCTTCCCAAAGCATTCTGTGAATGGGCACTCACTGGAACTGCTCAACTCTGTGACCGTTCAGCGTGAGGTCACTCAGCCCTGCATACTGCAGTAAATTCTGAGACTTGGCACATTACAGTTTTCTCAGACGGGGGTTTATGGGCATTCTCAGGGGCTTATGAATTCTTTTTACTAATTTAGAAATTCTGTTTTTTTCATTTTGATAACCATTTGGCACAACGCTAATGCCTGCGTTTGTTTACCTTTGTGTTTAAAATCACCTGGGCTCAAATGCTCCATTCACTTTCAGTTGCCGTAGCCTCATGAGAAGGGAGCAGAGACACCCTTCATATATAAATGTCAAATGAAAGGCTGTTTTGTCATAAAGTGTTGTATGAACAAAGTTTTCATAGTAGTTATAATAGAGACACTTGGTGGAAAGACTGGATCATTGCTGTAACACAGCAAAATAGGCCTGTGCTAGTGCAGGCAACTGGTATTCATTAACTTGTTCAGCTGATGGCTGATTAAAGGACTGTGGCAGAGGGATATAATCAGTTTGTCTCACAATAAAGAAGTTGTTTCAATCTTTATAGTGTTGTGTCAGAAAACAACATCTTAAAATTAATTTAAATTTCATTGGTTATTTTGTTTTAGTATTTGCTTTTAAAAAATCACTTTATTGAGGTTTAATTTATATACCATAAAATTCACTCATTTTCAGCGTGCAGTTCAGTAGTTTTGAGTAAACTTACAGGGTTGTGCAACCATGACCACAATCTAATTATCATCACCCCAAAACAAACTTCATTCCTATTTGTGGTCACTCTCCATTTCTACCTCCGGCGTTAGGCAGCCACAACTCTGCCTTATAGGTGTGATTTTTCTGAATGTCTCATATAAATGGAATCATACAATATGTGGTCTCTTGTGTCTGGCCTCTTTCCCTTAGCATAGTATTTATGAGGTTCACCCATGTTGTAGCATACATCAGGACTTTTGTTCCTTTTTATGGTTGACTAGTATTCTGTTTTAGATAGATAGATAGATAGATGGCATATCTATCACTAGATGGCATATTTTGTTTGTCCATTCACCATTTGGTGGACATTTGGATTGTTTCCACTTCTTGGCTATTATGAATAATGCTGCTTGAACATTTGTGTACAAGTCTTTGGACATATATTTCCATCTCTTTTAACCTAAACTGCAAATTGCTAGGTCATATAGTAAATTTATGTTTAACATATTAATAACTTTATAGCTGTTTTCCAAAGTGGTTATACCATTTTACATTCCCACAAGCAATATATAAGGGTTCTAGTTTCTCTAAATTCTCACCAACAATTCCACATCCCCCGCCCCACTGTACCACGTGGCTCATGAGATCTTAGTTCCCCAACCAGGGATTGAACCCAAGCCCTCGGCAGTGAGAGCACAGAGCCCTAACCATTGGACCACCAGGGAATTCCCTCACCAGCATATGTTTTTGTTTTTTTGATGATAATCATCCCTGTGGGAGTGGAGTGATAAGTGTTTACTTTTTTTTTTCAATTTCTTTTTATTTATTTTTGACTGCATTGGGTCTTCATTGCTGTGCGTGGGCTTCTCATTGTGGTGGCTTCTCTTGTTGCGGAGAATGGGCTCTAGGTGTGCAGGCTTCAGTAGTTGTGGTGCATGGGCTCAGTAGTTGTGGCTCGCGGGCTCTAGAGCGCAGGCTCAGTAGTTGTGGCACATGGGCTAAGTTGCTCTAAGACATGTGGGATCTTCCCGGACCAGGGCTTGAACCCGTGTCCCCTGCATTGGCAGGTGGATTCTTAACCACTGCACTACCAGGGAAGTCCTGATCAGTGTTTTCTCTTAAATTCATTGCAAATCTGTACTCTTGTAAGAGTTGTTAGTAAAAGGAGCCTAGTTATATGTTCATACTCAGTTAAATAATAATATAATAAAATTATTTATCATCACAAAGTGGTCTCTAAAATACTTTCCCATCAAAAGGAAGGTATTATTACTGAAGTTAAATGCACTACCTAAGGCATTGAGAAAGGGTTCAGTTGTGGAACAGTCTTCAAAATGTATTGAGTTAAAAAAGCACAGTATGGAATAGTACATAGTTTTTTAAAAAGCTTGGAAAAAATAATATAGGCTATTTGCTTATATACGCTTTAAATATTCTTGGAAAGGTACACAAGAAACCAATAACACTAGTCGTCTATAGAGAGAAGAACTGATTATCTGGGAGACCAAGGTGGAAGGAAAATGTGTTATTATTTACCCTTTTCTATCTTTTGAGTTTTAGATACGAGGTGTGTATATTATTTAATACAGAGATAAGTTTTTTTTTTTGCTAGATAACAAAGATATGTTCTGTTTACCTAATAGTAATATTAATAATGTGTATCATTATCACAGCTAACATTTATTGAGCCTGGCTAGATTCTTTATATCAGTTAATTCTCCTAACTGCCCTATGTCATAGGTATGTTTATTATCTCCCTTTGACAGTGTGGAAATGGAGGCTTAAAAATTAATTAGCCTAAGGTCATACAGTAAGTGACAGAACAGAGATTTGAATGCATGCATTCTAATTGTAGAGTTTGTGCCATTAATCACTATGTTATGCATAGGCACAGAGGGATTAAAACCATTCAGAGTAAGTGCCATCAGAAATAGTCAAGGGAGTTGTGCGTGTGTTTGCTTAAGTTCATTTATCGGTAAGCGTTACTTACTTTAACACTTTATTTACTGCCTTTGCCAGATAACTGAAGTAATACTATTTTAGCTTTTAGGTAAAGTTTTTAAAATTAGTTTACAGCTGATACTTATGCAGCATAATATTTAACATAATTGTGTGATAGATAAGTGTTTTTTTTCAGGCATTTGTGCTTTCTTTTGTTTTTCATGTTATCAGTTGTGAAAAAGAAACTGAAGATGGATAAAGGTTCCTCTTATAAAACTGTATTCATGATTTGTGTATGAGTTAATGTGTAAAGAAGCAGAGTTACATAAACTTCAGTAATCATATCATTGTAACTGTCTCATTTCTCCTGGCCAATAACTCATTAATTGAATTCAAGTTAATGACAAAATGTTTTTGTTTGAACTTTTTATAATTATTAGTGAATTGGTAAACTCGCTTTATGAGTTTCCATAGTAATATTATTTTTGAAACTATTAGAGTTTGAAGCTTTTAGGGTAAGTAACCATAAGGCCAAATATGACTTTTTCCCCATAGATATCACTGATCAGTGGCATCATTAATTAGGCTCTACTTGAGAAGAAAAGTATAATATCAAATCCATCTAGCTACTTCAGTTTTGCATAACAAGCTTTTTTTTGTTTGCAGCTAATCTTGGATATCATCAATAGGAAAGAAAAAGTTACAAGATAACTTCATTCGTAAAGTTAGTAGGTTAATTAAATCACAAGTCATTCTTGGTATGTCAAGATAGTCCTAGGGATGACAGAACTTTCTTGTTGTTTACTAATAAGAAAGAAGGTTGTTGACGTCTGTATGGAAGTCAGTGTGGGATCATGTGCATCACCAGAAAGCTTTAATATGAGGTGAAAGGTGTGTGGGAAAGCACAGTTAATATTCTTTGATATATATATACTACGTACCTGAATATATTTTCTCCTTTGATATTTTCATTGTAAATTTATATAAGCTTAAGGATTTTTTTTTTTTTTGCTTAATTTTCTGGGTTTCTGTTACCCTCTATAACTGTCATCAAGTTGCATAATTTGTGTATTTTGTCTCATTAACTGAAAACCAGTGACCTCTTGAGTTGTGTCTCAGCTCAGATGTCAGCTCTTCAAAGAGACCTATCCTAATAATCCTGTTAGAAGTAGCTTATCCTGTTTCCTTGATCTATATTTCTGTTTTTGTGCCAGTACCATACTGCCTTGATTACTGTAGCTTTGTAGTATAGTCTGAAGTCAGGGAGCCTGATTCCTCCAGCTCAGTTTTTCTTTCTCAAGATTGTTTTGGCTATTGGGGGTCTTTTGTGTTTCCATACAAACTGTGAAATATTTTGTTCTAGTTCTGTGAAAAATGCCAGTGGTAGTTTGATAGGGATTGCATTGAATCTGTAGATTGCTTTGGGTAGTAGAGTCATTTTCACAATGTTGATTCTTGCAATCCAAGAACATGGTATATCTTTCCATCTATTTGTATCATCTTTGATTTCTTTTATTAGTGTCTTATAATTTTCTGCATACAGGATAGAAAGCCCAGAGATAAACCCACGCACATATGGTCACCTTATCTTTGATAAAGGAGGCAAGAATATACAATGGAGAAAAGACAGCCTCTTCAATAAGTGGTGCTGGGAAAACTGGACAGCTACATGTAAAAGAATGAAATTAGAACATTCCCTGACACCATACACAAAAATAAACTCAAAATGGCTTAAAGACCTAAATATAAGGCCAGACACTATCAAACTCTTAGAGGAAAACATAGGCAGAACACTCTATGACATAAATCACAGCAAGATCCATTTTGACCCACCTCCTAGAGAAATGGAAATAAAACCAAAAATAAACAAATGGGACCTAATGAAACTGAAAAGCTTTTGCACAGCAAAGGAAACCATAAACAAGACAAAAAGACAACCCTCAGAATGGGAGAAAGTATTTGCAAATGAAGCAACTGACAGGATTAATCTCCAAAATTTACAAGCAGCTCATGCAGCTCAATATCAAAAAAACAAACAACCCAATCCAAAAATGGGCAGACCTAAATAGACATTTCTCCAAAGAAGATATACAGACTGCCAACAAACACATGAAAGAATTCTCAACATCACTAATCATTAGAGAAATGCAAATCAAAACTACAATGAGATATCATCTCACACCGGTCAGCATGGCCATCATCAAAAAATCTACAAACAGTAAATGCTGGAGAGGGTGTGGAGAAAAGAGAACCCTCTTGCACTGTTGGTGGGAATGTAAATTGGTACAGCCACTATGGAGAACAGTATGGAGGTTCCTTAAAAAACTCAAAATAGAACTACCATATGACCCAGCAATCCCACTACTGGGCATATACCTGAGAAAACTATAATTCAAAAAGAGTCATGGACCACAATGTTCATTGCAGCTCTATTTACAATAGCCAGGACATGGAAGCATCCTAAGTGTCCATCAACAGATGAATGGATAAAGAAGATGTGGCACATATATACAATGGAATATTACTCAGCCATAAAAATAAACGAAATTGAGTTATTTGTGGATGGTGGATGGACCTAGAGTCTGTCATACAGATTGAAGTAAGTCAGAAAGAGAAAAACAAATACCGTATGCTAACACATATATATGGAATCTAAAAAAAAAAGGTCATGAAGAACCTGGGGCAAGGCGAGAATAGAGATGCAGACCTACTAGAGAATGGACTTGAGGATACGGGGAGGGGGAAGGGTAAGCTGGGACAAAGTGATAGAGTGGCATGGACATATATACACTACCAAATATAAAATAGATAGCTAGTGGGAAGCAGCCGCATAGCACGGGGAGATCAGCTCGCTGGTTTGTGACCACCTAGAGGGGTGGGATAGGGAGGGTGGGAGGAGGGAGATGCAAGAGGGGAGAGATACATATGTATATGTATAGCTGATTCACTTTGTTATAAAGGAGAAACTAACACACCATTGTAAAGCTATTATACTCCAATAAAGATATTAAAGAAAAAAAAGTAGGTTATCTCCCAATCTCTGTACCACCACCCACTCTATGCATTGTTCTGGTTTGTTTTCTTTATAGCACTTATCATTATCAGAAATGATCATCTGTTTTTTATATTTTACTTGTATTCCAACACCTGGAATAGTGCCTGGCATATAGTAGGAACTTATTATTCATTAAATAAGCAATGAATAATGGAATCTTTTCATCCTTTTCTCCAAAAATTTCTTGCTGTGTGGAATAAAAAAAACATTTTCATCAGGATGTACCTATATATATATATATTTTTTTTTTTAAAAGGAGAGGAAGTATTACGATTTCTTTTCCTGGAAAATTAAAAAATTTTGGCTTAAACCATATTAGTTCAGGGCAAATAAAGAACAGGCAGTTTTTGAAATCTCTGGCTCTGCATCATCATGCATTGGGCTTCAGGTCTCAGGTTGATATGTTTAGCTCTTTAAAAAACAAAAAGTAGGACATGGAATCTCAAGGTAACTGATTTGAGAGTTTTATTGCATCTTACGATTTCCATTCACTTTATGTTAAAATTGACTGCCACTGAACTGTAATTTCTACTTTTTGAAATGGCATTTGTAGTCCTTGGCATATATCTGTTAGTTTCTTCTTTTGATTAAATAGTTCCAGAGTTCAAAGGAAAAAAAAATACAAAACCTTTACCCACTCATCTTCCTGAGTGAATCCTAGGTTCAGAAGTTTAAAAATTTCTGTTACTAGAAGTAAGAATGGGTGAGTCATTGCTGTAGCCATTGGGCATGATTCTCTGCTTAAGTGGCTGAACTTGTGTCATAACTGTCAGTTATAATGGAGATGGAAGGAAATTTCATTACTCCCCCAGGCTTCCATTTAAGTATTTTTTCCCCCTGCTTTCTTTTCCATAGCAGACTGATTTATGTAAAATTCAGTTCTACAACTAAGTATTAGTCTAGGGTCCATGTGCATGATGGGCACGAACATGGATTCCATGTCATATGAGTCTGAATTTTTAATAAATTTATTTATTTTATTTATTTTTGGCTGCATTGGGCCTTCGTTGCTGCACGCGGGCTTTCTCTAGTTGCGTTGAGCAGGGGCTGCTCTTTGTTCCGGTGCGTGGGCTTCTCACTGCGGTGGCTTCTCTTGTTGCGGAGCACAGGCTCTAGGCTCGCGGGCTTCGGTACTTGTGGCTCGCGAGCTCTAAAGCGCAGGCTCAGTAGTTGTGGCGCACGGGCTTAGTTGCTCCGCGGCATTTGGGATCTTCCTGGACCAGGGCTCGAACCCGTGTTCCCTGTGTTGGCAGATGGATTCTTAACCACTGCACCATACAGGGAAGCCCCAAGTCTGAATTTGAATTGTGCTTTGACTAGTTCATTTTCTGTGTGACTAGGTAAGTTTAATCACTTTGACCCTTGTTTTATTTCCCTGCAAAATAGAATGAATAATTCCATTTCTTTGGGTTGTAATAATGATTAATGGATAATATATGCAAAATGTGTGGCACAATGCTTGGTGCTTAGTAAAGCACTGTAAATATTAGCTCTTATTATCTTACTACTGTTTTAACATGAAGGAATTTCAGTACACAGACTCACAAATTGTTATCTTTAATGTATTACTAAGATTTTGTTAATCTCATAAGATTGGATTGTACCTCTAAAAATTCAGACTACTGTTGAAGCTATTATTTGTCCTGATTTCCTTTTTAGGAGTCCTGGCTATCCAGATCTATTATTTCTTCTCCATTTCCCTTTTCTTCTTTCTGACCCAGTTCTCTTTATCTTTTTATTTATTTTTGCTACAATCTGTGAGAATCTCTTAAATCAATCCACGTTACTAATTTCTTACCATTTTAATTCAGGTCTTTATTGCTTTTAATGAACTTTTTAAAAGTCACATTTATTCAGGTATAATTTACATACACCCACCAGAATTCATCCTTTCAAGTGTACAGTACTGCAAGTTTTGAGAAATGCATAGTCATATTAACCACCACCACCACAATCAAGTTATAGAGCATTTTCATTATCTCAGAGAGTTCCTTCTAGTCACTTTGCAGTCATCTTTTCTCCTGACCCCCAGACAACCACTGTTCTGATTTTGTTGTTCCCTCTATCAGTAGTGTTTCCCCCTTTTTATTGTTGTGTAGTAGTCCCTTGGATGAATATACAACAGACAGCTTATCTGTTCACCAATTGATAGATATTTTGGTTGCTTCCAGTTTCTAGGTATTATGAATCAAGTTGCTATAAATGTTTCCATATAGGTCTTTTTGTAGATAGATGTTTTGATTCTCTTGGGTAAATACCTAAGAGAGAATTGCTGGGCTGTGTGGTATGTGTGTTAACTTTATAAGAAGTTTCCAAACTTTTCCAAAGTGCTGTACCATTTTGCTTTCTTAGGAGCAATATATAAGGGTTTTAGTTACTTCATGCTTACCAAATACTTGGTATTTTCAATATTTTTAAATTTAGCCATTCTTTTCCATGTATAGTGATATATACTTGGGTTTTAATTTAAATTTTCCTGATGAATAATAATGTTGAGCATCTTTTTATGTTCTTATTTATATTACATCTATCTTCTTTGGTGAAGTGTCCAAATCTTTTGTCCATTTTAAAAATTGGGTTGCTTTTCTTGGGTTGGTTGATAAAGTTCTTTATAAGATATGTTTATCACAAATATTTCCTCTTAGTCTGTGTCTTGCTTTTCATTTACATGATAGTGTCTTTTGAAGAGCATATTTAACGTGATTTTAAATATTGTTCTCTGTCCTTGCTTATTTTCTGCTTATGTTAGTATAAGCCATATTTTCTTGAAACTTTTTTAAATAAAAAGATTTCCACAAACGTTTATTAAATGAAAAATAGTTTTCAAAAAGATCTTATTTTTGTAATATATAACTCACATATTTCTGTCTTTCAATTACTAGGGAGAGTTTAAGAGGTTACATTTTGGGAATGGACATAACTTTTGTAGTGGCAGTGAAGAACTTCCACTTTCTATGATATGGCAAAACAGCATGAATTACTTTTATAATTAAAAAGCTGTCTTATACTTCAGAAAACAAAAGATACCATAGGCAAAATTAAAAGACAAATTATAAGCTCATAAAAAATTGAAATACATACTGAAAGCAATGGACTGCTAGCCATACATAATATATGAGTTTCTACAAACCAATAAAGGGGGTTATTTGAAAATTAAAACTGTCAAAGAAAATGAATTGACAGACAACAGCAGAAGAAATGAAACTGGCCAATAAACATGAAAAATTATACTCAACTTCACTAACAATTGAAGAAAAAAATTAAAATGCCAGTGATGCACTACCTGTCCCCTGTAAGACTGGCAAAGATGAAGAAGATCTCTACTATCCTGTGTGGGAAGAAGGCAAATGTGGGGAGAAGGCAAAGGTGGGATATCAATTTCCAAGCTCTTTTTCTAAAGAATAATTTGATAATATCCATCAGGATGGAAAATGTGAACTGTGATAAGATTTGGAGAAACAAGCACTTTCAGGCATTGTTGGTGGGAATGTAAATTGGTACCATTCTGTGGAAGGCAATTTGGCATTATCTTACAAATTATAAACACAGATAGATACTCTGACCAGTAACCCACTTTAAGGAACTTCTCTGATACATGTATCCACACATGGAAATGACCAAGGAACAAAGTTTATTTATTGCAGCATTGTATACAATAGCAACAGATATGCTTTCTTGAATTTTATTATTAGCACTGAAACAAGGACAGTCTGAATATGCCTTCTTTTTCCTTAAAAAAAAAAAAAAAAATTTCACGGCTATGTTCCTCATCTTTTTATGTTCTACAACAGAGATTAGCAAACTGTGACCAGAGGGCCAAATCTAGTCCCTGGCCTGTTTTTTAAATTTTTTAATTTAATTTAATTTTATAATTTTTATTTTATATTGGAGTATAGTTGATCTTGGCCTTTTTTTTTTATGGCATTTGAACTAAAAATTTTACAATGTTAAAGGATTGTAAAACAAAATACAGCAAAGAAGAATATGTGACAAAGAATGTATATGGCCTGCAAACCTTAACATATTTCCTATCTGGCCCTTTACAAAGGGAAAGTTTGCTGACCCCTAGTCTAGAATCTCTTCCTTGTTATTTTACTCTCCTTGACTGGTGACAAAGGCTGTGAATAGATTCTTCTTGTCTCCTCACTTCCTTAAAGATAATAGCTTGTAGCTAGTGGAAGGAGCCTATGGTCTGAGGGAGTTTCAAGGGGCCTGCTTCTGGGAGTAATCCTTGCAAGGGAGTTTCCTCTTTATGTGATGCATATTCTGTTTCCCGGGAAGCTATTTTGTTAGGGTTCTGACTAGTTGGTGCATCTTTGTTTTGTTGACCCCTGTGTCATCTCTTAAACATCCTTTTTAGCTGCCAGCTGCCTAATGTGATAACTGTTTTCATAAGGGCAGCCTTTCTACTTTGAGAATGTGCTGCTCTAGGAATTCTTGGTTTGTGGGATATTTTCACGTGAGGCCGTTGTACCCTTTTTTGGGAGGTATTTTTCTAATCACTCTAGTTTTTTTCTTCTAGAAATTTCTGGGTAGTTTTTACCTTTCAGTTCTTTCAGTTTCTAATTCTGATACTTCTCCCTATTGTTATGTTTTTCCAGGTTATTTCTTTTGATATTTGGACTAGGGAAATCTAATGCGTAACTCACATTTTTTGTAGACTCTTCTATTATATTTCCTGTTTTTAAGTTCTTAAGGACCCTGTCTTTACATTCTTTTTTGACTGTCTTCAGGATCTCCCCTACATTGACTGAATACATTTTAACATTCTTGGGTGATCTTTCACAAGTCCTTAATTTCTAAAGTCTTATGTTTATATTCTTCTCCTAAACTTCGGAGGACTTTATAGTTGTCATCATCTTTCTGTCTGACTTCACAACATGAAGGTTTCATTGCAGTTAGTTCATTGTTCCCACTTTCTTCCTTCCCCAGTACTTGGTCCTTCTCTCCATCCTTACCTGTACTCTGTATAAGTATTCTCCCTGCCTCTCCAGTTTCTTCCAGATCCCTCCTTCAGAATTCAACTCAAGCATTTTCCTTGCTTAAATCTCACTTAGAGTACTGCAGCAGTCTGTTTTCCCCCACTATTCATGCTAAATCCGCTTAATACCTTCTTGATGCATTTTGACTAAAACTCAAATGCTTTGCTCTTATTTCTAAAGTCCTACGTGATCTGGCCCCTGCCCATTTCTTCTCTTTTCTTAGTGTGCTCTAGCAAAACGGCTGAGGGATTTTACACAGTACTTTTCTCCTGCTTAGAACGCTCTTCCCTGCCCCTTCCTACCTGCTCACGCCTCACAAACATGGTTAGCTTATTTTTGTGCTTAGCTCACCACCGAAATATTGCTTTTCTAGAGAGGCTCTCCAAACTAGGGCTCTCCCCTTATTTGCTCCCTTTTATTCATTGTTAAATGCTGAGCTGTTGTTCTGCTGTTAGAATTAAGACTTGAATTATTCCTAACTCAACATTATCATAAAGGAAGCTATTGGGAATAATCAGAAAAAGGACTTGGTTTTTGCTCATCATCCTTATTGTTTGGCTGTTCTTGATCGTATTTCTCTAATCCTCAGAAGATACGAAAATGTACTGTTTAGATATTTAGGTTCATTGTCTTTCAGCATGGAACTTGTCTGTGAGATCATGTAAAGTCAGGAAGCTGATAATCTGCACTTGAGTGATAGAGTAATTTTATCACATTAATAAACAAAAATACACATTTTAATGGAAGGGAAGAGTTATTTGGCTTTAGTAAAATATTTAGTCCTGGATAGAAATTTTCTGTGGCTTTAGTTTTGATTGACAGATACATTATTTTGTAAAGTTATTACTAGCTTCCAAACCTTTAGTTTGTGAGTAGGTATAAAAAAATCAGAAAAGGCATAAGAATATTTCTCTTGAGCATTTTGGTTAGTAATAATTAAAACACATGCTAAACTTATACTAACTTAACTCGTAATGAATTTGAAATATTCAGTGTATTCAATTCAAATGTATTCATTACAGTCAGCTATCAAGATTTTATACCCCTCAAATAATCTTAAACAGCCCTTGGAAATAAAGAAGTAGTAATAATAGCAACTACTTATTTCACATACTGTGCTAGCTGCACATAGATATGTATTGTTTTTAATCTTCACCCCAATCCTGTAAGTATTGTTTCTCCGGGTTTTTTAGTGGAGGAAACCAGGACTCAGCAAAGGTATAAAGCTGGTACGTGAACTCTGTCTCAGGAGCATCTCTGCATAGTGCTACCATCTAGTTCCATCTACTAATTTGGAAAAAAATGGGGAGACTGAGTCTAGTGAAGCCAAAGGACTTGCTCATCGTCACATAGCTAGTTAGCAGCAGAGTGAGCACTTGGCTCCCTGGCCTCCTGACTCACATTCCGGTGCGCTTTTCACTGTATCAGGACACCTTGGCTCCTGAGCCCCAAGTGACAGCCCCAAACAACTGTGTTTATCTGTCTTGCATGTCCCAGCTTGTTTTGCTAGCAGAGCAAAAACTACTTAAAAGGATCCTCAATCTTCACCTTCCCACTCACCTCCACTTACACGCATATACTCCCACTTGCCCCATGAATAACTTCACAGAAAGAATTATGCAATGTCACTAAGCCTTCCTCTGGTGTCAGAGTTACTCCCTGAGAGAACATTCACTTCCTCATGACTCCAGTTTACTGTCAGATTGGCTTTCGCCCTCTTCTCTTTGATCGGAATCTTAGTTGTTTAGGCAGGAATTTGAGGAGCAGATGTTATACCCCTTGAACAAGCCCTTTAATTCTCCTTAGTACTGTGTCTAATGACTCTTAATCCTGTCCTTTTAACTCTGTGGCTAGCAGAATTAAGAGCAAAGTGGGACAGGAATGGGGAGCTTGATGCTGAACATTTCATTTTAATGTTGGCAAAGAGAGCACGTGAAATGAGACAGAGGGTAAACGTTAGGCTTTCCTGTAAAGCTAAAAAGCAAGATGAATGTTAGTGTGGGATTGCTGAGATTTTATATTTCCCTCCAAATGTAAATAGAGCAATTTGGTAGAGCAAAGAGCCAGAGAAATGGAGCCAGTGAACTGTTGCTACTACCCAGTCTTCTCAAATTTTGCTGTGTTTGGAAATGAAAATTGGTTCGCCAGAAAAAAAAAAAAGTTATTGCTTAAAGTATTTGATCTTCCATGGTTACTGAAGAAAATTAAGACTTCTCCAAAATGGGAGTACTGTTAGCAAAGATACACCCTGTGAACTAATTGGTTGATTCTATTCTTACTTTACAGACTTTGGTCTGGCAGTCTGAACTGACTAATTATCAGAGATCTGATCGGGCTTCCCTGGTGGCGCAGTGGTTGAGAGTCTGCCTGCCGATGCAGGGGACGTGGGTTCGTGCCCCGGTCTGGGAAGATCCCACATGCCGCGGAGCAGCTGGGCCTGTGACCCATGGCCGCTGAGCCTGCGTGTCTGGAGCCTGCGCTCCCCAATGGGAGAGGCCACAACAGTGAGAGGCCCGCGTACCAAAAAAAAAAAAAAAGTATCTGATCTGTTTGTTCATATAGTTAAAAAATTGCACTAAACGGCCTATAATTTTCTCAGTTCCTAATTATTTGCTTGAGATATGGTATATCAGAGGCTGATGAGGAGAGAGAAATCACACAGTAATTTGAATAGGGAAAGCTTATTATAAAGAATTACTGTCTGTAACAGGGGATTGGCGTAATGAGGGATTTGGCCCTAAAAAGTAAAGTGAACTCTAAAGAGTATACGAATAGCAAATAAGAAGAGTAGCCTTATTCCCAGCATATAGATAGAATATTTAAGGAAGACGCTTCCAGGATTGGGATCCAGACCTTATTTGCGAGGGCAAGGCTGTGGCTCACTAAATGATAAAGAAGCTTCTGTGGTGCTGTGACAGGAGAACTTGCCAGAAACTTTTTTCACCAGTTCACTCTGGTACAAAACTGTCTGAGGGAGGTGCTGGGGAATCTACTGAGTGCTGCTGGCTACTGATTGCTGTGCACACTTCAGGAGCCTGCTAGTGGAAAAGCCACACAAACTGTAGGAGTTGGACACTGGAGGAGCCATGTGTGGTGCAGGAACCTACCAAGAGGAGCACACAAGACCCAGGGAGGAATACCCCTTTCTCCTGCAGTGTCCGTCCAGCACTCTCTAACTTAACATCATGCCAGACTTAACGTCATGCCACGTGGCCCAGGGAAAATATTTAAAGGACCCAAATCTATTTTTGCACAGCAGGCAGTGAAGGGTGAATTTGGAAATGAGAGGCAGTAGATGGACAACTGACACATTTGATCAAACAAATTTATATTTTATTATTATTGATGCCTCCTATGGACTTAATTTAAATTTGGGACCCTGGTCAGAATCTTGCCCAGGACCTCATTCCTTTCCAGTATTTCAGAAAGGATGTCATGAGTCCAGAGAGACTTTTCTTTTTTTAGGAAGGAAGGATCCTGGGCAGTAGCCCCACCTTTGCTTCTGTAGGTTACTTTTTCATGAGCATCTCGTTTGGGAGCTTCAGTTTCTCATCTATCTTGACACTTTGATCTTGGGCATTGTGGTGAAATTCCTCACATTTTCACACATTCTAACCTCAGAGCTCACTCAGATCTTTGTTTGAATTATCTTTGCCATTGGAAGCAGTACTCTGAATTTGTACATTAAGAATGGCCTTTTCCAGAATAAATATTTCAAAAACTATCAGCTAGAATTTCAGCATTTTAAGAGAAACAGTCACTGTAAATTTTGAGCAGCAGTTTCTAGTTAGTGGTGGCTCTGCATAAAGGCAGTTTCATTGGTAAGTATCCGATTTGGATCTGATAACCAACCAGGAAGAATAACCTACTGAGGCCTAGTTAGACATACATAAATTTTAGCCTTTTGTATATATTCTATTTTTAGAAGACAACATTATCATGAGTTAATAGTTTTTTATGAAATACCAATTTATTTCTCAGCCTTAAAATTATAGACTTAGAAGGTAAATTGGACTAAATGGCCTAACGTTTTGTTAAAATTGTTTTATTGTTGAAGTTAATTTTATTTTGAGTTTGGCCTGTTAGGATAAATTAAGGAATTTAATTAATTTTGTAAAAAGATTTTTATTTATTTATTTAGGCTGCGCCGGATCTTAATTGAGGCATGTGAGATCCTCGTTGTGGCATGTGGGATCTTTTAGTTGCAGCATGCAGACTTCTTAGTTGTGGCATGCATGCAGGATCTAGTTCCCTGACCAGGGATCGAACCTGGGCCCCCTGCATTGGGGAGTGTGGAATCCTACCCACTGGACCACCAGGGAAGTCCCTTTAATTAATTTTTTGACAGCAGAATTACATTCATAAGGGACGGTATAGCTGAAGACAGCTTTAAAAAAAAGATGATCATTTTAATTTATTTTTATTTATTATTTTTTAAAAATGTTGGGGGTAGGAGTTTATTAATTAATTAATTTATTTTTGCTGTGTTGCGTCTTCGTTTCTGTGCAAGGGCTTTCTCTAGTTGTGGCAAGCGGGGGCCACTCTTCATCGCGGTGCACGGGCCTCTCACTATGGCGGCCTCTCTTGTTGTGGAGCACAGGCTCCAGACGCGCAGGCTCAGTAGTTGTGGCTTACGGGCCTAGTTGCTCCACAGCATGTGGGATCCTCCCAGACCAGGGTTCGAACCCATGTCCCCTGCATTAGCAGGCAGATTCTCAACCACTGCGCCACCAGGGAAGCCCCTCATTTTTATTTTTGATAGAGAAATTTTATGTTTTGGACTTTGATTATTAAGTTGGTTCTCTACCAGAGTTTTTTTTTTTATTAAAATACAGTTGATTTACAATATTAGTTTCAGTTGTATAACATAGTGATTCAATATTTTTATAGATTATACACCATTTAAAGTTATTATAAAATATTGGCTATTTTTCCTATGCTGTACAATATATCCTTGTATCTTAGTTATTTTATACATAGTAGTTTGTACCTCTTAATCCCCTACCCCCATCTTGCCCCTTTCCCCATCCCTCCTCCCACTGGTAACCATTAGTTTGTTCTTTATATCTGTTAGTCTGTTTCTGTTTTGTTATATTTGTTTGTTTTATTTTTAGATTCCACATGTGATAACATATAGTATTTGTCTTTCTCTGTCTGACTTATTTCACTAAGCATAATACCCTCTTGGTCCATTCATGTTGTTGCAAATGGAAAAATTTTTATTCTTTTTTATGGCTGAGTAATATTCCATTGTGTGTCTGTGTGTGTCTGTGTGTGTATATGTATATATATTACAGAATTCTTTGAATTTGTGTATTAATATCTATTTAGGGTGTTTAATTATTTGTTTTCCATTCATATTTGTTTAGGGATATCTTTTTTAAGAGAATGACACCTGTGATAGCATACCTTTAAGATTGCTCTGATGTGAGATACTTTACTTTGCCATGTGTGAAAAATGTTAGAGACTGTGTTTTAGCATGGTAATAAAATTTTTACCTGAGGAGTTTACTTCAGTAGTCATTTCTAAATTTGTGACTGAAAGTCACATTTAGGGAGCTGCACAGTGGCTTTTTTAGTATTGCTAGGTATTATTGTCCAAGTAGACTTTTATAGATTTCATTAGGTTTTCTTTTGTTTTTTTTTAAGAACATTTTACATAGCTTAGTATTCCATTGTTCATCCATCTTATGAGGCAATGTGAATCTTCTGTTGTTCCAAACTTGATACTGTCTTATATTTATTTCATATTGTTAACAGCTGCACTGTTCAGGTCATTAGCCACTAGCCACATATGGCTATTTAAATTTAAATTAAATAAAATTAAAAATTAAGTTCCTTAGTTGCACTAGTGGTATTTCAAGTGCTTGATAGACACTTGTAGCTAGTGGCTACCATAATGGACAGCATAGATATAGAATATTTCCATCATTACAGAAAGTCCTCTTGAAAAGTCCTGGTCTTACAGGATGTGAGATGGTGACAGACTCACATATAGTCATCTCTCTGTATCTGTGGGTTCCTAATCTGTGGATTCAGCCAACCGCGGATGGAATCCATGGATGTGGAACCTGTGGGTACAGAGGGCTGACTATACTATGCCGTTTTATATAGGTGACTTGACCGTCTGCAGATTTTGGTGTGTGGCTTGGTAGCCATGGAACCGATCCCCCTTGGATACTGACAGACGTGACTATACTGAAATTGTTGATGTGATAGCTTTCTTCCTCACAGAGGGTAGATTTTTTCATTTCACCATCCCAGTAATAATTTTCCAGGCTCTTTGAGAATTTTATAATTTACCCTTTTTGGTTAAAATAATATATAATTTATTTTGCCCTAACAATTACATCTGTAATTTTTCAAACCCTACGTCGTGGAGGTAACTACTGTTAACATTGTGGTATTTATCCTTCTAGTCTTTTTTACTCATATATGTAAATATTTTTATTTTACAAAACTAGTACCATTCTGTACATGTTGTTTTATAACCTACTTTTTAATGTTTATACATATCGCAAACAGATATAGTTGGAATTATTCTAAAATTTATATCCATTTGACAAGCATTTATAGAACACTTCCCGTGTGCCAGGTATTGTTTTAGGTTTTGGGCATAGAACACTACATAAGTATAGTTCTGTCCTCATGGAGCTTTTGTTCTAGTGAGGGAAGGCCAACTATAAACAAAACATATATATTAACAGATGGTGTTAAGTGCTATGGGGAAATAACAAACAGCTCCATGCTTAGAAACATTTATATACCTTTTTAATTTGTACTTCTGAGGATTTCCTTTAATAACATGTGACTGTCTGACATGTGGCCATAGCTGAGGTGGGTTCAGGATGTATCCCCAAAGCATCTTGCCTATAGACTGGCCTCAAGCCTATAAAGTAGTCTCATGGGCTTGTTCCTCCTAACTGTGGTCCCCTACACTGTCTGGTAATTAGCCATATTTTTTAATGTTTACATAAGACATTTGCATATAATTTGTGAAGTGTCTATTCCTTTTGCATGCTTTTTAGTGGGTTGTTGGTCTTTTTTTTTTTTTTTTTTTTTTTTTTGCGGTACGCGGGCCTCTCACCGCTGTGGCCTCTCCCGTCGCGGAGCACAGGCTCCGGACGCGCAGGCTCAGCGGCCATGGCTCACAGGCGCAGGCGCTCCGCGGCATGTGGGATCTTCCCGGACCGGGGCACGAACCCGCGTCCCCTGCATTGACAGGCGGACTCTCAACCACTGCGCCACCAGGGAAGCCCGGTCATTTTTTTTAATTGTTGTACTTTAGGAGTTGTTTACATATATTAGATAGGAATCCTTTGTTAGATACATACTATGAATATTTTCTCCCAGTCTTCAACTTGGCCCATTCATATTCTTAATAATGTCTTTTAATAAGGTTTATGAAATACTTGAATTATTTTTCCTACTATAGTCTGTAATTATAGAAAATCACATGAATCGACTGGATGTTAAACCCATATTGCCTTCCTTAAATAACTCTTACTTGATTGTGATGTATTTACATATTGCTGGATTCAATTTGCCAGTATTTTGTTTAGAAGTTTTTTTTGTATCTGTGTTCATAAGATGTATTGGCTATTGTATAGTACAGGGAACTATATTCAATATCCTGTGACAAACCATAATGGAAAAGAATATGAAAAAGAATGTATATATGTGTAGCTGAGTCACTTTGCTGTACAGAATAAATTAACACAACATTGTAAATCAACTATACTTAAATAAAATCTAAAAACAAAGGACATTTTATAATGAAAAAAGGTGCAGTTCACCAAGATGTTTTAAATGTACTTGCACCTAATGATATACCTCCAAATATATAAAGCAAAAACCAACAAAACTAAAGGAAGAGACAGGCAAATCCACAGTCATACTGGGAGTGTGACTTTCTCAGTAACTGATATTGCAAAAAGAAAAAAAAATCAGTAAGGAAATAGAAGATTTGAACAACATAATTAATAAATGACTAATTTACATATGTTGTTCCAAAATACATTCAGGCATATAAATAATGCTTTTAAAATTGACATATACTGGTCTGTAAATCAAGTCTCAATAAATGCCCAAAGTCTAAATGTTCTCTAATCCTAGTGGAATTAAGTGAGAAAGCAACTCTAAAAAATAATTTGAAAACAACCAAATGTTTGAAAATTAAGCAATAATTAAGTAAATAATCCCTAGGTCAAAGAAGAAAACACAAGAGAAATTAGAAAGTATTTTTAATTGGGTGATAATGAAAAGACGATCGATTAGAACTTGTGACATGCAGCCGAAGCCATATTTAGAAGAAAATTTACACACTTAAATGCATACATTACCAAAAAAACATTTTGATGATCTAAACATCTATTTCAAAAAGCTAGAAAAAATATTAAATTATATCCAAAGATCTCTAGAGAACAGAAAAAGTAGGAATGTTTTCCAGTTTTTTTCATGAGAACAGAAATACCTTGATACCAAAACCTGATAAGAAACTTTTGTTTATCCATCCTATATATGGCAGTTTGCCTCTGCTAATCTCAAACTCCCATTCCTTCCCTCCCCTACTTCACTTCGCCCTTGGCAACCACAAGTCTGTTCTCTATGTCTGTGAGTCTGTTTTTGTTTCATAGATAGTTGATTTGTGTTGTATTTTAGATTCCACATGTAAGTGACATCATATGGCATTTGTCTTTGACTTACTTCACTTAGTATGATAACCTCTAGGTCCATCCATGTTGCTGCAAATGGCATTATGAAATGTCCTTTATACCTTCATTAGTGTTCTTTGCTTTAAAGTCTACTCTGACTGATATTAGTAAGATATACCAGCTTTCTTTTAGTCGGTATTTGTGAATTATGTTTTTGCATCCTTTTGCTTTCACACTTTCCTCTCTGTATGAAGTGTCTCTTTTAAGTGAAAGCTTATTTTTTAATCATTCTTAAAAACTTTGCCTTTTAATTGTAATACTTAATTTAATTATATTTAATGTTATTGCTGATAAGTTTGAGCATAAGTCATCCATCTCGTTCATTGTTTTCTATTTGTCCAGCCTGTTTGATTTCCCATTTACTGTCCTTTCCTTTGCATTAAATTTTTAATTAATTAATTTATGGCTGTGTTAGGCCTTTGTTGCTGTGCGGGGGCTTTCTTTAATTGCGTTGAGTGGGCTTCTTATTGCGGTGGCTTCTCTTGTTGCAGAGCACGGGCTCTAGGCGTGCAAGCTTCAGTAGTTGTGGCATGTGGGCTCAGTAGTTGTGGCACATGGGCTTCAGTAGTTGTGGCTCGCAGGCTCTAGAGCACAGGCTTGGTAGTTGTGGCACACAGGCTTAGTTGCTCCGCGGCATGTGGGATCTTCCCGGACCAGGGCTTGAATCCGTGTCCCCTGCATTGGCAGGTGGACTCCCAACCACTGCACCACCAGGGAAGTCCCTGCATTAATTTTTTAATACTATATATTCTCCTCTCAGTTGGCTTGTTAGTGTCTTTTACTGTTCCTTTAGTGCTTACCCTAAAGATTACATCATATATTCTAATAATAGACTGAAATTTTATTAAAAATTAGTACTTTTACCCCTTCCCAGTCAATACAAAGACTTTAGAACATTTACCATATGTAACTACATTTATCCTCTCCTACACTTCTGCAGTTCTTTTCATGTATTTCAATTTTATATATGGGTATGTGTGTGTGTATACATTTTAAGTCCCATCAGATATATTATTGTTGTTTTATGAAGTCAGTAGTCGTTGAGATTTACTTATATATCCTCCCTTTCTATTATTTTTCATACCATACTCTGTATGCTTTTATCTGGGGTCATTTTCTTTCTGCCTGAGGGCTCTTTCCATTAGTATGGTCAGCTGTTGACAAACTCTTTTGGCTTCTGTTTTTCGGGAAATTATTTTGTCTTTATTTTTAGTGATCCTATAATTCCATCTAGGCAGTTATTTTTATTCAGAACTTTGAAGATATCATTGCGTTGTCCTCTGGCTTTTGTTGCTTCTTTGCAAAAGTCTTCCGTTAGTTTTATTTTTACCCTTTTGAAGGAATTTTTTTCCCCCACTCTGGCTGTTTTAAACGTTTTCCTTTTGTCTTTAAGTTTTCAGCAGTTTTACTATGATATGCCTGGGTGTGGTTTTCTACTATCCTTCTGGTGTTTATAATACTTACTGAATCTCTGGTTTAGTGTCTTTTATCATGTTTCCAATTTTGACAGTCACCTCTGCACATTGTGCTTCTCACTCCTTCCATTCTGCAATTCCAGTATGAGACCTTTTTACCACATCTAATGTGTATCTTATGTTTTTTTCTGCATTTTCCATTTTTTCTCACCATGCTTCAATCTAAAAATGATCTTTTAACTGTTCATTCTCTGCTATTAAACCCATTTATTAGTTCTAAATTTCAGTTATGTATTTTTCATTCTAGAATTTCTTCATATTTCTTTTTTTTATTTTCAGTTCTCTATATAAGATCTCTACCTTGTCACTTAATTTCTTAATTATAGTTATACAGAATTCTATGGCTCATGAGTTCAATGTCTGGTTCTCCCAATTTCTGTGAACCTGGATAAAAATTTCTTTCCTTTCACTAACTTCTAACTGAAATTTAGCATTTCCTTTAATTATGAAAGTAGACAACAAAGTCACAGGTGTACCTGCAAATTTCAGATGCTTTCATATCACATTACCATTGTTACAGGTATATTGAAAGATATATTGTTTATGATCATCACTGCTTTGAAATTACAGAAGTTATCAGACCTGCCTCTAGGCCTAGTTACTTGATACATTAGTGTAGAAACTCCATATTATGTCACAAATTAAAAAAATATATATTTTTATAGTTATTTCTTTATGAATGATTTCCATGGTGTGTCTAGTGTGTTTTTTTAATGTGTTTAAAAACATTCTAAGAAGGGCTCCATAGACTTCAGACTATAAAATAGTCCAGGCCAAAAAAGTGGTTCTGTACAGAATAGGTCAGATTGTGTCATTTCTCAGCTCAAAATGCTCTAGTGGGTTTCCTCTCATTTCTTCTAGAGAGAGTAAAACCAAGGTCCTTTTGGTGCCTTACCTGGCCCTCCATGATCTGCACCACCCCACTGGCTGCATTCTGACCTTATCTCCAACTCCTGTTCTTTTTGCTCATTCTACAGCCACGTTGGGAACAAAGCAAGTATTCTCTTCCTGCAGGTCCTTTCTAGTAACTGTTCCCTCTTCTCGGAACACTCTTCCTGAAAATATCTGCATAACCTACTACGTCAGTTACCTGATAAACTATTCAGTCACCTACTTCCTGACCACTCCACTTAAAATATTTATTCCTGCCCCCTTGGTACGTACTATCTGCCTTCCCCATTCTGTTTTTCCCTGTACACGTATCACAGTCTTTCATATTATGTATTTTACATATTTATTAGCTTAGTATTGATTTTGGGAGGGGGTCTTACCATAGGCCTCTGTTACTGGCGGGTGGGACCTTCAGCAATAGTTAGGTCAACTTTGGAGAGCTGTTGTCATTCCCATGCATAACTTTCATCCCTGCTAGCACCACTGTTTCATTTATGAGCCTATTGCGTTAAGAGTGGAGTGGACGATGACAAAAGCTAGCTAATGTCAGCTGAACTGGCCACCTAACTTTGTCTGCATGGTTGTTCATTGCCTCTTTTAAGGTTGATGCTCTCTGAGGTTAACGTGTGATACAAAGAGCTTCATTTTTGGTGTCCACTTTCATATATCTGTCTATGTGGATCTTCCCCACATCTCCTTTTCTCAGTATCCTGATCTTTTCTAGGTTTTATCTCGCATCTCCTGGGGAGAGTGTTTCTAACCAATGTAGTTTAGACATTTTGCTCACCTGATACAGTTAACATACTGTCATGGAGATCATGGACCAGCATGAATTTCTTTGGATTCTCCAGGTGATCCAGGTCCCTTGGGACTATTTTAAGACAAAGGACTAGAAAATTAACATAGCCCTGGTTCAAGCATGTAAATGTATGCTGCTGTTGATTTACATATGACTGTCAACTGCTTTTGGTCTTCCTTCCTAATAGAAGTAGAAAACACCTGCTTTATGGGATCAGTGACTGCATAGCACTTACCTGACAGAGAGCAATAACCCTGTCTTTATATGCTGCTAAATGGGCCCTCTGGCTTTCAGTCTGTAGTCTTTAATTGGTGATTAATCATCCTCAGCCTTTCATTGTCTTTCTTTTTTGCGCTGACTGCCCCTAGCAATAAGCTACCCAGTTCCATAGACCTTTCAATTACTTCCTTTCCTGTACCTCTCAAATGCCTGAAGTATTGCACCAGCCAGTGCCTTCCCTTTGACCAACAGTTTTAGCAGTTGCATTTGCGCTGCTGCAGCTTATCAGGGACTATGTACCACCAGAGATGGGGTCCTCATTGCTAACCAGTCAGTGACACCACTGGAGTGGACTTCACAGGTCTACTTTTGCTACCAAGTCTCTCAGGTTAGGTTCCCCCAAAACATTTTGAAACTTCAGGATTTGCATGTAGGAGGTTTGTTGAGGAGTGCTTCTGGGATCAACCACTAGGAGAGAAGGTGCAGGGAAACGGCATTAGGAAGATGGAGGAACTGAATCGCTCGGTAGTTGCAACAGCAGTCTCAGCTGATTCCCGCAGGGAGATCTGAAGCTGGAATAACCCTTCTGAGATATTCCTGATTGAAACAGAGGGCTGGACCATTTTACTGCACATTGACCAGTCATTGACTGTGGGATGTTTTGGGATGGTAACATAACCTTGGATGAGGGAGTTCTCTGCGATTCAGGGAAATTCCTGAGGGTTTAGTTTAGTTGTAAGCCACCAGCAGGCCAAATCCTGGAAGCTTGGGGGAATGAGTACTTCAGTCCTGAAAGGATTGATCTGGGTGGCACATCGTAGCATTCACTACAGCCACATGGCAAGATCACTTTCAGTGGGGTGGTGAGGGTGGAAAGGATACTACAGTGGTGGAGAAATAAGGAGGGAGATGAAAACTTGTTTAGATAGCTTAGCTGTGAAGGAGAGGAGAGAGAGGGAGGGTAGTCAGAAGTTACTGAGGAGACTGGAAAGGGGTGGAATCCAGAATATAGGTAGTAGATATGCCTGGGGCAGGAAGAGGTTCATTTTCACCATTGTAATCAAAAGGAAGAAGCACGAGAGGCATTCAGAAGCAGATACATTTATAACAGTAATCAGAGGACGTTGACGCAGTTCTTATATGTTTCTTCTGGGAAAGAGCAGGAAGAATCAACAGCTACAGAGGGGGAGTTGTTTGGGTTGAAGATTTAAGGCGAGTAGAGATTTTAATAGATTGCTGTGGAGAGTGGGAGGAGAACTTAACAGGGTAGGCACTGGTGTTGAGGGCCCATTTGAGGTTGATGTTCCTGATTTTGTAGAATTAACAATTTGTGGAGTTGTATGACTGTTTTTCTGACAGTGCTTAATAAGTGAAAGTATAAACATGCTCAGTGTCTTACCAGATTGTCTTTTTTTTTTTTCATAGCCATCAGATCAAGTCATTACAGTACAGTAACACAGGAGACATGATTCTTGTTGTATCTGGAAGCTCTCAGGCCAAAGTGATTGACAGAGATGGTTTTGAAGTAATGGAGTGTATAAAGGGAGACCAGTATATTGTAGATATGGCCAACACCAAGGTAAGTATGACACAATATTTTAGTGAATTTAATTAATTCAGTACACATTTACTAACAACTTGTTGGTGCTACCATAATTTACCCCCAAAGTTAATGTCTTAAAAATAATTTATTATTTCTTGCAATTTTGTGCATTGACCAGGAAGTTCTTCTGCTTCATAGTGTCAGCTGGGGCACTAGGATAGTTGTAAAGTCCAAAATGACCTCACTCTGATGGTTTACAGCTGGTGCTCTCACCAGTGGCATTTCTTTCTCTCTTCCTCTTTTCCCTACCCCTTCTCTCTCTCTCTCTCTCTCTCTCTCATACACACACACACGCACACATTCTCTCCCTCCAACCCTGCCCCCTTTCTCCTTCCACGTGTCTAGTTTGGGTTTTCTCACAGTGTGGTAGACACTTAGTGTGGTTTGACTTGCTGCTTGGTGACTAGGTTCCATGAAGGATGAACATGGGAACTTCAGATTCCTTAAGGTCTGGTGTTGAGTCTTACACAGCATCATGGGACCAGCCCAAATTCGGGGAGAGAGGAGATAGACTTCACCATTTGGTGGGTGAATGGCAAGATCACATTGTAAAGTATCACAGGGGTTGCGAGATATGAATGCAGCCATCTTTTGAAATACAGTCTACCACAAACCTACTATGTACTAGGCTTTAGGACAAGAATGAAAAAGGGTCTCATCAATCTTTTTATGTAAAGGATTTTAGTGGTATAATGATATTTTAAAATTAATGTATATTAAATACCAATTAACTGTAGTCCCAATAATGCTATGAAGCTTAATGGCTTATTTATAATTGCTAACATATATATGGGTTGGCTGCTCTTGCCTGGGCTTGGCTCCAAGCTGCAGATAGAGTGTAGGCTTGTTCTGTGTGACTCTGTTCCTCCTTGTACAAACAGACTACCTGAGGGCATGTTTTTCTTATGGTGATGGCAGAAATACAAGAAGGAAACTCCAACTCTGAAAGCATATTTCAAGCCATTGCTCATATCATGTCCACGAATATTCCACTGACCAAAGCAAATCACATGACCATGAGTAACATCTGGTCTCTAGTGAGAGGAACTGTAGTACCACATGTCAGAGGTTGTGGATACAGGGAGGGGTGATGGATTGGGAACAATAATGCAATTTTTAATTTAGTGACCACACTGTGCAGCACTTTGTGCATTCTGGATTTTAAAAGGTTTTTATTATGTATTATATCAAGTCTACCACTGTATGAGTGGAAATTAAGACTTTATGTAGTTTTTATGTGTTGTAATATTTCTCTAAGTAAATCTCTCCTATACATAAATAAAAATGATTTAAAGGTATGTTAAAGTGTCAGTGCATATGGTTGATGTAGAATTTTGAGCCTTCATTTGAATTCTGATTTTCACTCTTTCTTCCCCTCCTATCTAGTACCTTCTTCTAGTACCTTTTGGGTTGTGCCTAAGTCAGCATCTTACATGAGATTTGATTGTCTAAGAAAATACACTCGATCCTCATTATTTGTGATTTCTGTATTTGCAAGCTCACCTACTTGCTAAAACTTTTTTGTAAACCCAAAATCAATACTCACAGCCCTTTCATGGTAACTTCCAGACATGCATCTGGCAGGTGGCAAAAAAGCATTTGAGCAAGGCGATGCTATACCTTCTTGTTTCAGTTCTCATGCTGTAATCAAGTGTCCTTTTGGAAGTCTATTTAGTGCTACATTTTTCTTATTTTTGTGCTTTTTGTTGGTGATCTTGCTGTTTAAAATGGCCCCCAGGGCTGAATTGCTGTAGTCCTGTCAAGTGTTACCTAAGTTCAAGAAAGTCTTTGATGTGCCTTATAGAGAAAATACATGTGTTAGATAAGCTTCATTCAGGAAAGAGTTATAGTGCTGTTAGCTATGAGTTCATTGTTAATGACTCAACTATATGTGTTAAATAAAAGATGTCCTTAAACACAAACATATATAAAACAAAGTTATGTATTGATTGGTTGACAAAAATGTGACCAGAGACTTGCAGCAATCTAATCCTGTATTTGATAATTCAGTGTTTGCAGAACTTTGTAGACCATAACTACTGTGAGTAATGAGAATTGACTGTAATCTATTTTAGGCGCTCTAGTTGAGCTATTGGAATAAATTAATACAGTGTGTTTCAAACTGCCCTCTGCTGAAGCCTAGTGAAATGCTTCTTAATCCTAATGAGGATCACAGTCTTATGCCTTTCCTTTTGTTTATTGACTGTTTATTGAGTGTCCAGTGTGTGTTAGATGATTCAAACAGCATTCAAATATAATTTAAACATAATGCTATATGCAATTATATTGTAGTGGTGGCTTGAATAGTGTTTTTTTTCCCCCACGTATTCCACTAGAGTTTCTCTCCCCTCATCTTAAAATCATTGCCCTAAGGATTCCACCAAAGATGTTGTTTTGAGGGTGATGGTGATAAGGAAATAAAGCAGATAGGGCTCCAGATCAATCTCCCTATCTTAAACTCAAATAGTTCTGTTTTTATCTGTTTTATTTGAAGCTTTTGGGAATCTAAAACTTTATTTAAACAATGGGTTTGTGGAAAGGAAAGCTTTAAAAACTCTTATTTAACTTATTCTTTTTTAGTTTATGGTTACAATTTTGCTTAAATAATATGAGGAAGAGAAGTTTTTGCCAGTTTCTAAGCTCTTAATGATTTCAGCTGCTCAGGGCTTCTTACGTTATAAAAAGACTTAAGACTTTGTGGATTTAGGTTTTAGCCAAGAAAATTTCAAGAAGAAAGAAATCTGGTTGGTTCTGCATCTGGTTGTTTCTGCAGTTTCAGAAATATATATATGTTTATATAAATATATATATATATTACATGTAGTAAGATTATTGGGAAAGTAGGATGAGGGTGGATAAACAAATCTATGTAGAAATGTAGGAAATTAAAATATTAAGTTAATTACCAATATGCAAGAAACAACCGTATATTGTAACTAAATATTATAACTCTCCCAATCTTGTCTAATATTATCTCTGCTTTGATTTCAAAATCATGGTTAATATTTACTCTCTCCATTTTCCAGAAGCAAATATAATTAACTATTTGTTTAGGAAACATTACTTGTAACTTAATTGTAGTCTTTGGCTTGAGTGATGGGTTTTAGAAATGCAAGAATTATTATTTGAAAGAAGCAGATTTCATTGGACACTTTTTCTTAATTTCTAAGCTTCTTTTCTGATTCCAAGAGTAATTATTAACTTGTGGCTTTACTGGAAAGTTCAACAAGTAGGACATTAAAGGAAACTATTAAATATATCTGATCTATTATTATAAAACATTATGTACTTCAAACATAAACAGGCCTTTCTAATTAGATTATTAAATTGTTATATCGTTAGATTTTTATCTCTAATCTTTGTGTCTTTGTGTGTATGTGTATATTTCTTTTTAATGTGTACCTATAGTGGTACAGAATTTTTTTTTCTGTTGCATACTGCAACACAATGCATTACATTACAGGGAGAGTATTCATATTTATACCTTTTAAAAATAGTTTATTGGGTTTCTAACTAATTCTTATTGACTATTAAAAATTTGGAAAATAAAAAAAGAAAAAATACTTATAACTCTACTACCCAAATATAATCACTATTAAGATGTCCGTTTCTGTATTTTTTCCTTTATGCATCTGAAAAACATTTTTTCTGATCACACCGGAACCTTTACATCATTTATTGTTTGGAGCCACATTTTACATGTTCTGCAGTCTTGGGATTGTATGCCAGTGCCTCAGGGCCTGTAGTGGGGTAGAATGAGAGGCCTTAGAGTGTGAGTGAGGGGCAGCAGGCCTCCTCCTTCGGCCAGAGAAGGTCCAATTTTGTCTGTTTTATGTGTTGGAGTTCTCTATAAGATAGCCTTTGAAAATCAGGTTCTGCTGTGTCTTTAAAATATGAAGGTCACTGATCTGGGGTTCATGGGATTTATTGGTTATATTATCTGGGAAAATGGGACCTTACTTCTTCAGATTTAAGTCATTAGGAAAGTAGGACAAGGATAAACAGGAATCAACCCTTAAACCATTCAAAAGCATGCTTTAAAAACTGTAGTTATATTGTCATCTAAACTTACTTATTCTAAACGAGAATGTTAGTACATTACTTCCAATCAGAGAATGTTTTTCTTTTTATCTGTTCTTTCTTTTTGACCGCGCCCTGCGGCATGTGGGATCTTAGTTCTCTACCACGGATCAAACCTGCGCCCCCTGCAGTGCAAGTGCGGAGTCTTAACCACTGGACCGCCAGGGAAGTCCCAGAGAGTGTTTTTCTCTATTACTTTAAACTCTTAGACACATAGTTTGCCTTCAGCCTTTTTCTTTTTCAACATTAAAACAGTTCTGTGCCATTTATTTCATAATTACTTGGCTAAAGTGGGAGGGGACAGGCTCAGGGGACACCAGAATTCTTGAATATTTTAGTGGGCCATCTCTCTGTGAGTATACTTTAATTATGGAGATTAGAAGCTTTATAAGGAATTCTGGGGAAAAGGTATTTTCAGATGCTGTATTTATATTTGAATAGTACGTGTAGTTATTCTGATATCCAGCCACTCGAGAAAATTGCCCTTATTATTTGGAGATGAAATATTTTAGTCATGTCCTTTTAATGGTAAATATTGTTTCTTAGGAGTAAAATATTGTAAACTGTGAATTCTAGGTATATTTTTATTTCCTTAAGCATTTGTAACTGATGGTTTTAACTGCAAATATAAACTCTAAAAAATGCAGTGATTTAAAGTACATTGTGTTTCTTTGCAGTTTCTGAATATTTCCAGAGCTTTTTATCTAATAGAAACCCCATAACACTGGTTTCTATCCTTTTGACATATCCCCATCATTTGGGGGGTACTTTCTTACATTCTGGCACAACAGAAGTTCCTGGCTCACCTTGTACTTTTCTGTTCTGATTTCTCTAGCATTCCATGGCTCTTTTGAATAGGGAATTCTATTTACAAATCAACATCTGGGCACTGGATATGTTCATTGCTGCTGAGGTGTTAATGCTTCTAGACAATTTCAGAAGACAGAGCTGGGGCTGGGAGGATAAACCAACCAATCAAAAAATAAACAAAGTATATTAAAAAATCATGGGTTCACCCTGATATATCTAATTCTAATCCAACTTCCTAGCCTTTCCCCATTCCATATTCGTATTTCACTTCTCCAGTGAGAAACTTGGCCTCCAGCATCACCAGTATATTTTCTCATTTCTTCAGTGGTATAGTCCATAGAAAGTAATTTCAGAATTGCTACACACACAGTCCTTGTAGGAAGAATTCTAAGAAGGCACCCAAGATTCCCTGCCCCTCCCCTTGGGTGTGGATGTGACCAATGACTATGATGAGATACTTCTGTGGTGAGGTTATATTGTCTGGCACAGTTGTCTTTAAGAAAGGAAAATTATCTTCAGTGCATCCTGCCTAATCAGATGAGCCCTTAAAAGGGATTGGGCTGTCCCTGGCAAAAAGGATTTTAAAATTCGAGGGATTTGACTCAAGGGTGATTCTCTGTTCAAGGCTTTGAAGATGCAAGCAGAACCTGAGTGATGAAGTTGGGTGCATAGCTATAGCCAAGGAGATTTCCAAGCAAAATGTTGAAAGTACCGCCTGGTTTCTTCTTGCTACTTATAATAAAATATGAGAGCAAAAAGGTAAACTGAGAGAAGTCTTGTTAAAAAGAAATGAGTACTAGATGATTTAGTTAATTTTGAACCTATCCAGATGGCAAAGAATGTTAAAATGAAGAAATTGCTTCTGAAAGTGTGGCATAGAGGAAAAAGCCCAGGGTGTGGCTATATAACCTTTTGCCAAAACCTCAGAAAGATCAAAAGGTCAGAATATTCAGTCACACTAAAGACTCTTTCAAGAAATGAAGCGTGTGCCTCACAGATTTTCTCAAACAAACCAGGTGACCTCTAGGAAGCTTAAGGAGGTTATTTCTTAGCCATTTCAGCAAGGGCTATGGTTAAAGAAGGGATTTCTTTTTCCCCTGTTCTTTTTTTTTTTTTTTAATTTTTATTGGAGTATAGTTGACTTACAATGTGTTAGTTTCAGATGTACAGCAAAGTGAATCAGTTGCACATATACATATATCCTCTCTTTTTTAGATTATTTTCCCATACAGGCCATTACAGAGTATTGAGTAGAGTTCCCTGGGTTATATAGTAGGTCCTTATTAGTTACCTATTTTATATATGGTAGTGTGTATATGTCAAGAAGAGATTGTTTTTGCAAAGATTTTGGGGCATGGCTTTGCCTAATTCAGATTCAACAAGAGAAAGGTTTTCATTTGCTGGCTTTGAAGGTGAAGGAATCCATGTGGCAAGGACACAGCCTCTAGATGCTGAGAGCAGCCCCCAGCTGACAGATACAGTGAAATAGGCATCTTAGTCCTGCACCCACAGGAAGTTGGATTCTGCCAGCAACCTGAATGAACTTGGAAACAAATGCTTCCCCAGAGCCTCCAGAAGGAAGCCCTACCGACATCCTGATTTTAGCCTATGAGACCCTGAGCAGAAAATTCAGACTTCTGGATTGGGACTGGACTTCTAACCCCCCAAACTGTTAGCTAATAAATTGGAGTTGTTTTAAACCCCTAAGTTGGTGGTAATTTGTTACACAGCAATAGAAAACTAACACGGTTCTGCAAATACCAAACATACTAAGTAATTATGAAAGTCCCTGAGGAGGTGGTAGTGATAGAGATCAGACATAAGAGCAGGAATTAGCTTTGAGTGGGAGGAGGGAATTTATTTACACTGGGAATGGAGGGATAAGGATGGGCTCATGTGCAGGTACGTTTATAGGTGGTGAGCCTTAGATAGGCAGTTGAAGGTATCACCATGTAGTCACAGGGTCATTTCCTAGTTTTGTGTTAGGAGGTGTTGGGATGAGGCCTCATGTAGGACAGTGAAGGCTTAGAATAGCTATTGATGGTGTGAGAGGAAAATTGCTGGAAGAGTTGTGGGAGCATTAATGACCACCAAATCTAAATTTGTAGATAGTCATTTGGCATATTTGTATGATATCCCTGAGTCTATTCATGAGCCCGAGGTGTTTGAATGTAGTACAATGATGATGAGGAGGGGGTTATTCCATAACAAAAGTTGTGCATTATAAGTACAGCAAAAGGACACTCAGGTTTACACTGAGTGATTGGTTGAAATTTAGGATGTTGAAAAGAAAGTTCTTGATTTCAGAAAAGGAACCATCTGTGGACAGAGTTAGCCATAGTTGGGGCTGCTGAAGTATCTTAGAAGAGGTCGTTGGAGTTGAGTAGATCAAAGAAGAATGAATCGATCTCTTTGATATCTTCAAATGGATTTTAAAATTGCTCAGGAATTAGAAAGATTTGGACTTCAGAGTCCTTGATTCCTAGAAGTAAATTACTAAGAGTGTGATGGATTACAACAGGGGTCAGCAGGATATAGCCTGTGGTCCAAATCCAGCCTGCAACCTGTGTTTTGTAAATAAAAGTTTTACTGAAACACAGCCATGCCCATTCATTTACTATTGTCCATGACTGCTTTTGTACTTACAGTGGTAGAATTTGGGTAGTTGCCTCAATGACCATGTGGCCCAGAAAGCCTAAAATAGTTACTATGTAGTCCATTAGAGAAGAAGTTTGCCACCTCCCAAAATCAAGCTATGAACGTTTTCTCCAGCAAAATATACCGACAGAAAATCTTGCTGGCAACTTCAGAAAGTTTGGTGATTCCTGAAAGCCCATGAATAGACTTTGGTTAAGAAGAACTTTTGGATTAAAGCTCAAGGTATATTCCCTGATGCATTTCATCTCTTCATAGGAGTTGTTTCTGTTAGTTAGCTCACCATATGCCAAAGACATGGGTACTTTCATTTTTGTGGGTCACAGAGCCTCACTTCATTCAGTGAGTACAAATGGTGCTGTGGCGAGGCGGCTGTTTTACAGCGTTTGTCATGAGGCTGCCGCGGGGGTATGGACGGACAAGTACTGATCAGCACACCTCTCTGTGTGTGTGCGCGCGCGCGCGCGTGTGTTAGAGGAAACCAATAGTCGTCATGGTTTGATAATGTCCTCTCTGTATGCAAAGTTTAGCATATTATGAGAAACAAATGGATGTTTCATTCTTTCTACTAGGCTCTTTCCAGTTAAGGCTGTTAAATAAATGAGGGAAACAAGTTTTTTTTTTCCAGGGGCGCCTGCCTATGTTTAGATAAAGGAGAAAGAGAGAAAACCTAGTTTATTTGATGAAAAAGTGTTTTAGTCACCGACTCTTCTTTAATAGGTGTCACTTTAAAAATTTTTCCACTAATGTTAGCCTTGGTACTGAATCTGTTTAGTTCCATTTAAGAATCCTTAGTTGAACTTCATTTTTTGTTATGACTAACTTTCGTCACTGTTTTAACACAAGGGTACTTAACATTCCCATTGCCTTTGTCATACTCTTGTCTTTACAAACAAGAAACATTCATAGTCTTTTAGATTTCTTCAGTTTAACTTACTATTTGTGTTCATATTCTGTGTATTCAACAACTAAGGTGACCACCTTTTATCATAGTGTTCTATGTAATAAGGATCATCTTCTTTTGGTCCTCTTAGAACTATCCTTTATATTTCAAGATGCTATTTCAACTCTAGTCAACAAATATCAGTAGAAGACCTGTTTTCTGGAGCCTGCCTTCAAGACCTGTATGGGCTGGGTCAGTTTTGGGGTTGTTGTTATGTCAAAGCATAGTAAGTGGGATTCTAAGAACTGGACTGAGCAGCACCCATTGTGCTGAGAATGGGTGAATCCCTGAGTCTGGGAGTGGGAGAGGAAGATGGTAAACTAGGAACTGACTGGGAGGTAAGCAGGCTCCACATTAGATTAAGAGGCCAGGCGGAGATGTCAGTGGAGGTGGAGCTGAGCTAAGCAGAGCGGGAGAATGAAGGTGTGGAGTAGTGTGCAAGATTGAGGAAGCCAAGGCAGTTTAGGATCTAGGTCCTTGAAGGTAGGGCATATCTTGGGATTATTGGGGTGTTCTTTCTGTTGCAAGTCATGAGCTGTTTTCCCAGAGGCAGATATTTAATGGGGTGAAACTAGATCAGGTACCTATTTACTGCTTGGTATTAGAAATTCTTTTTTTTTTCTTAAATAAGCAAAGACTGGCAAATTTCTATTTCGGAAAGAGCTTAATGGGATCCCTGACAGTCCTATGATTTTACTCTATGAGCCAGTTTAATTACTATCTTTTAGTACCTTAGGTGCACAGAATTGAGGGGAACCTAACTCACTTATCTGTTCATGGCGCCCACCCATCATGCCATTCATATCTGGTGGTCAGTTCTCATAATACTGTAACTCTCAGCAGTGTCTGACACAGTTGATTATTCTCTCCTTGAAACGTCTTCTTTACTGCCCCCTTTCCCTCTCACTGCACATCTGTTCCATTGGCAAAACATGTTTTACCTACAAAGCTTCATGAATAAAGCTGCTATTAACATTGGCATGTAGATAATTTTGAAATTGTGAATCCTTCAACTTTGTTCCTTCTTTTCATGATTATTTTTTAAAATTAATTAATTTATTTTTGGCTGCATTTGGTCTTCATTGCTGCGTGCAGGCTTTCTCTAGTTGCGGCAAGTGGGGGGCTACTCTTCATTGCGGTGCATGGGCTTCTCACTGCAGTGGCTTCTCTGGTTGCAGAGCACGGGCTCTAGGCACGCGAGCTTCAGTAGTTGTGGCACGTGGGCTCAGTAGTTGTGGCTCGCGGGCTCTAGAGCACAGGCTCAGTAGTTGTGGCACATGGGCTTAGTTGCTTTGTGGCATGTGGGATCTTCCCGGAGCAGGGCTCGAAACCGTGTCCCCTGCGTTGGCAGGCGGATTCCTAACCACTGCACCACCAGGAAGGTCCTCATGATTATTCTTAAATTAATATTTTTTGAAATAATAAAATAATAAGAATAAAAAACAATAAATAATCTTGAAATAATAAAATGATTCTTGAAATTTTTTGTTATTCTTTTATTTTCCATGTGAATTAGTTCTCTTTCATCTTAGAATGTCTTTATTTCACCTTCACTCCTGAAGTACATTTTCTGTACATTTAACTTGACAGTATTTTTCTCTCATTGCTTTAAAAGTATTGTTCCACTGTCTTCTGGCTTTCATTAGTTTGTTTTTTGTTTTCAGTTCATTTTGTTTGGCATTCACTGAGGTTCTTAGATCTGTAAGTTTACATTTTTCACCACTTTGGGGAAATTTTTAGCCATTATTTCTTCAAAAATTTTTTGCACCTATCTCTTCTTTCTGAATCTTATATAACATGAATACTAAATCTTTTGATATTGTCTAATATTATTGTCTCTGCTCATTTTTTCCCTATTCCTTTTTCTTCCTATGGTTTAGACTGAATTATTTCTATTGACCTGTCTTCAAGTTCACTGACTCTGTCCTCTGACGTATCCATTCTACTATTGGGCCCCTCCAGTGAATTTTTAATTTCCATTATTTTTCAGTACAACCATTTTAAAAAATTAGTCTGTTTTTCTTTGCTGAGCATGTCTATCTTTGTATTTGTTTCAAAAGTGTTTGCTTTCCCTTTTTGTATCATGATTGTAAACACTGATTTAAAGTAATTTTCTGAGAATTCTAACATCTGGGTCATCTTGTGGTTGGCATCTTTTGTCTTATTTCTTGAGAGCTGGTTAGATTTTCCTGGTTCTTTGTATGTTAAATTTTGGATTGTATCCTTGACACTTAGAATACTGTGTTATGAGATTCTGACTCCTGTCTAAACTTCTGGAGAATGCTAGAGGGTTTTTTTGCTTATGTGAATATGTGGTTTCTTTTAAGCTGACGGTCAGTCTGATTAGTTTTAGACTGTATGTCCTGACCTGACTTCTGTGAGCTGTTTTTACTTCCAGTATTGGTTTAATTTCCAAAGCCTTTATGCCTTTGTATGCTGTTCTGGTTTGTCTCATGTGTGTGTTACCCAGGAGTCTGTGTGGAACCTTGATGGTAGTCTGCACCATCTTGAGATCTCAGTGCTTTTCTTCAGTTGATTCTGACAGGTTTTACATATATGTACCTCAGGAGTGAGCTCAGGACTTTTTGTACAGATTTAGATGCTATTTTTCTCTAGCTTTCATATTCCTTAAGCCCATAATTTTCCCTTTACCCTCTGTTTTCAGAAGTTTTCTGTTCTGGTGTTCTTGCTGGAAAACCAGAGACTTACTCTTTTTGTGCTATGTAGCAGTTCCTATAACTGGGTATGCCTCTGGGCAAAGCTGCAATGGGATGGGGAAATCAAGTTTTACCTACCCCTCAGCAGCTGCTTCTATGAGTTGGTGGGAAAAGAGAGTGCTGCTAGTCTGTGTTGGCATTATCCCAATGTAAAGCATAGAGTATCAGAAGGTTTCTGTCCTACAAATGCTACTGTATGGTTGGAAGGCTTAGGCTTACTTTGTTGCTAATGTTGGCCTAGTAGAGGGCATGGAACATCAAAAGTGTTCTACCCCATTGAGGTTGCTGTCCTTGCTGCTTTTGGGTCAGGGGAGGAGACGCCTTGCCTCTTTGGTGCTGGCCTTTCCCTGGTGTAAGGTCAGGAGAGCCAACAGATATCCTCCCCGAAGGGCTTCTCCTGTCACCAGGGAGAGGGCAGTTACTGTTTTGTTGCTGGCAGTCATCTGCTGTGATCGCCTCACAGGACCACTGCAGCTGGTTGGGAGGATGAGAAGGGCCACCTCAGAGCCACTGCTTGCCTGGTGTGAAAAGGAGGCAGTCAGTAGTTCTTTGGCCTGTAAAGGCTACTTCCATGTCTGGTACCAGCACTGAGGGGAGACCGGCAGCTTTGTTCCTTGTGCTTGCCTGGCATAGGGTAGGTCAGGTCACAAGAGCTTTGTCTCCCAGGTCCTTCACTACTCTCCCTACCCACCACGCCTACCCTCTGGAGATTGCAGCCTTTTCTTGGAACCCCGTCTATCTGCTCTTGCTCTCAGTTGTCAATGTGGGCTGCCCCGGAGCCTATGTTGGGAAGTGAGAAGGCAGAAAACATCCCCCCAGGAAACTCATCACCTCACTGCTCCTCGGGACCTGGGTTCTGTATCCTTTTTGCTTGGTCTTATCTACTATTCAGTGTCTTCTGGCAGTAACTTTTAAAATTTTGTTCAGAACTTATTGTAATCAGATGGAGTGATAGGATGGAATGTGTATATTCCATCTGGAGTGAAACTGGAACCTCCTGCAAAATATATTTTAATTCACTGCAGTTGCCTGATAAAAATTATGAGTGAGGATTTCAGTACCTGTTCTTGCAGCAGAAGCTTACTCTACTTGATTTATGTGTAATGAGAATGCTGGAAAGGGTGAATGACACTTGATGTGAAATGCAGGAACAGTGCCCCCAAACCACGCTACAAACCTGGTTTGCTGATAAAATCGTGAGGGCCACTGCCAGACATTGAATGTCACAGCTTGTACCACTGCTACTGAAGAGCAGGGAACTCTGTCTTGCAGGAGATGCAGTACTGCTGTCCTGAAGGAGAGTCCTCAGGTCTGAATGTTGTGTCTCCCCCAAGTTCATATGTTGAAATCCTAACCCCAACGTGATGTTACTAGGAGGTGGTACCTTTAGGTAGTGATTAGGTCATGAAGGCAGGACTCTCATGAATGGGTTTAGTGCCCTTATGAAAGTGGACAGAGAAACTTCTCTTTCCCCTTCACCATGTGCGGTTATAGCAGAAAGACTGCATCTGTGAATTAGGAAGTTCGGACACTAAAACTGCCTTGATCTTGAACTTCCCAGCCTCCAGCACTATGAGAAATAAATGTTTGATGTTTATAAGCCACTCAGTTTATGGTATTTTTGTTGTAGCAGCCTGAATGGACTGAGATAGAAAGAGGGTATCCTCATTGTCTTTGAGCCACAGCTCAAAATGAATGTTGTGGCAGGAGCTCAATTGCATTTCCTGTGTCGTATCTGTAAGGGAGGCTGGCAAAGTTGGCACCTGACTTTTTGCTTCTCTATGAGTGGTAGCCTCTGTCTTCTACGAAGAGTCATTTCTGGGGTGAATTCCCTAAACACAGAATGAGGTTCATGTTCTCCATGGCCAGAAAGAATGACACGTATTTATACAGTCACCCCATTCACACAGTTGCTCAGATCACAGGCATTGGCTTCATCTGTTATTATAGCCCAGATCCAATTCTTTAGGGAATCCTATTGTCTCTGTCTTTAAAATGTATCCCAAATCTTCTCACTTCTGAACACTTTTTTGCTGTTCCCTAGTCCAGGCCACTGTCAATTTTCACATGAACCACATCAATATCTTCCCAGTTGACCCTCTTAATTCCTATTTTGTTTTTGCAGCAGACTTTTCTTCACAGAGCAGCCAGAATATATTTTTTAAAGTATTTATTTTCATGTAATTTCAAATTTACAGAAAAGTTGTAAAATCAGTACACAGCTTCTTTATACCCCTTTTTCAGATTTACCAATTGCTAACATTTCACCCCATTGCTTTATCTCCCCCTCATCTCTTCCTCCCTTCCTCCCCCGACTAATATACACTCTCCCTCCTTTCCTCCCACCTCACTTATATACCCCCCCATACACTCACACGCATATGTATACGCACATACATAAAAATTATGTATGTGTGTTTAATTTCCCCCAGCTTTTGAAAACAAGTTGCAAACATCATGCTCCTTTGCTCTTAAATTCTTTAGTGTGGTGTTCCTAATAACATTACATTTTTTTATATAACCATGAATTTAATGTTGATAAAATACTATTTAATCCATAGTCAGTAGTTTCATCAGTTATCTTAATGATCTTGTCCCTAATTATTTTCTCACCAGTTCAATCATCATGCCTTTTTGTCTCCTTTAATTCGGAATAGTTCCTCTGCTCCCCTGCCCCTTTTTCACTTTGATATTTTTGAAGACTGTAAGCCAGTTGTTTTGTAAAATGTAGAATTTGATTTTGCCTGTTTTTTTTCATAATTAGAGTCAGGTATGCATTTCTAGAAAGATTGACCCACAAATGATATTGTACCCTCACTTCCTCATATCAGAAAGTACATGATGTCAGTTGCATCCCAGTATTGATGATGTAAACTTGGATCACTTGTTAAGATGGAGCCTACCAGATTTCTTCTTCACTATAAAGTTACCATTATCTCTTTGTCATTATTAAGCCATTTGCAGGGAGATTTTGAGACCATGCAATTACCCTGTGTGTTACCAGACTTTCCTCCATTAGTTTTAGCATCCGTTGATGGTTCTTGTCTGAATCAGGTATTACTGTCATGATTGCAAACTGATGATTTTTCTAACTCTATAATTTATCTTATATTTATTAGTATTCTGTAAGGAAGAGCTTTCTCTTATTTACTTTTTTATTATATTAATATGCATTCAAGGGTTCTTATTTTAGTCAGTGGTTTATAATCCATTACTTTATTTATTTTGATGCCCTAATTGTCCCAGGTTTAGCTGGTGGAAGCCTCTCCAACCTGCATTTTATCGTTTTTAGCATATCCCTGTCATTTTTGCAACACTTTCTTATTATTTTAACATAACCAAATATTCTGTGTTCATCTTGTACTTTTCCTACCTCAGCTCCCAAAACAATCATTTCTCCAAGGAGCCCTGGTTCCTTTAGTGGAGAACGATATTTAGAAACCAGGATATCTGTGCTATGTTTGCTGAGGTGTCATTGTTTCTAGACATTTGCAGCATATAAAGCTAGAGAATAATTTACAAATGTACATTTACCCTTAAATTTACATCTACCTATTAAAAACCATGAGTTCATATTGATATCCCCAGTTTCAAACACCACAAAGTTCGTTCTAGTCTTCCCCTTTTCCACTTTAGTAACTCCCTTCTCCAACAGTGAGAAACTCGACTCCCATTATCTTCAACATATTTCCTCAAATATTGTTTAAATCTTCATTGTATTGAAAGCAGTTTCCGAATTGTTAACGCATACCATTGCAAAAAACGACGCAGACATATTAACTGGAATGCAGTATTTATTTACCGTTCTTTTGGTCTTTAGACTGGGAGTATATATTAGTAGTTTCCTAGGACTACTGTAACAGATGACCACACACTTGGTAGCTTAAAACAACGGAAATTTTTTCTTCCACAATTTTGGAGGCCAGAAGTCTGAAATCAAGGTATTGGCATGGCCACGCTCCCCGCAACGGCTCTGGAGGAATTGTTCCTCGCCTCTTCTAGCCTTTGGTGACTCTAGGCATCCTTGTGGCTGTGAAACTCCAGTCTCTGCTTCCATCTTCACAGAGCCTTTCCTCTTTGTGTCTTCTCCTCTTCTGTCTCTTACAAGGATACTTGAGGATACTTGTTATCAAATTTAGGGCTGACCCAGATAATTCAGAGTGACCTTATCTTGAGATGCTTAATTATATCTGAAAATATTCTTTTTCCAAATAAGGACCATTCACAGGTTCCAGTGATTAGGACGTGGACATATCTTTTGAGGGGGGGCACCGTTCAACCCACTACGGGGTGTATAGTTACTTGGGTTACTATCTGCTGTTTATTTTTTCAGTGTATTTGTTATTCATTTGAAATACAGTAGGGTTCATTTGTTTCGGTTTATATTGTTTTAGGTTTTTTCCCATCCTTATTTGTTTATTTATGAATATGTAAAACATTAACACAGGGTCAAGAATCAAATAAGAAGTTAATAGATATAGCACTACTATAGATATAGAATTACGGTGACTATTATCCAGGAAATGGACAGGTACTCTGGTAGAGAAGAACGGAATGGGCCATATTCACTTAGATAGAGGGCCAGGCAGTACTCATTTGAATAAGTAGCATGTAAGCTGAGATTGAAAGAGTGAGAAGAAGCCAGTCACCTAAAAGTGGAAAAAGGGCTTTCCAGCAGATGGAAAAGCATGTGTAAAGGCCCTGATGTGGGGAAAGAGTCACATGTATGGGAGGAAATGAAAGAAGACCAGGGAGGTGTGTGCATTCTGGGCAAGAAGGAGCACAAAGTTAGGGAGGTTGTAAAGAAAGCAGGGGCTGGAAGATGTAAGCTTTTGTACACTGTGCAAAGACGTTGGAAGGCCAGTGGAGGATAAAAAGCAGTGGCGTTTTTAGAAGTATATTTTTAAAGGACGATATTGATTGCTTTTTGGGGGGGGGTTACCTTAAACTTTATTTTTTTTATTTTTGTATTTTATTTTATTTTTTTTATACAGCAGGTTCTTATTTGTTATCTATTTTATACATATTAGCGTATATATGTCAATCCCAATCTCCCAGTTCATCCCCGCCCGCCCCCACCCCCCACTTTCCCCCCTTGGTGCCCCTATGTTTGTCCTCTAAATTTGTGTCTCTATTTTATTGATTGCTTTGTGGAGCACATTACACAAGAGTAAAAGTAGAGAGACTAGTCACAGGCCTGTCACAGTACATAATAACTGATGTAGAGACACGAGATAATGTTGGTTCATATAAGAGCTGTAGTAGTGAAAAAGGAGAAAAGTGGATAGATTTGAGATGTGTTTTGTGTTGAACTGACAGGACTAGTTAGTGGATTGAATCTGGGTGGGTAGAGAGAAGAGAGTTTAGGGGTTATTGGAGTCTTTAAGGATTACTTCCACGTTTGTAGCTTTAGCAACTAGGAAAGAAGTTTATTGCAAATAAAATGGGCAGTAAGAATCAAGATTTCCCTATTGGGCCTATTATGTTTGAAATGCTTATGACATGCAAATGGAAATGTCAATCAAGTTGATAGGTGAATATACAAGTCTTGAGCTCGGGAGAGGAAAGTGGAATCTCAAACTTCCTATCTACTCCCTCCAGGCAGTACTTCAGTCCATTCTTTCCTACTGCAGGAAGAGATTCCAGATCTCTGGTCCCTATTTGTACCTTTTTAACATGAACAGAATGTCAGGAGTTGGCCAGATACTATTGGAGGCATTGTGAGAAGCTGGGACTAGAGATGGGTCTCCAGGCCCATGTGTGGGTACTCCAGTTCCAATTCAGTCTTTCCAGAGAGCTACAGTTATTTTACTTCTAAGTCATTTAAATATGCACATTTTACTACTTTTAGTTTAGCTTTATTCTGGACCCTTTCAGAATAAGTGGCCTTGTCATTATTATACTAAAAAATATTAGGTTCTTTTCTGCCCCATCTGAACCTGACTTAGAGTATGAGACCACTATAACTTACTTTGCTACCTAGGAGGGAATTGTGTGTGTGTGTATGTGTGTGTTTATGTTTGAAATATATACTCTGTGATTGATTTGGTATGTATGTCAGTTTTTATACCAACATCACAGTGTTTTAATTGCAGTGTTTGTGCGGAGCCAGAGGAATCAGGATCCCTGACTTCAGGCTATACTACAAAGCTACAGTAATCAAGACAGTATGGTACTGGCACAAAAACACAAATATAGATCAGTGAAACAGGATGGAAAGCCCAGAGATAAACCCACACACATACGGTCATTTAATCTTTGACAAAGGAGGCAAGAATATACAAAGGAGAAAATTCAGCCTCTTCAATAAGTGGTGCTGGGAAAGCTGGACAGCTACATGTAAAAGAATGAAATTAGAATGCTTCCTAACACCATACACAAAAATAAACTCAAAATGGATTAAAAACCTAAATGTAAGGCCAGACACTATCAAACTCTTAGAGGAAAACATAGGCAGAACACTCTATGACATAAATCACAGCAAGATCCTTTTTGACCCGCCTCCTAGATAATGGAAACAAAAAATAAAATAAACAAATGTGACCTAATGAAACTTAAAAGCTTTTGCACAGGGCTTCCCTGGTGGTGCAGTGGGTGAGAGTCCACCTGCCGATGCAGGGGACACAGGTTCGTGCCCCGGTCCAGGAAGATCCCACATGCTGCAGAGTGGCTGGTCCCATGAGCCATGACCGCTGAGCCTGCGCATCCAGAGCCTGTGCTCCATAATGGGAGAGGCCACAATGGTGAGAGGCCCGTGTATTGCAAAAAAAAACGTTTGCACAGCAAAGGAAACCATAAACAAGACGAAAAGACAACCCTTTGAATGGGAGAAAGTATTTGCAAATGAAGCAACTGACAAAGGATTAATCTCCAAAATATACAAGTAGCTTATGCAGCTCAATATCAAAAACATCCAAACAACCCAATCCAAAAATGGGTGGAAGACAGCAATTCCACTACTGGGCATACACCCTGATAAAGCCATAACTCAAAAAGAGTCATGTACCACAATGTTCATTGCAGCTCTATTTACAATAGCCAGGACATGGAAGCAACCTAAGTGTCCATCAACAGATGAATGGATAAAGAAGATGTGGCACATACATACAATGGAATATTACTCAGCCATAAAAAGAAATGAAATTGAGTTATTTGTAGTGAGGTGGATGGACCTAGAGTCTGTCATACAGAGTGAAGTAAGTCAGAAAGAGAAAAACAAATACCGTATGCTAACACATATATATGGAATCTAAAAAAAAAAAAAAGTAGTTCTGAAGAAGTTACGGGCAGGATGGGAATAAAGGCACAGACCTACCAGAGAATGGACTTGAGGACACGGGGAGGGGGAAGGGTAAGGTGGCATGAAGTGAGAGAGTGGCATGGACATGTATACACTACTAAATGTAAAATAGCTAGCTAGTGGGAAGTAACCGCATAGCACAGGGAGATCAGCTCAGTGCTTTGTGACCACCTAGAGGGGTGGGATAGGGAGGGTGGGAGGGAGGGGGACTAAGAGGGAGGAGATATGGGAACATATGTATATGTATAACTGATTCACTTTGTTATAAAGGAGAAACTAACACACCATTGTAAAGCAATTATACTCCAATAAAGATGTTAAAAAAATAAAAATAAAATTAAAAAAAAAGGGCAGAAGACCTAAATAGACATTTCTCCAAAGAAGACATACAGATTGCCAACAAACACATGAAAGGATGCTCAGCATCACTAATCCGTAGAGAAATGCAAATCAAAACCACAAGGAGGTATCACCTCACACTGGTCAGAATGGCCATCATCAAAAAATCTACAAACAGTAAATGCTGGAGAGGGTGTGGAGAAAAGGGAACCCTCTTGCACTGTTGGTGAGAATGTAAATTGGTACAGCCACTATGGAGAACAGTATGGAGGTTCCTTAAAAAACCAAAAATAGAACTACTGTATGACCCAACAATCCCACTACTGGGCATATACCCTGAGAAAACCATATTTCAAAAAGATACATGCCACAATGTTCATTGAAGCACTATTTACCATAGCCAGAATATGGAAGCAACCTAAACGTCCATCGACAGATGAATGAATAAAGAAGAGGTGGCACATGTATACAGTGGAATATTACTCAGCCATAAAAAGGAACTAAATTGGGTTATTTGTAGTGAGGTGGATGGACCTAGAGACTGTCACACAGTGAAGTAAGTCAGAAAGAGAAAAACAAATACCGTATGCTAATGCACATATATGGAATCTAAAAAACTGGTCCTGATGAACCTACTGGCAGGGCAGGAATAAAGATACAGATGTAGAGAACAGACTTGAGGACACGGTGGGGGAAGGGGAAGCTGGGATGAAGTGAGAGAGTGGCATGGACATATATACACTACCAAATGTAAAATAGATGGCTAATGGGAAGCAGCCGCATAGCACAGGGAGATCAGCTGGGTGCTTTGTGACCACCTAGAGGGGTGGGATAGGGAGGCTCAAGAGGGAGGGGATATGGGGATATATGTATACATATAGCTGAGTCACTTTGTTGTACAGCAGAAACTAACACAACATTGTAAAGCAATTATACTCCAATAAAGATAAAAATAAATAAATAAAATATTTGCAGTGTTTTTGTATTATGCTCCATCCTGAGTAGGGCTAATCTTCCTGAATCATTTTAAAGATGTTTCTATTTTCTCACATATTTATTCTTACAGATGTATTGTAGAATTAAGATTGTTGACACATTTTAAAGAATGGATTTTTTTTTCCCCATCCTCTTGCTTTTGCCTTGGTTAGTTGTAAGTACTTTCTATTCTCCTTAATTCTTTTCCACTGATTTTTTTTCCCCATTGTCTTATTGTGGTTTTTCTTTTTACTTCGTTCCTGAAGAGAGGTTGTCATTTCCCCCACTCTTTCTTTTTAAGCACCTGTTATATGTAAGCACTGTACTAATTCCTGGGCAGGAGGGGTTACATGGTGAATTAAAATTAAAATAAACAAAGTGAAATAAACAAAGCATATTATGAAATAAAACTGAAATAACAATAATATCAGTTTGTAATTAAAATAGTGTGCCTTGGGGAGGACTAAAAAGTTTTACTTTTAAGCGTACTATGTCAGCTTTTGGTCAGTTTGTTTATTTTTACATTTTTAAAAGAATTTTTTCCTTTTTTTTTTTTTTTAAGGGTCATACAGCAATGCTTCATACTGGCTCATGGCATCCCAAAATAAAGGGAGAATTTATGACTTGCTCAAATGATGCGTGAGTATTGTTGATAATTCATCTAATACATTCACATATTTCAGTATTTTCTTTAACCTTTATATTGTAGCAATCTTGCCAGTAAAGTAAGAGATAGAATATTAGTAATCCTGATGTTTATATAGTCTTGTTCTCAACTTTACCTTGAATTTAGCTGGCCTTATAAGGTTTGCTTAAATAAATATGGAAGCTATAGAAATGAGAGCTGGAAGAAATTCAAGTGGTGTTTATTAGGGGGCATAATGGATCAGATTGATGTTGTTAAGTGGACTCAAATGACTTTAAACTTTGTTACTTTTTATAGTAAAGGCTGATTTCCATCTGAATCTAATAGCTTATATAAATTTGTTTTTTAAATGGTTTTTTGGAAGTAACAACTGAAAAAATTGATTTAATGTTTATTCAGATTCTTTTTTCAAAAAATTAGTTAATTAATTTGGCTGTGTTGAGTCTTTGTTGTTGCATGCAGGTTTTCTCTAGTTGCGGTGAGCAGGGCCTACTCTTCATTGCAGTGTGAGGACTTCTCAATGCGGTGGCTTCTCTTGTTGCGGGGCACGGGCTCTAGGCGCATGGGCTTCAGTAGCTGTGGCGGGCGGGCTCAGTAGTTGTGGCTCGTGGGCTCTATAGAGTGCAGGCTCAGTAGTTGTAGTGCACGGGCTTCATTGCTCTGTGGAATGTAGGATCTTCCCGGACCAGGGCCCGAACCTGTGTACCCTGCATTGGCAGGTGGATTCTTAACTACTGCCCACCAGGGAAGTCCCTATTCAGATTCTTTTGCATTATATTTGTTGGCTTAGGATTCAAGAGTATTACAGGGAATATTTGAGCAGCTTTTTCCTGAGTTGTTATATTGTATGATTCATTTTTAGTATTAAGAGTAGTTCGCAAGAATAAGTTATTTGTAATATTACAGAGAAACTTACAATGAAAAATCTTATAAATGAAAATATACAGATGATATTACTTGGGTGAAACACATATTTTATTTATTTTTAATAGATCTTTATTGGAGTATAATTGTTTCACAATACCATGTTAGTTTCTGTTGCACAACAAAACGAATCAGCCATATGCATACACATGTCCCCATATCCCTTCCCCCTTGATCCTCCCTCGCATCCTCCCTATCCCACCCCTCTAGGTCATTGCAGAGCACTGAACAGATCTCCCTGGGCTACGCTGCTGCTTCTCAACAGCCAGCTATTTCACATTTGGTAGTGTATATATGTCGATGCTACTCTCACTTCACCCCAGCTTCGCCCCCCCATTCCATGTCATCAAGTCCATTCTCTATGTCTACCTCTTTATTCCTGCCCTGGAACTAGGTTCATCAGTACCATTTTTTTTTTTTCAGATTCCATATATATGCGTTAGCATACAGTATTTGATTTTCTCTTTCTGACTTACTTAACTCTTTATGACAGACTGTAAGTCCATCCACCTCACTACAAATAACTCAATTTCGTTTCCTTTTATGGCTGAGTAATATTCCATTGTATATATGTGCCACATCTTCTTCATCCATTCATCTGTCGATGGACACTTAGGTTGCTTCCATGTCCTGGCTATTGTGAAAAGAGCTGCAGTGAACATTGTGGTACATTACTCTTTGAATTATGGTTTTCTCAGGGTATATGCCCAGTAGTGGGATTGCTGGGTCGTATGGTAGTTCTATTTTTGGTTTTTTAAGGAACCTCTGTACTGTTCTCCATAGTGGCTGTATCAATTTACATTCCCACCAACAGTGCAAGAGGATTCCCTTTTCTCCACACCCTCTCCAGCATTTATTGTTTGTAGATTTTTTTGAGGATAGCCATTCTGACTGGTGTGAGGTGATACCTCATTGTGGTTTTGACTTGCATTTCTCTCATGATTAGTGATGTTGAGCATCCTTTCATGGGTTTGTTGGAAACCTGTATGTATTCTTTGGAGAAATGTCTATTTAGGTCTTCTGCCCATTTTTGGATTGGGTTGTTTGTTTTTTTGATATTGAGCTGCATGAGCTGCTTGTATATTTCAGAGATTAATCCTTTGTCAGTTGCTTCATTTGCAAATACTTTCTCCCATTCTGAGGGTTGTCTTTTCGTCTTGTTTATGGTTTCCTTTGCTGTGCAAAAGCTTTTAAGTTTCATTAGGTCGCATTTGTTTATTTTTGTTTTTATTTCCATTTCTCTAGGAGGTGGGTCAAAAGGATCTTGCTGTGATTTATGTCATAGAGTGTTCTGCCTATGTTTTCCTCTAAGAGTTTGATAGTGTCTGGCCTTACATTTAGGTCTTTAATCCATTTTGAAGTTCATTTTTGTGTGTGGTGTTAGGAAGCATTCTAATTTCATTCTTTTACATGTAGCTGTCCAGTTTGCCCAGCACCACTTATTGAAGAGGCTGTCTTTTCTCCATTGTATTCTCTTGCCTCCTTTATCAAAGATAAGGTGACCATATGTGTGTGGGTTTACCTCTGGGCTTTCTATCCTGTTGCATTGATCTATATGTCTGTTTTTGTGTCAGTACCATACTGTCCTGGTTACTGTAGCTTTGTAGTAAACTCTGAAGTCCGGAAGCCTGATTCCTGCAGCTCTGTTTTTCTTTCTCAAGATTGCTTTGGCTATTCGGGATCTTTTGTGGTTCCATACAAATTGTGAAATTTTTTGTTGTGGTTCTGTGAAAAATGCCATTGGTTGTTTGATAGGGATTGCATTGAATCTGTACACTGCTTTGGGTAGTAGAGTCATTTTCACAGTTTTGATTCTTCCAATCCAGGAACATGGTATATCTCTCCATCTTTGTATCATCTTTAATTTCTTTCATCAGTGTCTTATAGTTTTCTTCATACGGGTCTTTTGTCTCCTTAGTTAGGTTTATTCCTAGGTATTTTATTCTTTTGGTTGCAGTGGTAAATGGGAGTGTTTTCTTAATTTCACTTTCAGATTTTTCATCATTAGTGTATAGGAATGCTACAGATTTCTGTGCATTGATTTTGTATCCTGCTACTTTACCAGATTCATTGATTAGCTCTAGTGGTTTTCTGGTAGCATCTTTAGGCTTCTCTATGTATAGTATCATGTCATCTGCAAACAGCGACAGTTTTACTTCTTCTTTTCCGATTTGGTTTCCTTTTATTTCTTTTTCTTCTCTGATTGCTGTGGCTAAAACTTCCAAAACTATGTTGAATAATAGTGGTGAGAGTGGGCAAACTTGTCTTGTTCCTGATCCTAGTGGAAACGGTTTCTGTTTTTCACCATGGAGAACAATGTTGGCTGTGGGTTTGTCATATATGGACTTTATTATGTTGAAGTAAGTTCCCTCTATGCCTACTTTCTGGAGAATTTTTATCATAAATGGGTGTTGCATTTTGTCGAATGCTTTTTCTGCATCTGTGAGATTACTGTATGGTTTTTATCCTTCAATTTGTTAATATGGTATATCACATTGATTGATTTGCCTATATTGAAGAATCCTTGCCTTCCTGGGATAAACCCCAGTTGATCATGGTGTATGATCCTTTTAATGTGCTGTTGGATTCTGTTTGCTGGTATTTTGTTGAGGATTTTTGCATCTGTGTTCATCAGTGATATTGGCCTGTAGTTTTCTTGTTTTGTGACATCTTTGTCTGGTTTGGGTATCAGGGTGATGGTGGCCTCGTTGAATGAGTTTGGGAGTGTTCCTCCCTCTGCTATAGTTTGGAAGAGTTTGAGAAGGCTAGGTGCTAGCTCTTCTGTAAGTGTTTGATAGAATTCGCCTGAGAAGCCATTTGGTCCTGGGCTTTTGTTTGTTGGAAGATTTTTAATCACAGTTTTAATTTCAGTGCTTGTGATTGGTCAGTTTATATTTTCTATTTCTTCGTGGTTCAGTCTCAGAAGGTTGTGCTTTTCTAAGAATTTGTCCACTTCTTCCAGGTTGTGCATTTTATTGGCATATAGTTGCTTGTAGTAATTTCTCAGGATCCTTTGTATTTCTGCAGTGTCAGTTGTTACTTCTTTTTTTATTTCTAATTCTGTTGATTTGAGTCTTCTCCCTTTTTTTCTTGATGTGTCTGGCTAATGGTTTATCAATTTTGTTTACCTTCTCAAAGTACCAAGTTTCAGTTTTACTGATCTTTGCTATTGTTTCCTTCATTTCTTTTTCATTTATTTCTGGTCTGATCTTTATGATTTCTTTCCTTCTGCTGACTATTGGTTTTTTTTTTATTGTTGTTGTTCTCTCTCTAATTGCTTTAGGTGTAAGGTTAGGTTGTTTATTTGAGGTGTTTCTTGTTTCTTGAGATAGAATTGTATTGCTATAACTTTCCCTCTTAGAACTGCATCCCATAGGTTTTGGGTCATCGTGTTTTTGTTGTTATTTGTTTCTAGGTATCTTTTGATTTCCTCTTTGATTTCTTCTGTAATCTCTTGGTTATTTAGCAGCATATTGGGTAACCTCTGTGTGTGTATTTTTTACAGTTTTTTTCCTTTAATTGATATCTAGTCTCATAGCATTGTGGTCGGAAAAGTTACTTGATACCATTTTAGTTTCCTTAAATGTACCAAGGCTTGATTTGTGACCCAAGATATGATCTGTCCTGGACAACATTGGTACAGTTTGTGTCAGAGAATGCTTTGCCTGTGTTCTATTCTAGGAGTTTTATCATGTCTTGCTTATATTTAAGTCTTTAATCCATTTTGAGTTTATTTTTGTGTATGGTGTATGGGAATATTCTAACTTTATTGATTTACATGAGGCTGTCCAGCTTTCCCAATACCACTTGCTGAAGAGACTGTGTTTTCTTCATTGTGTATTCTTGCCTCCTTTGTCGAAGATTAGTTGACCGTAGGTGTGTAGATTTATTTCTGGGCTCTCTAATCTGTTCCATTGATCTATATGTCTGTTTTTGTGCCAGTACCATGATGTAGCTTTATAGTATTGTCTGAAGTCTGGGAGGGTTATGCCTCCAGGTTTGTTCTTTTTCCTCAGTATTGCTTTGTATTCCTGCTGTTTTAAGCTGTTAAATTTTAAAAATGTTTTGTTATGCACCAGTTGTTAACTGACACAGATGATATTATTGCTTCATGTTATGTGGAATCATGGTTATACAGAAGAATGTGTTTGTTCTTAGAAGATACCAGCTAGTGAATTTAGGTGTGAAGTATCATGAGATATGCAACTTACTTTTAAATGGTATAACAAAAATAAAAAGTGCATTTGTGTATATTTTTGTGCGTGTGTGTATGAATATATGTATGGAAAGAGAGAGACTGAGAATATAGATGTGACAAAATGAATGTTAGTGTATATGGTGTTTATTGGAAAAGGTATATGGGTGTTTATTGTACTATTGTTTTAACTTTTTTGTAGCTTTGAACCTTTTCCAAATAAAAAGTTGGGAGGATCTTCTTAATATTAGCTTATGTGGAAGTCATCCATTCCACCCCCAATCTAAAAGTTGAATATAAGATGCGTAAAAAGGGTAGTGGGGATTATAGTTTGTTGTACTCCACTTAAGTTTTTTCTTGGACATTTTCTCAGTGTATTTTAATTTTCTGCATATCAGTGCTGATTAAACTGTGAGAACCTAGTGATTAGGGATTGTAGCAGGATTTCCTAAGCTTGTTCCTAGTAATGCTAGTACCTGTAGGGTGTCCATGGAGAAAGGGTTCCTTTGTCTTTCCCTTGGAGAGTTATAGTGCCAAGGACTAGAGATCCTGAGAAATATACTAACGAAAGAAAACAGCATTTTCTGGGCTTCCCTGGTGGCGCAATGGTTAAGAATCTGCCTGCCAATGCAAGAGACACGGGTTTGAGCCCTGGCCCGCGAAGATCCCACATGCTGTGGAGCAGCTAAGCCTGTGGACCACAACTACTGAGCCTGAGCTCTAGAGCCCACAAGCCACAACTACTAAAGCCTGCTTGCCTAGAGCCTGTGCTCTGCAACAAGAGAAGCCACCGCAATGAGCAACCCGCGCACCACAAGGAAGAGTAGCCCCCGCTCACCACAACTAGCAAAAGTCCACACGCAACAATGAAGACCCCACACAGCCAAAAATAAATAAGTAAATTTAGTAAAAAAAAAAAAAAAAAAAAGAACTGAAAAAGCTGTAAAATTGGCCTACACATGTGAAGACTTTCTGAGGCATGTTATACCATGGTGTAGTAATGTATAAATTATGAAAATGTTAAATTATATTCAAAGCACCTAGAAATAAAAGGAAGCTAATATATTTTTTAAGTTTCTCCCAAAAATATTTAAATAGAAAAAAAACCCTTTAGGCTATAGAAAAGTTTAATTTTCTGAGATCCATTTGTGTAAATCATCATTCCTTGGAGAATTTTATAATTATATTTACATACGTTGTTGATTATTAAAATCAAGTCAAATATGCCTAGCAGCCTTCCAGCAAAAGCCTGTAAAACTCAGTGGTAAATTGGCTGCTCAAGGTCATGATGAGTGGTGGAGCACCCAAGTTCCTCTTGGTCTGGAAAGTGCATGCTCTTTCTATTATGCCATGCCAGAATTCGCCAAGAATTTTAATTGGTATTGTGCATCTTTATAAGCTGCAACGAAATAAAAAAAGATTTATAATTTACTGAATCCCACCATGAAAAGCATTTACTGGTGACAACCTTCATTTCCCAAAGTATATTCCTGGGAGCACTAGGCACAGAGTGTAAATGATGTTGTTGGCTGTAGGAGAGAGAGGGAGTTGTATCACTATGGCTGGAAAATGCTGTTTTCTTTTTTTAAAATATATAAATTTATTTATTTTTGGCTGTGTTGGCTCTTCGTTGCTGCACGCAGGCTTTCTCTAGTTGTGGTGAGCAGGGGCTACTCTTTGTTGCAGTATGCAGGCTTCTCATTGTCGTGGCTTCTCTTGTTGCGGAGCACGGGCTCTAGGCGCACAGGCTTCAGTAGTTGTGGCACATGGGCTTTGTTGTTCCGCAGCATGTGGGATCTTCCTGGACCAGGGCTCGAATCCGTGTCCCCTTCATTGGCAGGCAGATTCTTAACCACTGAGCCACCAGGGAAGTCCCAAGTTTTACTTTTTAAATAACATTAATTTTTGCCATCTCTGGCAGCTAGGAGACTTTTTCTTGCTTACTTTCTGATTCTGGGCAGAGTTTTATACTGTCCATGCTGCCACATAAGTAATGGTTCTTTTTGGGTGATCCCATTATAGAAACAAAGTGTCTGTTTTCAGATTTTAACTAAAGTTATTGTGGTGATCATTTTGCAGTAGGTACAGATATTGAATCATTGTGTTGTACACTTGAAACTAATATAATGTTATATGTCAGTTATACCTCAATTAAAAAAGAAAATATACTGTTTAGATCTTGTTTTTACACTATCTGACATTGCTTTTATCTAACTTATTTCTTTGATCCTTTTATCTAATTCTAATTATTCTAATTATACCAGCATTTGTAAAATTAATAGCTTTTATTTTATTTTCACTGTGTGGGTAATTAAAAATATGTCTATATATTTTAAAGCATTTGTTATAGAAATTTTACATGAAACAATAACTTCTTTGAACGATTAATGGGATTTAGGGTTTAGCTGTCAGTAGAACCTAAATGCCAAAAATGTTCCTATTCATACTTTCTGATTGTGGTGAAATATGCTTATAATAAAAGACATAATTTACTCAGACACTTTTTAAAGCTCTTTTTCTTCATGAGTTCTGAGAGTAATGAGAATCTATTCTGAAATTACTGCTGTAATTGAGATGTGCACATTTTGGTGTTAGTTTGATTTAGCTTCTGTTGACAAGCTTTTTCTGTAGGCTTGAATGGAAAAAATGCAAATCTTTTAATTTTATCATAAATTCATTTGGTTCATATAAATTCATTCCTTTCAAAATAGTTTCCTTTTACTCAGCTCTATTTTATTTCTATTTATATTGAGAAAACACACAGTAGGTAAAAAGTCTGTAAGATTTTAAAATAATAATAATAGCTCACTGCAGAGCTAGCTACCAGGACAAATTCTTTAAAAGGTTAGGTTTAGAACTTAAAATTAGGGTTTATGATTGTGGTTGGGCTCTAAATATCACCATTCACCATTTTATGTGGATTAATTTGTTACACAGACTGTGGTTGGATTTTTGTTGTTTGTAATCAATTGTATTTTAAACGGAAGATGTCAGTGTTCTCAATTCCTATCATGAAACATAATACAATGAAACACAAAATCCTGGAAACGTATCTTAATTGGAAAATGAAATTAACAGTTATTGAGAACCATGCAGTATTTGGAGCTCTAGAACTAGTTTTCTCTTAGGAATTGGTAAGAGCATAAAATAGGGCATTAGTTAATCAGTTATTTTGAAGTGACTTGAAAACAACTCACCAAAAACAGTCTAGATATTTATTAAGTATATTTTGATCTTGTGGTGATTGAAAGTAATTGGATGCTGGTCTGAAGAAGTCAGCACTAGACGCAGAGGAGAAGTTTCACACATAATTTTACAGATGAATTATATATTACTCTGTTAACTGGTGACATGGTTTGGCTCACTAAAAAACCCGATAATGTAATTTTTCAAAAAACTATAGCACAGTTTTTTAGTGTTACTAATGAAAGAGATGCAGAACTAAAAAACCTTTTATATTCTTCTTTTTAAAGCTCAGATATAATGTCATTTATATTTTGTAACTCAAAATAAGCTAATAAAATATTACTGGGGGAGTTAAACTTACTCAACAGTCAAGAGTTATTTATAATTAAGCATTTTAACTTTATATACATTTTAATTTTTAAGCTCCTGTTATGCTTGAATAGCCTTTGTTTGATTTATAGTTGTCCTAGCGCTTTCAACTTACTTAGATAATATTTTTTGTCATATGTTTACAGTATAAAACTTCACCTTATGTCTCTAGGAATTATATAAAAATTTAATGTCACATTATCCTTGATTTAAGTTTTATGTACTTTTTATACAAAATGTTGCTCATGTGCACTGTATTGCCATACGTAAGAAGGGTAAGATGTTCATACCTTCAAAAATGTTGGCAGAAAGTTTGATCAAGTCCACGTTTATGTTTTACTTTATTTGCACACTTTTCACAGTTGTTAGTAGCTTGTTTTGGCTAAGGGAACATCAGTGCTGAACAGTGATTTCTGTGTGGGGATTATAAATGGTGAGGGATGCTTTTTAGTATTTTCTTTATCTTGAAATCCATAAGAAAAACATTGTTAGTTTCACCAGTACATCTCTGTTACATCAGTTCAATTTTTAAAATATTTGTTTATTTATTCACTTGTATGTTTATTTTTAAAGGGAATATGGATGTTTCTAAATGTTGAAGAGTATACTTGTTTACTGGCATCCCTAGGTTAACTGAGTATTTGATAGAAGGTGGTTTGAATTTCTTCTGGGGATTTCTAGGCCAGGCAAGGTAGCGTCAGTACACCTGGTCCACTCCATGCGTGACTGAATGGACCTGTATGTATGACTAATGTACCAGTATTCTTACGGTATGTGGTGGCCCTCTTGGCCATTTATGGAGTAGTTGTTTATGAAGAATATTGTTCCTGTGAAAACTGATGAATTGAATTTAGTTGCAGGAATGGGAATAAAAGATGTTTCCGTAGCTTGCATTTTTGCTCTTCTTGAAACTCATAATTCAAATTAAAATGTTTCTTTGTTTGCCTCTCTGACTTTTTCTGAAAGTTTTGGCTACAAGCGATTTTTCCTTTTTATATTATCCTTTCCATTTTTTCCCTAAGCTTCTGTGACTACATGGCATATGTAGATGTATACTGTTTCTGAATCCCTTGTTTTCTCTTGTGTTGTATAAGCTTGTTGAATCCATTCCCAACTTTGAAAAAATTGTCACCTCATCTTTTCAGTTTCATATTGACAGAGTTGATGAAGTTAGGATGGCATGTTATCAGGCACTTTGCTACGAGGTGTGAATAATGAGTTGAATTTTCCTGTTGCTTCTTTTTAAATCTAAGTTTATATGACTTGTAAAACTATTTCTGTCTTATAAACTATCCTTTCTTGTGATGGTACTTCTAAAATTTGTCTTGATGAAAATGTTAAATTTGTTACTGCTTTTTAAAAAGGCTCCAAGTGAAAATAGTTTATTCTTCTCTTGGTAACACTTTTCTGTTACTATAATAGTAATAAAATCAAGTAGAATATAAAGTAGAAATATCTCATAAATTGTTAATTACAAGCTTCCCTTTGATACATATTTCCTTAATGGGCTGTGTTCTATTAATTTGAATAAAACAAATGATATTGTTGGAACTTGTACTAACTTATCTATAAATAGAGCTAGCACAGACTTGTTTAACAACACTTCATGTGGTTATTACATTCTTGCAATAACAGTCTGTGTTTTCATGGAGGAAATAAGGCTCACTGATGACATTTTTTCCAACAAAAATTTGGTTACATAGCTTTATCTCTGCATAGAATAACTGAAGAGGTAGAGCAGCTTCTGGTTTATATCACATAACTATGTTGTAGTTAGCATTCTTTATCTTTCCTAGGCGGTTTTACTTATATGCCCCAAATAGGCTGAAGATTATGACTCTTGTTCATAACGCATTACATAATTTATTTTTTCACAGAAAAATACATCCTTTGCAAACACAACTTTCATCATTCTTAATTTCATTGTGCTCTTGTAAAATCATTTTGTCTATCAACCAGCAAATATTTATTGACAACCCACTGTGTGCTCAGGCTCACCTAGACTTTGTGGGTAAATAAACCAGTTCCTGCTCTTGTAGAATTTAAAATACAGTGAGGAGACAGACATTTGAAAATACTTATGAATAGTTAAGTAAATAATTATGCATGTAAAATGCTGTGAAGGAACAATATATGAGGAAGACCTAAAGCATACTGGAGAAAAAGCTTTTATGAGGTTGTGATGTTTAAACTGAGATGTGAAAGATGAATGGTCATTGAAAAGAGGGGGATGCCATCCCAGACAGAGGAAACATCATATTAAAATGCCTATTATAGGAACTGAGAGAAATCCAGCATCACTAAAGCACAGCGAGCAAGATGGAGAGCAGCATGAGATGAATTTGCTTAAGTAGATGGGGGCCAAATCATGCAGGGCCTCACAGACCATGTTGAACACATTTGGATTTTATTCCAAGGACAACTACAAGAGGTTAAAGGATTTTAAGCAGGGGAGTGACACAGTCAGATTTACATTAAAATGAATTACCCTAACATCTCTATGGAATAAATTGGATGGGTGAAGGTCAGGGCACTTGTAACCATATTCTAAGAATTTTATAATGAGTGGCTTTCATTCTGTTAGGTCAGTGATTCTTTTCTTTGCTTTTAGGGTTTTCATACATAAAACACACTCCCATCAGTAACACTGCTCATCATTTGTAGTGAATCTAATCTCCATCCATATGCTACCCACGCCTCAGGTGAGAATCACTGAGCTAGTCCAGATCTTACCTGATAGGAAAACTGATGTTGAGAGAAGTGACTTAGACAAGGTCACGTAGGTAGTTAGCCAATGGTAGAGCAAGCACTTCAACCCACAGTTGAGACAATCTTCCAGAGCCCTTTTCACATAATTTTTCTTAGATTTAGGAATCTAGCATCATCAGTTAGAATGTATTTACTATGCACTGTGGATTGGCTATTGGACAACAAAATATATGTAGCAAATTCTCTAATATAAAGATAATAGTATAGGAGATATAATGATGAATGAAACAGTGGTTTGCAACAGCAGTTTCATAGTGTGATCCAGGGACCTTTGGAGGTCTCTGAGATCTTTTAGCTGCTCTACAAGGTCAGAACTATTTTCATAAAAATGGTAAGGCATAATTTGGCTTTTTTCACTGGGTTGACATTTGCACTGATGACACCAAAGCAGTGGTGGGTAAAACCCCTGGTATCTTGGCCTTAATCAAGGCAATGGTACCAAACTGCATGAGTAATCACTGTATTTACTGCCACACATTCATAATTTTTTTTAAAAAATGCCAGTTTTACATAAGGATGTCCTTGATGAAGCAGTAAAAATCATTAGTTTTATGAAATCTTAACACTTGAGTACATGTCTTTACTGTTCTCTATGCCAGAATGGGAATGGCATATAAAGCACTTCTGCTGCATACCAAAACATGATTGTTTGAAGGAAAAACACTTGCATGATTGAGTTGTGAGCCAACTTTCTTTTTCATGGAACACCATTTTTACTTGTAAGAACTGTCAACAGACAAGGTATGGTTATTCAGACTGGACATTTGGCACACATTTTATTTAAAAAAATGAACAAAGTCACTATTATTTTAATGAAAACAACTGACAGATTTGTGTCCAGTGATGAAATTTGAGTTTTCAGGTAAAATATAGAACGTTGGAAATTTTAAAATATTTCTTTGAGCTTGACAGCTTCTTAGTACTTAAAGGGGTTTTGTTTTGTTTTGATGAAATCAGTTATATTAATGAGTATGTTTTTTGGTTTTTTTTTTTTTACAATTGTTTAATGAAATATATCAACATTTTGAAGATTTTCATAGCCCAGTGACCAATATTTTTTAAGTGACCAGTGCACGATGTCACAGAAAGGATCTCTGCAAAGTTTAAGATAGACCTATAGATTTTAATGTAAGAGTGTGTAAAGTGTATTGACTTAGTTTCAGATTCCACATTGCAGCTTACTTTTAAGAAACTACCCACTGGTTGAATTTTGGTGCAGTATTGAAGAATATCCACAACTATCTGAAAAGGCTATTAAAATACTCCTTTTCCCCACTGCATACCTGTGTGATGGATTTCCCTTCATGTGGTTTAACAAGAACAGCATATTGTAACAGATTGAATACAGAAGTACTAAGTACTGTCCTCTACTAAAGTCACACTTCAAAGTGATTTGCAAAAATGTAGAATAGTGCTACATTTCTTACTATTTTTGTTTGTTTCGTTTGGAAAATAATTGTTATATTTTCATGCGACACTTTTGTTTATATATATTTTTCATAAATACATGCTAATATATGAGTTTGTTAATATTCTCTCTCTCTCTCTTTTTTTTTTTGGCTGCGCGGCTTGTGGGATCTCAGTTCAGTGACCAGGGATTGAACCTGGGCCAAGGCAGTGAAAGCCCGGAATCCTAACCATTAGGCCACCAGGGAACTCCCTGAGTTTGTTGATAGTCTTAATTGAGTCAATAGATACTTTAAAACTTTGTGCTGTTGTGGTAAACATCTATAGGTAGGACACATATAAAGAAAAGCTCCTTGGGGTGTGTGGACATTTTAATGTCTGTTAATGCAATTTTATTAAATTGCCATCCATACCAGCTTTTAAAGGATTTCTTTTTCATAACACTTAGTTTAATTCTACTTGTGGAATGCAGTTAAAAGTTCTGTATTTACTATATTTTTAAAAAATATGTAACTCAGCATTTTTGGTAGCTCATATTGAGCTTCTCCAGTTAGTACCATCTATCTTAGTATATTAGCATTGGCAGAGAAAGCTATGTGTATCTTCAAAGCTCAGTGTTTTTTCATGTCACCCAGAGAATATACAAAATATATATTTGTGCAATTTCGTAGCCTCGCTGCAAGTGTTAAATGTGGTAATATATGGAAAGCATAGTTCTTGGCACATAGTTGGTGCTCGATACAAGTTTAGTTCCATTCTGGGCTTTTTATTTTGTTCGACCAAATGTATTTAAAATATACAAGGCCAAGTTTGCTGTTACTGTAATGCAAAGCTTGGACCATAAATTAATTCAACATCTGTCATCTACTACCTGTGAGAGCTTGGGCAACATACTTGCCCTTCCTGGACCAGTGTCTTCATCTGTAAAATAAAAGTCTTAGGCTGCATTAATTTAATTCTGCCCTTTCAATAAGCACCAGTTATCTATGTGAAGAACAATTCTAAAACTAAACTACAGAAAAGTTTAAGCCAATACTAAATAGGCTTTGATTAGGAAAGAGGAGTGAAAGCAGTGGGTAGTGTAAAAATAGTTACCAACATGACTGTCCACTGTGGGAATGCACGAAGAAGAGGCAAAAAGGGAGTCATACAGAAATGAACCAGATTTGCATTTGGAGGATCTTTTCTCCACAGGCCAGAGCTAAGAAATTTTCTTCAGTTAAGCTCAGCAAATATTTATTTTATATCCAGTGTTGTGGGTCAGGAGCTGCATTAGGCACCATGCTTTGAGCTGAATGCACAGAGATGAATACAACATGGTCCTCACTCTCCAGGGTGCTTCCCAGGCTCCCAGGATCATTGGGTACCCATAACACTATGATTTGCAGCAAGGACATGGGAGTGGCTCATTCTGGATTGTTTCTTCAGAGGTACATGAAGCCCTGTTTGCTAGGAAACATGGATCCCATAATGGAAGAACATAGTTTTCCTCTAGTTACTTTTCAGCCTGGGCCTTAGTTCAGACTCACCTGGGAAAGAGAAAGTTTTTTCCAGAGAGGATGGTGCTTGAGTCTTCAGTAAGTTGTAGTATCAATCACTGGATCATTTCCTATTTCAGAATAACCCCAACCTCTGCTTTTATGAAAACTACTTCAAACCAACAGAGTGGACCCCAAGAGTTGGTGTTTTCTTTATATGCGTTATGGGCCAGGAGCTTTATATACTCTGTCTCACTTAATCCTCACAGCACTGGCTCGAAGAAGGAAGCGACTCACTAGGTCACACATCTATTTAGAGGTGGAGTAGGGATTGGACCTCGTGCCTGGGTCCATTATACCACATTCCCTCGCTAGTTTTAGTTATCTTAAGCCCACAGTCATCTGTATCCTGTGTACTATATCTTCCTTCAGAGTAGATGGTTGCATGGTAAAGCTGATCCTGGGGTAGTGCAGTGTGTTCCAGACTCCATTGTGAGACCCCTTTCGGGTCATGACCAGCATTTTTTGCAAAATAAAATCAAGTAGAAATTGTTACACTGTGTCACGGTTAGTACTGTTCTGTTTCAGTTGTAGGTGTTGGAGGGTGAGTGGGTGTGTGAATGTGTGGGTCTTAGCATAAGGTATTTCCTGCTATGGGAAAGTCACTCCCCGTTTCAGTATAGGACATGATCACAAACTTCACCATTGTGTCTTTTCTCCAGGTTTTGAAAATATTCCATATTCCATTTAGTTACAAGGCAGTAAAATGTAGTTCTCAGCTTGGACCCTGAAGCCAGAGCATGCAGGTTTGAATCCAGACCCTGCCATTTACAGTGACTCTTGGCAAGTTATTTCGTGTCTCCGTGCCTCTGCTCTGTCTTCTGTAAAATGGGGTTGTGTAAACATTAAATGAATTGATATACCTAAAGTGCTTAGGATAGTGTTCATCTCATGGTAGCACTCCGTAAGTTATCTGCTGTTATTATTGTTGTTATTGTTAGTGTTGTTGAAAGGTTTATATCTCTCTCAGAGGGATTATGGACATATTGACTTAACAGCAGCTTTCCACAGCAGACAGTTGATTCATATGGTTAATTAATTTATTGCAAACTTTTCATATGCTACAAGAATGCTAACTTTGCCACTGTTTTAGTACAATTCTCCCTTTGTTTATACACTGGGATTGCTTTATTTGGCTAACACCACCAAAGACAGCTACTAAGTAATGTACCTGTTTAAGAGTTATTGTGGAAAATAGTGAGCATGACTGTACCAGATCTTGGCCTGTGAAGAACTGGCTGTCTTTATCAGCTGATTTAATCTTGGTCATAGTCCAGCATTGCTGGCTCATAAAATCTGTGTTTATGCCCTGGCCCACTATGTTATAGAGGACTAAATAAGTACTATACCTAGGCCCATCTGCCTGAAGCTCTGTGGCAGATTTGGAGTAAGATGTTTGGTGATCAGGGAAAGCTTCACAAAGGAAATAACGTTTGAGTTGAGGGTTGAATATTTGAGTTGAAGTCGTCTAGGAAAGTAGCTAAAGGAAAATAATTCCAGGCACCAGTAAGATTTCATACCAAACTCTGAAGCCCAGAAGTCTTAAAATAGTCACAGAAAGGAAAAATAAGCAGAAGCAGTGAACAGAAGAAACTCTAGGCTGTTGTCTTCTAGGTTATCAATTACAGATTTTTATAAAAACTTACTGGACAAAAATAACCAAAGGTTAAATATGTGTTATAGAATTATTTGTATTATTTCAAATTATATTTTTTATATAACCAAACTTATAGTGAATAGTTAGCGACATTTTATTATGATGATCATTGATAGAATATTCTTTTGTTTATAGAATTGTGTGCTTTACCTCTTTTCTTCTTAGCTTCCATTAGCAGGTACCACCTAATGGCAGCCGGTAGAATTGCAGGCAATAAATGGAAAAATTTATTGGAAAAAAATCTATTGGAAAAATTCATGACTTAGCAGGGAAAGCCCAACCCAGTTCACGGAATAATTAGTACATATAATGTAGTGATATGAGTTAATCTTTTTTCATAGATCCCTGGGGTGAGCATGTTGTAGAGGATGGGAACCAACTGCCAATATCTTTATGTCCAAATTAGTGTTATATTAGGAAGTGTAAATTGTTGAGGGATTACACAGGATTTAATATTTTTATTTTCTTTTTGAATTATGTATTAGAAATGAAATCATTGAGATTTTGAATACTTCCAAAAGAAAAGATCAGTTAACTTAAATTGACTCGAAATATATGATCAGCCAGCATGAAAAGAAGTTAGTTATTGTTTCAAAACAGCAGAACTAGTGCTTGACATTTATAAAGTTCATTTTTAAAAAGATTAACAAAATCACTCATGTTAATGACCACCCAAGTAGCTTTTATAATTAATACTGATGGGCCTTGAAGAGCATTGGCAAGGCACTGACCCTGAAGATCACACTGAGTTTACCAAATATGGGTTATTTATTCTTCTTAGATAGTTTACAGAGACTAGGACTTCTGTAAAACACTATTTTTGTATGGGAATAATAGCCAATGTTATTGAATGCTTGCTATGTGCCAGATGCACTCTTCTAAACACTTTGTATGTATTAACTCATTTAATTCTCTTGCAACAAGACACGTTGGGCAACTACAAGATCCCTTCTTCCTTTTTTTCTTCTCTTACCTACTTTTTGTGTAGGGATACGAAATCATTGCTTTGTTTTGGAGATTCACTTTGACAAAGGCTGGGAGGTGCTATAGTCTTAGTGGTAAGAGGAATGTTTCGAATTTGTAATAGTGTCAGTGGTGAGTCTTTGGTAGTTATATAGTTTCAATGTTAAGCATCTTCTAATAAGAATTTTATTTTGGTTTATGATAATTCTAAGTATTTTATTAAACATACTTCCCATGAGTAATGCATACATTAAATTATCTACCCCACAAGAGTTGACTATATAATAAAAAATGAATTATTTACATTTCCGTTGTGTGAACATTTAATTTAGATTCCTTTTGGAATTTATTTTGAAATATATTATGTATTATGTATATTAATTTATAATCATATTTATTTCTTAATATTAATAATATTCTTAATACAATTCGTATAAGAACTAGCATGACCACTCTATTTCACTCTACGTATGTCAAATGCATTGGCTATTTGAGTTCCATTAATAGTAATATTCTATAAGAATTTCAGTCATTTTTAGATGCAAAGAAAGCCCTTTGGAATGTCAAATTTAAAATAGATATTAGACATTTATTTAGGAGTACTTACTATGATGTAACCCATCTAGATTTTCTGACAGCTTCCTGTTTACTTTTTAAAGCTACAGTATTGCATGTAGTTGCCATGTTAATATCTGTTGGCCCTAAATTTTTTGTTTTGAACTCAGCGTATTTAATATTTTCCTTTGATTCTTAAATATCCCTTTCTTGGTGGAAGTTTATTTCCCTATTCTTCCTTGTCTACCAGCCATCTGTGTTATTCATAGAGATAAGTTTAAATTGCTCTATTAGAGAAAAGTAGGTGGCTCCACAGTGATCTCATTCTTAGGCTAGTAAGCCTAGTTTTGTTGCTTCTTTTTTTTTCCTTATACCTGCCACCACCCTACCCTTAGCTAGAATATTAATAATTTATCTTTCTTTGATACTTATAATTATGTGTATTCTTACCCTATCTTCAAGCAAGACATATTGAACTTTGGTGTGGCATCACTTACTCTTCCCCCTTCTCCACTCGTCCTCCCTCTCTCCTCCACTTCCTTCCCCTCCCCCCTTTCTTCCCTTTCTCTTCTTCCATCAGCCATCCTCCTCCTCCTTCATCTTTCTCAACAACAAATATGAATCCAGAGCATACTGCTATAAAGTTGTATAGAAATATTGACTTATTTGGGTGTTATCTGATGGCTGGAAATGTGTTCATCAGTCGAAATAGAGAAAGCTTTTTGAAAGCCTTGGGAGATTATGGACTGGCTCTCTTTATCCTTCAGTAACACCAAGCTTATTTTGTTTTTCTTACATTAAAATAAAATTTCATTTCTTTCACTTACGTATTTAGTTTTGTTTTGACTGATGAACCTGTTTTTCACTGTATTTATTGCTTATGTCCATAACTTTTCAGAAGATAACTTTTACAGTTTTTTTAGTATTTCCCTTTTGATAGCAAAATTTTCATATTTTAATTAGCCAATTTAAGCAAAGCTAGCTATGGAGAGAATTAAAGCCAAGAAAAGCCATTAATAACTGAGTTTTGCCAAAGTAGCTTGAATTGTGCATTTACGTAATTCAAGATAGAGAGGTAGAGTTACTACATTTATTTTTCATGTGATTAAAATACTAACATTGTAGTGGTTTGGGGGACTAGGTCAGAGCCAGATATTCTTCAGAATCATTATGGATTAACCACTTCCTTTTGATGAATTATTATTATTATTATTTTAAATAAATTTATTTATTTAGTTGGCTGAGTTGGGTCTTCGTTGCTGCGCGCGGGCTTTCTCTAGTTGCGGCGAGCGGGGGCTACTCTTCCATGTGGTGCGCGGGCTTCTCATGTGGTGGTTTCTCTTGTTGCAGAGCACGGGCTCTAGGCACGTGGGCTTCAGTAGCTGTGGCTCGTGGGCTCTAGAGCACAGGCTCAGTAGTTGTGGCACACGGGCTTAGTTGCTCCATGGCACGTAGGATCTTCCCGGACTAGGGCTCAAACCCGTGTCCCCTGCTTTGGCAGGCGGATTCTTAACCACTGCGCCACCAGGGAAGTCCCGATGAATTATTTTCTTTCTACTGTATTCAAAGGCATCTCTCTGACCTGTTGTGCCATGTATTTTTGCTGGTTAAAGTTATATAGTTTTAATGACAGCTAGATCATCTAGTTCACCTCCTTCCGCTAAGATGTACAGTTTATAAGCTGCAGCTTATCCCCTTTCCCAGAGTTCTCAATTTAAAGTCAAATATGAGAGTGTCTGGTAAGCAAAACATTAGCTATTATCTAACTGTCTATATTAGATTGACACCTTTCCTTTTTTTAAAAAAAATTAACATCTTTATTGGGGTATAAATAGTTTACAGTGTTCTGTTAGTTTCTGCTGAATAAAAAAGTGAAACAGCTACACGCATAAGTATATCCCCATATCCCCTACCTCTTGCGTGTCCTTCCTACCCTCCTTGTCACACCCCACTAGGTGGTCAAAAGGCACTGAGCTGATCTCCCTGTGCTATGCAGCTGCTTCCCACTAGCTATCTATTTTACATTTGGTAGTGTATATATGTCAGTGCTACTCTCTCACTTTGTCCCAGCTTACCCTTCCCCTTCCCCATGCCCTCAAGTCCATTCTCTACGTCTGTGTCTTTATTCCTGTCCTGCCCCTAGGTTCATCAGAACCATTTTCTTTTTAGATTCCATATACATGTGTTACCATATGGTATTTGTTTTTCTCTTTCTGACTTACTTCACTCTGCATGACAGACGCTAGGTCCATCCACCTAACTACAAATAACTCATTAGTGTATAGGAATGCAAGAGATTTCTGTGCATTGATTTTGTATCCTGCTACTCTACAAAATTCGTTGATTAGCTCTACTAGTTTTCTGGTAGCATCTTTAGGATTCTCTATGTATAGTGTCATGTCATCTGCAAACAGTGACAGTTTTACTTCTTTTCTGATTTGGATTCCTTTTATTTCTTTTTCTTCTCTGATTGCTGTGGCTACAACTTGCAAAACTATGTTGAATAATAGTGGTGAGAGTGAGCAACCTTGTCTTGTTCCTGACCCTAGTGGAAATGGTTTCAGATTTTCACCATGGAGAACGATGTTGGCTGTGGGTTTGTCATATATGACCTTTGTTATGTTGAGGTAGGTTCCTTCTATGCCTACTTTCTTCAGGGTTTTTATCATAAATGGGTGTTGAATTTTGTCAAAAGCTTTTCCTGCATCTATTGAGCTTATCATATGGTTTTATCCTTCAATTTGTTATATGGTGTATCACATTGATTGCACATATTGAAGAATCCTTGCATTCCTGGGATTAACCCAGTTGATCATGGTGTATGATCCTTTTAATGTGCTGTTGGATTCTGTTTGCTAGTATTTTGTTGAGGATTTTTGCGTCTGTGTTCATCAGTGATACTGGTCTGTAGTTTTCTTTTTTTGTGACATCTTTGTCTGGTAGGGTGTTGGTAGCCTCCTCAAATGAGTTTGGGAGTGTTCCTCCCTCTGCTATATTTTGAAAGAGTTTGAGAAGGATAGGTGTTAGCTCTTCTGTAAATGTCTGATAGAAGTCACCTGTGTAGCCATGTGGTCCTGAGCTTTTCTTTGTTGGAAGATTTTTAATCATACTTTCAATTTCAGTGCTTGTGATTGGTCTGTTTATATTTTCTGTTTCTTCCTGGTGCAGTCTCGGAAGGTTGTGCTTTTCTAAGAATTTGTCCATTTCTTCCAGGTTGTGCATTTTATTGGCATAGAGTTGCTTGCAGTAATCTCTCATGATCCTTTGTATTTCTGCAGTGTCAGTTGTTACTTCTCCTTTTTCATTTCTAATTCTATTGATTTGAGTCTTCTCCCTTTTTTTCTTGATGAGTCTGGCTAATGGTTTATCCATTTTGTTTATCTTCTCAAAGAACCAGCTTTTAATTTTATTGATCTTTGCTATTGTTTCCTTCATTTCTTTTTCATTTATTTCTGATCTGATCTTTATGATTTCTTTCCTTCTGCTAACTTCGGGGTTTTTTTGTTCTTCTTTCTCTAATTGCTTTAGGTGTAAGGTTAGGTTGTTTATTTGAGATACTTCTTGTTTCTTGAGGTAGGATTGTATTGCTGTAAACCTCCCTCTTAGAACTACTTTGGATGCATCCCATAGGTTTTGGGTTGTCATGTTTTCGTCGTCATCTGTTTCTAGGTACTTTTTTTTTTTTTTTTTTTTGCGGTACGCAGGCCTCTCACTCTTGTGGCCTCTCCCATTGCGGAGCACAGGCTCTGGACGCGCAGGCCCATTGGCCATGGCTCACGGGCCTAGCTGCTCCGCAGCATGTGGGATCTTCCCGGACCGGGGCACGAACCCTTGTTCCCTGCATTGGCAGGTGGACTCTCAACCACTGCGCCACCAGGGAAGCCCTCTAGGTACTTTTTGATTTCCTCTTTGATTTCTTCAGTGATCTCTTGCTTATTAAGTAGTGTATTGTTTATCTTCCATGTCTTTTTTTTACAATTTTTTTCTAGTCTCATAGCATTGTGGTCAGAAAAGATACTTGATATGATTTCAATTTTTAAAAATTTACCAAGGCTTGATTTGTGACTCAAGATATGGTCTCTCCTGGAGAATGTTTCATGAGCACCTGAGAAGAAAGTGTATTCTGTTGTTTTTGGATAGAATGTCCTATCAATTAAGTCCATCTTGTTAAATGTATCATTTAAAGTTTGTGTTTCCTTATTAATTTTCATTTTGGATGATTTGTGCATTGGTGAAAGTGAGGTGTTAAAGTCCCCTACTGTGATTGTGTTACTGTCGATTTCCCCTTTTATGGCTGTTATCATTTGCCTTATGTATTGAGGTGTTCCTGTGTTGGCTGCATAAATATATACAATTGTTATATCTTCTTCTTGGATTGATCCCTTGATCATTATGCCATGTCCTTCTTTGTCTCTTGCAATAGTCTTTATTTTAAAGTCTATTTTGTCTGATATGAGAATTGCTACTTCAGCTTTCTTTTGATTTCCATTTGCATGGAATATCTTTTTCCATCTCCTCACTTTCAGTCTATATGTGTCCCTAGGTCTGATGTGGGTCTCTTGTAGACAGTGTATGTATGGGTCTGGTTTCTGTATCTATTCAGCCAGTCCGTGTCTTTTGGTTGGAGCATTTAATCCATTTACATTTAAGATAATTATCAGTATGTATATTCCTATTACCATTTTTTAAATTGTTTTGGGTTTTTTTTTTAGGTTTTTTCCTTCTCTTGTGTTTCCTGGCTAGAGAAGTTCCTTTAGCATTTGTTGTAAAGCTGGTTTGGTCGTGCTGGATTATCTTAACTTTTGCTTATCTGTAAAGGTTTTAATTTCTCCATCGAATTGGAGTTTGATTCTTGCTGAGTAGAGTAATCTTGGTTGTAGGTTCTTCCCTTTCATCACTTAAATATGTCCTGCCACTCGCTTTTGGCTTGCAGAGTTTCTGCTGATAAATCAGCTGTTAACCTTATGGGGATTCCCTTATATGTTATTTGTTGCTTTTCCCTTGCTGCTTTTAATATTTTTACTTTGTATTTAATTTTTGATAGTTTGATTAATAATTGTCTCGGCGTGTTTCTCTTTGGGTTTATCTTGTATGGTACTCTCTATGCCTCCTGGATTGACTATTTCCTTTCCTATGTTAGGGAAGTTTTAGACTATAATCTTTTCAAATATTTTCTCAGACCCCTTTTTTTCTCTTCTTCTTCTGTGACCCCTATAATTCGAATGTTGGTGCATTTGATGTTGTCCCAGAGGTGTCTGCAACTGTCCTCAATTCTTTTCATTCTTTTTTCTTTATTCTGCTCCCTGGGTAATATTTCCACCATTTTATCTTCCAGCTCACATATCCATTCTTCTGCCTCAGTTATTCTGTTATTGATTCCTTCTAGAGTATTTTTAATTTCAGTAATTGTGTTGTTCATCACTGTTTGCTTGCTCTTTAGTTCTTCTAGATCCTTGTTAAATGTTTCTTGTATTTTCTCCGTTTTGTTTCCGAGAGTTTGGATCATCTTTACTATCATTTTTAGTATTTAGAATTACTCTGAATTCTTTTTCAGGTAGGTTGCCTATTTCATCTTCATTTATTTGGTCTTATAGGTTTTTACCTTGCTCCTTCATCTGTAACACATTGTTTTGTCATTTCATTGTTTTTTTTTTTTTTTGATGTGTGGTGCTGTATTCCTGTCTTACTGGTTGTTTGGCCTGAGACATCCAGCACTGGAATTTGCAGGCAGTTGGATAGAGCTGGGTCTTGGACCTGAGATGAGGACTTCTGGGAGGCCTCACTCTGACTGATATTCCCTGGGGTCTGAGGTTCTCTGTTAGTCCAGCGGTTTGGACTTGGAGCTCCTACCGCAGGAGCTCAGGACCAACCTCCGGCCTGGGAACCGATATCCCGCAAACTTCGTGGCACAGTTAAAAAAAAAGAAAAGGAAGAAAGAAAGAAAACAAGGAGCGGTACAATATCAAAGAATAAAAAACAAAATAAAATTAGAAAGATAAAAAATATATTAGGAAAAATAAAAGTATAATTGAAACAACTGCAGCAAGGTAAAAAAAAACAACAGAAAAAAGGAAAACAAAAGGGGAGGGGTGACAAGCCAAAAGGAGAGAACAATATCAAAGTATAAAGAATAAAAGAAAGTTACTAATGAATCAACAAGGTGAAACAGAACCCCTATCTAAAAGCCAGGGGGAGTCTTGGCTATGGGGGCGGAGTTTGAGGTGGGGGTGGAACTTAGGGAGGGGTGGGGTTTAGGTGGGGTGGGACCTAGGTGGGTGGGGGCGTGACGTTTGAGCATGGGGCGGGGCCTCTGATTAGGACCTGGGCCGAAGGGGAGAGGCAGCAAGTGGAAAGGAGGACGTCTGGAGTGTGGAGTTCCGGAGTTTGGAGGTAGGGCCCTGATGACGGTGTGTGGGTGGGGTTTAGGCCCAGGACGTTGGAGGGGGTCTCTGAGCGTAGAGGTGGGGCCCTGGGTGGGCGTGTGTGGGCGGGATTTGTGCTCTGAGTAGCAGGAGGGAGGCTCCGAGTGCAGAGCATTAGTCCCGGGAGCCCCGTGCCAACATGGGCAGGGAAAGCACTGGCCGTTCCCCTCCGTTCCTTCATGCCCCTCCCCCACCATCTCCCCCAGGGTCTCCCCTGTCCCAGCTGGACCCCTAACTGTGGATGGGTCCCACTGGGTGTAGGAACTCCTTCCCTCCCCCAGTCTCCCCTCAGGGCTGCCGGTCCTGGAGGTCTGGCCTTTACTTTTGCTCCCCTTTCCTCCCTCCCACTCCCTCAGGACCCGCATGGCTGGAGGTGGCCTAGGTGAGCAGAGGATCAGGCCCGGGATCTTAGCAGGTTCCTGGGAGTCCAAGTGGGCAGGGAAAGCCTGGCGACGGTCCCTGTTGATCTTCTGCCCTCCCAGTGGTTCCCCAGTTTCCCCCTTCGGGTGTGGGATCCCTTCCCCTCCCCCAGCCACCCCTCAGGGACGCCAGCCCCGTCCCTCCTCCACTTCTCCTCCCCCTTCATTGCCCCCGTGCCACACGTCCTACCTGGTTGCTGGGGGTTCCCCCCGTCGCCTTAGGTGTCCGTGGTCCCCCACTGGTGCCTGGTAGGTGCCCTAGTTGTGAGGAGACGCGAATTCCGCATCCTCCTAGTAAGCCATCTTGACTCCGTCCCCCCACCTTTCCTTTTTATCTTTTGTGCGAATTCAAATCTTGAAAATACATGCCCTTTGACAGAACATGCAGTTGTATTTCTTAGTTATTGCTGACTGCTGTAGTATTTTTTCAAACCAGGCTACTGTGTATCTCAAATTGTAAATGAACCTGTCTGAGATGCTTTAATAGTTCCTAATAAAAAACAGGGACTAGTCCTATATGTTAGAAGCTTTGTGACAGTTGGAGTCATTTGGGCCTTCCCAGGACACCCCACCAGCTACTCATCATTTATTTTATTACATGACCAAGGCTTACAGAAGTCAGTCTTGAGGAAAAAAATACAGGTCAAAGCAATTTATCTAGTCAGGCAGTGGCTTTAGCTGAGTCAGCCATGTGGTACATGGTACCCATGACTGGTAGGCTCCTGCACATGTTCGCTGTTACTATATCAACCTCATACTTCCTTTAATTTCATGAGACAAGTGGTCTATTATACATACTGTTGGGGGAGATCTACTAAGAAGGATGGCTATGATTGGCTACTGCAGACCCATTACGTCTCACCTCATGGGTATTGCAGAGAAAGACTGTTAGCAAATAAAGTCTATAGTACCATCCACTTAAGTGTTTTCTAATTATTTTCAACTCTGTTAATATTATCTCTTTAAATATTACTTTAAGTTCCATGAAAGCAGGAATATTTTGTACTTCTTTTATCCTCTGTAGGCTTTCTCGAAGTTTTAGAAAGATAGAATTAACCAATCTAGAGAACAGAGAGATAAGATTATTTTGGTCATCTTTAAAGCCATATTTTTGAGTTCTTTTAGAAATAAAGTCTTTCTCACTAATCGGTACCATAGAGATGGCATACACTGTGCTAACAAAACAACTGTTTAATTAAAGTTGTATAAAATGTTTGTATAAGATCATAGTCAAAGCACATGGTCATAACAGATAAGGTTAGCTACCTTGGTAGGAAAATGGAGTGACAGTTCTCCAGAATCAGGAAGAATTCACTTTTGGCAGCTGTTATGTTGGCATGGTGCTAAAGGCTTGTTTTGTCCCCAACAAGGATAGGATTTACTGTAGGAGGGTCTCGGCAACAGGCCATATCATTATAAGGGTTATTTTTATAAAGCAAGTCTCATTGTATTTGCAAAGCTTAATCCTCTGGTGGGTGGAATTCTTTTTATTATAGTTTATACTGTGACATATTGCTTTTTTAGTAAAAACTAGAAAAGTTCTCTCCATTGATTTAACATAAAGGTAACATCTGAAGTTGTAAGTGCATTTGCTGTTTATATCTGTAAAAATTGTTTAATGTGTTAGTGTGGAAAAGGGAAAAAGAACTCATGGGTTTAGAGAATTCAGGCTGAAGGGAACAGTGGCAAGGAAGAAAGGGGGTATTTGAAGGGAATGGGATAGGGCAATCACTGTAAGTACCCCTTGTACTGTAGGCACCCAAGATGCACTCATAGTCCTGGGGTCTGCATATGAGTAGATGATGCCAAATGCATAATCAGATTTTGTGTAGTCAAGTGGTAGATTTTCTTTGTTCTTGTAATGACATTCTAGAAAAATCAGAAGACTTGGGTTTTAAACCTAGAAGCTGCTCAGTGGCTTTGAGGCTCAATTTCCTCATCAGCGATTATGTGGGCATGGTAGATAGTTTTGGAGAACGCTTAGCTCTTTAGACTGGAGAAAGGAAAAAAGTTCCTTTTCCTCTCTTATAGTGAAATTTTGAGGCTACAGTTGGTATGACAACTGTATGAGATCTAGTGGTGGTAAAACATGATATAAGAAAGAATAAGGTTATCTGTTTTTACTGCTATTATAGTTTTTATTAATAACTCTTTACCTTTTTTCATTGGAGTGTTTCTGAATTATGGTTTTAGAAAAGATTTTTTCTATTGACATTGACATTTTTCTAATTGTGTCTGTTTTATTTCAAAGGCAGCGTAAGTGCAGATCATGTTTTTATGCATAAACATTTGCAGTAACTCATGTAGTTAAAATTTAAATACAAAATAAACTATTTTAAACCTTTAGAAGTACCATCACCACAAAACGAACTGCTTTATATGAGAGTTATATGATATGATAGCATAGACGATAATCTTACAGATCCTGCTCTTTCTTGATGTCCCAGTTGTGGTAAATTAGCTCTGATATTATCTTATAAGGTAGCAATAAGAAGGAACTGTTAATATAGCTCGCGTTTTGGTGGGTTTGAAATATCTGCAAAGAGCTTAGAGGTTAAGGAAAAATTTGTTGTGATGTCAGCACAATTCAGATATATTCATCTTGATACACAAAACTCTAAAGTCTAAATAAAAGTTACAAAGCAATTTACAACCTCGACAAATCAGATCTTTTGCTAATCCCTTCTTTCTTCTTTTTGCTGCTTTGTGCAAGAGTGCTTTTGTGTCATTAGTAACTGAGCTGGTGAAATAGCTTAGCTGTTAGGCATATTTTGCTGCAAAAGTCATTCGCTTTTTAATTTTTTTTAACATCTTTATTGGAGTATAATTGCTTTACAATGGTGTGTTAGTTTCTGCATTATAACAAAGTGAATCAGTTATACATATACATATGTTCCCATATCTCCTCCCTCTTGCGTCTGCCTCCCACCCTCCCTATCCCACCCCTCTAGGTGGTCACAAAGCACCGAGCTGATCTCCCTGTGCTACGCGGCTGCTTCCCACTAGCTATCTACTTTACGTTTGGTAGGGTATATATGTCCATGCCTCTCTCTCGCTTTGTCACAGCTTACCCTTCTCCCTCCCCGTATCCTAAAGTCCATTCTCTTGTAGCTCTGTGTCTTTATTCCTGTCTTACCCCTAGGGTCTTTATGACATTTTTTTTCTTAAATTCCATATATATGTGTTAGCATATGGTATTTGTCTTTCTCTTTCTGACTTACTTTGCTCTGTGTGACAGACTCTAGGTCTATCCACCTCATTACAAATAGCTCAATTTCGTTTCTTTTTATGGCTGAGTAATATTCCATTGTATATATGTGCCACATCTTCTTTATCCATTCATCTGTCGATGGACACTTAGTCATTCCCTTTTGATCTTAACAAGATGAGCTGTAGTCATTTATTGTTAGTCAGTTATCTTGTTGAAAGAAGAACTTGAGTAGATTTATTTTATTACACATCAGCTTGATGTGTGAAATTACTTATGTTGTCTGTATTTACAGCTCTTAATTCCCAGGAAAACAGGTGTCTTTATATTATGTAGCCCACTGGAATTTAAAGCCTTTTAAATCAAATGCATTTATCAAGATGTCAAAATCTTCAATGTTTAGTGTCATTTCTTTGTTTTGAAGAGTTGTTTAGAAGCCTGTGGATATTTAGAGCATCAGAGTAACCGTTCAGGGAGATAATTTCCTAGAAAATAATAGACAAAGAAGTTTATAGATAAAAGATTTAAATATGTTCAGCATATTACCCTGGAATAAATAATTATTTTCTTTTTAGGAATTCACATAGGTAATGAAAATGTTTAGCATTATTTGCTTTTTATGAAAAGAATTGTTATTGAGATATAATTCACATATCATAAAATCTACCCTTTAAAGTGTACAGTTCAGTGTTTTTTAGTATATTTGAAGAGTTGTGCAACCATTTATCTAGTTTTTAAAATATTTTCATTGCTCCAGAATGCAACCCCATACCCATTGGCAGTTAACTGCCCATTTTTCCCATCCCTCAACCTGTGCTAACCACTAATCTACTTTTTGTTACTTTTTGACTAAAATGTTGCATTGAAATTCAAGTAAATAATAATTTAATACCAGTGATCTTTCATATTAATGAAATTATGTAATTAAGTTCTATTTTATTAAATATTGGTAGCAATGTTGCTAAGCTTTTATTTCCTTCATATTGTAAACAATAGTTCATCATCATATGTTTTAATTAGGCATAGTAGTACATTGTTAATTACCTACTGTTAGTTAGCAAAAGTTTGTTGAATCTACCTCTTTTTTTGTTTTTATTTCTGAAAATTTGAGGTAAATATTTCTTTCCTTTAACCCCCAAATTGGGATAAATAAAATGACCTTGATTGTATTTATCTTTGCTTAGAATACCTTTCTCTCACAGTACAAATAAGTATTTACATAGCAGTTATAATAGAATTTCTGTTTAAAATACTTTAAAATAAACTTTGCATTTTTTTCTCAGTCTTAGAAACATTCCTTTTTTGCACACAAACAGTTGACATTCTTTACTGATCATACTCATTTCTTCACTCATGCAAGCTCTTAAGGTCCTTGCTAGCTATGTGACTTTGGGCACCTCATTGTATGAATGACTAGTGGGTTAATTATCACAAATATGTGCCTATCATACAAGGTTAGTCTAGTTTTACCTGGTTTAAATACTGAGATTGATACTGCGAGGGATTGATACTGAGAGGGTAAGGGAATAGTTTTTGAAGTTGGCAGGTATACTGAGGATTTTGTTCATGTAGAGATCTGCTTTATAGTTCATCTGGGATTTAGTTCAGCTGAGAACTGTCGGAATCATCCAACGACTGTTATTGTATAAAACTCCAGCGTGTATGGAGTGAAAAGATGTGAAATTGATTATATAAGAACTCTGAGAAAAAGACCTATTTTAGGAACATCACTATAAGACTTCTCTGACTCTTCTTAGGAAGCAACGACAGAACCTGGGGTCTGCAAAAACAAATATTAGTAGTTTACTGTGACTATTCCTATGGTAGCTGTTTTTCTCTGTCTCCGTGATAATAAGCAATGGCAAATACCTTCAACAGCCAAGATACTAGAAGAGCCCACAGGCTGAACGAGACTCCATTCTTGAATTCATGTCTTAGGTTTCTCCTCTGAATAGAAAATCAAAACATCATTTTTGAATTGTAAATAAATAAGACGACTAGAACATTGCCATTGTTGGATATTGACAAGAGATGCTTGGAACATAGATCGACTGGGCAGGTGGAAAATGAGGGTCATCATAAAAGTAGACATCACACTACAACTTTATTGTGGTACACAAAAATATAACCTAAATCCATGGTCTTAGGAGTATGCTTATATATAGATACACATGTTGGATTTTATAATAGCTCTCAGAGGAAGAATGGGTTTCACTTTACAAAATTTTGTTCTGCCTACAGATTTTTAAGAGTAAATCTCTTTTATAACTTGATGCTCTTATGTAAAAAAAAAAAAAAAAAAGCTATGCTGTTTAAGTAGTACAAAATAGGCCCCTGATAAGAAATACTAATAATATAATTAGGTTCTAAGTTTTTTGTTTTATATTCAAAAAATTTCTTTTCATGCTAAATAAGCTATGCCATGTGCAGCCCCCAAAAGATGCATTTTATTGCTGTATCTCATGCATTTTTTTCACTTGAACAGGCAGTTTTGTCCATGCCTGTAGAAGACTTCATTCACTGTTCCCGGTTACCATGCCTGGCTTGTGTAATTGGGTAGTCATCAGAAAAAAGGCGGTGTGGGGGGGGAGAATTTTTTTAACCTTTGAAAGTGATATCCTTTTCAGCCTTGGCAGGTCTCAGTGTTCTATCTTTGTCTCTAAAATCCACATCGGAAATGCTAAGAGTTCCTGTGCTGGAGTTAAGAGAGGTCGTTGTCAGGAGGATCCTGTAGCACTTTTCAGAAATTAGAGGGTCATCCAGCAAAACTAGGCCACATAGTCTAAGGATCAAGTGCACCCAGTAATATCTTTGGATTTGAAGATCTGCATGCTTTCAAGCTTATCTGTAATTTGGTCTGGTTTCTATTTACCTAATCAAGGCCAGCATAGTTTTTGTGGTTGCTGAAAAATACCTTACTAATATCAGTTTGCACATATGAAAGTATTTTTTCATTTTAATTTAATTTTCGTTCTAGTAGGTTTCAAGGTTTATGTGAATTTGTCATAAGAACTCCTCATTTATCCCTACCCACCCAATCACCAGGCTTCTTATGGTACTAGGGTCTAGTGAGTGATTCTGTCAGTGTTTTTATAGAATTTTATCTGTGTGTGCAGGTGCTTAGGAGTTCCTTTTCCTGAATTATATAAGTACACATTTTTCTTTATATTAAAAGGATTTGACTTGGGCTTAGCCTTTGTTTAGTTTAATTGAATCCTTTTCACTAGTGATACAATGGACTGTCCTGTTACTTTCTCAAGCCTGTTGATAGCACTCACAGTGAACAATTAATGCACTGCGGTAAAAACACTATTCTCTGAAATCAATGGGGAATGATACCACAATAAGTGAGTTATCTAGTGTAAATCTTTTAACTTTCATTCTGATCATGAAAAGCTTTTTATAGTATACTTCTCTGCCTATAATATACTAAGTGTTATTTAACTCCTTGCTGAATCAAAATCATCATTATGAATATCATATACTGAACTGTACCACCCACAGGTAAATACATATATAGGGCCTAATAGTGTGGGGGGAGATCGATTGCAAAGAATGACCTTGATTTTTCTCACATCTATGACCCTTGCAATGTGACTCTGCAGAGGTAGAGTTCTTTTACTTACTTCTTGAATCTGGGCTGGTCTTGTAACTTGCTTTGGCTAATAAATGTGGCAAAGGTGATTATATATAAATTATGAAGCTAAGCCTTAAGACACCTTGTGCATTTCTGCCTATGGAACCCTGTCTAGCTGTTATGAGAATTAGCTTGAGCTAGCCTGCTGGATGTGTCCCCATCAAGCCTGCACTCCATCCAAGAGCCAGCCAACCTCAATATATGTGAGGGAGGCCATTCTAGATAAGCCAGTCTTAGCTAATTTATCAGACTATTACAGAATCATGAGAGAGCACAGTCAAGATGGAATTGGCAACTGACCTGTAGATTTAAGAGCAAGAAATGTTCAATGTTTTAAGTCCTTGGATTTAGGGTAGTTTATTATGCAGCAGTGTCTAACTTCTGTACAGTGGTTGGTCTTAGAACATGTTTGTTTGGGGGAAAAAAAGCTTCAGACATCAGCTTGCTTTTTGGTCAGTTGTTGCTTTCTTAGAAAGTCATCTTGAATGATATTTCTGAAAAATTAGTGAATCAAAGACAAGAGCAGCTCATTTCCATTGTTGTTGGCCACCTCCAAGTGTTTGTTGAACTGAATTACCCTCTTTCGAATAATCTGTTTCAATGTCTTTGGTGTTCTTTTACCATAGTATTTCATATATTATTTGTCCTGTTGACCTTATTAGAAGTGGAACCACAGGAAGTCCCCTGTTATCCTGTACCATTTTTAAATCTTATGTGTGCTCAGTGTTTTGATGAAATGTGTTAAGGATTTCCTCATCATTTGTTTAGCCATAGCACAAATAGTTTTTGAGCTCTTACGGTATGCATAGGCACTGTGCCAAGGGCTTTTGTGAGCTTACAGTCTAGGAATATACTGACAAGTAACCAGCAAATTAAATTATAGTGGGATAGGAACACCTATGACAGGAGCACATAAGAGGAAGCAGTTGGGCAGGTACATTAAAAGGTGCACGACATTACTAATCACCAGGGAAATGCAAATCAAAACCACAATGTGATATCACCTCACACCTGTTAGGATGTCTGTTATCAAAAATACAAGAGATAACAAATGCTGGAAAGGATGTGGAGCAAAGGGAACCCCTGTGCACTGTTAGTGGGAATGTAAACTGGTGTAGCCACTATTGAAAACAGTATGGAGGTTCCTCAGGAAATTAGAAACAGGACTACGATATGATCCAGCATTCCCACTTCTGGTTATATATCCAAAGGAAATGAAACCCTTATCTTGAAGAGATATCTGTACTCCCACGTTCAGTACAGCATTAGTCATAATAGCCAAGGTCTGGAAACTACCTAAGTGTCTGTCAACAGATGAATGTATAAAGAAAATGTGAGGTATGTATGTGTGTGTGTATATATATATATATGTACTTACATATATATGTATTTACATACATACATGTACACACAATAGAATATTATTCAGCCTTAAAAAAGAAGAAATCTTGCCATTTGTGACAACACAGATGAACCTGGGGAGACATTACTAAGTGAAATAAGCCAGACGGAAAAAGACAAATACTGCATGTATCACTTACATGTGGACTCTTAAAAAAAATATTTTTAACTCATAAAAACAGAGAGTAGAATGGTGGTTGCCAGGGGCTAGGAGGTGGGGGAAATAGGGAGAAGTTAGTAAAAGGGTACGAACTTACAGTTACAGGATGAATAAAGTCTGAGGATCCAATGTGTAACATGGTGACTATAGTTGACAATGCTGTATTGTATAACTGAAACTTGCTGAGAGAGTAGAACTTGTGTTTTCCCTCTCTCTCTCTCTCTCTCTCTCTCTCTCTCTCTCTCTCTCTCTCACACACACACACACACACACACACACACACAGTAAATATGTGGGATGATAATTAATTAACTCCATGGTGGGAATCTTTTTTACAGTGTATATTTATATCAAAGCATCACATTGTATACTTTATATTACAATTTTATTTGTCAGTTATACCTCAATGAAAAAAAGAAACTTAAAAAAAATACCCCATTCAAAAAAGAAAGAAAAAAAGGGGAAGCAGTTGGGGGATCAGTGGCTCCCCTAAAAAAATAATGTGTAATTTTAGATCTAAAGAGAGAGGGGGAATTAGCCAGAAAATAACAGAAATAGCATTTTATGCATGGGAAATCTATATAGGAAAACCAAAAGGCAAGAGAAATGGTCAAATATGACTGGAAATATGGAATATGTATGGGCTAGTGGTAAGAGATAAGTCCAGAATGTAATTAGGAACTGGATCACACAATGTGCTATGAGACATTATCATTGTGGAGGGTAGTTTGGAGGGAAGCAAGACCAGAGGCAAGGAAGTCTAGTTAGAAGGGTTTTGTAGTAATTTCATGCAAGAGATGATGGGACCATAAATCAGGACAGTAGCAGATGGGATGAAGAGAAGTAGGTGAATTCAAGTAAAAGTCAAAATTGACAGGACATAGCAACTGAATAAATGGCAAGTGTGATGGAGAGAGAGGAGTCAAGGATAATGTCCAGGGTTTTAGCTTGGGGACTGACTGGCCAGTTCACTGAGGTGGAAGGGCAGCACAAGAAGAGCAGGGGGTTTGGGAGGAAGACAGTTTAATTTTGAAAGTGTTAAGTTTGAGGTACCTGTGAAATTTTAAAGAAGTATCCAGAAGACAGCAGTAATTTGGCTCTCAAACTCAGGAATTACCTGTTCTGGAGATACTGCTTTGCAAGTCATGAGTATATGGTAATTGAAAACATGAGAGAGATGAGGCAACCAGGCAGAGGGGCTTTTCATTTGTGGAAAAAAAAAAAGAAGGGCCTGGGACTGAACTCTGAGGAAATGACCCTATGTAAGAGACAAAGAGGAGTCTTCAGACAGTACTGAGTAAAATTAACCAGAGATAAGAGGAAGACAAAGAGAGTGTGGTGTCCCAAAACTAGGGGAATGTGTCAAGGATATCAGAATGGTCTTCAGGATCAAAAGTTGCTTTGAGATCAAGCAAACTGAGATCTGAAGAATTGTCCTTTAGGGCAGTTAGGAGCATGGCCTCTGTTTCTAAGCACAAGGTATTCCTTCCACTTACAATGTTCTTTATTTCTTTTTGTATTGGAGTTTTATTGAACTCTCAGTCCTCTTTCAAGATGTTTCTGAAATGTCCCTCTTCTGTGAAGTCTTCTCCCAGCAAAATTATTTCCTTGCTGTAGTTTCACAGCTAGTGTAGCATATTTGAACATTTTCACAGGTGATTTGGAGTTCATCTGTGTACCTTGACAAAGATAGTGAATTCCTGAACTCGTTTGTATTAGTTCTATTAGGGCTGGGGTCTTGTATTACTCATCTCTTGCTTCTTAACACTCCACACAGTACCTAGCAATAAGTATTCCTTGATAAATGCTTGTGGATTTGAATGCTTGATTTTGAATATAATCCTAGGCAAAAGCAGCATTTAAAATCGCACATTAACAGTCACTTTAAAACCAAAATTTCAGGGCTTCCCTGGTGGCGCAGTGGTTGAGAGTCTGCCTGCCGACTCAGGGGACGCGAGTTCGTGCCCCGGTCCGGGAAGATCCCACATGCCGCGGAGCGGCTGGGACCGTGAGCCATGGCCACTGAGCCTGCACGTCCAGAGCCTGTGCTCCACAATGGGAGAGGCCACAACAGTGAGAGGCCCACGTACCGCAGAAAAAAACCCCCAAAATTCAAATAGTGCTGCCTGTTGGATGAACTTTGTCATATGCTCTTTTCTCTAATAATACAATACAAATGAAATCCTGTTCTGTAATATGAATTATTGATATAACATTGAGGAAGGGGCTCGATAAGTAGCTTTCTATAATTGGCCAGGAATAGACTAATTATTCTCTCTAATAAGCCCCTAGATCCAAAATGGTCTTTCACAACAGTGCCAGAATATGTAAGAGTCAGTGGAATAGTCTATTCTTTTTTCTTTCCCCCTCCTCTTGTTTTGGCCGCATAACGTGGCTTTCAGGATCTCAGTTCCCCCGCTAGGGATTGAACCTGGGCCATGACAGTGAAAGCCCAGAATCCTAACCACTAGGCCACCAGGGAACTCCCTGGATATCTGTTCTTTCCTAGAGGTTAGGAATAAATTTGGTAACTTCCTGTGGGTTATTTTAAGCCCATGTGTCCATTTGGAGTAAGTACATCGAACCATTTCCTGCTGAATAATTAAACTACCCCATGGATTTACTTCAGAAGAGAGTTACTCTTAAAATCCACTGGAGTATACTGGGGTAATAGTTACTTTTGACTCAGCATGCAACATTTAAATGTTTAATGTATATAAAAATATGTGCCTTGCATTGTTGATTGTCACTTTGAAAATTGGTAATATCCCTTCTTCCTTCCTCTTGGTAATTTAAGTGTATTTAATTTACTCAAATTCTTCTTTTCTGTACTTTTTCTGATTTTTTTGCAGGGATGATAGGGGCTTGATCATTTGTTGTATGTCTATGTAAAGGATATTCAGAGCTATAGGAGCAAAAAGAATGACCTCTGCGACTGAAAAAAAAAAAGGCTAAGGAGTGTTAAGATCTGGTTTATGGAGTTTAATGGTTGTTTTAGATAAAAGGAGAAAGAAGAGACCAGCTCATGTTAAGCAAGGATTTCTAATTCCCAGGAAAAGCCAATAGGAGAAGCCAGTGATAACAGCTTCAAAAACTGCCCATAAATAAATTGCTGGACTGAGGGATTATGGCCTGTTCCTGACATATGTGTAAAATTATATGTAAAGGTCAAGAGAGCATCATTAATATGTATGACCGGATTCCAACTCTGGTAGACAATCTATTCCCTCAGGCATAAAATGAGATAGTTGAGCATTGAAGGAGAAACATGCTGTGTAAGCCTGTGTTGTGTAATGTAGTTGTGTTACGCAGTTGTATCCTTTGGTGTTGTGATGCTGGGGTGGGATTGGAAAGGCTTGGTGTACCACCAAAAAAGGGGCTACTGGATACATCTGGTCTGTGGGGCACCTGCGAAGTCGGTGTACCTCTGCTGGGCATCATAACCAGTGCTGCTCAGTTGGTTGAGCCAGAGTGCTAGGAATTACCCCTGATAACTCTCCTTCTTTGAACCCCATTTTCACCAGTTCTGTAGATTCTACCTCTGAAAATCCTTATTGAATCCATTTACTTCTCTCATTTATTAGATATTATTTGAATGAATGAATGCATTCAACTGTCCAAGTTCAAATCACCATCAGCTCTCAACAGGCCTTTCACTTCTGTCTTTTTCCCTACTGCAAACATAGTGATATCGCCTAAAAATCACAAATAAAGTACCAGCTTAAAATGTCTAGGCTTTAGGCTAAGATCCAAAATATTTATCATTTCCCACATGACCTTGCATAACCTGGTTCTGGCTCTCTTTATTTCATCCACAGCAACTGGCTTTCTGGTCCTCCAATAACTCAAACTCTCTTCCACTCCTTGGCTTTCGCATCTGTTCTTCCCTCTTCTGGGAATGCTCTTATTTCCAGTATTCTGGTAAACTTTACTTCCTCAGATACACCTTCCGCAATCTAAATTAGGTTCCTCTGTTACACTCTTTTGAAATCCTAGTACTGTTCTTGCAGAGCACTTGTTATAGCTGGGAGTTATATAAGGAAAACTTCAGAGAGAGTTAGTTGTCTGTAGTCTCTGCTGTGTCCTCAGCTGTCATTTACCCTGCAGCCCGTTCCAGTTCAGTTTTGATTCACACTGCTCCACTGAAAATGTCCTCTTCAGGATCCTCAATGACTGTCATTTTGCCAAATTCACAGGTAGTTCTCTCTCCTTTCCTTAGTTGACTTCTCAGCAAACCTCATCACAGTGGACCATTTCCTTCTTGAAACATTCTTTCTTCTGGTTTTTGTCGCTGTTTAACCTGGTCCTCCGGGATGCAGGTGCTGAGATGGAGAGAGGTGTGCAAGAGGCTTGTTGGGAGGAGGGGCTTCCCTGTGAAAGATGCAAGAGGAAGGGAGCAAGACTGGATATGTCAAGCCTTCAGACCAAGATTTAATAGCTTTGAAAGAAAGTGGGGAGGAAGCAGAATTGGTCAGGGAAAACTTCCAGCTGTGATGCAGATCTAACAAAGTCCTTGGCAGCCCTACTGGGAGCTCTGGAGCAAAGGTTCTTTGAGAAGAAACCTGTATTAGGCAGACTTGGCCAGGTCATACTACCCATAATGTGCTCAGCAATCAACTGGGGTGACCTGGGGAGAATGTGGCTTTGGCTTAAAAGCTGAGCAGATCCTGAGGCTGTTGACAGCTGGAGGCTGTCAGTTAACTGCACTCCTTAAAAGTGAATGACAAGTGGTTTCTTGATGGGAGATCCTAGCAGCACACATCCACGACTTGCTACAGAGATACCTACTTATACATTTCATTGTTTCCCCCTACTTACTAATCACTTCTCAATAGTCCTTGCTTTTTCTCCTGCTTTGCTCAACCCTTCAAAGTTTGAATGTGTCAAGGTTTGATCCTGGATGCTCCCCTCATTTGAACTCTTTTCCTAAATCGTATGGCTTTAAATACCACGTCTATCACCTCTGCAGTGGACGTCTGCCCTCTCCACTGAACTTCAGGCTCCTAAACTCAACAGCCTACTGGATAACTCCTCCTCGGATGTCTAATAGTCACCTCACTGTTTCTCACCAAAATAGAACCTCTTGGTTTTCTTCCCTAGATGTGTACCACTTCTATTTTCCTCTATTTTAGTAAATAGCATTACACCCATCAAAGCATTTGCCCAGACCGAGATGTGAGAGTCATTCCCAGTTTCTCTTTCCTTTACCTTACTAGTCCTATCTGTTGCACCTCTGAAATATAACCGTATTTGTCCATTTCTTCTCCCTATCTTCTCCAAGCCAAGATTCCTCATGTGGGCTCTGCAGTGGTCTCTTAACTGGACTCATTTCTTCTTTTTTATCTTCACAGAATACTCTAAAATGAAAGCTCTATGAAGGCAAGGGCTTTGCCTCTCTTGTTCACCACTGTATCCACAGTGCCCAGAGTAGTGTCTGGTATATAGCTGACACTTATTAAGTATTTGTTGAATGGAAGAATGAATGAATCAATTCTCCACTTCGAATTTATAATAAATTAGATGATGCCCTTTCCCTGCTTAAAATTCTCCAGTGGTTTTCCAGTTTAGAACAGAATCTAGACTAGAAGACTATGTATCTGGCTCCTGCCTGCTTCACTGACTTTTTCTCATATCACACTATGCTCCAGCCACAGCACCCTTCTCTCCCTTCCTCACACCAAGCTCTTTCTCACATTAAGGCCTTTCACCTGCGGTTCTTCTTCCTGGTGAGCTGTAAGGCAAGATACAGTCCTTATCATTCAGATCTCACCTCCAGAAAGTCATAGTCTCAGAGATAACTTTCCTGGCCATTGTATGTAATTTAGTAACCACCCTCCCCCCAACCTCCATCCCAATTTTGTCACACAGTTGTGTTTTATTTCTTTATACCACATAATTCTTCTAGCTGTTTAGTCTTTAAACTTTATTTTGACTTACGATACTAGAACAACTAGGTTCTTTTTTATTTTTAATTAGTTGCTAGCTAGCCCTTCCTTCCGGCTCTGTCTACCAAACTATCTTTTCTCACCCCCAGTGTTTCAAATGTTAGCGGGCCAAAGTAACTGGACCAGAGCCTCGAAAGTTGAGTTTAGATTATGATCATTTTAGGAAGGCTCTTGGGTGCTCTCTGGAACTTTTTTCTATAGCCTTCTAATCTGTCAGGCTTTTCCTCAGGAGAGTGACCTCATCAAATTTAACTTTTTTCCTGAAAAAAAAGCATCATTGTTATGACAGGGTAAAGAGAGCTAGGCTAAAGACAGAGAGCTTCGTCCCAAGGTTAGTTCTAGTGTAGACAATAGGTTATGATAGCCCAATTCAGGGCAGTGGTGACAATTTGGTGGAAAATAGGGAACAGATGTGAGGTGTGTTTCAGAATGAGATTCATCAGAACTTATCGACCAGATATTCATTCAGTCATGAGTTATTGGCACCTACTCTGTGCTCTGTGTCACACCGTGGGCTAGGTTCTAGGGAACACTAGTGAACAAGATAGCTCGCTAAAAAGCCCTACAAAGAAGCGATGGAGGAGAAAGACACTCATGAATTCATAATTATGGTTTATAATCAGTCATTTGAAGCAAACAGACAGGGTCAAATGGTATGGCATGATGATGATGATGGTGATTAGAGAGACGTCAGGGAAGACTTCCAAGGAGATGCCATTTTAGTTGAGAACAGAGAAGAGAGAAACAACTATGAAGCAAGATGACGCTCTAGACAGAAGGAACCACACATGCATTGTAGGCATGGGGATGGAGAGGAAGGAGTCGAGAATGAATGAGACCACTACCTTGAGCAGTTGCATTAATGTTGATTCTCCCAAGTGAGGCTGGGAAGGTAGGAGGAGAAACCTGTCTGAGGGGGAAGATAGTACATTCTAATTTTGACATGTTCAAGATGCCTACAGGAAAACCAAACATCTGGGTGGTAGTTGGAAATGTAAAAATTGTGGCCCAGGCACTAGATAGATATGTGCATAGTAAACTTAGGCCTGAGATTCATTGTATAAGGGATGGTTGAAGCCATAGGGCTTTGTATAATTACCTCAGAACCCTAACAAATGCCAGCTTAAAAAAATTTTTTATACATTTTTTAAAGGTTACTTTCCATTTATAGTTATTACAAAATATTGGCTATATTCCCTGTGATATACATCTTTGAGCCTATCTTTCACCTAGTAGTTTGTATCTCCCACTCCCCCACCCCTATATTGTCCACCTACCTTCCCCTCAGTGGTAACCACTAGCTTGTTCTCTATATCTGTGAGTCTGCCTCTTTTTTGTTATATTCAGTAGTTTGTTGTATTTTTCAGATTCCACATATAAGTGATATCTTACAGTTTTTGTCTCTCTCTGACTTATTTCACTGAGTATAATGCCCTCCAAGTCCATTCATGTTGCTGCAAATCGCAAAATTTTCAAATACCAACTTTTTAAAGACACAGGTCAGATGTGGTTCAGCAGAAGAGATAGGAAAACTTAAGGGCAGAGAAGGAAAAGCTTCAAGGTAAAGATGGCTGTGCTTAAGTGTTGTATTTGGCAGCCAGGGAGTTACTGCTGGTCTCACAGAATTTAGTTTCAGAACAGTGCCAGAGACAAAAAGCAAAGTTGCATGAAAAACGTGAAGGAGGTGTTGGAGAAGGGAAGAGGTGTGGAGAGGCGGAATTAAGGGAGGTATCATTAAGCCTGGTGCGTTGATCAATACAGGCAGAGCGGAGCGGAAGAATGAAGCTAACGATTTGAATAATTATAAACATATCAGGATTTTTGTTTTGCCTTTTTTTCAGGCTCTGTACCAGACCATTGTCATTTTATTTTATTTTATAGCTCTAAGTGTGACAAACCTACCGTTAGTGGAGACCATATAAATGTCAGAAAGCTGCAGAGTAACAGTGTAATCAACATGTGGGGCAATCTTCCAGTAGTTAACCATTTAGCGCAAATTATACCCTATTTACGAAAATTTAAAAACTTACTGATTTCTTGCCTGTGTACCTCATGGTTCTTAGTTTTATTCAAGATCAAAATAAGTTTGTGCGTTTCTAGAATGATTAAGATACAATATTTTGGGTAATTTTCTTTCTAGAATTACATGCCATAAATTCAGTAAACTTATTTGAACTCATTTGCAAGGCACAGCTCTGGGTGCCAGGGACACAAAGATGTACAAAACTGGACTCTGTCTTTGAGGAGGTCTAATACGGGGGAGAAGACTGCATGGTGTAAAATATAACCTGATATGACAAGTTTTATACAAGAAGTATAACATACTCAACCCTATAGAGGCACAGGAAAAGTGATAAATTTAGCCTGGAGAAGCGAGGGGAATCCTCCACAGGTGGGCCCTGACCTGAATCTGACCCATGTCTCTTCCACATGTTGTATTATCATTTAAATATAGTGTATTTGAAGTTTTAGTTTTCCTTTCATAGTCTTAACCCTGATGTTGCTATTAAATTTTGTTTCTCTAATTCCTAGCATAAGTGTTTCTCCAAACTCCAGTGTTCCTTGAAGGCACACAATAGAGAGACAGTGAAATGAGAAAATAAACAAATGAATCAATGTATGTAACTAGACTAATAGCTTCACAAGGACAGGGATGTTTGTCTGTTTTGTTCAGTGCTGTATTTCTAGCACTTAGAGAGGTGCTTAGTCTGTCAGTAGGTCCATAAATACTTTTTGACTGAATGGAAGGAAAAGGGGGAGAGAGAGAGAGAAGAAAGGAAGGAAAATTTTAAATATATTCACTTCTAGAAGAGCAAAGAAAAGAGAAAGGACAAAAAATCCAACTCTGACAACAATTTTGGAAAAATTAAAATTTAGAACAGTCAGAGATTTGATTCTAGTCTGAAAGAAATTTGAATTTCACTGTATTAACTTTTTCTTGGTTCATTATTGTGAATAATCCAACATGGTGTCATTTTCTTTCTTATAGCATTCAGCCCCTTTGGTGTCCCATCTGCTTAACACACAACAGCTATGGCACATTTCCATTCATCTGGGTCAGAAAATAAAGAGACCTTTATGTTGGCTTGGATATTACCTGCCACTGCTGTGGGTCCAATACAGTTAAAGACAGGAAACTTTTGGTTTTGTTTTCCCGAGAAATTGATGCAATCAAGCCCATTAGTGTGAATTTGTAGCTTCTTTTTGAAATGCCCCTTATTGAATTCTAGAATTTAATTAACTTTCAGACATATAAGCATTTGCCTCAGAGGAATAGCATGTTGCTACACTCCTTCATTATTTCCTCACTCTTCGTATTAAGTTCTCATCACCATACCAGTCATTGGTTTTGCTTTTTGACTGATGACTCTTGATTCAGCTTTCCTTAGAGAGTCTAAACTGGTCTAGGGCAGATCCTACTTTTGGAAGTCCAAAGAATTAAATTTTTCTCCTGACTTTGTAGTCAATATACCCATGAATTAAGAAAGCAGCTTTTTATTTTAACCTAAATTATCACCAGCTCAAAAATAGCACTATGTATTTTTTCTATTGGTTTGTTAATTTATTTATTTTTATGCATCTTGTCTCATTCCAGGAAAGAATTCGGAGAAGCTCAAAATAATAATAGTAACACAACATTATAAAAAAGAAAGCATTTAGGGCCATGGGAAAGTAAGGGTAAAGGAATAAAGTTTACAAAAAATTATTAGGAAGGTTTTGCCGCTCAGAGGGGTAAAGTTAGGTTGTAGATTCAGCTCTAAACTTGCTAGTGACCAGAGCAAAGGTGGAGACATGCTCAATTAAGAGTCCTAGGATCCCCAAGGTGAAAACATAGAGCTTTTCCTTTTGAAAGAGTATAAAAGAAAAATGTTTCCCGGGGACCCTCATATAGGGAGCATTGGTCGATGTAGATAATATCCTCACAGTCAACACAACAGTAAACTTATAATAATTCGGCATTTACTGTGGACAAGGCATAAGTCCTTTATGTACACTTTCTCATTCAATTCCTTACAATAACCCTGTGAAGTAATTATTTTCAGATTAGGAAAGTTAGGCCCCAAGAGGTTTAGTGACTTGTCCAAGATCACATAGTAAGTGGGGAGAAAGCGTTTAAAAACAGCTAAATCTGACTTTATTGTCTTCACCTTTAATCATTTTTCTTTACTATATTCATGTCACTGTTTTTTGTTGCACCTCTCAATGTTAGTCCAAAGCAAAACCAGAAAATGAAATTCAAGAAAAGCCATTCTAAGAGGGGATCAAAGCAATGCAGCCTAAATATACAGTCAGCTCTCTGAAGATCTTACTTGGCTAGGGGTAAAATTTTGTCAACCTAGAGCTGTGTTCTTCACCTTTGTTGGATCTCTTTGATGATCTAGGGTAAGCTACAGTCTTCTTTTTCAAAAAGTACGCATAGGTACTATTTTAGGCAACTCACAGGCCTCCTCTCCCTCTCACCACCCCCCCAAATTCACCCCCCAAAACTATACATGGATGTAGAGTTGGGCAGTAGAGTGTCTGAGACAATAAACTGATAAATATTAGGTGCGTCAAATGGGGACAGATCCTTTTGCATTAACTGGCTGTTGAATATTAGATGGTTTGTCCCGTCTTAAGCCGCAAGCAAGGAGATATTTCACTAGATTCCAAATCCCACATCCCACAGTACTTTAGACAACTCCCAGGATGTGGCGGAAGTGTATGAAAACTTTTATTATTTACATTTATTAAAGCAGTATCTGCCTTATTAGGACCTTTGATGGTCTCGCTACTTAGTTATAGGATGGGTCATTTTAGCAGTTGTATTCTGGTCCTTATTGCTCCTGGGGTAGATTTAAGTGTTGTAGCAGGCCATTTTACTCAGACTGATTAACTGTAGGGACAGGTGAAAACCAAACTATGAAATCAAACCTTTTAATATTTTAGGAAGACGTGTAGTGATCGTCCCTGCAAACTAGACTAACAATTGTGTAAATAGTACTTTTCGAAGTCCCTGTATTAGACACCTAGCCATATAACCCAAGAATTCTCTTGCTTGCTTAGTAGTATCTGGCCCAGCTTTATACAATGATCATACAATCAGAGGTCTACACACAGTTATCCTTTAGGTATCAACGTACTTTTACAAGCAGGTTGACCTGGATTAGAATCCCAACTCTGCCACTAACTGTATGACTGTGGACAAATGACACAGCTTCTTGTACCTCATTTCTAACATAAGAGTGATAAAGGTACCTACTTCAGTGTTGAGCTTAAAATGAGATAACATGTGTAAAGCCCTGGTAGTATAATGCAGACTTGATAAATGTTTAGCTTTTATTAATATTATTATACTCAAGTGGTAATGTGGCAGATGGTGAACATCTCTCTTTTTTCTTTTTTCCGGCCATGTCGTGCGGCTTGCGGGATTTTAGTTCCCCAACCAGGGATCGAACCCAGGCCCAAGGCAGTGAAAGCGCCGAGCGCTAACCACTGGACAGCCAGGGAATTCCCATGAACATTTCTTTATGATGACTCTTTATGTCATTGTAAAGGCATTAGGTCTGGAGAGCATTTGGAGAGTTTGCTGAGTTTCAATCTGTTTTTATCATGCGCTGTCCTTGTGTATAGTACTTCTTTAGCAAGGCCTCCACTAGTGCCTTTTCTCCAACGACCTATTTCTGACGGCAAAATGCTACTTGGCTGGTTCCCCTTGCTCTCTTGATCCTAGCAGTTCATAGCCTCTGTGCAAGGCTTTAAACTGTGTGTGGTGAGTTTCAAAACTTTTCCTGGATTCACCTTGTTTATTTCCCCATTTGAACTCTGTGCATCAGCTGCTGCTAATTCTTCTCCAGGCTGTTCCTCCTCCCTTACACATGGAAAATTTATTCCCCTAAAGGTATTTTTAAAGAGTGTCTAACAGAGCTTATTCAAGGGGAAATGCCTGGCTTATGAATAAATGTGTCACGGGTCGGGGAGGATGGGAAAGTGTTAGGGATGGGGGACAGAGAGAGGAAATTATAGTAATTGGAATCTCTTATCCTTGTATCCTTTTGAAAGTGTTTTCTCATTGATTATCTTCATTGGAAGAGAAAAGTTGATATTTATTTTGTTAATTAATAAGGACTACATTTCTGTAACATAATATACTTTTGATAGGCTTTCAAAGTCACTGTCTATTCTTTTTTTTTAGCATCTTTATTGGAGTATAATTGCTTTACAATGGTGTGTTAGTTTCTGCATTATAACAAAGTGAATCAGTTATACATATACATATGTTCCCATATCTCTTCCCTCTTGCGTCTCCCTCCCTCCCACCCTCCCTATCCCACCCCTCTAGGTGGTCACAAACCACCGAGCTGATCTCCCTGTGCTATGTGGCTGCTTCCCACTAGCTATCTATTTTACATTTGGTAGTGTATATATGTTCATGGCACTCTCTCACTTTGTCACAGCTTACACTTCCCCCTCCCCATATCCTCAAGTCCATGCTCTAGTAGGTCTGCGTCTTTATTCCCATCTTACCCCTAGGTTCTTATGACGTTTTTTGTTTTTTCTTAGATTCCATATATATGTGTTAGCATACGGTATTTGTTTTTCTCTTTCTGACTTACTTCACTCTGTATGACAGACTCTAGGTCCATCCACCTCACTACGAATAATTCAATTTCGTTTCTTTTTATGGCTGAGTAATATTCCATTGTATATATGTGCCACATCTTCTTTATCCATTCATCTGTTGATGGACACTTAGGTTGCTTCCATGTCCTGGCTATTGTAAATAGAGCTGCAATAAACATTTTGCTACATGTCTCTTTTTGAATTATGGTTTTCTCAAGGTATATGCTCAGTAGTGGGATTGCTGGGTCGTATGGTAGATCTACTTGTAGTTTTTTAAGGAACCTCCATACTGTTCTCCATAGTGGCTGTATCAATTTACATTCCTACCAACAGTGCAAGAGGGTTCCCTTTTCTACACACCCGCTCCAGCATTTATTGTTTGTAGATTTTTTGATGATGGCCATGCTGACCGGTGTGAGATGATATCTCATTGTAGTTTTGATTTGCATTTCTCTAATGATGATGTTGAGCATTCTTTCATGTTTTCGTTGGCAATTTGTATATCTTCTTTGGAGAAATGTCTATTTAGGTCTTCTGCCCATTTTTGGATTGGGTTGTTTGTTTTTTTGATATTGAGCTGCATGAGCTGCTTGTAAATTTTAGAGATTAATCCTTTGTCGGTAGCTTCATTTGCAAATATTTTCTCCCATTCTGAGGGTTGTCTTTTGGTCTTGTTTATGGTTTCCTTTGCTGTGCAAAAGCTTTGAAGTTTCATTAGGTCCCATTTGTTTATTTTTGTTTTTATTTCCATTCCTCTAGGAGGTGGGTCGAAAAGAATCTTGCTGTGATTTATGTCATAGAGTGTTCTGCCTATGTTTTCCTCTAAGAGTTTGACAGTGTCTGGCCTTACATTTAGGTCTTTAATCCATTTTGAGTTTATTTTTGTGTATGGTGTTAGGGAGTGTTCTAATTTCATACTTTTACATGTACCTGTCCAGTTTTCCCAGCACCACTTATTGAAGAGGCTCTCTTTTCTCCACTGTATATTTTTGCCTGCTTTATCAAAGATAAGGTGACCTTATGTGCGTGTGTTTATCTCTGGGCTTTCTATCCTGTTCCATTGATCTATCTTTCTGTTTTTGTGCCAGTACCATACTGTCTTGATTACTGTAGCTTTGTAGTATAGTCTGAAGTCAGGGAGCCTGATTCCTCCAGCTCCGTTTTTCGTTCTCAAGATTGCTTCGGCTATTCGGGGTCTTTTGTGTTTCCATACAAATTGTGAAATTTTTTGTTCTAGTTCTGTGAAAAATGCCAGTGGTAGTTTGACAGGGATTGCATTGAATCTGTAGATTGCTTTGGGTAGTACAGTCATTTTCACAATGTTGATTCTTTCAATCCAAGAACATGGTATATCTCTCCATCTATTTGTGTCATCTTTAATTTCTTTCATCAGTGTCTTATAGTTTTCTGCATACAGGTCTTTTGTCTCCTTAGGTAGGTTTATTCCTAGATATTTTATTCTTTTTGTTGCAATGGTAAGTACCTATTCTTAAAAGATGCAAAATACAAATAATATTCAGCTCTATTTTGCACTAGTTTTATAGGTACGGAAATTTTGCAGTATTCTTTCTCAAGTCAAATTATTACTTGAACCATCAATATTTATGGCATATTAATCCAAAATTAATATGTGAGCTTACCTGTCTTCAGTGGATCCATATAGATAACACTATGAAACATGAATGGGCAGTAGGTACAGTAGTTGATTTTTCTGAATATCTGAATATCGACATTAATTATTAATCCTTTTGTGCTTTAGTTTTCCTCTGTAAAACAGGTAATAATAGTACCTTCTTCATAGAGTTGTAAAGATTAAGTGTTAAAGTACTTAGAATAGTGCTTGCTTTGTTATGAGCATGCAAATGTTATTTATCATGATTATTAGTCCAAATCTTAGCTTTTATGCAGATTATTAATTCAGTATTCTGAATTCACTATCAGACACATTTTGGCATTCATGATTTCTGGAAATAACCCTTCAAGTACTGAAGTTCTGTTGTAGATTAATTTCTTAGAGATATTGAGAAGGTTCACTATTTTTAGCATAAACTTCTAAAATAACATTGACTTCACTACTTAACTCTACAACTTGATTAAGTATTGTTTAACTTTTCAGTCAGGAAAAACCATCCATTCCCTTTCAAAAGAAGAATATTTATCTCATTTTCAAATTTGCACTGACTCACTCTTTGGCACATAAAATGTTAACTTTAGAATCTGTTTTGCAGATGTGGAGGCTGCTGCTTTTTTTTTTTTTAGCATCTTTATTGGAGTATAATTGCTTTACAATGGTGTGTTAGTTTCTGCTTTATAACAAAGTGAATCAGTTATACATATACATATGTCCCCATATCTCTTCCCTGTTGCGTCTCCCTCCCTCCCACCCTCCCTATCCCACCCCTCTAGGTGGTCACAAAGCACCGAGCTGACCTCCCTGTGCTATGCGGCTGCTTCCCACTAGCTATCTATTTTATATTTGGTTGTGTATATATGTCCATGCCACTCTCTCACTTTGTCACAGCTTACCCTTCCTCCCCCGTATCCTCAAGTCCATGCTTTAGTAGGTCTGCGTCTTTATTCCCGTCTTACCCCGAGGTTCTTATGACCTTTTTTTTTTCTTAGATTCCATATATATGTGTTAGCATACGGTATTTGTTTTTCTCTTTCTGACTTACTTCACTCAGTATGACAGACTCTAGGTCCACCCACCTCACTACAAATAACTCAATTTCGTTTCTTTTTATGGCGGAGTAATATTCCACTGTATATATGTACCACATCTTCTTTATCCATTCATCTGTCGATGGACACTTAGGTTGCTTCCATGTCCTGGCTGTTGTAAATAGAGCTGCAGTGAACATTGTGGTACGTGACTCTTTTTGAGTTTTCTCAGGGTCTGTGCCCAGTAGTGGGATTGTTGGGTCGTATGGTAGTTCTAGTTTTTAGTTTTTAAAGGCTGCTGCTTTAAAACTTGGTTAGTTGAGTGAAAATTTCATATATGTATTGTATTTCAGAGGCATTAGAAAAAAATGTATAATGGCTGTAATCATGAAGAATAGTGGCTCTATACTGCAGTGGCTGTTTGGAAAGCCTGCCTGCACGTGCTGATATCCAGGGAGAAGTTGGTCCAGAAATACTGTCGAGCCCTGGCAGCATCAGAGTAGATGGTGGGTGGAGGCAGATATCTGTAAGATTTGTCATACCCACTTTATCCTGTGCTGGCCACCATATTCTCTTTCCTCTTCCTCCATATCTGCCCGTTCTCCACCCCCCGCCCACTGTGCTGTGTATTGCTCTTGTCCGGAGGTAGTAATTACTTCTTAACATAAACAGTCATTTGTAATTATAGGCACCTACATATTTCTCCACACTTTAAGGCCAAATCCACATATGATTTCTTGTTTTGATGCGTACTCTGAGAGTAATTATTAGTGACTAGCACTGAGTGACTTGTTTTATGTTCCAGGTGGATTTATTGTGAATTTCCCCCAATCTAGTACATAGAAATAGAGGTGGGAGAATGACCGAATTCTTCTGTTTCCTCTCCAGAAGAGTTGGTTTTCATCAGTGACCTCTTTGTGTTCGTTTCCAGTTGGTCAGAAATACATGCTGTTAGAAGCACTGTATCTTTACTAGTTTAATTTCATTTTCTTGTCTTCTCAAATTTTTCCACTTATGTTCATAACAGCATCATTTTCCTTTGTCCAGGACCTTTGTCGGGGACACTGTCTTCAGTCCTTGGCTCCACACTCTGCAGCCATGGCTCAGACCCTGTTGCTGGAGCAGTCCAGGCAGACCTCGGGGTATGCTGCTTGCCTAGGAGAGGAGTTCAGGCCTGGCCTTCATGATCCCAAACCCCTTCCTGAATCTCTGTTGCTTCCCAAAGCTTACAGAATACTGTGCACACTCCTTAACTGGGTTTGCAGGATCTTTCCCAGTCCAGTCCTAGCCTGTTTCCATCCTCATCCAGACATGCGTGCAACCCCTCTTTCCAACACACACACACTGTAACCACCATATCAGACTATACTGACCATTCCTTTCAAGGTCTTTTCCCCGTGGTATTCCTCCTGCCGTAAACTTCCTCCTTCAAAATCTACCCCACAGCCCCTTCTCCCCATTTAGGAGCCAAATCAAATGTTACATCCTGTCCTCAGCCCCGCTTCCTCAGTTCTGTTCCTTTTCATCCTAGTCAAGTTTTACCGATTCCTAGCTGTATTTTTTAATTTTTCAATTTTATTATTTTTTAATTGAAGCATAGTTGATTTATAATATTGTGTTAGTTGCACGTATACAGTGAAGTGCTTCGGTTATATTTATATTTATGTGTGTGTATTTTTTCAGATTATTTTCCATTATAGGTTATTACAAGATATTCAGTATAGTTCCCTGTGCTGTATAGTAAATCCTTGTTGCTTATCTATTTTATGTATAGTAGTTTGTTAATCCCATGCTCCTAATTTATCCCTCCCCACCCCTGGATTCCTATCTGTATTTAAATAACATTTTATGCAGGAGCACTCTCTGCCTGCTATCTCTACCTTATCACTTCCCACTCCTAACTACATAGCATAGTGACTTCTGCCCCATCGTTCTACTAAAATTGCTCTTGCAGGCCTCATCTATGACCTTTATCTGTTAAATCCAATGAAGACCTTCTAGTCGTTATTTTACTTAATATCTCTTTGGAATTGACATTCTTGATCATACCTTCCTTTTATTAAACTTTCTCCTTTGTCTTTCCTAACACTGTCCCCTTCTGCTTCCCGTACCTCTTTCTTGTCTCCTGTCTCAGTGCTTTCCCTTTTTGCTGCCTCTTCCTTAGGTGTCTGTTGCACAGAGGTCTGCCTTCTGCAGTTCCCACAGGTGTATGCCTGTCTGCATCCTAATGACTCCTAATTGTATTCCTTTCACCTGCCCTGCACCACAAGATTCTCCACCTGATTGCCACACAGATGTTTGAACTTTTTGTTCTTACCTCCTTTACTATTATTATCTTTCGTCTTACATCACCCCTTCCACAACTCTGTTTCACTGAATGAATGACACCACGTCCCTTTCCCTCCTCAAAGTTATTTTTCTTTTACACCCTCCCTACCTCATTGCCTTAGCCCAGGCCTAGATCATCTCTCACCTGGGCTATGCAACCTGCAGACTTGGCTCCAAACAGTCTTCTCCATTACCATTGCAAGTGGTTTTCTGAAACACAGGTCTGATTATATAACTTAAGTCATTCCTCTGTTTAGTGGCTCCGTAGTCTCCTGGAGTGTAAAGCCTATAATCCCAGTACAGCTTATAGGATACCCTTTACAGTCTAGTAATTGCTGATGATTGTTGACAATCTCGTCTTCTGCTTACGCCCTCTGAGCACCTCATCCTCTTGTTAAAGCAAACTCCTTGTTCCTAGAATAAGCTGTGCTTTTGCAAGCCCCCTTATCTTTGCATCTTCTATACCAGTTTCTAGGACTCAGCCCTCTCCCCGAACTATGCATTTCACTTGTAGAATCTCAACTCTTCCCAAAAAACACACCTCTGAGGAACTCTTTCCAGATCTTTTCAAATGAGCTACCTCTTTCCTTTATCTGGATGCTGCCTCATGACGTGAGAACGTCTTTTCCCTAGTTTTTCTCCTCCATTAGATGACATGTTCTGAAGAACAGGCACCTTTGTATTCCCAGGTATCTAGCCTATAGAAAGTATTAATATATATTTGTTAAATTATGGCCCTGTGACTTATTGCTTGTACATTATTTCTACTAGCCAAGCTGTGATTTTCATGAAGGTTAAGGCCCCATCCTAGTCAATCCTTGTTTCTTCAGAGCTAGAACAGTGCTCACGACTCAACAAAAGTTAACAAGTTATGTTCAAGAACATTTCAGGAGAACTTGAGAGTAGAATAGTACTGAAAGATAAATAGATAGATAATGACAATATATATTATAAATATGTATTATTTTATTATATAAATATGTATTAATTAGGTACATCTGGTACAGGATTTTAATTTTATTGAAAGCCTATAATATGTACAAAATGATGCTAGATATTAGGAGAATAAAAGGAATTGAAATGGGTGTCTGTTTGGAAGATTTTTATTTGGCATATTAGAAGACGTATGAAAGTCTTCATATATTCTTTTGAAATACCTGTGAAGCATTTTTGTCATAAGTCTGAGCAGAGCAATTCTCAGCATCTACCTGTGAGTGTTCCCTTAAAACACTACACTACTTTTCTCATGAGCTTCATGATAGGTTAAAGTAAAAGGTCTTAGAGGGAAAAAAAAGGAATCTACTGCTTTAACATATTTGAATCTACATCTGAATATGTATTGATAGTTTTCCCTTCTCCTTTTCCTTTTTCTCCTTCTCTCTTGTTATGTTTAATATTACTTATTCAGAAAAAGATATGAATTTCTCAATATATATTATATATAATTATACATCTATATTTTCCAATTGGTATACAAACCTTTAAGCAGTCGTTATTTGGTATCTGTAGGGTTTTAATTTAATGTTGGTAGGAAGATGTTGAGTATCACTTCAGCTACAGTGATCCAGCAGGTCACTTGGACTAGAACTCTGTGTAATTCAGGATCCTTTGCTTCTTTTTTTTTTTTTTCCCAACATCTTTATTGGAGTGTAATTGCTTTACAATGGTCTGTTAGTTTCTGCTTTATAACAAAGTGAATCAGCTATACATATACATATGTATCTCTCCCCTCTTGCATCTCCCTCCTCCCACCCTCCCTATCCCACCCCTCTAGGTGGTCACAAAGCACCCAGCTGATCGCTCTGTGCTATGCGGCTGCTTCCCACTAGCTATCTATTTTACATTTGTTAGTGTATATATGTCCATGCCACTCTCTCACTTTGTCCCAGCTTACCCTTCCCCCTCCCCGTGTCCTCAAGTCCATTCTCTATGTCTGCATCTTTATTCCTGTCCTGCCGCTAGTTTCCTCAGAACCATTTTTTTTTAAAGACTCCATATATGTATGTTACCATATGGTATTTGTTTTTCTCTTTCTGACTTACTTCACTCTGTATGACAGACTCTGGGTCCATCCACCTCACTACAAATAACACAGTTTTGTTACTTTTTATGCCTCAGTAATATTCCATTGTGTATATGTGCCACAAGTTCTTATCCATTCATCTGTTGATGGACACTTAGGTTGCTTCCGTGTCCTGACTACTGTAAATAGAGCTGCGATGAACATTGTGGTCTGTGACTCTTTTTGAGTTATGGTTTTCTCTTTTTGAATTATGGTCCAGAAGTGGGATTGTTGGGTCATATGGTAGTTCTATTTTTAGGTTTTTTTTCTTTTTTTTTTTTTTTTTTTTGCTGTACGCGGGGCTCTCACTGTTGTGGCCTTTCCCGTTGCGGAGCACAGGCTCCGGACACGCAGGCTCAGCGGCCATGGCTCATGGGCCTAGCCGCTCCTCGGCATGTGGGATCTTCCCATACCGGGGCATGAACCCGTGACCCCTGCATCGGCAGGCGGACTCTCAAGCACTGTGCCACTAGGGAAGCCATATTTTTAGTTTTTTAAGGAACCTGCGTACTGTTCCCCATAGTGGCTGTATCAATTTACATTCCCACCAACAGTGCAAGAGGGTTCTCTTTTCTCCACACCCTCTCCAGCATTTGTTGTTTGTAGACTTTATGATGGTGCTCATTCTAACTGGTGTGAGGTGATACATCGTTGTAGTTTTGATTTGCATTTCTCTAATAATTAGTGATGTTGAGCAGCTTTCCATGTGCCTCTTGGCCATCTGTATGTCTTCTTTGGAGAAATGTCTATTTAGGTCTTCTGTCCATTTTTGGATTGGGTTATTTGTTTTTTTGATTTTGAGCTGCATGAGCTGCTTGTAAATTTCGGAGATTAATCCTTTGTCAGTTGCTTCATTTGCAAATATTTTCTCCATTTCTGAGGGTTGTGTTTTCGTCCTGTTTATGGTTTCCTTTGCTGTGCAAAAGCTTTTAAGTTTCGTTAGGTCCCATTTGTTTATTTTTGTTTTTATTTCCATTTCTCTAGGAGGTGGGTCCAAAAGGATCTTGCTGTGATTTATGTCATAGAGTGTTCTGCCTATGTTTTCCTCTAAGAGTTTGACAGTGTCTGGCCTTACGTTTAGGTTTTTAATCCATTTTGAGTTTATTTTTGTGTATGGTGTTAGGGAGTGTTCTAATTTCATTCTTTTACATGTAGCTGTCCAGTTTTCCCAGCACCACTTACTGAAGAGGCTGTCTTTTCTCCATTGTATATTCTTTTTTTTTTTTGGCAGTATGCGGGCCTCTCACTGTTGTGGCCTCTCCTGTTGCAGAGCACAGGCTCCGGACGCGCAGGCTCAGCGGCCATGGCTCACGGGCCTAGCTGCTCTGCAGCATGTGGGATCTTCCCAGACCGGGGCATGAACCCATGTCCCCTGCATCGGCAGGCGACTCTCAACCACTGCACCAAAAGGGAAGCCCTCTCCATTGTATATTCTTGCTTCCTTTATCAATGATAAGGTGACCATATGTGAGTGGCTTTATCTCTCAGCTTTCTGTCTTGTTCCACTGATCTATATTTCTGTTTTTGTGCCAGTACCATACTGTCTTGATTACTGTAACTTTGTAGTGAAGTCTGAAGTCCAGGGGCCTGATTCCCCCAGCTCTGTTTTTCTTTCTGAAGATTGCTTTGGCTATTTGAGGTCTTTTGTGTTTCCATACAAATTGTGAAATTTTTTGTTCTAGTTATGTGAAAAATGCCATTGGTAGTTTAATAGGGATTGCACTGGATCTGTAGATTGCTTTGTGTAGTATAGTCATTTTCACAGTGTTGATTCTTCTAATCCAAGAACATGGTATATCTCTCCATCTTTTGTATCATCTTTAATTTCTTTCATCATTGTCTTATATTTTTCTGCATACAGGTCTTTTGTCTCCTTAGGTAGGATTATTCCTAGGTATTTTATTCTTTTTGTTGTAATGGTAAATGGGATTGTTTCCTTAATTTTTCGTTTGGATTTTTCATCGTTAGTGTATAGGGATGCAAAGGATTTCTGTGCATAAATTTTGTATCCTGCTACTTTACCAAATTCGTTGATTAGCTCTAGCAGTTTTCTGGTAGCATCTGTAGGATTCTCTATGTATTGTATCATGTCATCTGCACAAGTGACAGCTTTACTTCTTTTCCTATTTGGATTCATTTTATTTCTATTTCTTCTCTGATTGCTGTGGCTAAAACTTCTAAAAACTATGTTGAATGATAGCGTGAGAGTGGGCAACCTTGTCTTGTTCTTGAACGTAGTGGAAATGGTTTTAGTTTTTCACCATTGAGAACGATGCTGGCTGTGGGTTTGTCATATATGGCCTTTATTATGTTGAGGTAAGTTCCCTCTATGCCTACTTTCTGGAGGGTTTTTATCATAAATGGATGTTGAATTTTGTTGAAAGCTGCTTCTGCATCTCTTGAGATGATCATATGGTTGTTATTCTTCAATTTGTTAATATGGTGTATCACATTGATTGATATGCATATATTGAAGATTCCTTACATTCCTGGGGTAAACCCCACTTGATCATGGTGTATGTTCCTTCCAGTGTGCTGTTGGATTCTGTTTGCTAGCATTTTGTTGAGGACTTCTGCATATATGTTCATCAGTGATATTGGCCTGTAGTTTTGTTTTTCTCTGACATATTTGTCTGGTTTTGATGGTGGCCTCGTCGAATCAGTTTGGGAGTGTTCCTCCCTCTGCCGTATCTTGGAAGAGATTAAGAAGGATAGGTGTTAGCTCTTCTGTAAATGTTTGATAGAATTCGCCTGTGAAGGCATCTGGTCCTGGACTTTTGTTGGTTGGAAGATTGTTAATCACAGTCTCAATTTCAGTGCTTGTGATTGGTCTGTTTATATTTTCTATTTCTTCCTGGATCAGTCTAGGAAGGTTGTGCTTTTCTAAGTATTTGTCCACTTCTTCCAGGTTGTCCATTTTATCGGCATATAGTTGCTTGTAGTAATCTCTCATGATCCTTTGTATTTCTGCAGTGTCAGTTGTTACTTCTTTTTCATTTCTAATTCTATAGATTTGAGTCTTCTACCTTTTTTTCTTGATGCGTCTGGCTAATGGTTTATCCATTTTTTTTATCTTAAAGAACCAGTTTTTAGTTTTATTGATCTTTGCTATCGTGTCCTTCATTTCTTTTACATTTATTTTTGATTGGATCTTTATGATTTCTTTCCTTCTGCTAACTTCGGGGTTTTTTTGTTCTTCTTTCTCTAATTGCTTTAGGTGTAAGGTTAAGCTGTTTATTTGAGATGTTTTGTTTCTTAACGTAGGACTGTATTGCTATAAACTTCCTCTTAGACCTGCTTTTGCTGCATCCCATAAGTTTTGGGTCTTCATGTTTTCATTGTCATTTGTTTTTAGGTGTTTTTTGATTTCCTCTTTGATTTCTTCAGTGATCTCTTGGTTATTAAGTAGTGTATTGTTCAGCCTCCATGTGTTTGTATTTTTTACAGATTTTTTTCCTAATTGATATCTAGTCTCATTGCGTTTGGTCGGAAAAGATACCTGATACGATATCCATTTCCTTAAATTTACCAAGGCTTGATTTGTGACCCAAGATATGATCTATCCTGGAGAATGTTCCATGAGCACTTGAGAAGAATGTATATTCTGTTGTTTTTGGATGTAATGTCCTATAAATATCAATAAAGTCCATCTTGTTTAATGTATCATTTAAGGCTTGTGTTTCCTTATTTATTTCCATTTTGGATGATATTCCTCTTGGTGAAAGTGGGGTCTTAAAGTCCCCACTATGATTGTGTTACTGTCGATTTCCCCTTTTATGGCTGTTAGCATTTGCTTTATGTATTGAGGTGCTCCTATGTTGGGTGCATAAATTTTTACAATTGTTATATCTTCTTCTTGGATTGATCCCTTGATCGTTATGCAGTGTCCTTCTTTGTCTCTTGTAATAGTCTTTATTTTAAAGTCTATTTTGTCTTATATGAGAATTGCTACTCCAGCTTTCTTTTGATTACCATTTGCATGGAATATCGTTTTCCATCCCCTGACTTTCAGTCTGTACGTGTCCCATGGTCTGACGTGGGTGTCTTGTAGACAGCATATATACGGGTCTTGTTTTTATATCCATTCAGCGAGTCTGTGTCTTTTGGTTGGAGCATTTAATCCATTTACATTTAAGGTAATTATCGATATGTATGTTCCTATTCCCATGTTCTTAATTGTTTTGTTTTTGTTATTATAGCTCTTTTCCTTCTCTTGTGTTTCCTGCCTAGAGAAGTTCCTTCAGCATTTGTTGTAAAGCTGGTTTGGTGGTGCTGAATTCTCTTAGCTCTTGCTTGTTTATAAAGGTTTTAATTTCTCCGTTAAATCTGAACGAGATCCTTGCTGGGTAGAGTAATCTTGGTTGAAGGTTTTTCCCTTTCATCACTTTAAATATGTCCTGCCACTCCCTTCCAGCTTGCAGAGTTTCTGCTGAAAGATCAGCTGTTAACCTTATGGGGATTCCGTTATATGTTATTTGTTGCTTTTCCCTTGCTGCTTTTAATATCTTTTCTTTGTTTTTAATTTTTTTTTTTTTTTTTGTGGTACGTGGGACTCTCACTGTTGTGGCCTCTCCCGTTGCAGAGCACAGGCTCTGGACACGCAGGCTCAGCGGCCATGGTTCATGGGCCCAGCCGCTCTGCAGCATGTGGGATCTTCCCGGACTGGGGCACGAACCCGTGTCCCCTGCATCGGCAGGCAGACTCTCAACCACTGCGCCACCAGGGAAGCCCTGTATTTAATTTTTGATAGTTCGATTAATATATGTCTTGAGATGTTTCTTCTTGTGTGGGACTCTGTGCGCTTCCTGGAGTTGATTGACTATTTCCTTTCCTATATTAGGGAAGGTTTAGACTATAATCTCTTCAAATATTTTGTCAGTCCCTTTCTTTTTCTCTTCCTCTTCTGGGACCCCTGTAATTTGAATGTTGGTGCATTTAATGTTGTCCCAGCGGTCTCTCAATCTGTCCTCAATTCTTTTCATTCTTTTATCTTTATTCTTCTCTGCAGTAGTTATTTCCACTATATTATCCTCCAGGTCACTCATCTGTTTTTCTGCCTCAGTTATTCTGCTATTGATTCCTTGTAGAGAATTTTTAATTGCATTTATTGTGTTGTTCATCATCGTTTGTTTGGTCTTTATTTCTTCTAGGTCTTTGTGAAACGTTTCTTGTATTTTCTCCATTCTATTTCCAAGATTTTGGATCACCTTTACTATCATTACTCTGAATTCTTTTTCAGGTAGACTGCCTATATCCTCTTCATTTGTTTGGTCTGGTAGGTTTTTACCTTGCTCATTCATCTGCTGTGTGTTTCTGTGTCTTCTCATTTTTCTTAACTTACTGTGTTTGGGGTTTCCTTTTTGCAGGCTGCAGGTTTGTAGTTCCCATTGTTTTTGGTGTCTGCCCCCAGTGGGTAAGGTTGTTTCAGTGGTTTGTGTAGGCTTCCTGGTGGAGGGGACTAGTGCCTGTTTTCTGGATGAGGCTGGATCTTGTCTTTCTGGTGGGCATGACCACGTCCGGTGGTGTGTTTTGTGGTGTCTGTGACCTTATTATGATTTTAGGCAGCCTCTCTGCTAATGGGTGGGGTTGTGTTCCTGTCTTGCTTGTTGTTTGGCATAGGGTGTCCACACTGTTGTTGCTGGTCATTGAGTGGAGCTGGGTGTTAGCATTGAGATGGAGATCTCTGGAAGAGCTTTTGCCATTTGATGTTACGTGGAGCTGGGAGGTCTCGGTGGACCAATGTCCTGAACTCGGCTCTCCCACCTCAGAGGCACAGGCCTGAGGCCGGCCAGAGCACCAAGACCCTGTCAGCCACACAGCTCAGCAGAGAAGGCTGACAAAAAAGAAAGAAAGAAAGAAACATAAAATAAAATAATGTTATTAAATTAAAAAATAATAAGTGATTATTAAAAATTAAAAAAATGTAAAAAGCTAACAGAAAGAAAGAAGAGCGTAACCAAACCAAAAAACAAATCCATCAATGATAACAAGCAGTAAAAACTATACTAAACAAACAAACAAACAAACAAAACAGACAGAACCCTAGGACAATGGTAAAGCAGAGCTATACGGACAAAGTCATACAAAGAATCATACTCACAAAAAAAGAAAAAGGAAAAAACGTATATATCTATATATAAATAAAAAAGCAGGAAGAGAGCAACCAAATCAATAAACAAATCTACCAATGATAATAAACTTTAAATATTAAACTAGGATAAACATAAAACCAAAAACAAATTAGATGCAGAAAGCAAACCCCAAGTCTACATTTGCTCCCAAAGTCCACCGCCTCAATTTGGGATGATTCGTTTTCCATTCAGGTGTTCCACAGATGCAGGGTACATCATATTGATTGTGGAGATTTAATCCACTGCTCCTGAGGCTGCTGGGAGAAATTTCCGTTTCTCTACTTTGTTCACACAGCTCCTGTTGTTCAGCTTTGGATTTGACCCCGCCTCTGCGTGTAGGTCTCCTGAGGGCGTTTGTTCCCACCCAGACAGGACGGGGTTAAAGTAGCAGCTGATTAGGGGGCTCTCGCTCACTCAGGCCGGGGGGAGGGAGGGGTACGCAATGCAGGGCGAGCCTGTAGTGGCAGAGTCCAGCATGACATTGCAACAGCCTGAGGTGTGCTGTTTGTTCTCCTGGGGAAGTTGTCCCTGGATCACGGGACCCTGGCAATGGCGGGTTGCACAGGCTCCTGGGAGGGGAGGTGTGGAGAGTGACCTGTGCTTGCACACAGGCTTCTTGTTGGCTGCACCAGCAGCCTTAGCGTTTCATGCGCATGTCTGCTGTACGTGCTGACAGCCGTGGCTCGCGCCCGTCTCTGGAGCTTGTTTAGGCAGTACTCTGAATACCCTCTCCTTGCGCACCCTGAAACAATGGTCCCTTGCCTCTTAGGCAGGTCCACATTTTTTCCAGGGCCCCCTCCCGGCTAGCTGTGGCGCACTAGCCCACTTCAGGCTGTGTTCACGCAGCCAACCCCAGTCTTCTCCCTGGGATCTGACCTCCAAAGCCCCAGCCTCAGCTCCCACCCCCTCCCGTCCCGGCGGGTGAGCAAGAGAAGCCTCTCAGGCTGTTGAGTGCTGGTCGGCACCGATCCTCTGTGTAGGAATCTCCCTGCTTTGCCCTCTACATCCCTGTTGCTGTGCTCTCCTCCGCGGCTCCACAGCTTCCCCGCCCCCGCCACCCACGTCTCCGCCAGTGAAGGGGCTTCCTAGTGTGTGGAAACCTTTCCTCCTTCACAGCTTCCTCCCACTGCTGCAGGTCCTGTCCCTATTCTTTTTTCTCTGTTTGTTCTTTTTTCTTTTGCCCTACCCAGGTACATGGGGAGTTTCTTGCCTTTTGGGAAGTCTGAGGTCTTCTGTCAGTGTTCAGTAGGTGTTCTGTAGGAGTTGTTTCACATGTAGATGTATTTCTGATGTATTTGTGGGGAGGAAGGTGATCTCCACATCTTACTCCTCCCCCATCTTGAAGGTCTTTCTGAATTTTATTTTATTATATTTTTTATACAGTAGGTTCTTAGTAGTTATCTATTTTATACTTATTGGTGTATATTTGTCAGTCAAAATCTCCCAATTCATCCCGCCACCACCACTCCAGGATCCTTTGCTTCTTATTTTATGTACTAGACCCTGATCTCTCTTGTTGTTTGATTTAATGAAATAAAAGATTTTAAAAATGCTTTGTAAAGAGCTTCAGGGTTATTTGGTTTATAAGAACAGGGCATAATTTTTGGCTAATAAGTATTTTGGTATATATTTTTAATTGAGAATCTTCTAATTTCATTTGATCGACTTCCTCATCGAGATTTCTGAAAGTGATTCTCAGAAATGTTTAATTGTTGGTGGTTTTTCTAGAAATTTAATGAGACGTTCAGCAGGTGAAACTAGAAGAGGATGGGGCAATTAAATGATTTTTAGTATATTTATAGAGTTGGGTAATCACCACACAATCTAATTTATAATATGTCCATCACCCTAAGAAGAATCCATGTTTAGTCATTCTGCATTATAACCTCCAGACCTAGGCAACCTGCTGATCTGCTTTCTGTCTATATACTTGCTTTTTATGGACATTTCAGATAAATAGGATTATACGATATATGATCTTTTGTGTCTAGCTTCTTTCACTTAGCATAATGTGTTTTGAGGTTCGTCCATATTACAGTGGGTAGTGGTTTGAGTGGTAGGTAGCTCACAAATATATTTCTATTTCAAATTCCTGGAACTTTTGAATGTTATCGTACTTGGAAAAGGGATCTTTGCAGATGTAGTTATTAAGCATTTTGAGATTAAATCATCCTGGAATATTCAGGTGGTCCCTAAATCCAGTGACAAGAATCCTTATAAGAGACAAAACAAGGAGAAGACATACAGAGGGGGTGGCCATGTAAAGATAGAGGCAGAGATGGGACTGTTGTGGTTATAAACCAGTGAAGCCAATCAGTGCTGACAGGCACCAGAAGCTGGAAGAGGCAAGGGGGAGTTTTCCTCTAGAGCCTCCAGAGGGAGTAGACTTCTGGCCTCCAGAACTGTGAAAGGATATATTTCTGTTGTTTTAAGCTACACAGTTTGTAGTTATTGTTATGGCAGCCTCAAAAATTCATATACTATAGTACATATCACTCCTTTTTCTTTTTTATTGCCAAACAAGTTGTTTTCCATTGTACGACAATTTTACATTTTGTTTATCCATTCATCAGTTGATGGACATTGGGGTTGTTTCCAGTTTTTGGCTATTATAAATAATGCTTCTATGAAGATTCATGTTAAAGTTGTTGCATGGGATATGTTTTCAGTTCTCCTGGGTGGATACCTAGGAGTGGAATTGCTGAGTTATGTGGTAAATTTCTGTTTAATATTTTACAAAACTGCCAAACTGTTTTCCAAACTGGCTCCACCATCTTACCTTCCTACCAGTAAAGTATAAGGGTTCCCGTTTCTTTACTTCCTCACCAACACTTATTACTATGTGTCTTTTGATTATTGGGTATGAAATGGTATCTCACTGTGATTTTGGTTTGCATTTTCTTAATAACAAATGATGTCAGGCTTCTTTTTATGTCCTTATTGGGCATTTGTATATATTCTTTAGTGCTTTACCCATTAAAAAATGGGTCACTTATCTTTTTATTGAATTGTAAAAATTATTTAAGTATTCTCAATACCAGTCTCTTATCAGATATATGATTTAGAAATATTTTCTCCAAGTCTATGGCTTGTTTTTAAACTTTCTTCATAGTATCTTTCGAAGCATGTAAATTTTTAATTTTGATGATGTCCATGTTATCTTTTTTTTCCTTTTATCATTTGTGCTTTTGGTGTCCATCTAAGAAATCATGCCCTAATCCAATGTCATGTTTTAAGAGTTTTACATTTATGTCTATGATCCATTTTGAGCTGATTTTTCTATGATGTGAAGTAAAGGTCCACAGTCATCTTTTTTGCATATGGATATCTAGCTGTCTTAGCATCATTTTTTGAAAAGACCATTCTTTTTCCATGAAATTGTTTTGGCATATTTATTGAAAATCAATTGGCCATAAATGTAAGGGTATAACTGGTTATTTATTGTAGCATTTATTCCTTACTCTAAGTCTAGATTTCATAAAGCCTTATTTTAATAATTTTAAGTATAGAACATTAACACAAAATACATTTCACCTAAATGCAACTATATTTTTGGTGCAATTACTTTGTGTGCATAATGTGGGTTACATATGTTTATAAAGATTGTTGTGGGTTTATATAGAAAAGATATTTTCCCCATTTCTGTGGGATAATACCTTTAATATTTGGGCATTTTTGAAAAGAAGGTTTTTCTTGTTGGATTTGTTCTGCGAAGAGAGCCAGCATGTTTCAGACTCTTACATCACTCAAGTTGCTTGTGTAGTCTTTCGAGAAAAATTAAACCAAGATCTCTTAAGTGATTTCCATGCAAAATTAATGCTTCCCTTGACTTCTGCCAAATGCTGTGATGCATTTATGCAGCAGATGCCAGAAAGTTTAGAACTTGTATCTGGAAAGAATTCAAAATTTTAAGATAGAAAGTATTTGTGCCTGGGGCAATGTAATGACCCCACCTGTGTCTTTTTCTTGTCTTTTGGGTCTTCTCATTTTGTGTCCCGAAAGGCCCAGGCAGATCCTTCTTCTACTTTTAAATCTTTTTTATGAAACACAGTTTTAGTTTTACAAGACCAGATCTCACTCCAAGTTTCAAAATATGTGGTCTTCAGCATAAAATGTTTTGACAGATACCTAATGGCCTAGCATTTTAGCATCCATTTTTTCAGGTGTAGATTCAGAGAATCAGAGCCATAAAACAATAATGTTATTAGTCACCATTAGATGCTGTGTAAATTTATATTTCATACATCTATACGCTAGGCTAGCTGCTTTTTCTTTCTGTTATATTGATAACTAGCTCAACCTGTTAATATACCACTGAAATAATGGAACATACTTAGTTGTTGGGTTTATTACCTTTAATGTTTTATTTATGGTCTAAGAGGAAGAGCAGAAAGAAACTAGTATTTATTGAGTACCTGCTGTATTCCAAGTACTGTCCTAGACACGTTTACATCCCTAATCTCATTTAATCCTCGCAACCCCTCATTGTTGGTATTATTATCCCAGTTTTACAGATGAACTTTAAACAAAGCAGATAATGATAATGATACTTTATAGTACTTGTGTGGGGGCTTTCATATCGTAGTTCTAAAGTATCATCTGACTTTTGCAGATGTTCAGTTGTAAAAAAAGAGAAACTATCATAATTTATCTCCAGTGTTGCAGAGCTGAGGATAGAAAGAAAAGGCACACTAGGTATTTCTCAACTTTTTGTGCATATTAACTATGGAAAACATACTGAACAGAGACAAGTAAACAATACAGAAAACATTCATTTGGGAGTAAGGTTTTATAATGCTCAGGTACAAATAGTATTGGAATAATTGGATATCCATATGTTAAAAAAACATATATGAAACCTAATTCATACCACATATAAAACCTAATTCAAATAGATCATAGACCTAATTGGAAAGCTTAAAACTATAATATTTCTAGGGCTTCCCTGGTGGTGCAGTGGTTGGGAGTCCGCCTGCCGATGCAGGAGACGCAGGTTCGTGCCCCGGTCTGGGAAGATCCCACATTGCCGCGGAGCGGCTGGGCCCGTGAGCCATGGCCGCTGAGCCTGCGCGTCCGGAGCCTGTGCTCCGCAGCGGGAGAGGCCACAGCCGTGAGAGGCCCGTGTACAGCAAAAAAAAAAAAACAACTATAATATTTCTGGACGAAAACATAGGAGAATTTCTATGACCTTGGGTTAGGCAAAGATTTTTTAGATACAATATAAAAAAATTTGATAAATAGGGCTTTATCAAAATTTAAAACATCTGCTATTTGCAAGACTGTTTAAAAAAAATGAAAAAGCAAGCTACAGACTTGGAAAATATTTGCCAAACACGTATCTGATACAGAACTTGTACCGATAATATCTAAAGAACTCTCAAAAAATAGTAGTAGAAAATAAACAACTAAATATTGAAAACAGGCAAAAGATTTGAAGAGACACTTCACCAAAGAAGAGAAATGGTAGGCAAATAGTACATGGAAAGATCTTCAATATCATTAGTCATTTTGGAAATGTAAATTAAAATCATACTAACAATATGCACCTATTAGAATGGCTTAAAAAAAAGCTGATATGACCAAGTGCTGACAATGATATGGAGTAATTGGGACTCTTATACATTGCTGGTGGAAATGCAAAATGGAACAACCACTTTGGAAAACAGGTTAGCAGTTTCTTATAAAGTTAAGCACATACTTCTCATATGGCCAGCAATTCCATTTCTAAGTATTTAGCCAAGAGAAATGACAACTTATTTTTACCAAGAAAAAAAAAAAACCCACAAAACTGTACATGAATATTTGTAGTGGCTTTATTTGTAATCACCTCAAACTGGAAACAACCTGCTATCCTGCATTTGGTGAATGGAAAACAAAATGTGATATATCCGTATAGTGGAATGTTATTCAGCAACAAAAAGGAATGGACTACTGATATACACAACAACTTAGATACATTATGCTAAGTTGAAGAAGCAAGGCTCAAAAGGCTACATACCATGTGATTCCTATTATATAATATTGGAAAAAGCTTAACTATAGGGATACAAAACAGGTCAGTAGTTGCCAACTTTGAAGCTGGGGATGTGAGGGGTTTTCTATAAAGAAACAACACAAGGTAAGTTTTTGGAGTGGTAGAATTATGCATTTGTCAAAACTCACAGAACTGCACATTTAAAAGGATGAATTTCATTGGAAGTATGTTATACCCCAGTAAACTTTACCTACCTATCTATCCATCCATCAGTAAGAGAAGTCTATCCATAGGCACTCCAGCATTGGTTTGGTGGCTTTAGTGTCATCAAGGACCAGGGCCTTCTATTTTGTTGCTCTGAGATGCTGCTTGAGTCCAGAATCATATCCAAATTGCTGGCAGAGGAAGGAGTAAACAAGAAGGGGTGAAGAAGGGTCTGCACCCTTCTTTTAGAGACTTTCCCAGAGTTCTTTAGTACCCTTCCATTTACACCACGTTGGTCAAAGCATAGTTGCCACATTTCATCACATGTATCTGCAAGAGGCTGGGAAATACAGACTTAGAGAAGAAAAGAGAATGGATGTTGGAGTATGCTGCTAGCAGTATCTGTCACACTGCCGATGGCTTCTAGTTGTCACAGTGTTTCGTAACACTGAAGTTAAGTCTCCTGGATCTTCCACTAGGTTGCTTTGTATCCTGAAGTTGCAAAGTTGTTCCTGTGTTCTGTTCCCAAACTCTTATTTGAGCTTACATTTTGCTAGTTAGTAGTTCCTAAAATTTAGTGAATGCATTCTTATATTAGGCACTGGGTTTGACAGCTCTGAAAACTAGGGTTTCGTAATGTTAAACAGCTGATTAAGTTCCCAAGCAAAGCTTAGGGAGAAGACATGCAAAAGTTATTTTAAAAAAAAAAAAAAACCTTCATTTGGAAAAAATCATAAATATTTGACAGCAAATGCTGGCTACTTTAAATGTATACATTTAAAATTCAGTTACATTTCATTGTATGTTGGTTATATCTCAATATAATTGATTTCTAGCTTAAATAGGCAGTGAATTTCTTTCATTCATTCAAAGCAATTATTGAGAACCTAGTATGTTTTATGTTCCTATTGGGTTCAAGAGATTTGGTAGAACCTCTTTGTGCATACAAAGATTTAAAAAAATAAAACAAAAACCAGACAGAGCCCTTGCTCTAATGGAGCTCTTTTCATAGAAGAAATAGATGTCAGTATGTCTAATTACAACTTATGTGATTGGTGTTATAATGTGGGAGTTAGAAGGTTATCTGGGAGTCTGGGTAGAATGAGTTTCTGTCTTTTCCAGAATTGTTTTAGGCTGTTCCAAGTTGTTTGCATTTCCTTGTAAGTTTTAGAGTTAGCTTAATCAGTTTCTAACCCCCAAGGAGACTCTGCTGGAATTTTGATTGAGATTGCATTGAAGTTAAAGATTAATTTGGGCAGAATTGAAATCTTAACAGTATTGACTCCATGAATACAGTATATCTTCTCATTTGTGTTGATCTTCTTTTGTTTCTCTCAGAAATATTTTATGGTTTTTAGTGTACAGATACTACACATATCTTGACAGATTCAGTATTTATTCATGCTGTTATAAATGGTATTATTTTCATAATTTCTGCATCCAGTTGTTTGTTGCTAGTCAATAGAAATAGAATTGATTTATGATTATTTACCTTGTATCCTGTGACACGCTAAACTCACTTATTAGTTCTACTAACATTTTTGCAGATTCTTGGGATTATCTATATAGATGATCATGTGATCTCTTAATAATGACAGTTTTATTTCTTGTTTCTAGTCTGTAATCCTTTAATATTTTTTATTTGCCTTACTGCACTGGTGGGCAGCTCTAGTATAAAGAGAGGGTGAGGGTTTGAGATCATTGCCTTGTTCTCAAGTGTAAGAGGAAAGCGTTCAGCCTTTCCCCATTAAGTATATTACCTGTAAATTTTTCCTCTGTCAGGTTGAAGAAGTTCAATCCTAGTCCTAGAATGCTGAGAGTTTGTTTTGTTTTGTTTTTTTAATCACGAGTGGGTGTTGAATTTTTTTTCAAATGCTTATTTTGCATCAATTGAGATGATCAGATATCTTTTTTAGTCTGTTGATATGGTGTATTATATTGTTTAATTTTCAGTCCTTTCAATCCTCCTTTGTATTCCTGGTTTAAATAACACTTAATCATGTCATAGTATCATTTTTATTTATTTATTTATTTTTTGCGGTACGCGGGCCTCTCACTGTTGTGGCCTCTCCCGCTGTGGAGCACAGGCTCCGGACGCACAGGCTCAGCGGCCATGGCTCACGGGCCCAGCCGCTCCGCGGCATGTGGGATCTTCCCGGACCGGGGCACGAACCTGTGTCCCCTGAATCGGCAGGCGGACTCTCAACCACTGTGCCACCAGGGAAGCCCTATAGTATCATTTTTATACACTGCTAGTTTTATACACTGATATTTTGTTAAGGAATTTTGTGTCTGTGTTCATTGGGGATATGGATGCATAGTTTTGTTTTCTTGTAGTGACTTTGGTTTTGGCTTCAGGGTAATGCTGGTCATATAGAATGAATTGAGGAGTGTTCCCTCTTCTATTTTCTGGAAGGGTTTATATAGAGTTGGTTTCCTTCCTCCCCTCCCCTCCCCTCCCCTCCCCTCCCCTCCTCTCCCCTCTCCTCCCCTCCCCCCCTTCCTTCCTTCAGATTTTTTTTTTTTTTTTTTTTTGGCTGTGTTGGGTTTTTGTTGCTGCATGTGGGTTTTCTCTATTTGCAGCGAGTGGGGGCGACTCTTCGTTGCAGTGTGTGGGCTTCTCGTTGCGGTGGCTTCTCTTGTTGCGGAGCACGGGCTCTAGGCACACGGGCTTCAGTAGTTGCAGCACGCGAGCTCAGTAGTTGTGGCTCGCGGGCTCTAGAGCACAGGCTCAGTAGTTGTGGCGCATGTCCTTAGTTGCTTTGTGGCATGTGGGATCTTCCTGGACCAGGGATCGAACCTGTGTCCTCTGCATTGGCAGGTGGATTTTTAACCACTGTGCCACCAGGGAAGTCCCCCAGATGTTTTTACTTTTATTTTTTTCTTCCAGTTTTGGGATATAATTGACATGGAACACTGTATAAGTAAGTCTAAGGAGTACAGCATAATGATTTGACTTACATACATCATGAAATGATTACTACAGTAAGTTTAGTGAACATCCATCATCTCATACAGATACAAAATTTAAGAAATCGAAAACACTTGTTTCCTTGTGATGAGAAGTCTTAGGATTTACTCTCTTACCAACTTTCATACATAACATACAGCAATGTGAATTATATTTATCATGTTGTACATTGCATCCCTAGTCCTTATTTATCTCACAACTGGACGTTTGTACCTTTTGGCTGCCTTCATCCAATTTCTCCACACACTGCCCCTTGCGCCCTCCCCCCAACACACACACCAGCCGCCTCTGGTAACCACAAATCTGATCTAGTTCTATGAGTTTGTTTGTTTATTTTTTTTTTTTTATTTTTTTTATTTTTTTAACATCTTTATTGGGGTACAATTGCTTTACAATGGTGTGTTAGTTTCTGCTTTATAACAAAGTGAATCAGTCATACATAAACCTATGTTCCCATATGTCTTCCCTGTTGCGTCTCCCTCCCTCCCACCCTCCCCATCCCACCCCTCCAGGCTGTCACAAAGCACTGAGCCAATATCCCTGTGCCATGCGGCTGCTTCCCACTAGCTATCTACCTTACTGCGTTTGTTAGTGTGTATATGCCCATGACTCTCTCTCGCCCTGTCACAGCTCACCCTTCCCCCTCCCCATAACCTCAAGTCCGTTCTCTAAGAGGTCTGCGTCTTTATTCCTGCTTTACCCCTAGGTTCTTCATGACATTTTTTTCTTAAATTCCATATATATGTGTTAGCATACGGTATTTGTCTTTTTCTTTCTGACTTACTTCACTCTGTATGACAGACTCTAGGTCTATCCACCTCATTACAAATAGCTCAATTTCGTTTCTTTTTATGGCTGAGTAATATTCCATTGTATATATGTGCCACATCTTCTTTATCCATTCATCCGATGACAGGCACTTAGGTTGTTTCCATCTCCGGGCTATTGTAAATAGAGCTGCAATGAACATTTTGGTACATGACTCTTTTTGAATTTTGGTTTTCTCAGGGTATATGCCCAGTAGTGGGATTGCTGGGTCATATGGTAGTTCTATTTGTAGTTTTTTAAGGAACCTCCATACTGTTCTCCATAGTGGCTGAACCAATTCACATTCCCACCAGCAGTGCAAGAGTGTTCCCTTTTCTCCACACCCTCTCCAGCATTTATTGTTTCTAGATTTTTTGATGATGGCCATTCTGACTGGTGTGAGATGATATCTCATTGTAGTTTTGATTTGCATTTCTCTAATGATTAATGATGTTGAGCATTCTTTCATGTGTTTGTTGGCAGTCTGTATATCTTCTTTGGAGAAATGTCTATTTAGGTCTTCTGCCCATTTTTGGATTGGGTTGTTTGTTTTCTTGTTATTGAGCTGCATGAGCTGCTTGTAAATTTTGGAGATTAATCCTTTGTCGGTTGCTTCATTTGCAAATATTTTCTCCCATTCTGAGGGTTGTCTTTTGGTCTTGTTTACGGTTTCCTTTGCTGTGCAAAAGCTTTGAAGTTTCATTAGGTCCCATTTGTTTATTTTTGTTTTTATTTCCATTACTCTAGGAGGTGGGTCAGAAAGGATCTTGCTTTGATTTATGTCATAGAGTGTTCTGCCTATGTTTTCCTCTAAGAGTTTGATAGTTTCTGGCCTTACATTTAGGTCTTTAATCCATTTTGAGCTTATTTTTGTGTATGGTGTTAGGGAGTGATCTAATCTCATACTTTTACATGTACCTGTCCAGTTTTCCCAGCACCACTTATTGAAGAGGCTGTCCTTTCTCCATTGTACATTACTGCCACCTTTATCAAAGATAAGGTGTCCATATGTGCATGGGTTTATCTCTGGGCTTTCTATCTTGTTCCATTGATCTATCTTTCTGTTTTTGTGCCAGTACCATACCGTCTTGATGACTGTAGCTTTGTAGTATAGTCTGAAGTCAGGGAGCCTGATTCCTCCAGTTCCTTCTTTCGTTCTCAAGATTGCTTTGGCTATTCGGGGTCTTTTGTGTTTCCATACAAATTGTGAAAGTTTTTGTTCTAGTTCTGTGAAAAATGCCAGTGGTAGTTTGATAGGGATTGCATTGAATCTGTAGATTGCTTTGGGTAGTAGAGTCATTTTCACAATGTTGATTCTTCCAATCCAAGAACATGGTATATCTCTCCATCTATTTATATCATCTTTAATTTCTTTCATCAGTGTCTTATAATTTTCTGCATACAGGTCTTTTGTCTCCTTAGGTAGGTTTATTCCTAGATATTTTATTCTTTTTGTTGCAATGGTAAATGGGAGTGTTTTCTTGATTTCACTTTCAGATTTTTCATCATTAGTATATAGGAATGCCAGAGATTTCTGTGCATTAATTTTGTATCCTGCCACTTTACCAAATTCATTGATTAGCTCTAGTAGTTTTCTGGTAGCATCTTTAGGGTTCTCTATGTATAGGATCATGTCATCTGCAAACAGTGACAGCTTTACTTCTTCTTTTCCAATTTGGATTCCTTTTATTTCCTTTTCTTCTCTGATTGCTGTGGCTAAAACTTCCAAAACAATGTTGAATAATAGTGGTGAGAGTGGGCAACCTTGTCTTGTTCCTGATCTTAGTGGAAATGCTTTCAGTTTTTCACCATTGAGGACGATGTTGGCTGTGGGCTTGTCATATATGGCCTTTATTATGTTGAGGAAAGTTCCCTCTATGCCTACTTTCTGCAGGGTTTTTATCATAAATGGGTGTTGAATTTTGTCAAAAGCTTTCTCTGCATCTATTGAGATGATCATATGGTTTTTCTCCTTCAATTTGTTAATATGGTTTATCACATTGATAGATTTGCGTATATTGAAGAATCCTTGCATTCCTGGAATAAACCCCACTTGATCATGGTGTATGATCCTTTTAATGTGCTGTTGGATTCTGTTTGCTAGTATTTTGTTGAGGATTTTTGCATCTATGTTCATCAGTGATATTGGCCTGTAGTTTTCTTTCTTTGTGACATCCTTGTCTGGTTTTGGTATCAAGGTGATGGTGGCCTCGTAGAAGGAGTTAGGGAGTGGTCCTCCCTCTGCTATATTTTGGAAGAGTTTGAGAAGGATAGGTGTTAGCTCTTCTCTAAATGTTTGATAGAATTCGCCTGTGAAGCCATCTGGTCCTGGGCTTTTTTTTGTTGGAAGATTTTTAATCACAGTTTCAATTTCAGTGCTTGTGATTGGTCTGTTCATATTTTCTATTTCTTCCTGATTCAGTCTTGGCAGGTTGTGCATTTCTAAGAATTTGTCCATTTCTTCCAGATTGTCCATTTTATTGGCATAGAGTTGCTTGTAGTAATCTCTCATGATCTCTTTTATCTCTGCAGTGTCAGTTGTTACCTCTCCTTTTTCATTTCTAATTCTATTGATTTGAGTCTTCTCCCTTTTTTTCTTGATGAGTCTGGCTAGTGGTTTATCTATTTTGTTTATCTTCTCAAAGAACCAGCTTTTAGTTTTATTGATCTTTGCTATTGTTTCCTTCATTTCTTTTTCATTTATTTCTGATCTGATTTTTATGATTTCTTTCCTTCTGCTAGCTTTGGGGTTTTTTTGTTCTTCTTTCTCTAATTGCTTGAGGTGCAAGGTTAGGTTGTTTATTCGAGATGTTTCCTGCTTCTTAAGGTGGGCTTGTATTGCTATAAACTTCCCCCGTAGAACTGCTTTTGCTGCATCCCACAGGTTTTGGGTCGTTGTGTCTCCATTGTCATTTGTTTCTAGGTATTTTTTGATTTCCTCTTTGATTTCTTCAGTGATCTCTTCATTATTAAGTAGTGTATTGTTTAGCCTCCATGTGTTTGTATTTTTTACAGATCTTTTCCTGTAATTGATATCTAGTCTCATGGCGTTGTGGTCAGAAAAGATACTTGATACAATTTCAATTTTCTTAAATTTACCAAGGCTTGATTTGTGACCTAAGATATGATCTATCCTGGAGAATGTTCCATGAGCACTTGAGAAAAATGTGTATTCTGTTGTTTTTGGATGGAGTGTCCTATAAATATCAATTAAGTCCATCTTGTTTAATGTATCATTTAAAGCTTGTGTTTCCTTATTTATTTTCATTTTGGATGATCTGTCCATGGGTGAAAGTGGGGTGTTTAAGTCCCCTACTATGAATGTGTTACTGTCGATTTCCCCTTTTATGGCTGTTAGTATTTGCCTTATGTACTGAGGTGCTCCTATGTTGGGTGCATAAATATTTACAATTGTTATATCTTCTTCTTGGATTGATCCCTTGATCATTATGTAGTGTCCTTCTTTGTCTCTTTTAATAGTCCTTATTTTAAAGTCTATTTTGTCTGATATGAGAATTGCTACTCCAGCTTTCTTTTGGCTTCCATTTGCATGGAATATCTTTTTCCATCCCCTTACTTTCAGTCTGTATGTGTCTCTAGGTCTGAAGTGGGTCTCTTGTAGACAGCATATATAAGGGTCTTGTTTTTGTATCCATTCAGCTAATCTGTGTCTTTTGGTGGGAGCATTTAGTCCATTTACATTTAAGGTAATTATCGATATGTATGTTCCTATTCCCATTTTCTAAATTGTTTTGGGTTCGTTATTATAGGTCTTTTCCTTCTCTTGTGTTTCTTGCCTAGAGAAGATCCTTTAGCATTTGTTGTAAAGCTGGTTTGGTGGTGCTGAACTCTCTCAGCTTTTGCTTGTCTGTAAAGGTTTTAATTTCTCCATCAAATCTGAATGAGATCCTTGCTGGGTAGAGTAGTCTTGGCTGCATGTTTTTCTCCTTCATCACTTTCAGTATGTCCTGCCACTCCCTTCTGGCTTGTAGGGTTTCTGCTGAGAGATCAGCTGTTAACCTTATGGGGATTCCCTTATGTGTTATTTGTTGTTTTTCCCTTGCTGCTTTTAATATGCTTTCTTTGTATTTAATTTTTGACAGTTTGATTAATATGTGTCTTGGCGTATTTCTCCTTGTATTTATCTTGTATGGGACTCTCTGTGCTTCCTGGACTTGATTAACTATTTCCTTTCCCATATTAGGGAAGTTTTCAACTATAATCTCTTCAAATATTTTCTCAGTCCCTTTCTTTTTCTCTTCTTCTTCTGGAACCCCTATAATTCGAATGTTGGTGCGTTTAATGTTGTCCCAGAGGTCTCTGAGACTGTCCTCAGTTCTTTTCATTCTTTTTTCTTTATTCTGCTCTGCAGTAGTTATTTCCACTATTTTATCTTCCAGGTCACTTATCCGTTCTTCTGCCTCAGTTATTCTGCTATTGATCCCATCTAGAGTACTTTTAATTTCATTTATTGTGTTGTTCATCGTTGCTTGTTTCATCTTTAGTTCTTCTAGGTCCTTGTTAACTGATTCTTGCATTTTGTCCAATCTATTGTCCATTCTATCTCCAAGATTTCGGATCAACCTTACTATCATTATTCTGAATTCTCTTTCAGGTAGACTGCCTATTTCCTCTTCATTTGTTAGGTCTGGTGCATTTTTATCTTGCTCCTTTATCTGCTGTGTGTTTTTCTGTCTTCTCATTTTGCTTATCTTACTGTGTTTGGGGTCTCCTTTTTGCAGGCTGCAGGTTTGTGGTTCCTCCTGTTTTTGATGTCTGTCTCTAGTGGCTAAGGTTGGTTCAGTGGGTTGTGTAGGCTTCCTGGTGGAGGGGGCTAGTGCCTGTGTTGTGGTGGATGAGGCTGGATCTTGTCTCTCTAGTGGTCAGGTTCACGTCTGGTGGTGTGTTTGGGGGTGTCTGTGGCCTTATTATGATTTTAGGCAGCCTCTCTGCTAATGGGTGGGGTTGTGTTCCTGTTTTGCTAGTTGTTTGGCATAGGTTTTCCAGCACTGTGGCTTGCTGGTCGTTGAGTGAAGCTGGGTGCTGGTGTTAAGATGGAGGTCTCTGGGAGATTTTCGCTGTTTGATATTATGTGGAGCTGGGAGGTCTCTTGTTGATCAGTGTCCTGAAGTTGGCTCTCCTACCTCAGAGGCAGAGCCCTGCCTCCTGGCTGGAGCACCAAAAGCTTTTCATCCACAGGCTCAGGATAAAAGGGAGAAAAAGTAGAGGGAATTAGTAGAAGTATGAGGAAAGAAAGAAGGAAAGGAGGGTAGGAAGGAAGGAAGAAAGAAAGAAAGAAGCAAAGAAGGAAAGAAGGCAAGAAGGAAAGAAGAGAGGGAGGGAGGGAGGAGGGAAGGAAGGAGGGAAAGAAGGAAAAAAGACAGAAAGAAAGAAGATACAGTAAAAATAAAATACAGTATAATAAAGTTATTGAATTAAAAACTTCTTATTTAGAAAAAAAAAAAAAAAGGGACGGAAAGAACCTAGGACAAATGTTGGCAGCAAAGCTATACAGACAAAATCTTACACAGAAGCATACACATACACCCTCACTAAAAGAGGTAAATGGGGAAAAATCCTAAATCTTGCTGTCAGAGACCACCTCCTCAATTTGGGATGATTCGTTGTCTAAAGGAGGGAAGGAAGGATGGAAAGAAAGAAAGAAAGAACGAAGGTAAAGTATAATAAGGTTATTAAAATTAATTATTAAGAAAAAAATTAAAAAAAAACATGGACGGATAGAACCCTAGGACAAATGGTGGAAGCAAGACTATACAGACAAGATCTCACACAGAAGCATACACATACACGTTCGCAAAAAGAGGAAAGGGGAAAAAATCATAGATCTTGCTCCTAAAGTCCACTTCCTTAATTTGGGATGATTGGTTGTCTATTCAGGTATTCCACAGATGCAGGGTACATCAAGTTGATTGTGGAGCTTTAATCCGCTGCTTCTGAGGCTGCTGGGAGGGATTTCCCTTTCTCTTCTTTGTTCTCACAGCTCCCAGGGCTAAGCTTTGGATTTGGCCCTGCCACTGCGTGTAGATCGCTGGAGGGCGTCTGTTTTTTGCTCAGACAGGATGGGGTTAAAAGAGCCGCTGATTGGGGGCTCTGGCGCACTCAGGCCGGCGGGGACGGAGGGGCACAGAGTGCGGGGCGGGCCTGCGGTGGCAAAGGCCGGCGTGACTTTGCACCAGCCTGAGGCGCGCTGTGCGCTCTCCCGGGGAAGTTGTCCCTGGATCCCGGGAACCCGGCAGTGGCGGGCTGCACAGCCTCCGCGGAAGAGGGGTGTGGAGAGTGACCTGTGCTCGCACACAGGCCCCTCGGTGGCGGCAGCAGCAGCCTTAACGTCTCCCGCCCGCCTCTGGGGTCCGCGCTTTTAGCCGCGGCTTGCGCCCGTCTCTGGATTCCGCGCTTTCAGCCGCGGCTCGCGCCCGTCTCTGGATTCCGCGCTTTCAGCCGCGGCTCGCGCCCGTCTCTGGATTCCGCGCTTTCAGCCGCGGCTCGCGCCCGTCTCTGGATTCCGCGCTTTCAGCCGCGGCTCGCGCCCGTCTCTGGATTCCGCGCTTTCAGCCGCGGCTCGCGCCCGTCTCTGGATTCCGCGCTTTCAGCCGCGGCTCGCGCCCGTCTCTGGGGTCCGCGCTTTCAGCCGCGGCTCGCGCCCGTCTCTGGGGTTCGCGCTTTTAGCCGCGGCTCGCGCCCGTCTCTGGAGTTCCTTTAAGCAGCGTTCTTAAACCCCTCTCCTCACGCCCCAGGAAACAAAGAGGGAAGAAAAAGTCTCCTGCCTCTTCTGCAGGTGCAGGCTTTTCCCCGGACTCCCTCCCGGCTAGCTGTGGTGCACTAACCCCTTCAGGCTATGTTCAAGCCGCCAACCCCAGTCCTCTCCCTGCGCTCCGGCCTCAGCTCTCAGCCCCGCCCGCCCCGGCGGGTGAGCAGACAAGCCTCTCGGGCTGGTGAGTGCCGGTCGGCACCGATCCTCTGTGCGGGAATCTCCCCGCTTTGCCCTCCGCACCCGTTGCTGTGCACTCCGCAGCTTCGAAGCTCCCCCCTCCGCCTCCCGCAGTCTCCGCCCTCGAAGGGGCTTCCTAGAGTGTGGAAACTTTTCCTCCTTCACAGCTCCCTCCCACTGGTGCAGGTGCCGTCCCTATTCTTTTGTCTCTGTTTTTTCTTTTGCCCTACCCAGGTACGTGGGGAGTTTCTTGCCTTTTGGGAGGTCTGAGGTCTTCTGCCAGCCTTCAGTAGGTGTTCTGTAGGAGTTGTTCCACGTGTAGATGTATTTCTGGTGTATCTGTGGGGAGGAAGGTGATCTCCGCGTCTTACTCTTCCGCCATCTTCCGCCTCCCTCCCTGTTTGTTTATTTTTGAAGTATAATTTGCTACAACACTATGTTAGTTCCTGTTACACAACATAGTGATTTAATATTTCTATACATTTCAAAATGATCACCAGGGTAAGTCTCGTTACCATCTGTCACCATACAAAGATATTGTGTAATTATTGACTGTATTCCCAGACTGTACATTTCATACTTATGACTCATTTATTTTGCAGTTGGAAGTTTGTATCCTTAAAAAATTTTTTTAAATTTATTTTATTGAAGTATAGTTGATTTATGTGTTAATTTCTGCTGTACAGCAAAATGATTCTGCTGTACATATACATATATATTCTTTTTCATATTTTTCCATTATTGTTTATCACAGGATATTGAATATAGTTCCCTGTGCTATACAGTAGGACCTTGCTGTTTATCCATTCTCTATATAATAGTTTGCATCTCCTAATCCCAAACCCCCAATCCATCCCTCCCCCACACCCCTGACCCCTTGGCAACCACAAGCCTGTTCTCTGTGTCTGTGAGTCTGTTTCTGTTTTGTAGTTAAGTTCATTTGTGACATATTTTAGATTCCACATATAGTGGATATGTGATAGCATTTTTTCTTTTTTTCTGGATTTTTTTCTGGGTTTTTTCTTTCTTTTCCTAATTTAGGAAGTTTATATCTCTTATTCTCCCTCACCTATTTCTCTCCTACCCCCACTTCCTCTCCTCTGGCAACCACCTGTTTGTTCTCTGTATCTATGACTCTGTTTCTGTTTTGTTATGTTTGTTCACTTGTTTTGTTTTTTAAGTTTGACATGTAAGTGAAATCATACAGTATTTGTCTTTCTCTGTCTAACTTATTTCACTTGGCATAATACCCCCAGGTCCATTCATCTTGTTGCAAATGGAAAGATTTTATTTCTTTTTTTATGGCTGAGTAATGTTCCATTGTATGTATGTGTGTGTGTGTGTGTGTGTGTGTGTGTGTGTGTGTGTGTGTGTACACACCACATCTTCTTTATCCATTCATCTGTTGATGGGCACTTGGGTTGCTTCCATATCAATATCCATTGCTGCAGTGAACATAAGGGTGCATATATCTTTTCAAATTAGTGTTTTCTTTTTCTTTGGATAAATACCAAGGAGTGGAATTGCTGGATTATATGGTAGTTCTGTTTTCAGTTTTTTGAAGAATCTCCATACTGTTTTCCATAGTGGCTGCACCAATTTATATTCCCACCAACAGTGCACAGGGTTCCTTTTTCTCCACATCCTTGACAGCACTTGTTATTTGTTGTCTTTTTGATAATAGCCATTCTGACAGGTGTAAGGTGGTATCTCATCGTGGCTTTATTTTGCATTTGCCTAATGATTAGTGATTTGAGCATCTTTTCATGTGTTTATTGGCCATCTGTATAAAACTTCTTTGGAAAAATGTCTATTCAGATCCTCTGCCCATTTTATTTTTTTTTAAATCTCCTGTAGTTTATTCTTGTTTTGGGGGGGTCTTATAGTCCTACATCTGGCCAGCCTGAGAGGTGTCAACTAGTGTCCATTCAAATGTGTCAAGTGGATAATTTGCCTTTCTGAGTCTTCCAGAGTCCCCAGATCTTGTTAACTCCCTTCCTCTTGTTGACCCAAAACAAACAGACTGTCAGATATTTCTCCAGCAAAATGGGTTTATTTGGGATCAGCAGAGAATTGCAATTCAAGGTCTGCCACCATGGAGCCATGTGCAAGTCCCCAGAGGCATGGGAAGGAGAACTCTTTTATAGAGGGCAAAAGGAAGTTGGGAGGGCTGTAGTAAACAGAGTCCATGTCTTTTCATTGGCTGAGTCCTTGCCGGGAAAGAAGAGGAGTCCTTGCTGGGAAAGAAGAGGAGTCTTTCTTCTTCCCGTTGGGCTCTGCTGTTGTTGTAACTTCATCTGTCAAAGTCATCAGAGGCTTTCTACTGGGGCCACATGGGGCTACTCAAGAGCACTGTTGTGGGGAGGGCTGCTCTTTGTCTGGGGAAACTTTGTCCTGCCTCTGCCCATTTGTGTTTTTAACATCTTTATTGGAGTATAATTGCTTTACAATGGTGTGTTAGTTTCTGCTTTATAACAAAGTTATACATATACATATATCCCCATATCTCCTCCCGTCAGGATGTTTGATTTTTGATGTTGAGTTGTATGAGTTCTTTGTATATTTTGGATATTAACCCCTTATGAGATATATCTTTGCAAATATCTTTTCCCATTCAGTAGGCAGCCGTTTCTTTCTTAACGTATTATTTCTTTCTTAAGTGTTTGGTAGAATTCAACAGTGAAGTCATCCTTAGTGGGAGAATTTTAAACTATGTACTTAGTTTAAAATCATATAGGAATATTCTAGTTATTTATTTTTTATTGAGTGAGCTTTGGTAGTTTGTCTTTTAAGGAAATTTGTCCACTTGATCTAAATTATCAAATTTATTTATATAAATTCATTCATAAAATTTCCTAATTATTCTTTCAATGTCATTAAGCTCTATAGTGATATTTCTCTTTCATTCAAGATACTGGTGTTTGATGTTGTCTCCAATTTCTGTTTTTTAATCATTCCAGCTAGAAATTCATTAATTTTATTGATCTTCTCAAATAGCCAGCTTTTGGTTTCTCTACTGGTTTTCTGTTTTCTGTTTTATTCATTTCTATTCTCATTTCCCTCCTTCTGCTAGCTTTGGATTTAATATTCTCCCTTTTTTCTTTTTTTTTTTTTTTAACATCTTTATTGGGGTATAATTGCTTTACAATGGTGTGTTAGTTTCTACTTTATAACAAAGTGAATCAGTTATACATATACATATGATCCCATATCTCTTCCCTCTTGCGTCTCCCTCCCTCCCACCCTCCCTATCCCACCCCTCCAGGCGGTCACAAAGCACCGAGCCGATATCCCTGTGCCATGCGGCTGCTTCCCACTAGCTATCTACCTTATGTTTGTTAGTGTATATATGTCCATGCCTCTCTCTTGCCCTGTCACAGCTCATCCTCCCCCCTCCCCATATCCTCAAGTCCGTTCTCCAGTAGGTCTGTGTCTTTATTCCTGTCTTACCCCTAGGTTCTTCATGACATTTGTTTTCTTAAATTCCATATATATGTGTTAGCATATGGTATTTGTCTTTCTCTTTCTGACTTACTGCACTCTGTATGACAGACTCTAGGTCTATCCACCTCATTACAAATAGCTCAATTTCATTTCTTTTTATGGCTGAGTAATATTCCATTGTATATATGTGCCACATCTTCTTTATCCATTCATCTGATGATGGGCACTTAGGTTGTTTCCATCTCCAGGCTATTGTAAATAGAGCTGCAATGAACATTTGGGTACATGACTCTTTTTGAATTCTGGTTTTCTCAGGGTATATGCCCAGTAGTGGGATTGCTGGGTCGTATGGTAGATCTATTTTTAGTTTTTTAAGGAACCTCCATACTGTTCTCCATAGTGGCTGTATCAATTTACATTCCCACCAACAGTGCAAGAGGGTTCCCTTTTCTCCACACCCTCTCCAGCATTTATTGTTTGTAGATTTTTTGATGATGGCCATGCTGACCGGTGTGAGATGATATCTCATTGTAGTTTTGATTTGCATTTCTCTAATGATTAATGATGTTGAGCATTCTTTCATGTGTTTGTTGGCAATCTGTATATCTTCTTTGGAGAAATGTCTATATAGGTCTTCTGCCCATTTTTGGATTGGGTTGGTTGTTTTTTTTGATATTGAGCTGCATGAGCTGGTTGTAAATTTGGAGATTAATCCTTTGTCAGTTGCTTCATTTGCAAATATTTTCTCCCATGCTGAGGGTTGTCTTTTGGTCTTGTTTATGGTTTCCTTTGCTGTGCAAAAGCTTTTAAGTTTCATTAGGTCCCATTTTGTTTATTTTTGTTTTTATTTCCATTTCTCTCGGAGGTGTGTCAAAAACGATCTTGCTGTGATTTATGTCATAGAGTGTTCTGCCTATGTTCTTCTCTAAGAGTTTGATAGTGTCTGGCCTTACATTTAGGTCTTTAATCTATTTTGAGTTTGTTTTTGTGTGTAGTGTTACGGAGTGTTCTAATTTCATACTTTTACATGTACCTGTCCAGTTTTCCCAGCACCACTTATTGAAGAGGCTCTCTTTTCTCCACTGTGTATGCTTGCCTCCTTTATCAAAGATAAGGTGACCATATGTGCGTGGGTTTATCTCTGGGCTTTCTGTCCTGTTCCATTGATCTATATTTCTGTTTTTGTGCCAGTACCAGACTGTCTTGATTACTGTAGCTTTGTAGTATAGTCTGAAGTCACGGAGCCGGATTCCTCCAGCTCCGTTTTTCGTTCTCAAGATTGCTTTGACTATTCGGGGTCTATTGTGTTTCCATACAAACTGTGAAATTTCTGTTCTAGTTCTGTGAAAAATGCCAGTGGTAGTTTGATAGGGATTGCATTAAATCTGTAGATTGCTTTGGGTAGTAGAGTCGTTTTCACAATGTTGATTCTTCCAGTCCAAGAGCATGGTATATCCCTCCATCTATTTGTATCATCTTTAATTTCTTTCATCAGTGTCTTATAGTTTTCTGCATACAGGTCTTTTGTCTCCTTAGGCAGGCTAATTCCTAGATATTTTATTCTTTATGTTGCAATGGTAAATGGGAGTGTTTTCTTAATTTCACTTGCAGATTTTTCATCATTAGTATATAGGAATGCAAGAGATTTCTTTGCATTACTTTTGTATCCTGCTACTTTACCAAATTCATTGATTAGCTCTAGTAGTTTTCTGGTAGCATCTTTAGGATTCTCTATGTATAGTATCATGTCATCTGCAAACAGTGACGGCTTTACTTCTTTTCCATTTTGGATTCCTTTTATTTCTTTTTCTTCTCTGATTGCTGTGACTGAAACTTCCAAAACTATGTTGAATAATAGTGGTGAGAGTGGACAACCTTGTCTTGTTCCTGATCTTAGTGGAAATGGTTTCAGTTTTTCACCATTGAGGACGATGTTGGCTGTGGGTTTGTCATATATGGCCTTTATTATGTTGAGGAAAGTTCCCTCTATGCCTGCTTTCTGCAGGATTTTTTTTATCATAAATTGGTGTTGAATTTTGTCAAAAGCTTTCTCTGCATCGATTGAGATGATCATATGTTTTTTCTTCCATTTCTTAATATGGTGTATCACACTGATTGATTTGCGTATAGTGAAGAATCCTTGCATTCCTGGAATAAATCCCACTTGATCATGGTGTATGATCCTTTTAATGTGCTGTTGGATTCTGTTTGCTAGTATTTTGTTGAGGATTTTTGCATCTATGTTCATCAGTGATATTGGCCTGTAGTTTTCTTTCTTTGTGACATCTTTGTCTGGTTTTGGTATAAGGGTGATGGTGGCCTTGTAGAATGAGTTTGGGAGTGTTCCTCCCTCTGCTATATTTTGGAAGAGTTTGAGAAGAATAGATGTTAGCTCTTCTCTAAATGTTTGATAGAATTCGCCTGTGAAGCCATCTGGTCCTAGGCTTTTGTTTGTTGGAAGAATTTTAATCACAGTTTCAATTTCAGTGATTGTGATTGGTCTGTTCATATTTTCTATTTCTTCCTGATTCAGTCTTGGCTGGTTGTGCATTTCTAAGAATTTGTCCATTTCTTCCAGGTTGTCCATTTTATTGGCATAGAGTTGCTTGTAGTAATCTCTCATGATCGTTTGTATTTCTGCAGTGTCAGTTGTTACTTCTCCTTTCTCATTTCTAATTCTGTTGATTTGATTCTTCTCCCTTTTTTTCTTGATGAGTCTGGCTAATGGTTTATCAATTTTGTTTATCTTCTCAAAGAACCACCTTTTAGTTTTATTGATCTTTGCTATCGTTTCCTTCATTTATTTCTGATCTTTATGATTTCTTTCCTTCTGCTAACTTTGGGGTTTTTGGTTCTTCTTTCTCTAATTGCTTAGGTGCAAGGTTAGGTTGTTTATTTGAGATGTTGCCTGTTTCTTAAGGTAGTGTTGTATTGCTATAAACTTCCCTCTTAGAGTTGCTTTTGCTGCATCCCATAGGTTTTGGGTCGTCGTGTCTCCACTGTCATTTGTTTCTAGGTATTTTTTTATTTCCTCTGTGATTTCTTCAGTGATCATTTGGTTATTAAGTAGTGTATTGTTTAGCCTCCATGTGCTTATATTTTTTACAGATCTTTTCCTGTAATTGATACCTAGTGTCATAGCATTGCGCTCGGAAAAGATACTTGATACGATTTCAATTTTCTTAAATTTACCAAGGCTTGATTTGTGACCCACGATATGATCTATCCTGGAGAATGTTCCATGAGCACTTGAGAAGAATGTGTGTTTTGTTGTTTTTGGATTGAATGTCCTATAAATATCAGTTAAGTCCATCTTGTTTAATGGATTATTTAAAGCTTGTGTTTCCTTATTTATTTTCATTTTGGATGATCTGTCCATTGGTGAAAGTGGGGTGTTAAAGTCCTTTACTATGATTGTGTTACTGTCGATTTCCTCCTTTATGGCTGTTAGTATTTGCCTTATGTATTGAGGTGCTCCTATGTTGGGTGCATAAATATTTACAATTGTTATATCTCCTTCTTGGATCGATCCCTTGATCATTATGTAGTGTCCTTCTTTGTCTCTTATAATAGTCTTTATTTTAAACTCTATTTTGTGTGATATGAGATGCTACTCCAGCTTTCTTTGATTTCCATTTGCATGGAATATCTTTTTCTATCCCCTCACTTTCAGTCTGTATGTGTCCCTAGGTCTAAACTGCGTCTCCTGTATACAGCATATATACAGGTGTTGTTTTTGTATCCATTCAGCGAGTCTGTGTCTTTTGGTTGGAGCATTTAATCCATTTACATTTAAGGTAATTATCGATATGTATGTTCCTATTCCCGTATTCTTTTTTTTTTTTTTTTTTGTGGTACGCGGGCCTCTCACTTTTGTGGCCTCTCCTGTTGCGGAGCACAGGCTCCGGACCCGCAGGCACTCAGCGGCCATGGCTCACAGGCCTAGCCGCTCCGCGGCATGTGGGATCTTCCCGGACCAGGGCACAAACCCATGTCCCCTGCATCGGCAGGCGGAGTCTCAACCACTGCGCCACCAGGGAAGCCCCTATTCCCCTATTCTTAATTGTTTTGGGTTTGTTATTGTAGGTGTTTTCCTTCTCTTGTGTTTCCTGCCTAGAGAAGTTCCTGTAGCATTGTTGTAAATCTGGTTTGGTGGTGCTGAACTCTCTCAGCTTTTGCTTGTCTGTAAAGGTTTTAATTTCTCCATCAAATCTGAATGAGATCCTTGCTGTGTAGAGTAATCTTGGTTGTAGGTTTTTCTCCTTCATCACTTTAAATATGTCCTGCCACTCCCTTCTGGGTTGCAGAGTTTCTGCTGAAAGATCAGCTGTTAACCTATGGGGATTCCCTTGTGTGTTATTTGTTGGTTTTCCCTTGCTGCTTTTAATATGTTTTCTTTGTATTTAATTTTTGATCGTTTGATTAATATGTGTTTTGGTGTGTTTCTCCTTGGATTATCCTGTATGGGACTCTCTGTGCTTCCGGGACTTGATTACCTATTTCCTTTCCCATATTAGGGAAGTTTTCAACTATAATCTCTTCAAACATTTTCTTAGTCTCTTTCTGTTTCTCTTCTTCTTCTGGGACCCCTATAATTTGAATGTTGGTGCGTTTAATGTTGTCCCAGAGGTCTCTGAGATTGTCCTCAGTTCTTTTCATTCTTTTTTCTTTATTCTGCTCTGCAGTAGTTATTTCCACTATTTTATCTTCCAGGTCACTTATCCGTTCTTCTGCCTCAGTTATTCTGCTATTGTTCCCTTCTAGAGAATTTTTAATTTCATTTATTATGTTGTTCATCATTGTTTGTCTGCTCTTTAGTTTTTCTTGGTCCTTGTTAAAATGTTTCTTGTATTTTGTCTATTCTATTTCCAAGATTTTGGATCATCTTTACTATCATTATTCTGAATTCTTTTTCAGGTACACTGCCTATTTCCTGTTCATTTATTAGGTGTGGTGGGTGTTTACCTTGCTCCTTCATCTGCTGTGTGTTGTTCTGTCTTCTCATTTTGCTTTACTTACTGTGTTTGGGGTCTCGTTTTCGCAACTACAGGTTTGTAGTTTCCGTTGTTTTTGGTGTCTGTCCCCAGTGGCTAAGGTTGGTTCAGTGGGTTGTGTAGGCTTCCTGGTGGAGGGGAGTAGTGCCTGTGTTGTGGTGGATGAGGCTGGATCTTGTCTTTCTGGTGGGCCGGTCCATGTCTGGTGGTGTGTTTTGCGGTTTCTGTGGACTTATTATGATTTTAGGCAGTCTCTCTGCTAATGGATGGGGCTGTGTTCCTGGTTGCTAGTTGTTTGGCATAGGGTGTCCAGCACTGTAGCTTGCTGGTTGGTGATTGAAGCTGGGTATTGGCGTTGAGATGGAGATCTCTGGGAGATTTTCACCATTTGATATTACGTGGAGCTGGGAGGTCTTTCGTGGACCAGTGTCCTGAAGTTGGCTCTGCCACCTCAGAGGCACAGCACTGACTCCTGGCTGGAGCACCAAGAGCCTTTCATCCACATGGCTCAGAATAAAAGGGAGAATAAATAGAAAGAAAGAAAGAAAGAGTATAAAATAAAATAAAGTTATTAAAATAAAAAATAATTATTAAGAAAAAAAATTTTTAAAGTAAAAAAAAAATGGACGGACAGAACCGTAGGACAAATGGTGAAAGCAAAGCTATACAGACAAAATCACACACAGAAGCTTACACATACACACTCAGAAAAAGAGAAAAAGGGGAAAAAATAATATATCTTTGCTCCCAAAGTCCACCTCCTCAATTTGGCATGATTCCTTGACTATTCAGGTATTCCACAGATGCAGGGTACATCAAGTTGACTGTGGAGTTTCATCCACTGGTCCTGAGGCTGCTGGGAGAGATTTCCCTTTCTCTTCTTTGTTCGCACAGGTCCTGGGGTTCAGCTTTGGATTTGGCCCTGCCTCTGCGTGTAGGTCTCCTGAGAGCATCTGTTCCCAGCCCCGACAGGACGGGCTGATTCGGGGGCTCTGGCTCACTCAGGCCGGGGGGAGGGATGGGTACGGTTGCGGGGCAAGCCTGTGGAGGCAGAGGCCAGCTGGACTTCGCAACAGCCTCAGGCGCGCCGTGCATTCTCCCGGGGAAGTTGTCCCTGGATCACGGGACTCTGGCAGTGGCGGGCTGCACAGGCTCCCGGGAGGGGAGGTGGGGATAGTGACCTGTGCTTGCACACAGGCTTCTTGGTGGCCGCAGCAGCACCCTTAGTGTCCCATGCCCGTCTCTGGGGTCTGCGCCGATAGCCACGGCTCGCGCCCGTCTGTGGAGCTCCTTTAAGCGGCGCTCTTAAACCCCTCTCCTAGTGCACCAGGAAACAAATAGGGAAGAAAAAGTCTTTTGCCTCTTTGGCAGCTCCAGACCTTTTCCCGGACTCCCTTCCGGCTAGCTGTGGCGCACTAGCCCCTGTCAGGCTGTGTTCACGACCCCAACCCCAGTCCTCTCTGTGGTATCCTACCTCCGAAGCCCGAGCCTCAGCTCCCAGCCCCCGCCCGCCCCGATCCTCTGTGCGGGAATCTCCGCGCTTTGGCCTCCGCACCCCTGTTGCTGTACTCTCCTCCACGGCTCTGAAGCTTTCCCCCTCCGCCACCCGCAGTCTCCGCCCACGAAGGAGCTTCCTAGCGTGTGAAAAGCTTTCCTCCTTCACAGCTCCCTCCCACTGGTGCAGGTCCCGTCCCTATCCTTTTGTCTCTGTTTATTCTTTTTTCTTTTGCCCTACCCAGGTACGTGGGGGAGTTTCTTGCCTTTGGGAGGTCTTAGGTCTTCTGCCAGCGTTCAGTAAGGTGTTCTGTAGGAGTTGTTCCACGTGTAGATGTATTGCTTTTGTATCTGTGGAGAGGAAGGTGATCTCCGCGTCTTACTCTTCTGCCATCTTGAAGCTGCCTCCTTTTCCTATTTTTGATCAGATTAATTTTTGGTTTCCATTTTTCTCCATTATTATATTTTCATTATAAAAAATGTCTTAGCGATTGCTTGAGAGTTAGTAATATACATCTTTAATGTAGCAAAGTCTCTATTCAAATAATATTTTACCATTTCAAATATAGTATAAACTGTATACTTTCATTCCCTCTCCCAACCTTTGTGCTATTTCTGTCACACCTTTTACTTGAACATATGTTACAAACCTCAGAATATGTTATTATTTTTTCTGTATAGCCATTTATCTTTTAAGGAGATTTAAACATTTAAAATGTTTTACATTTAATGTCTTTTACATTACGCTCATTTTTACCATATGAGGCACTCTTCATTTCTTAGTGTAGATTCATATTTCCATTTGTGTCATATTTGTTCTTTGTGAAGAATTTCTTTTAACATTTCTTGTAGTCCATATCTGATGGAAATGAATTATCTCAGCTTTTGTTTATCTGAAAAAGCCTCTATTTCACCTTCTTTTTAAATATGTTTTCTCTGGCTTTAGAATATTAGATTGACTTTTTTTTTCTTTCAGAACTTAAGAGATGTTGGTCTGTAGTGGTTTAGCCTGGATAGTTTCTGCAAAGAAGTTGCTAGTCTTTGGTTTTTCTGTATTGCTTTTTCTCATATAGATTTTATTCTAGCCTCCCTCAGTGGCAGTACTCCTTTGCCTGGGGCTGTGAGCCGGAAGGTGTTCGTTCTGTCTCTGCTCCAGCTCTAGACTGCTACTAGTGGTTACTTGGTGGAAACTTGAGGCAGTCAGCCTCCCCCAGAGACATGAGATATTTGCCTGGGCCCTAGAGCAGGACATCATTCTTTCTTAGTGACCAGTTTTTTTCAGTTTGTTTTCTGGTGTGTGTTATATAGCAGTACATTAACACATGTAATTTAGAAATTAATGTGTGTATGTAGGGGGTGTATTATGTTCAGCAGTTTTACTGATCAGAGTGTATAGTCAGAATTGTTTGGAAGCTGCTGCTTTAGAGGGTCAGAACTAAGAGCTCTGACAGATTTAAAGTGGAATTTGCCACTTGCTATTTGATTTCATGACAACACAATTTGGATGGTTCACTTTATTTTAGTGGGTAATCTCATTTATAAGCGTAGAATGTTTTACAATGCACATTTTATTTAAATATTTATTTAAATATTAAATAAAAATTTAAAAACATTAATTAGATTTATATGCTTAAAAGGTGAAGCAGTCTTTGTGAACTCTTTTGTATTTTAAAATCCTTTCTTTTTTATAAATGAAGATCTCCGTGTTCTTTTTTAGGACTGTGAGGACATGGGAAGTTGAAAATCCAAAGAAGCAAAAAAGTGTGTTTAAACCACGGACAATGCAGGGTAAAAAAGTAATTCCCACCACTTGTACATATAGTAGAGATGGAAACCTCATAGCAGCTGCCTGCCAGAATGGAAGCATACAGATCTGGGACCGAAATTTGACTGTAAGTTAAGGACATTTAAGTCCTCTTTTCTTAGAAGAAAACCACCTTACAAAGCCAAACATCATGTTAAAATATTATGAAGGTCAATTTCCTGAGTTTAGCTCTAATTTAAACTTCAGTGTTAGTTGATAAAACATTGGGACTGTTGCAGTAAACAGCATTTTAGCGAACATTCCAGCTCAGTATTTTCCAGTGTGTATTAGATTTTGTTTTTAAAATAAGCTAAATCTTTTGGTATAAAATTTAAAAAGCATAATGCAGTTTATTATATGACATCTCAGTATACTTGATTTTGAAAGCGAAGGATTTGACAGTAATATAAAACAAGACTAGGCAGAGCACTAGAAAATACCCTTTAAAAGATTTGAGAAAACCATGAAATAGCAAGGACAATCCATCAGTTGTTATGCAATTATTTCTTTAGTAATTTAAATAATATTTTGTTTTGACATTCTGTGACATTCCATTTGAATAGGTTTCAGATTTTTTTTCTTTTCAGTTTTTGGTCATTATTAGAATAAATAAACTTTGGAATTGGAAGGGATCATAGAATTCTTTAACCACAGAAATAATGAATAAGATAATGAATAGCCTTTGGCTCATTTTGTGAATTACCATAAGCTTTGAAAAGGGTTTTGTTGTATGCATAGATGGTAAAACAAGAATTTTTAAGTGGAATGATTCTAGATTACCAAAGTTAAAATGAAAATCTACACTAATGTTATAATACAAATTGATTATCTTATTTTTTTTATAATTTAAAAAAAATGTATTTTATTTACTTATTTTTGACTGCATTGGGTCTTTGTTGCTGCTCACAGGCTTTCTCTAGTTGCGGCGAGCGGGGGCTACTCTTCATTGTGGTGCGTGGGCTTCTTATTGCAGTGGCTTCTCATGTTGTGGAGCACGGGCTCTAGGTGTGCAGGCTTCAGTAGTTGTGGCGCACGGGCTGAGCAGTTGTGGCTCACAGGCTCTAGAGCACAGGCTCAGTAGTTGTGGTGCACGGGCTTAGTTGCTCCACAGCATGTGGGATCTTCCTGGACCAGGGCTCAAACCTGTGTCCCCTGCATTGGCAGGCAGATTCTTAACCACTGAGCCACCAGGGAAGCCCCAGTTATTTTAATAAAAGGTGATGGTCAAATTTTTAATTTAATAAATATTAAGTACATACTACATACAGGCACTATTCTGGGCACTGCAAATACTGTAGATTATCGAAAATTTCTGCCTTCATAGAGTTTACATTCTTGTTCTTTTTAACAAATATAAAAATAATTTTCTTTCAAATAAAATTGCCTATCAAACACTTACATTTTGAAAGGGGCCCCAGGAAACCTAGTTGTCTTTTCAGGCAGATGAGTTAAAGTCAGTTTTCTTGGAATAAGGTAAAAAATAGTGATAGGAAAAAGGAGTCCATGTTGAGATTGCTGGAAATATCTTTGGCATTTTCTGTTTGTCAGATCTTTTTATTTCTGTTTTCATCTCCACTATAAACCCCATAATGCTTCATAACAGCTCAGAGATTTAAAAAATCCTTTGAATTGTAAACTGAGTTTTAACAAAGCAATAAATTTTTTAGTTCCTAGCTTTCATCGTCTCTGGGTGCTGTTGATTTAAACATAGAAATTCTAAAACATGAAGTTTTCTTATCTAGCTTTAATAGTGATGTGTTTGGTATATATATATATGCCTTTTCTTAGAAACCATATATTTTCATAAAGTTCAGTATAGTTTCTAGAGATGGGTCTTGCACATCTTTTGAAATAATTAGTATATCTCCTATTTCCCATTTTGTAGAAACCAAAGCTATTTGAATGCCAGTTCCCCGCCCCCCGGCAAAATCTTTTAAGCCATTCTTCTAATCACAGACTTTGATTCTGTTTATTTAATAATACATGAAGGTAAATCTAATTATACCACATCCTATTCATCATATTTCATTCATAGTTTTAAACCTGCATGTGTATGTGTGTCACCTGAAGACAAATCAAATTGAGAGGAAAAAACTTGCTAGCAGGAAACGCAGTTTGATTAAAAAAACAGCTTAAAAAATGTTCTTAACTATTACTTTAGCAATAGTAAGTCATCTACAGGGAAACACTAAAGCTGAGATAAGAAACCCTAATAACAATGTTTTTTTTCCACACAGTAGCCAAAGAATTACGTGGCGGATAATGGTTAATACATGTTTTGTGACAATTAAGTAAAGCTATCACAATTGCCATGTTTAATCATAGAATTTTCATTAGACCAATTGAACTTCAGCAAATTAAATGAAATGTATTTCTTTTCTTAGAAGTAAAGTGTCTATCAGTGATAAATTCCTGTGTTCTCAAGACCTACCTTTATTCTAGAATTATGCTGGCTAGTATAGTAGCCACTAGCCACATCTATTTCAATTTAAAATAATTAAAATAAAATATAAAAAGAAACGAAATTGAGTTATTTGTAGTGAGGTGGATGGACCTAGAGTCTGTCATACAGAGTGAAGTAAGTCAGAAAGAGAAAAACAAATACCATATGCTAACACATATATATGGAATCTAAGAAAAAAAAAAAAAAAGAAGTCATGGAGAATCTAGGGGCAAGATGGGAATAAAGACACAGACCTACTAGAGCATGGACTTGAGGATATGGGGAGGGGGAAGGGTAAGCTGTGACAAAGTGAGAGAGTGGCATGGACATATATACACTACCAAACATAAAATAGCTAGCTAGTGGGAAGTAGCCGCATAGCACAGGGAGATCAGCTAGGTGGTTTGTGACCACCTAGAGGGGTGGGATAGGAAGGGTGGGAGGGAGGGAGACGCAAGAGGGAAGAGATATGGGAACATATGTATATGTATAACTGATTCACTTTGTTATAAAGCAGAAACTAATACACCACTCTAAAGCAATTATACTCCAATAAGGTATTAAAAAAATAAAATAAAATATAATTAAAATTTCAGTTCCTCGGTCATACTAGCTACTTATTGGACAGCACAGATAGAGAACATTCTCATCATTGCAGAAAGTTCTGTTGGACATTGCTGCTCCAGAGGAGTGTTTGTTTGCCCAGCATCCCTCTCAGTCATATGATGCTGGGCTGTCTTTAAATTTGAGAGGAAGCCCAGTTCAGAGGAGCTTCTACAGGTCTGCGCTGCCTTCCTGATCCCTCATTCCCCATTCAGCAGCACTTATGTGAGCAACAGCGAGGAGGCCACTGCTTGGTTGGAGTAAAGTGAGGGAGGTGCAGAATATGGGGAGATGACGTTGGAGAGGTAACAGCATGCCCCCTGACTCAGGGCCTTTGCATATGCAGAACCCTTCAGCCTCCAACATTCTCTCTTAGGTGTTCACATGGCTTTTCCCCCTCACCTCTTTCAGTACTTTGCTCAGATTTTCGCTTCTCAGCAAGGCCTTCCCTGACTCCACACTATGTACAGTTGCAACCTTCACCCCACCAGTGGCACTCTCTATCCCTCTTATTTTCTTCCATAGGGCTGATCATCTTCTGACATACTATACTATATATTTTACTTGTTTATTGAATTGTCAGTTTATTTCTAAGAAGTCATTAAAAACTAGTAGCATAAAGTACTATCCTTGTTATATGAAAGCATAATGAGATAGAAATATGAGAGAGAGAGAGGGAGAGAGGGAGATACTGATGTTATTTTTCATGTATCTTTAATGATGTAGAAACACATAATCTGTGTTAACATAGATAGATTTTTTTTTTTTTTTTTTTTTTTTGCGGTATGCGGGCCTCTCACTGTGCTCCGGACGCGCAGTCTCAGCGGCTATGGCTTACGGACCCAGCCGCTCCACGGCATGTGGGATCTTCCCGGACCGGGGCACGAACCCATGTCCCCTGCATCGGCAGACAGACTCTCAACCACTGCGCCACCAGGGAAGCCCTAACATAGATAGATTTTTAAAAATTGTTTTCATGTTTCTCTCACGTATAATTTCTGGCTTTTAAAATATTCCAGCTTGTATAGTCTTATGAATACCCAATGACTTCTTCTGTTCAAATAAAAACACCTACCGAATTCTTTGGACATATTTTGCTCAAAGCAGCATTAGTGCTCTTTAATATCTATCAGGAGTCTACAATATGCTAGACTCTTTACTAAAAGAACATGCTGTACTTCCTTGTACTGCAGTCACTCTTTGTCTACTAAGATTTTGGCAGGAAAATGAGGACCCATCGTCTTCATGGAGTTTTGCTTTCCCTAGATCCAGGTGATGGGAGGGAATAATATTTGAAGTTTGACTTGGCAATAGGGTACCACCAGCAACTTGACCCGCTCTCCACCTGACTGCCTCCTGCTGCTCCTTTGGCCTGCAACCCCAGCCCAGATTAGGAACATGAGCATACGCTACAACCCCTTACCAGGAAAGCCTCAAGCCTGTGAGACACTGCAGAGACATTTCTCTAGCTCAGAGGTTGATCAGTGCCCACATTCTCTCAGCCATACTAGAGAACGGTTGGTATGGTTCAGAGAAAGCTGAGGCAAGAACTAGTAATCACACCAGGAGATAAGCTTCTGGGCAGATAAGCCCCTGGTGAATAAGAGAACAGGTATGAAGCAGAAAGAATACAGAAAATAAAATCACCAGTAGTAGCTTGCATCCAGTGTTCCACAAATCTTTAAATGTCTCCAGTCACCTTCAGATAACCCAAGTTAAGATTAGGTTGATTTATGGCCTTCTACATCTTTCCCTTTATTTGTGTGTGTGTGTGTGCGTGTGTGTGTATATATATACACACACACGCACACACACATATATATGTGTATATATATATATATACACACAGACACAGAGTAAAATGTTTTGTTTTTATAATGGAGAATTTACAATTTGCTTTTTTTATTTGAGACTGTAACATGGACAGCCTTGTAATAATAGATATAGTTCTAATTGGCTTTTTCAAAATTTCTTTATTTAAATGGAATCATAATTTTACAAACATGAAATATACACTTCACAAAATTATTATTACTATTACCGTTTTATTAATTGCCTCTACTCTTATTATCCTATCTCTAACTCATGATGCTTGTAAATTACCTGGTATGTATCTTTCTGCACTTTTCTCCATAGCTCTATGTCTGTCCATATATCTAGCTATCTTCCTAGATCAGGAACACTTTACCTGGTGGTAGTTTTGAGAACCTACCATCTCACCGAGAATGAGACAAATGACAAAAAGGTGTCTTTTCCCTTCTTTTTGCAAAGACCGATCACACTTAACAATAATTCTCAGCTTTCACCCAGTATTAGTTATTTAAGTTAAAGCAGTGAAATATTGACTATTGGGGGGAGAGAAGTACATTATAGAGGAAAAAATGATATTTTTAAACAATTTTTAAAAATCAAGTGATTTATAAAATGGTTCTAATACCTTCCTTTGAGGAAAAAAATGGTGTGTCTCTGTAAAAAATATAAAGAGTCATGTTAAAAATTCGAATATAGTTTTCTGTCTTTTCATTAGGCCTAATACTTGGAGTTTAGAAAATATATATGGAGAGCTGAAAGTCTACTACATAGTTCTATAGCACATTTTTTGTAAATGACACCTGAGACGTACAGTTACACTGTACATTACTTGGGGCTTTCATTCCATCAGTCCTGAGTTTCCTAAGCGCTCTACACACTCGTTTTCCTTATTCATGAAATGAGGGCATGATCCCCACCTTGTCTGGTTATTTTGAGGAATATATTTGGTAATATATTTAAAGCACCCAGAACAGGACTGGCACATACCAGGTTTTTTTTTTTTTTTTTGGTGGTACACGGGCCTCTCACTGTTGTGGCCTCTCCCGTTGCGGAGCACAGGCTCCGGACGCGCAGGCTCAGCGGCCATGGCTCACGGGCCCAGCCGCTCCACAGCATGTGGGATCCTCCCGGACCGGGGCACAAACCTGCGTCCCCTGCATCGGCAGGCGGACTCTCAACCACTGCGCCATCAGGGAAGCCCACATAGCAGGTTTTAATAACTGTTGGTCTTCTTCCTCTTTTCTTTTTAGCTCCTAGGCGATATACAGTTTTTATAGAATGTTGAAGTTAGATCTCAGGATGCTATTTAATTATGGCTGTGAAAGTGTCATGAATTTGAGTGTGACAGATGCTTTGGAGACTAAAAGTATGACTTAGGAAGATAAGAATGTAGATCCCTGCTAGAGCCAGTCATTCAACGTATGGAAATACAACCATCGTCAATAAAGAAGATCTTTATATATCCATCGGTTAGTGTGCCTCAGTAGATATGAATTATAATTATTTTTTAAATAAACATTCAAGAGAAAACATAGGCATACAACTTTTATTCTATAGAGTTTTTAACATGTGTATTTTTCAAAGCTCATTTTTCAAAAAAATATGTCATCGATTCAAAATACAAATAAACCATCAAAACTGTGTGAAATTACTTGCAGGCCCTGAAGTTAAGTTCTAATTTGTCAGTTATTTTAATGAAAGCTTTAAAGTTTTACTTATAATACTCTTGTAAAATGTCACATATTTTTGGAAGCAACATTTGTAAAATGGGAATATACTGGTTTCGAAAAAATCAGGTTAAAACTTTTTCTTTTAAATGTAGATGATTGTTATCCTTGTATTTTCTTGTTTGTTTTGGCCGCACACATGTGGGATCTTAGTTCCCTGACCAGGGATTAAACCCATGCCCCCTGCATTGGAAGCATGGAGTCTTAACCCCTGGACTGCCAGGGAAGTCCCTGTAATCCTTGTTTTTTGAGGGCAGGAAAAATAATTGAATTTAAGACTTCCATAACTAATATGGTAAGTTAAACACATTCATTCAGTTCTGTTCCCTCCTGAAACACCACTAAAATGACAGAAAAGGCATTTTTAAAGCATAAATCCATACAGACAAAGAGAATTAGAGAGGAGATGACAGCAGAATAGAGAAGTCAATACACTTTTAGAAGCTAGAAACCAGGTAATTGACTTAAAGTATTTTAAGTACCTTACATGTAATATTTTATTTAATCCTTACAACAATCCTATGATAGAAGTAGTTACTATCATTATTTTACAGGTGAGGAAACCAAGACAAAAAGAAGTTGTGTTGCCTACCCAAAATTACAGTTAGTAAGTGGCAGAACTGGGATCCAGTCCTAGGCAGTCTGGTGCAAGCGCTTACACAAGGCGTCAGCAAACTACGGCCCATGTGCCAAATCTAGCCCACCACCTGTTTTTGTATGACCTGCAAGCTAAGAATGTTTTTTACATTTTTAAATGATTCTATTGTTTTCCTGTGGTTGCTGTAACAAATTTGCCAAAAACTTAGTGGCTAAAACAACACAGGCTTCTTATACTTACGTAGCTTATCTCATTGAACTAAATATCAAGGTGTTGGCAGGACTGTTTTCTCCTTTGGAGGCTTCAGGGGAGAATCCATTTCCTTGCCCTTTGCAGTTTCTAGAAGCTGCCCACGTTCCTTGGCTTATAGCCCCCTTCCTCCAACTTCAAGGCCAGCAACAGTGAGTTGAGTCCTTTTCACTTTGCAAAACCATGACCTTCGCTTCCGCCTTCCACTTTTAAAGACCCTTGTGCTTACATTGTGTCTACTTGAATAATTGCCCTATTTTGAGATCAGTTGATTATCAATGTTAATTCAGTTTGAAATCTTAATTCCCCTTTGCCAGGTAAGGTAACATATTCATAGGTTCCAGGGATTAGGTGGTTAGAAATGTTTGGGAGGCATTACTCTGCCTACCACAATGGTTTATAAAAAAGTCAAAATAAGAAAAAATATTTCATGACACATGAAAATGATGTGAAATTCAAATTTGTGTCCATGATGAAATTTAATTAGAACACCCTTGCTCATTCATTTTTGTAGTATCTATGGCTGCTTTTGCACTACAGTAGCAGAGTTGAGTAGTTACAACAGACTATATGGCCCTCAAAGCCTAAAATATTTTACTGTCTGCCCCTTTACAGAAGAAGATTTTGACCCCTGACATAGTGTTTCTAATCAGCTTTTAGTACCTTACTCTTATATATTAATGAACAGACAAGGATCACCAGATATTTGAAGAAATCCTCTAACAAGAAATACAGAGACTAAAGCAATCTCAGAGGGGAGAGAGAGAGACAATGTAGGAAACAGAAGAATATTTCAAGACAAAATTCTATATTTAATATTCTCAGAGAGGGAAGAGAATATTGCAGACATGAAACTAAAGCAGAATATTACAAAACTTTTTTGAACACTTAGAGTTCAAGAAAGAGCTCTTGGAAAATAAATAGGTGATACTTGGGGGAAAATCCATGGGAGTATTGAAAGAAATAGTCAAGGAAATCTCCTGGAAAATAGCGTAAAGCACAGTGAGAAAGAAAAGATGGACTTAAGGGTCAATTCAGGGCCCAATATTTGACCTGAAAGTTTTAGAAAGAGAAAATGTAGAGGAGAGAGGATACAATTAGGTAAGAAATAATTACTACTGCCCTTCTCCCACTGCCCCCCCCACATTACCCCCAGAAGTCTCAGAACTGAAAAGATTTTTTTTCCAGGTAGGAATTGCTCATCAAGTGCTCAGCACAGTGAATGAAAAAGACATCAAACCATACGTCATGAAATGTCAGGACACAGGGGTTATAGAGAAGATCCTAAAACTCGCAGAGAGAGAGAAAAATAGGAAACATGTAATAGAAGGATGTTGGGGCCATCTAATTTAGGATGTTGATAAGACGGTTGGTCAAGTTGTGTGGGATCATGGACTGCTAGCCCAATAGGAAGGAAATGAAGAACAGGAGGGGCTGATACGTGGAGGGAAAGTAGAGAGGTCACATCATTCACTCCACAAAAGTGACTGAGCACCTTTTCTCGTCCAAGTACTATTCTAGCTTCTGGGGATACCACAGTGAACAAAACAGAGACCCCATCCAGTTTGCTTTCAAAGGCCCTGAAGGAGCTGGAAAATTGGTATTTTGTGGATTTATCAGGAAACATGGTACAATCTCTTTTAGTGTTTTTAAGGATTTTTTTAAAAAGACTTTCTAAGCACCAAATTCAGCTGTCTTTTTACAGTCTCTTTTCTCCTTATTGACAGTATCACTCTTTGAAACTCTTTGAAACTCTTGCCCTCTGAACTCCAGGTAACGAGGCAATCTTAACATGTGTGACAATCACTACCCTCTTGTCCTTATTATTCTCAGCCTCCTTCACTGGCTGTGTTTCCCACCGTCTCCATACTAGAGTAAAAGGACATCATCTTTCCTAGTCTCCTGTCAAGCAGATGAACTATTTTAAGCTCAGTTATCATTACTTGCAGTGACTGCTGACTGAATCTGTGGCTCTTAATTCCATCCTACACGTTCCTCTACACTCCGGAGGCGCATTCACTTGCCTGTGAAAGAACCCCGCCAGGATGTTAAGCTCAAAATACCAGGACAGAACTCCTCATCTCCTTTAGAACTCACTCTTCCTTTTGACTTTGCTAGTTTTCTTAATTTATATTTCCATTTAGAACTTCAGAATATTTTCTATCTCCTATAAATTCTATGTTTTAGTGTCCCTCACATCTGCCCCCTCAGTTTCATCTCTTTTGCCTTGACTCTACTTCCAGCTTTCATCACCTCTCACCTCTGTTGTTGGTTATCCTTTCTCTTCTCTGTCCATCCTCTCTGTTTGACTCAGCCCCAGTTTAAATCATGTTCAATACAATAATCACTGCTTCGGTGCTTACGACATATTGAGGATAGTTCACATTTCTGCAGAGTGACACCTACAGCCTTTCAGTTTGTGTTTAACCTGTCTTTGAGTATCTCCCGCAACTTTCTCCATAAACAGAAAAACTTCTTTCTAAAATCAGATTAGGTTTATACTCTGTTCTCTCCTCATCATCCTCTACTTTACTACTTTACATGCCTGTCTCTATACTGACTGCTCTGCCCTGTCTGTCTCTCCTGCAAGCCCCCCCACTACTGGAGATCTCACCCAGTGAAGAAGGCAAATCAGATACCATTCTCTCCATGATGCTGTTGCACAGTCGTGATGGTGTATTTATGGACTAGAAGATAATGTATCTAGGAATGTAAATCCTGAAGACATTCAAATAACAGAATTAGGTCAAATGTTTAAAAAAAATTAATCTTCCACTTAAAAATCTCATCTTTTTAATAACATAGTTGCCGTAGTTTAACCCATGGTGATGGTGAATTTCCCCAGGCCGCAGAAATGTACAGTTATTGACCTAACATTGCCTCACGCTATTGAATAGGGAATGGGTAATTCAAATAGTGAAATAAAGCAAGATTCTGGTGTCTACCTATCTCTTCAACCTCACCTTCTACCATTCTCCTTCATGCTCAGGAAACTCCAAGCTAGCTGGCCTCTTTCTGTTCTTCAAGTATTGTTAGGCCTTGTCCACCTTGTTGCCTTTGTACTTGTCATCCTTGCTGCCTATAGGCCTTTGCCATGGTTATTGGCCTGAGTGTGGCTGCTAACCTCTCATTCTGGCCTCTGGTGAAATGTCATCTCAAAGAGCCATCAAGCAATGTAGTAGCTGAGAATATAGATTTAGAAGACTGGTTCTAGAGCCAGACTGGACTACTGACTAGAGTAGTACTACTCTGCTGGCTTTTTCCTGCTCCTGTTTCTCTGTCCCATTACTTTGTTTCATTGTCATTATAGCACTTAACACTGTGTAATTACTTTGTTTCGTTTTTCATTTGCCTTCTCATTCATTTTGTCTCCCCCTAAGCTTCATAAGGTCAGGGACTTTTCGTCTTATTTGCTATTTCCCCGTGCCTAAGAACATGGTATAGAGTATGTGCTCCCAGTTAATGTTTGTTGAATAAATGGGTGAATGGATGCTATCAGAGCAACATAGGTTTTATCTTGGATTAATTTCGTTTTCGGTTGCTATTACTCTTGTTTTCAAATTTTAAATTACTGTTAATCGAGCTTCATTGTTATCAAATGAATGTGTTGTTATAGGTTATTTGATTTAGCCTTCAATATGGAACAATGCTTATTTGCATCAATAGTATTTTTAGCCTATTGTTTTCTAATAAATAGACTTTAAAGTGTATGATACTAATAATAGCTAATATTTATTGAACACTTACTTTGTGCCAGCTGCTGTTTTAAGTGCTTTATATATATGTTAATTCATTTGACCCTGAGGACAATACTGTGAGGTAAGTACTACCATTAACCAAATATTTTAGATGAGAAAACTAAAGCACCACAGAGAAAGGTTTAACAACTTGTCAACGTCATGCAGCTAGTAAATTGTGGAGCCAGGCAGTCTGCACTAGAACCTTTACTCCTAATTGCTGTGTTGCACTGCTTTATGGTTCAAAAATGAATGATCCTGATGGAGATATTCTAAAACTAGATTGTGTTGATGGTTGCACAACTCTGTAAATTTACTAAAAATTATTGAATTGCACACTTAAAATGGGTGAATTTTATGGTATTAAGTTATGCTTTGATAAAGCTGTTTAAAAAGTAAATGATCCTTACTCTTATTGTTAAAATGGATTATAATCTTTTCAAAACTGTATCTACAGTAGATCTTTAAACCCTGTGTTCTCTTGCCACTGGAAATGGGAGTAGATGAAGTAGGTAAACTTTCATCCTGCCGAAGTTGACTAAGGACAAAAAAGTTTGTGTGTCACTGTCATGTGCTCTTTGCAGGAAAGGATTTTTTTCTTCCTTACCTGTGGATTCACTGGGATGCAAAGCATGTATAGGATTTGTTGAATTAACTTTCAACGGTTTAATTTATTTGTACCCTAGGTATTTAAATTGTATCCAAAAGATCCTTGCTTTCATACTCTAATTTTGAAATATAGACCTTGTGCAGTATCCTGAAAAAGGCAAAACTTATGCACTATCTCAATGCATAGACATTAACATATAGAAGGAAAAAATGTAACTGATGAAAATAATGTGCGAAAAAATTCTTAGGTTTAGTTACTGATCAAAGTTGCTCAGGGAAGCCTGAAGGAAAATTAAAATTGAGTTAACATAGAATTTACTTACAAAGATTTGCAAGTATTTTTAAAACATTTTAACTTGTGAGTAAAAACAGAAGAATCTTCCCCTGAATGTGATAGAAGAAAACTTACATGAATATTTATGGGTGTGTGTTGATATTTAGATAAAAAAAGGAAATCAGTCACGAACCAAAACCCTCCAGTTTAAAATATAAGACTGCTGTTACTGAGTCAAATGTATACAGATCATAACTAAGCAGTTAGTATAATCTTATATTTTCATTATATTGAATAAATAGACCAGAGGGGCCGTGTAGATTAGAGAGTGATGTAATTTTTGTCACTACTTGGTAACTTGTAGGTAGCCAAAATAGTAAAGTGAAAGTAATTATGAAATGTCTGTAAAAAAGGTAAGACAATTTTATCTGCATTTTTGTAATCATGATTGGAGACAGTCATTTTGTAACTCTGTTTTTAATTTTGTTAGACATGTATCTAAAACATAGCTCATAATTTCCTCTGAAAACTTGGTCCCAGGAACCTCTTTAATTGCCCCCAAAGAAAGTTTATTTTGGTTAGTTTTTTTCTGATTTAAAAAAGTAATCCATATTTATTTATAAAAATATTCATCTGAAGTAGAAAAGCATAAGAAGAAAATAAGTCACTTGTAACTATACTAGTCAGAGATGAACATTTCTAGATTCTTTACTCACATATAAGGTGTGTGTGCCTTGCATATGTGTTTGTTTCAGTATGTAGGGGTTTTTGGTAGCCCTAATAATTAATATTCCCTTCTCCCAAATGGGTTCTAAACAAATTAATAAATAAGACTAATCACTACAGCATGACAGGTGAAGGTCAGAATCCACCTTTGTTACAGATGGTAGAGGAGGATGAAAGCCAAAAGTCCCTGCTGACTAACTCCTGAATTGGATAGATTTGCCCAGCCAGGCTGGCCCCAGGAAGACTTGAGGGCATAGAGATGCAGAGGATAATTACCCACCAAGGGCAGCTTGCACCCAGGAAAGAAAAGGAGAGAGCTGAGCCAAGCACTCTCAGTGAATTCTTCCCACATTCGAGTCAGATTAATAAACTGCCTTCCTTTCTAGGGAAGAGTGAATGAGAAGTGGGGAAAGGTTGGGCTGAGAGGATATCAGATCAAGTAGGGCCTTGGAGGCTGTGTTCAGGAGTTTGAACACTCTTCTGAGGGTAATGAGAAGCCATTAGACAGATTTCAGGAGAAGAATGACATCATCTAAATTATATTTTTTAAGGAATCACTCTGCATGTAGTTATTCTCTGCACAGAGAATAACTACAGGGGGAGAAAGGTGGAGGCAAGGAGACTGATTGGGGGCTGGCTGGTGCAGACATCCAGGTCATTTCTTGGATGAGGGTGGTAGTAGTGGAGGTGATGTTCGGTTTCTGAAGATTTTTTGAAACTAGAATTGACAAATGGGTAAAATTTAATGTAAAGGTAATTTTTTCACAGTATTTTACATGATGCCTTTTTAAATAGCTGTACACTGGTGTAATATAGATGATTTGGAAAATGATTCCAGAAAACACATTTGATCATTTCCTTTCATGGTGCCTGATTTTCTAATAAGTAGGCTATTTGAGGTTGAGAATTTGGATTTCATGAAAACCTGCCTTGATTTTGTGTTATTTTAGTTACTTTTTAACAGCTAATTTTATTATTAATTATTTTATATATTTTTTATTATTTTATATTTTTTCTTTTATTATTATTTTATATCAATTGGCAATATGGAGTAAATGCTCCCTAATTTTTAAAAGAAAAAAACAGAAGATTTTTAGTGTTTTCTATAGCACAAGCAGAGCCCTTTGCAGTTGTCTAGATAGGGCTGTTATGTCGTCTAAAATGGTCAGACTCTCTGTAGGGTGACTATACTCTCTAGAAAGCCTATATAAGGGATGCCTCTCTCTAGGAGAGAGATTTCCTGAGCCATGTTTCTCAGCTACAGGACAGCTCTGATTTATTTTGTAAGCTGACGAGGCCAAACATTACTGTTTTATCCATTATAAACAAGATAGTAAATGTTAAATGTTCACTCAATAGAGCCACTAGTAGTGCTTTTATATACAGAAAATAGTGTCTGAGCCAAAAATGCAAAACAGTTCTCTGGTCTACATGCATTCTCTTTTAACTTACTCTTTGATTCATTGCAACTGGAGAAGTGATGTAACCAGTGATGATTTGAGCTCCAAAACTCTTGGTGCTACAGTGATTCTTCCTGTTTTATTTTGTTTTTTCTGTCTTCTTTCTTCTATTAATTACCCAAGCCGTACCACATTTCTTAACACTTCTCAGAAACTTTAATTTTTATAATGTGAGACCCAAATTAAAAAGCATTGCAAGATTCTGTTAAACCTCAGCAATTCAGAATATTTTAAATATTTACCAGTTTTGTTCCATATCAGAGTTTTTGTGGCTTTCAGCTCTATCCTACAAAGTAATGCAAGGATCAAATCTTAATTCAGAAGTATTTTTAAAGTTATTGCTCAAATTTATTTACAGTTCGTTTATAAAGAATTATTCTCACTCCAAACTGTCTGATAAAGAATTTGGCTTTTTGCTGTAAACATTTTACCCTGGGTAGAAAACACAGATGCTCATGGGACAGGTGGTCAGGAAGCCAGTTGCTGTGTACATCATGTGGTAACCCTGTTTTATTCTGAAAAATAGTTTTTATACTCTCTCAATCGGAAAATATAATAGAGAAAGGACTTACTTGTCTTGTAAAGCTGTGTACTTTTTATCCACAGTAAATTACATTTTACATTGTGACCCACTACATACATATCTTTGCACAGACTGACATACACACACACACACACAACTGAAACAGTTTACCATAACAGTTCCTAATCTTGCAATGTACAGTGCACTCTAATGTTTTTTCATTCCATTTGGTTTCATTTTTAAAAAGTACTGATCATAATCTATTAAATTGATTTTATGACCCACTAATGAGTTAGAATCCAGAGTTTGCAAAACACTTCTAAAAAACACTTCTACTGTCCCCAGTATAATTTGATCTTCACAGGTGAGGTAGGCAAGGCTAATATCCTTTAGAAACATAATTAAAGCCTGCACTTAAAAAACAGAAGCTTTGGGCTTCCCTGGTGGCTCAGTGGTTGAGAATCTGCCTGCCAATGCAGGGGACATGGGTTCGTGCCCTGGTCTAGGAAAATCCCACATGCCACGGAGCGGCTGGGCCCGTGAGCCATGGCTGCTGAGCCTGCACGTCTGGAGCCTGTGCTCCGCAACGGGAGAGGCCACAACAGTGAGAGGCCTGCATACGGCAAAAACAAACAAACAAACAAAAAAACCAGAAGCTTTGACTGAAGAAGAAATGGTTTGAGGCATTGAGTGACCAGAGGTCATAATAAATACAGTAGGCACTTGAATGGTGAGGGAGAGGAAGGGGAGCTGTAGAGATCTAGATCAGGAGGCACATGGATGCAAAAGATGCTTTCCCTGCCTTGGCATTTTTGCCTAAGCCCCTGAAGACATCTGGCATGCCACCAGAAATCACCTGTGGTTGGAACGTACTCAGTTGCTGGTGTCTCGAAAGGCTGCCAAAATTCGTTTGCAAGGCTCTCCCTCTCAGATTCCTGTAGTTCACCCCCAGAAATCCCATCCATACTAATCCAGTCTAGTTTCTCTAGTTAAGTCTGTTTCCCTAACTTCATCTGTTTGCATGCTACTCTCATAATTCTTTCCTTGTCTATACAGCACCTTATTGTTTACTTAGTTAAAAATGGATCTATTTTAAAATTATAAATACTTTTTAAATTGAGGTAAAATTCACATAACATACAATTAACTATTTTAAAGTGTACAGTTCAGTGGTATTTAGTGGTTTCACAGTGTTGTGCAATCACCAGCTCTCTCTAGTTTCAAAACTTTTTCATCACCCTGTAAAAACACTCTGTGCCCATTAAGTGATCACTCATCATTCATTGAAGGAAATAATTCATTCTGTACTATATTTATGCTTTAATTACTGAGATAGTGAATCAAGATTATAGACATGGTATAAAATTAAAACATTTTGCTAAGTTTAAATGGCCATAGCTAAAATGGAATTCTTTGTCATTGACTAGATCTAGTAGCCAGATGACATTTTGCTGTTTTATCTTTAAACCGAGGAAGATTTGCCTATAAACCATTTAGTAGCAGAGCAAACTTTCCAAGTGCTCTGAGTTAAAACATATGGAGGTACTAAAGATACTTGCACGAGGCTTGAATGTTTTCCCACACATAAAATGTGTATCTCAAAGAGGAAAAGATATTTTAGACATTTCACTAAAATACTAGTTTAAAATTATAGCAAAATACATGGTAGTTATTTTTATATTGATAAATTAAGCATGCTTTTGTTTAATAAGATATAAGCCAAAAAATAAAAAATTCTCTTCTGTATTCCTAAATCCACATTCTTAGAGAAGGTGACCCTCCTGTATGAATCTGAAACTGATACAGGTGTGTGTGTGTGTGTGTGTGTGTGTGTGTGTGTGTGTGTGTGTGTGAGAGAGAGAGAGAGAGAGAGAGATTTTGATAGCAATTGTGTGTTTGTACGGGGTTGCCCCATTTACAAAGATACACTTGGACCAAATACTTCTGTTTTATCTTATAGGAGAGTATTTTTTTAATATTTTGAAAACCAATACATATTCTGTGTTTTTCAGTTAGCTAAGAATATTTGCTAAACTTTACTTTCTGTACTCTCTGTTACAGAAACAGTGGATAGATTGAATATGCTGTTTAAAGAGAATCTCTAGCCTTACCCCACACAGTAGCTTGCCATGCCCCTCTTGGTGGCACTGGAGTGAGGTGATCTTGAGAGGGAGGCCTATTTTTTCTCTTTCAGTAAATGGCTGTAAGCAAGAGAAACGTACGATCAGACTTAAGTTTTTGAAGAATCTCTTTATTGTCTCTATGGAAGATAAATCGGAGGAAATTAAGGCAAGAGACAGTTAAGGCAAGGGGGTCAGTTAAGAGGTCTCAGGTGAGTCCAGTCCCGAATGAGCGATAATGAGGAACTCAGCCAAGTTTGTGGAGTGAGAATGGAGACCAATCGAGAGAAGTGAATCAGAAAGGTATTTAGGAAGTGTAGGACAGATATGACTTTAAATGTTTGTGGATGAGGAGTGAAGGCTGAGTGACTGACTAGAGTGACTGAAGACCCATGCCACCCATCAGGGCAGGGAGGTTTGCCTGAGGAAATGGAGAGAAAGGGAAGGCTATAAGGGGTTTGGTTTGGGATGTGTCAAGTTACAAAATCCTGAAGTCCGTATCCAACTCAGTTGAATAAATGAATGAATTTGCTAATTCTTAGGGGTAATTTACTAATATCCACGTCCATTACTCTCTTTTCCTATATTTTGAAAAATGCCCTAACTTTTGGCCTGGGGCTGGATTTCTGTTTCCAAAACCTGACTGAGATCTGATTCTTTCCTCCATGATCTAGCCTGATTTCTTTGTTTCTGCTGATTGAATTACTGTGCCTTGACCTATGCCTCTGTACCTGTATTACCACTTTGTTTAGCACCTCTGGCCCAAGTTTAATTATGATCCTTACTAACTCCCTTCCTGCCTTACTCACCTTTGGCTCAGAATCCCTTCTGGATGCATATCCTTGAGAGAGATGGTGCAGTAAACTTTATTGGAGGTGTATTTTCTCAGTGTCCCTGTGCACTGATTTTGATAGGGCATAGGAGAGAACACAAGACTGTAGCGCGGAGGAAGAGTACTGTGTTAGGTCTTATGCCACTGCTGCTTCAGAATTAGCTGTTTAAAGTAAATCACTCAACCCCGCCATGCCTCAGCCTCTTTTTCTGTAAAATGAGTAGGTTGGGCTAAAGGACCTTTGAAACTCTACCTTCAGTTGTAAAAATTTGTCACAAAATTTACATCTGTAATATTTGACTCCATAGAATTGGATTTGATAGAACTGTGTATCAAATACAGTATATTTTAAAGAATAGATAAATGAAATCTTCTCTTTATAGAAATTGAATGGAAAAATAAATCTCAGTGAAAATTATTTCAGTAAAATTAAATTGAAAAGGGGAAAAAAACACCCTGAAAAAGGAAAATGGTTTATTTGTGCTGCTAAGATAATTGATAAAGGAATTAAATTAGCCTAATGGAGCGCATTCTGAAATATATTTTCTCCATGAAATTAATTGAAGTTGAGATAATTTGATTAAGATATATTTGAAAAAATATATTTCAAATGTATTTGAAACGACGGGGCCATTTCAAAAGGACACAGGAGCCAAATTGAAGGAGCTCCTAATGTTCAAATCTGAGAGAAGTCTATGAACTGTAATCCATAGAATAAAGTAAACACCCAGGAATATATATATACACACACGTACAAACACATGCATACATAATTTCTTACAATAGAATTCCAGTTAATAAATGGAGAAGGAAAGACAGAAATAGGAAATTACCATGGGGCAAATACTGCAGTAATAATTATTGCAAGCAAGAATCACAGTGGATGCTAAAATTAGTATACTGACAACAGTACCATGAGAAACAGGATATTTACAAAATCTCAAGGTATTTCCTCACAAGGTACTAACTACACAGGGAACAATAATGACTTTACATTGGAGGAACATGGTAGACACCACCTTAACCAAGTGATTAAAGATCACATCACCTGTAACAAGACATTGACACTGTATAACTCCTGATATGGTGCATGAGAAGGTATAGTGTCACTGCTGTTGTACTCTTGGTAAAAATATATAACTTCTGTCTAATAATGAGGAAACATCAGATAAATCCAAATGGAGGGATAGTCTGTAAAATAACTGACCAGTACTCTTCCCAACTATCAAAGTAAACTATCCCAGATTGGAGGAGACTAAGAAGACACGACAACTAAATGCAATGTGGGAGCCTTGTTTCAGTCTGGACCAGAAAAAAAGATAGTAGTGGGAAAATTGGTGGAATTCGAATAAGGTCTATAGATTAGTTAATAGTATTCTGCACTGTTAATTTCCTGCTTTTTAAATAATTTTACCATGGTTATGGTAGATGATAACATTACGAGAAGCTGGGTAAAGGGTATATAGGTATAGGTGATATTTTTGTAATTTTTCTATAAGTTTAGGACTATTTTGAAATAAAGAGCCTAAAACACGCATTTTAACCTTAAAAATGATTTTGAAACAGCCTTGGTGTCAACATGGCAAGGTTAAGTCAACTCATACACCCTTTCCCCTGCCTATACACTAAGCCTGAAAGTGCTAAAGTTAATAGATTTTGAAAAATTTGAAAGAGATAATTTTAGCGCAGCAGGAAGACCTTTTTAATAAATGGAGAGGTAAATTTTTGGTCTTCAGCATCCCTGAGGATTAGTTAAAGCCTAAAAAAGAATGTGTTCAAGAACTTCCCTGGTGGCGCAGTGGTTAAGAATCCTCCTGCTAATGAAGGGGACACGGGTTCGAGCCCTGTGCGGGGAAGATCCCGCATGCTGCGGAGCAACTAAGCCTGTGCACCACAACTACTGAGCCTGTGCTCTAGATCCCGTGAGCCACAGCTACTGAAGCCCACACGCCTAGAGCTTGTGCTCTGCAACAAGAGAAGCCGCTGCAATGAGAAGCCCACGCACCGCAAGGAAAAGTAGCCCCCGCTTGCCGCAACTGGAGAAAGCCCACGTGCAACAATGAAGACCCAACACAGCAAAAATAAATTAATTAATTAAAAAGAGAAAAAGAATGTGTTCAAGAAGCATATGTGCATGCTGCAGAGCAGCTAAGCCTGTGCACCACAACTACTGAGCCTGCGCTCTAGGGCCCGTGAGCCACAACTACTGAAGCCCCTGCACCTAGAGCCTGTGCTCTGCAACAAGAAAAGCCACCGCGATAAGAAGCCCGCGCACCACAACGAAGAGTAGCCCTCGCTCGTGGCAACTAGAGAAAGCCCACATGCAGCAACAAAGACCCAACGCAGCCATAAATAGATAGATAGATAGATAGATAGATAGCACTAGCATATGTGCATATAAATGACTTATCTTTAGAGGGTGACCATCTGGAGGATGGATAATCATGTCTCCTGATGCCATTAAATGAATTGTGGGAAGTCCCACTAAGACATGAGTCTTAGTGGGAAGTAGAGCACAGCCTCCACTCCAAAACCCCAGAATGCCAGATGCTCACTTTCCCAGCCTTCTTTGTGTTAATAGAATGCAGGTATTCAAAGTAGGCTTGGCCAATCAAATTCTCCCACTATGGCCTTTGATTCAGGAGCTGATGAGAGGGAAGAATTCATTCTTGTGTGGGAGTGGAAGTAGTGGCAACCATTTTAGGGGTAGCAGTGACCCTGATGGTGTCACATGCAACATTCTGAAGTGGTAATGGTGTCCTCTAGGCTTGTTCTGGGTCCTGAACCTGGTTGGGACCCTGGCTGTGCAATGCCTGCTAGTTCCCACACATTTTCTGAGCCTGGTTCTGTAGCCTCCCCAGCAATTTTAGGATGCACTTTGTATTCTTTCAGTAAATTCATCTTCTGCTACAATTGAGAACTCTAACTGATAATGTACAGATCTGTTCATCAAAATATCAGGAGCAAGATAGAGCCCTTTAGCGTATGATTTTAATGGATTTAATAACTTTCTCCTGTGATTTAGAGAGCTATCTGGAACTTTAAACTGTCTCCATCTTTCTTATTCTTTTAGGACACTAAAATGAGTTTATGTTGCAAGAGTTGTTTTAAGGCATGTATATTGTTCAGCTCTTCAAGGTTTAATATGCTTTTATATGTATTATATTGAGCTAGTAAGTTGAGTTTGAGAGTCATTATTATGTAATGGTTAACAGAGGAGGCTTTGGAGGTATGCCTGGATTCAAATCCAGGCTCTGTCACTTACCTGAGTAACAGTTTCTCCAGTTATGAGACAATAACAGCACCTACTTCTGGGCTTGTTAGGGGGACTGCATGACTGTGTGTGTGTGTGTGTGTGTGTGTGTGTGTGTGTGTGTGTGTGTGTGTGTGTAAATATATGTGTATGTGTGTGTAATGCGTATATGTGTGTATGCTTAGAGTAGTGCCTGGCAGGTAGTAAGCTCTCTATTTAGCTATTGTTGTTATTTTGATTCTCAGATCAGCTCAGAATTTATTTATATTTGCTTTTCTGAATGATTTTAACGTGTCAAGTTCTTAAACCCATTTGTGTTTGTAGTACCTTTTCCTCTTGGTGAGCCTCTCTAGTGTGTGTCTTAACAGAAGGAAGTTCACACTGTTGATGAGAACTGAGAACAGATTTTGTACATCGGTATGTTACAGAAGCAACTTGGTTCTTGACAGTTATTGGAACCTATTTAGCTGATTTGCTTCCAAGGGAAAGTGATAACTGACATCCCAACTTTAGAAGGAAATGAATGGTTGTTTCAAGAGCAAGACTAAAATATTAGCTTCAATTAATTATCTTTAAATATTTCTAGGATAATTTAATATACATAGCACTTACAAGAAAAAAATGTATCCAATTTAAATTAATGGAATTTTATGAGCCAGATGAACAAAATTAAGCTATTCACTGGCTGCCCAAGGGAGGGGTGAGTTAGAACATTCGGAAGAAATGGAGAACATACAAACAACCCCAGAGAGAGTATTCATTTGAATAATGAACAACAGCATCATTGTGTCAAGCCTTTGAAATTCTTTCCCCCATTGCCTATTGGAGTTAAGTTTTCCTTAAACAGTTATCATACCAAGATGATGGAAAAAAACCTGAAAAACTTCCCTACAACTTCACACTTTCTGATCATGGTTAAGACTTAGCAGTGCAATTTTAATCCTTAAAATATGACCATGATTCTTTTCCAGAGGATATGGACATCATTACCCACCTCTGAGGACTTGTCAAAACTTTCCTCAGAGTTTTATTGTGGTCAGTTAGCAGTATATTAAAGGAAAGCCAGGGTGCTCACTGGGGCTGCTAGTGAGACAGGAGGAAGTTAAAAAACTACTCTCTAAATACTTCTCCTGCCTCATTTGCAGATCTAGGAACTCTGATCTATGAACCTTCTTTCTGCATGAATGTTGTTGTAAGTCTTAAATCCTTCACTTTCTTGGCTTTTAATCTCTTTCTGGTCTGAGTTTGTTGTGCTTTTTGTTCTGTCAGTGGCTCTGGCCTTTTACATGTTAGTTGGCACCAGTGTCATCTGTTTTGGGTTATAAGCTCCTTGAGGGCAGTTACTGTCTTTGGGCTTGGGTTCTACGTCACGCTTTGATGGTGATCATTGATGATGAAGTGGTTTTCTCCTTTGATTTGAAATACACTCGACCTCTGGTTAGTATACTCTGAGAATTAATAATATTGCAACTATCTCTCAATATTTATCTACTTTCCAATTGCCTGTGTCATATCAAAACAAAAATAATAGCTATTTTTTGTTGATCATTTTCTGGGTACCAGAAGTGTGTTTGAGCCCTTTACATTTATTATTTCATCTAATTCTCACCACAACTTACTGAGATTGCTATTATTTTCCCATTTTACACATGAGAAAACTACGACTTAAAAAGTTTAATAGTTTGCCCGTTGTATATCTAACTAGAAATGTTAAAGCCTAGAAACTCAGGTCTGTCTGGTTCCAAAGGCACTGCTTTCAACCACTGTATCACAGTTTTCTTTGATACAGTGGTCTCTATGGACATTTGTATGCGATATTGATTCTGTTATGTCTCTGAAAGCTATATTTGAATGTTTTTCTTTTAGAATACTTATAGAGAGTTACGATTATAATGGCATACCCTTGAAAAACAAGGATTTTTTTTTACTGATTTGTCTTCATTTATTAGGGGAAAATATCCTAAAAACGTCTTAAATATCTATTCCATTTATCTAACACTGAAAAACCTGCATTAATAGCAGGTTAAATGCTTTAATGCTATTTAGAATATGGGAGCGAACATTCCTCATAGTAGCTGTCAGTGTGGATACATTTTGTTTTTCCATGATAATTCTTCTACGGCTATGTCTTAGCCTTTCTGATGTGGTGTTCACTAGTCTTTGATAAATAGACTGTATTGTGTGGTTTTTTCATTGAGAGAATGATGGAGTTAAAAATAATCACAATAATAATTTTAAAAGAACATGCTGACATTTAGATCTAAAGACTTTCTCCTCTAGGCTATAAAGTCTTAAAAGTAGGTCACACTTTGGGTTTCAACTCTGAACAGATACTTGCTCTCTGTATTAGCTTACCTTTTGATCTTAAAGCAGCACTTATTCTTGACTTCAGTAAATTTTAAATTGTCCTTCCAAATTTGGAAATACTGTATGAAATGAAAAATCACCAGTCGTTTAAAGGAGACAATTAAAGAAACAAGTTTGTACTTTTCCGGTCTGTCCCCTTGAAGAATTAGAACTTTTCTTCAATCAGTGATTTAAGCTAGAAATATGAGGCATTTTAAAAGTCTGGAAGTTCATGCTCCCATGAATAAATGAGGTATAGGGTAGTATCCTTAAAATTCTCTGTAATGTTACCTTTCATTAACCAGAGGACAGTAGAGTAAGAGTGTTTGTAGGCTATACGCTAAACATAGCCTGTTTCACTGAGTCAGCATGATTGTTAATTCACTTGTTTCCCAATAAGCTATTCATTACAGCAGAATTGCTGTGGGCCTTTTGAACTATTTTTCTTCAGTTCCACCACCACCACAAACCACTGAAGACATGACCTTCAGCCTTTCCTCTTTTATTTCTCTTATTCACAGCATACTTTCTTGTACTTAGAATTTCTCTTCTAGATTCTCCTGCCCAATACTGCCTAGTCCAGGAAGTATAAACCTCAGTCTCACTTCTCTCCTATAGTACTGATCATTGAAACACTTATTTTTGAAAACAGACTTCTGTTGTTCTATAGTAGCATTTAGACGTCAGCTATTTGAGAAAGGCCTGTTCTATGGTCAGAGCAGGTCGGTAGGGATGGAGGTGTAATCAAAGTTTACGTTAAATGTTCTAGATCTGGTAACTCAATATAATACTTGATTTAAATATATTTACAGGAGTTTTGAAAGCATGATTGCTAAAAGTGTGGTACCTGTTTACTTGAAGTAGGTATCCCTTATTGTAAACTGCCTATAGTTACATCAAGGTAACAAGATGGTACAGAAAAGCCCGAACGAACATTTTGGCCAACCCAATATTTATTTCAAGTTCACCTAACTGGGGATGATTTATTTCATAGTTCAGTTCTCTTAGCCCACTGTTTCTACCTCCTCACAGTATCTACTCTTCTGTTCCTCCTTATATTAACGCTAGTTTCCCTCCCCAATGTGTTCTTTCTTTCTCCATCTCTTCATCGTCTTATTACTGAAAATAATAAACTAAATGAGGTTTAGAAAATCAGAATTATATTCTTCATCTTATTATTATTTATACTTGACATTATAATCATGATGTCTCTTGCCAAGATTTATAATAGGAGCACTGAGAGAGTTGTAAATGAGCATGTAGGTTACAGTCCTATATCCAGATATTTAAGGGGTTACATTTAAGATGGCCTAAAAGAGAATATTTCCAGCATGAAACTGTCCAGAGAAGACACATACCCGGTGCTTATGACAACCAGGAAATGGGGGAAGTATAGGTAGAAAAGAGAACCCTGTTGGAGGCACAGTGCCTATGAGTACACAGTGAGCATGTGGGGGGTTTTCTTTCAATTTTTTTTTTTTTTTTTTGGCTACGTTGGGTCTTTGTTGCTGTGCACAGGCTTTCTTTAGTTGCGGCGAGCGGGGGCTGCTGTTCGTTGCGGTGCGCGGTCTTCTCTTGTTGCGGAGCACTGGCTCTAGGCGCGTGGGCTTCAGTATTTGTGGCTCACGGGTTCTAGAGTGCAGGCTCAGTAGTTGTGGCGCATGGGCTTAGTTGCTTCATGGCATGTGGGAATCTTCCCCGACTAGAGCTCATACCCGTGTCCCCTGCATTGGCAGGCGGATTCATAACCACTGTGCCACCAAGTCCCAAGCATGCATTTTATACTGATTCACAAAGTACTGAAAGTGAAAAGCCTTTGTCCTGCTTATCTCAGGAATACAAAGCAAGTGAAAGGAAGAGGAAAAAGAAGATAGGAAAAAGAAGATCTTGCATAAGGAAAAAGAAGATCTTGCATAAGGAGAAAGAGCAATAAAAACTCAACCTATAGATGTTTTTATGTCTTCAGTTTTTTTACTGCCAGCTTCTAATTAATTTCATCAGATGTTCATAAATAGTGAAAATAACCCAGCGTTTTCAATTCAGCTAATATGTATTGTGTAAATGCTATTGCTAGGTCCATTATTTCGTAACATTGTGGTCCAGATCAAAGTATGAAAACAATTCAATCATAGAGAAAATAACCCAGCATCCTCAGTTCAGCTAATAATTATTGCGTAAATACTATTGCTAGGTCCATTATTTCATAAGATTATGATCCACATCAAAGTATGAAAATAATTCAAAACTGACCACAATTATGTATATGCATTTTTTGGTTTGTTGTTTGCTTTTTGGTAATCAATAAGTAAGTGATGTGTTTTCTTAAAGAGAATGAAATCTCATTTGCCAGTTAATTTGTAAACCCTGAAGTATTTTGAACTTCTAATGACAGTTCTTAACTTCTACTAAACATAGGATAAGTGGTAAAACATTATTGTTTTTCAGGAAATGAACATTATACTTTCAAAAAAATTGTCACCTTCAATTTTTCATGACTTCCTTGGGCATTTTGGGAAGTAATTTTTAGATTTTCTAAGGTATTTTAACCTTTACTCAAATGAAAAGACAAAATAAGAAATAATTCCCTTTCTCACTTTTTTAAATAGAAAAGCTAGAGTTTTGTTATTGTGATTGTTGCTACTAAACAGTTGCAGAAAATGTAGTGAAATAGGTGGGGTCCTTCCTAGTGGCGTTTTATATGATGTGTGATTATCGTGATATTACACATACTGTAACCGGATACGTCCAGCAGAAGGCTGCATGAATCTTGTGAAATTTCTCTGAAACCTGAGTTGATCTTTGTTCTTCTAGGTAGCTCATAATTTGTAAGAGAAAAACAACAGCTCTGCCTTTCAATAATCTCTGATATTTCCAGCCTTACCAAACCATGCCCTAGGTTAACATGAATTTCGGCACAACTGAAATTTATTTTAAAAATCTTGCTGATCAATAGAATAAATTTATTGTCTTTTATTCTGTGTTGTGTTTGTGACACTTGAACTCATTTGGCCATTTTTCATAGTTCACACTTTCCTACAGCAGCTGTATCCAAATGTCTATATATTAACTGTGTGACATGATATGCTAAATGTCAATGCTTTTCTCATGAAAAGAGGTTATATTTTAGCTTTGAGTGCCTCAGACACAGGAGGCACTTAATAAATTTTATTGACAGACTGAAATGTGTGTAAAAGAGAGGAGGTTTCAAAAATATAAAATAGTTCTATCTTGGAAACAAATTAGTTTTCCAGTTTTCTCCCCTCAACCTCCCAACCCCCAATACTAAAAAAAGGCTCACCAGTAAATATATAGAAAGACCAAGTGAAAAATGTTTATTTTTCTAGTGATAATAAATACTAATAAACAGTAAATAGTATTTACCTAATAAATACTGTTCTTCAGAATCTTTACTTCTTTTACTTGTTTGACTAAGGTGGTGATAATATCTGCAGTGTATGAAGAGCCCTTGGGTTCTATTCCTGAAAGACCATGTCTTTCAGGCATGTTGGATTTCCTTCTGTTTTCATCTAAATTTATGAAGCCACTCCACTGTAAAGTGTGATGCCATAATTTAGAAACTCACTGTGATTAATCCCGATATTGACTTGAACTAGTTAATAACTCTTTTTTTAAAAGAATAATATTTTTCAGAAAGAGAGAGCTATTCTTTTCAAGGTAATCTGTTGGTAGCTAAATTGTCAGAAGTCACTGTAAAATAAAACATCAACAAACATGCTTAGTACTCCTTACCAGTTTTTTTTTTTTTTTTTATTGTAGTATGGTTGATTTACAGTGTTGTCTTCACCAGTTTTTTGTCATTGGAGTTTATGGACAAAAATAGTGGTTTGAGATATTTCTTTGGCTTTGAACAAAGCAACACAGTGAAGTTGAGTACTTCCTTCTTCTTTGTAGTTTGTTACTTCTTTGTAATTTGTTATTCATGGGATTTTGAATTATAGTTAAAATAAGTGTGTCTTCTTTTTATGGAGAGAAAAGTAAATGAAATTTTCAAATATTAAGGTTTTATTTCATATATTTTATTCTTTTGATAAAGAAATTGTGGTGTATATATACAGTGGAATATTATTCATCCATAAATAAGAATGAAATCTTGCCATTTGCAACAGTTGGATGGAACTCAAGGGCATTATGCTAAGTGAAATAAGTCAGAAAAAGACAAATACTGTATGATCTCTCTTATTTGTAGAAAAGCTCACAGAGTACGGATTGGTGGTTGCCAGAGGTGGGGTAGGGGGCAGGGGGGTGGGAGAAATGGGTAAAATTGCTTTTGTTTTTGTTTTAGTTTAATAAATTGAATAAAAATAAATAAATGTTACAGGACATCTAAAAAAAAGAGGTCATTAGGAGCAAGAATTTTCTCTGTCATTTTAAATATTTATCTCTTACAGATTACATTCATTGTATTGAATTTTGCTTTTCACTATCCTAATGAATTTTACTTTTAAGACATTAATTAGATTTTCATTATTAACATTGTCAGTGGATGAGAAATGATTTTTGAAATGACCTTTAGAAATAATTTAGATATGCATAAAACTAAACAGTGTGAGTTTTCAGTGATAAACTCCCTAAAATCATATTCCTGTATCCAGCTTTATAAAAATCAAATAAAATCAAAATTTTAAAAAGGTATTTTAAAAAGAGTGCTGTGTGTACACTAGAAAAGCTTCATGAAGCAAAAGGTGCCTGGAATAAGATATACAGGATCACTACAGGGCAGGCAGAACGGGGAGGCAGGCTTTCTAAGTAAAGCGCAACGTAGGCAGAGGTGTAAAGTGGAAAATGGAAGTCTTTCCAAGTGATAGTGACCGCTCGAGTTTATCTTGAGCAAAGGATTTTTTTTTTTAACATCTTTATTGGAGTGTAATTGCTTTACAATGGTGTGTTAGTTTCTGCTTTATAACAAAGTGAATCAGTTATACATATACCTATGTCCCCATATCTCTTCCCTCTTGCTGAGCAAAGGATTTTTATCGGGAGTTGTAGGGAGTAACTTCAGGAAGCTCGGGTTAGGGCCAGACCATGTAGGAACATGAATATCTTAGCATCTTGTTTTAGACCTTCATTTGTTTGTTCGTTGGTTCACTTATTTATTTACTTACTTTCTTACTTATTTACCTACTTACTTATTTTGCAGTGCCAATTTCTAAAGTTTTATGCACATGGAAGTAATATAATCAATAAAAAGTTTTAGAAAGATTTTTGGTTGGGGTTGTACAAGATAGTTGGGATGAGAGAAAGGAAATCTCTCCTTACCATAGTTATTATAACAAATAGGATGAAGCAGGAAAGCATGATGGGAAGTCAAATTTGTGGTCTTGAGCAGGTTAGTTAGCCTTTCTGATCCTGTATGCTTTTTGCATCTGAACAATGGATGTAATCAAAATATCTTTCCTAATTGTCTCACTGGGTTGTTGTGAGCAGAAAATGTGATAGCTCACATAAAAATGCTTTTTATAAACTGTGAAGCTTGGATACATTTAGGCTGATATTACTTAGTAATATCATTATCAACATTTATTGGCAGTTCAAGGGATGTAGGCCATTGTACGAGTTACTAAAAGGAGGCATCATTGGTTGTGAGCGATGGATTATATCAAGGGATACTCGGTAAGGGTCAGCGATGATGCTTAGTGACAGAAAAAAGTGTAGTAAGTAAAGTGAAATGAGGAAGTCAGGACTGGGAGCAGGTTTAGGGGTAAAAATGTGTGGGTTTAGTTCTAGAAATTTTTTTTTTTCTCTTTTTGCGGTACGCGGGCCTCTCACTGTTGTGGCCTCTCCCGTTGCGGAGCACAGGCTCCGGACGCGCAGGCTCAGCGGCCATGGCTCACGGGCCCAGCCGCTCCGCGGCATGTGGGATCTTCCCGGACCGGGGCACGAACCCGTGTCCCCTGCATCGTCAGGCAGACTCTCAACCACTGCACCACCAGGGAAGCCCAGTTCTAGAAATATTGATTGGAGATGATAATACATCTAAGTGGAAATGTCCGGTATCATTAGATATAAAAGGCTTTGCTTGAGAGAAAGTTATAGAATACAGTGAGATTAAAATGTGGGAATCATTTGCGTGGTAGATCATTGAAGCCCTGTGCATGCATGAGCTCTTGGGCACTAGGTGTGGACAGGAGAGCAGACATTTAAGGGAAAACCATACACATATTTGTTCCTTCCCGTTCTCTTATATTCTCTGCTCCCTATTTTGAGAAGGAAAAGAAATTGTCCTTTATACTTCCCCCCACTGCTCGTCAACCCGCTCTTTTTTAAATACTGTCTTGAAACACTTCCTTCAACAGAACTTCCTTGAGGGCTTTCAGAACATCAATCAACAGAGTGTGCTTTATTTTTATAGGGGCAAAGTGTTAAAGGAGTTAACTGGCTAGTGACCACCGGCTTTGAAAGGGGAAAGAGAGAGTCTTTTTATCTGTGGCTAGATTTCTCTCCTGCTTCATTTCTTGTACTGCTTTGGAGATTCTGGTACTAAAGTTGGCGTAATAGTGAAAAAGGCTGAGAATGAATCAGCCGATGTGGCCCTGGGAACAAGATATTTATTGGAGTCCAAATCCCTTAATCTGGGCCATTGCAGCAGGGCCATCTGGTAGGATTGTTCAGGTTGTACCCTGCCTTTTAAGCCCTTGACAGTCTGACCCCAGTAAGTTTGCTCTGCCTTGTGCATTTCTGTATTCTAACCAACCAAGTTTGTGTAATGTTTGCAAAACATGCCATGTACTTTCCCACCTGACTGGACAGTTTGCTCAGCCTCAATATCTCCTCCCCACCTCTGGCCATGGAAAGCCACTCTCTTTGAGGCCCAGCTCAAATGATGTCTCTCTGTGAAACCTTAACCAGTCTGCTGGGAGCAAAATAATTGCCCCTTTCTTTGCTTTCCCAGAACATTTTGTATTAGGTATAGATAAGAGGGTAGGCTCCAGATTCAGACCTGGTAGTTTTTTTTTTTTTTTTTTTTTAATTTTTGGCTGCGTTGTGGGATTTCTCTAGTTGCTGTGTGTGGGCTTTCTCTAGTTGTGGCGAGCGGGGGCTACTCTTTGCTGTGGTGCGCGGGCTTCTCATTGCGGTGGCTTCTCTTGTGGCAGAGCATGGGCTCTAGGTTGCGCGAGCATCAGCAGCTGTGGCACACGGGCCCAGTTGCTCCGCGCCATGTGGGATCCTCCCGGACCAGGGATCGAACCTGTGTCCCCTGCATTGGCAGGTGGATTCTTAACCACTGTGCTACCAGGGAAGTCCCAGACTTGGTAGATTTAAATCCCAACTCTAGTTCAGAGTATAACCCATTTCCTCATTTGTAAAATGGGGAGTGTTATGAAGATAAAATAATGTAAATAAAGTGCTTACCCTGGGCATGGCACATAGTAAGTGCTTAATAAATGCTGTTTTATGGTGATTATTGTAACTTGTAACAGTAACAGTGATTTCATTCTTTGTTATTCATAGTTGTATACATTTTTATTTCCTTTGCAAGATTGGGAGAATTTGGGGGTCAGGAACCCTGCAGTAGTTACCTTGCTCCCCAGGGGGGCTAGTGCAGTATCTCATTTACAGTGGAAACTCAGTAATTGAGGAGCCAGTTCAGTGTTGATATGGAGCAACAGCAACTGTCTGGTCTGTCTTACACTGAAAGCATAGCATCTTCAAATCCAAATTTAAAAGGATGACACTTGGTTTTATTTCCTTTATAAATTACTGCCTTTTTTCACTCTGACCCCTCTCTCTCACAAATACCATGGTATCTGCACCTTAATCATGTCACACACTGACTCCTCTGTGTCATTACATGATTAACGTGTTTACACCCAAGGGATAACTTTTCAGAAAGGAATTAGGACTAAAAATCATGTAGAGAAATGACAGGAAGTCTAAACGTGTTAACTTTTTGTTGTATAGGTGATTCATTGTTTTTAATTAAACTTAGATAATAGTCTCCAAAATTATGAAAATTGATTAATGCGGTTATAGATTAGTGCTCACACACTATTTATGTTTTACGATGAAAATGGAAAACATTTAGGTACATGTGTTCTTACTTTCCTTTAAAATATTTTAGATGCTTGTCAAATAACGATTTATGTATTCACAGAGGATACCTTTTAAGTGGAAATTCAAATGGAACCAACTCTCTAATCCCAAATAATAGTAAGAAGGGACAATATGAGTATTAGGCTACCATACCAAACATTTGTTTGTCATCTCTAAACATATGGTGCCCCTTCCCACACTTTGCCTTAGGAAATAGTGTTCCTTCTTCCTAGAATATGCTTCGCCCATTTCTCTGCCTGGTGATCTCCTAGTTATCCTTCAAAACCCTCTTTACGTGCCATTACCTCTGCAAAACATTCCTGCCCCCTCGGCTGAATTAGTCACTTCCTGCTCTTCATCTGCCTGTGTGAAAACCCATAGAGCTCTCCTCCCACACTGCAGTGAGCTCCCCTAAACACGTGCCATCTTTCTATCCCTAGCTTCACAATTAGGTTCTCCATAAGTGTTTAGGGAATGGATGAATTAGTGAATGAGTTAATGAGTAATATAGAAATCCACAAGTAACCCAAAATCCAGGTTTTTGACAAGAGTGGTAGGCCAGGAACTGGTCCTCTCCCAGCCATTTGCTAGGCATGTTTTTTTTTTTTTTTTTTTTTTTTTTTTTTTTTTTTTTTTTGCGGTACACGGGCCTCTCACTGTTGTGGCATCTCCCATTGCGGAGCACAGGCTCCGGACGTGCAGGCCCAGCAGCCATGGCCCACGGGCCCAGCCGCTCCGCGGCATGTGGGATCCTCCCGGACCAGGGCACGAACCCGCGTCCCCTGCATCGGCAGGCGGACTCTCAACCACTGTGCCACCAGGGAAGCCCTGCTAGGCATGTTTTTGTTTTAAGGTAAAAAGAAACATTTGAGGTTTTATTTCCAGTATTTTTCTTCCCACATTCCCCTGGAAGACCATTTGCTTAAAGGGAGAGACTGAAGAAGAGAACTAAACACTTTGCAATCAATTCTTTTTTTTAAAAACCTTTATTGGAGTATAATTGCTTTACAATGTTTTGTTGGTTGCTGCTGTATAACAAAGTGAATCAGCTATATGTATACATGTATCCCCATATCTCCTCCCTGTTGCGTCTCCCTCCCACCCTCCCTAACGCACCCCTTTAGGTGGACACAAAGCACTGAGCTGATGTCCCTGTGCTATTTCCCACTAAACAGCCACTAAACAATTAGTGGCTGTTTCCCACTAACTATCTAATTTATATTTGGTAGTGTATATATGTCCATGCCACTCTCTCACTTCATCTCAGCTTACCCTTCCCCCTCCCCATGTCCTCAAGTCCATTTTCTATGTCTGCATCTTTACTCCTGTCCTGCCCCTAAGTCCTTCAGAACCTTTTTTTTAGATTCTATATATATGTGTTAGCATATGGTATTTGTTTTTCTCTTTCTGACTTACTTCACTCTGTATGACAGTCTCTAGGTCCATCTACCTCACTACAAATAACTCAATTTCGTTTCTTTTTATGGCTGAGTAATATTCCATTGTATGTATGTGCCACATCTTCTTTATCAATTCAGCTGTCAGTGGACACTTAAGTAATTTCCATGTCCTGGCTATTGTAGATAGAGCTGCAATGAACATTGTGGTACATGACTCTTTTTGATTGTTATTTTCTCAGGGTATATGCCCAGTGGTGGGATTGCTGGCTCGTATGGTAGTTCTATTTTTAGTTTTTTAAGGAACCTCCATACTGTTCTCGATAGTGGCTGTATCACTTTACATTCCCACCAACAGTGCAAGAGGGTTCCCTTTTCTACACACTCTCTCCAACATTTGTTGTTTGTAGATTTTCTGATGATGCCCATTCTGACTGGTGTGAGGTGTGATACCTCATTGTAGTTTTGATTTGCATTTCGCTAATAATTAGTGATGCTGAGCAGCTTTTCGTGTGCTTCTTGGCCATCTGTATGTCTTCTTTGGAGAAATGTCTATTTAGGTCTTCTACCCATTTTTGGATTGGGTTGTTTGTTTTTTTAATATTGAGCTGCATGAGCTGTTTATATATTTTGGAGATTAATCCTTTGTCCGTTGATTCATTTGCAAATATTTTCCCCCATTCTGAGGGTTGTCTTTTCATCTTGTTTATGGTTTCCTTTGCTGTTCAAAAGCTTTGAAGTTTCATTAGGTCCCATTTGTTTATTTTTGTTTTTATTTCCATTACTCTAGGAGGTGGACCAAAAAAGATCTTGCTGTGATTTATGTCAAAGGGTGTTCTTCCCTTGTTTTCCGCTAAGAGTTTTATAGTGTCTGGTCTTACATTTAGGTCTCTAATCCATTTTGAGTTAATTTTGTGTATGGTGTTAGGGAGTGTTCTAATTTCATTCTTTTACATGTAGCTGTCCACTTTTCCCCACCACTCATTGAAGAGACTGTCTTTTTTCCATTGTCTATCCTTGCCTCCTTTGTCATAGATTAGTTGACCATATGTGTGTCGATTTATCTCTGGACTTTTATCTTGTTCCATTGTCTGGAGGGTTTTAATCATATATGGGTGTTGAATTTTGTTGAAAGCTTTTTCTGCATCTATTGAGATGATCATATGGTTTTTCTCCTTCAGTTTGTTAATATAGTGTATCACATTGATTGATTTGCGTATATTGAAGAATCCTTGCATGCCTGGGATAAATCCCACTTGATCATGGTGTATGATCCTTTTAATGTGCTGTTGGATTCTGTTTGCTAGTATTTTGCTGAGGATTTTTGCATCCAAATTCATCAGCGATATTGGCCTGTATTTTTTTTGTGTGTGTGACGTCTTTGTCTGGTTATGGTATCAGGGTGATGGTGGCCTCGTAAAATGAGTTTTGCGAGTGTTCCTTCCTCTGCTATATTTTGGAAGAGTTTGAGAAGGATAGGTGTTAGCTCTTATGTAAATGTTTCATAGAGTTCGCCTGTGAAGCTATCTGGTCCTGGGCTTTTGTTTGTTGGCAGATTTTTTTTTTTTTTTCATGTACAAGTTTTTATTCATTTAAAAACAAAACAAAATAAAACCTGCGGGGATATTAGTGGCATAAAAGCACAGTTAGACAGTGGATCCAGGGATAATGTATTGTCCCTTAGAAACTCCTTTTTTTTGGCCTAGCTCTGTGGCTTGAAGGATCTTAGTTCCCCAAGCAGGGTGTTGGCAGATTTTTAATCACAGTTTCAGTTTCAGTGCTTGTGATTGGTCTGTTTATATTTTCTATTTCTTCCTGGTTCAGTCTCGGAAGGTTGTGCTTTTCTAAGAATTTGTCCACTTCTTCCAGGTTGTCCATTTTATTAGCATATAGTTGTTTGTAGTAATCTCTCATGATCCTTTGTATTTCTGCAGTGTCTGTTGTTACTTCTCCTTTTTCATTTCTTTTTTTTTTTTTTTTTTGCGGTACGCGGGCCTCTCACTGTTGTGGCCTCTCCCGTTGCGGAGCACAGGCTCCGTACACACAGGCTCAGCGGCCGTGGCTCATGGGGCCAGCCACTCCGCGGCACGTGGGATCTTCCCGGACTGGGGCACGAACCTGCATGCCCTGCATCGGCAGGTGGACTCTCAACCACTGCGCCACCAGGGAAACCCTCCTTTTTCATTTCTAATTCTATTGATTTGAGTCTTCTCCCTTTTTTTCTTGATGAGTCTGACTAATGGTTTATCAATTTTGTTTATCTTCTCAAAGAACCAGCTTTTAGTTTTATTGATTTTAGCTATAGTTTTCTTCATTTCTTCTTCATTTATTTGTGATCTGATCTTTATGATTTCTTTCCTTCTGCTAACTTTAGGGATTTTTTGTTCTTATTCCTCTAATTGCTTTAGGTGTAAGGTTGGGTTGTTTATTTGAGATGTTTCTTGTTTCTTGAGGTAGGCTTGTATCACTATAAACTTCCCTCTTAGAGTGCCGTTTTCTGCATCCCATAGGTTTTGGGTCGTCATGTTTTCATTGTCATTTGTTTCTAGGTATTTTTTGATTTCCTCTTTGATTTCTTCACTGATCCCTTGGTTATTTAGTGGCGTATTGTTTAGCTTCCATGTGTTTGTATTTTTTGCAGATTTTTTCCTGTAATTGATATCTAGTTTCATAGCGTTGTGTGGGCAAAGATACTTGATATGATTTCAATTTTCTTAAATTTACCAAGGCTTGATTTGTGACCCAAGATATGATCTATCCTGGAGAATGTTCCATGAGCACTTGAGAAGAAAGTGTATTTTGTTGTTTTTGGATGGAATGTCCTATAAATATCAGTTAAGTCCATCTTGTTTAATGGATTATTTAAAGCTTGTGTTTCCTTATTTATTTTCATTTTGGATGATCTGTCCGTTGGTGAAAGTGGGGTGTTAAAGTCCTTTACTATGATTGTGTTACTGTCGATTTCCTCCTTTATGGCTGTTAGTATTTGCCTTATGTATTGAGGTGCTCCTATGTTGGGTGCATAAATATTTACAATTGTTATATCTCCTTCTTGGATCGATCCCTTGATCATTATGGAGTGTCCTTTGTCTCTTGTAATAGTCTTTATTTTAAAGCCTGTTTTGTCTGATATGAGAATTGCTGCTCCAGCTATCTTTTGATTTCCATATGCATGGAATATCTTTTTCCATCCCCTCACTTTCAGTCCCTAGGTCTGAAGTGGGTCTCTTGTAGGCAGCATATATATGGATCTTGTTTTTGTATCCATTCAGCCAGTCTATGTCTTTTGGTTGGAGCATTTAATCCATTTACATTTAAGGTAGTTATCGATATGTGTGTTCCTATTCCCATGTTCTTAATTGTTCTGGGTTTGTTATTGTAGGCCTTTTCCTTCTCTTGTGTTTCCTGCCTAGAGAAATTCCTTCAGCATTTGTTGTAAAACTGGTTTGGTGGTGCTGAATTCTCTTAGCTTTTGCTTGTCTGTAAAGATTTTAATTTCTCTGTCGAAACTGAATGAGATCCTTGCTGGGTAGAGTAATCTTGGTTGTGGGTTTTTCCCTTTCATCACTTTAAATATGTCCTGCCACTCCCTTCTGGCTTGCAGAGTTTCTGCTGAAAGATCAGGTGTTAACCTTATGCGGATTCCGTTATATGTTATTTGTTGCTTTTCCCTTACTGCTTTTAATATGTTTTCTTTGTATTTAATTTTTGATAGTTTGATTAACATGTCTTGGCGTGTTTCTCCTTGGATTTATCCTGTATGGGACTCTCTGCACTTGATTGACTATTTCCTTTCCCATATTAGGAAATTTTTCAACTATAATCTCCTTAAATATTTTTTCAGTCCCTTTTTTTTTCTCTTCTTCTTCTGGGACCCCTATAATGTGAATGTTTGTGCGTTTAATGTTTTCCCAGAAGTGTCTGAGACTCTCCTCAATTCTTTTCATTTTTTTTCCTTTATTTTTCTCTGCTGTAGTTATTTCCACTGTTTTATCTTCCAGGTCACTTATCCATTCTTCTGCCTCAGTTGTTCTGCTTTGATTCCTTCTAGAGAATTTTAAATTTCATTTACTGTGTTGTTCATCATTATTTGTTTGCTCTTTAGTTCTTCTAGGTCCTTGTGAAATGTTTCTTGTATTTTCTACGTTCTGTTTCCAAGATTTGGGATCATCTTTACTATCATTATTCTGAATTCTTTTTCACGTAGACTGACTATATACTCTTCATTTGTTTGTCCTGGTGCGTTTTTACCTTGCTCCTTCATCTGCTGTGTATTTCTCTCTGTTCTCATTTTGCTTAACTTACTGTGTTTGGGGTCTCCTTTTCGCAGGCTGCAGGTTCATAGTTGCCCTTGTTTTTGGTGTCTGCCCCCAGTGTGTATGGTTGGTTTAGTAGTTTGTGTAGGCTTCCTGGTGGAGGGGACTGGTGCCTGTGTTCTGGTGGATGAGGCTGGATCTTGTCTTTCTGGTGGACATGACTGCATCTGGTGGTGTGTTTTGGCATGTCTGTGAACTTATTACGCTTTTAGGCAGCCTCTCTGCTAATGGGTATCGTTGTGTTCCTGTCTTGCTACTTGTTCTGCATAGAGTGTCCAGCACTGTAGCTTGCTGGTCGTTGAGTGGAGCTGGGTCTTAGCATTGAGATGGAGACCTCTGGGAGAGCTTTCACCATCTGATATTACGTGGGGCCAGGAGGTCTCTGGTGGACCAATGTCCTGAGCTCGGCTCTCCCACCTCAGAGGGTCAGGCTTGACACCCACCTGGAGCACCAAGACCCTGTCAGCCACACGGCCCAGTATGTGGGGATTTTCTTGCCTTTTGGGATGTCTGAGGTCTTCTGCCAGCGTTCAGTAGGTATTCTGTATGAGTTGTTCCACATGTAAATGTAATTTTGATGTATTTGTGAGGAGGACGGTGATCTCCACGTCTTACTCCTCTGCCATCTTGAAGGTCTCTCTTGCAATCAGTTCTTGATAGTAGAAGGTTCTCTTTAATACTAATCATGTATTCTATCAGTAGGAGAAATCTTGATGATGTTTACACATTTCATTTCATTATTTTCCCTTTATCTAGTTCTTAGAAAATAATTAGAAGTAGACAATTACTATTTCAGATTCTTGAAGTTTGGAAAAAAGTATGTTCTAATTCCTCAGTAGAATATATAGAGAGATTTTAAGGTAGATGATTCTATAGTTAGAAAACAGATTATTAATACTTGTTGGCCGTTTGTAACCCTCTGGAATTAAGTAATAGCCCTAACATTTTTGTTTTGATTAATCTCTCTGTTTATTAACCACAGAGGTCATAGTTTGATGATTTCTATTTGATTTTCATGTTTTTGATACCTTTATAAATATTTTTATTTTAATATCTAATTATTCATTGATTTTTCACTTTTTTTTAGTTTATTGATTTCTGCTCTTTATTACTTTCTTCCTTATTTGCTCATCTTTTTCTAATTTCTTAAAGTGGGAGATTTTATTTTAGACCTCTCTTCTTTTGAAGGGTTTACACATTAAATCCTTTAAATTCTTCTTTAAATACTGCTTCATTTGCACTGTTTTAGTTGGCTCAGGCTGCCATAACAAAATACTATAGACTAAGAGGCTTAAACAGCACACATTCATTTCTCACAGTTTTGGAGACTTGGGAAGTGTACCGTCAAGGTGCCAACAGATTCATTTCCTGGTGAGGACCTTCTTTCTGGTTTGCAGATGACAGCCTCTCATTAGTGTGTCCTCACCTCACATGGCTGAAAGAGGGAGGGGAGCAGGCAGCAAATTATGGTTATTGAACTGATCTCTCTCTCTCTTCTGATAAGGACACTAATCCCATCATTGGGGCCCCACTCCTCATGGCCTCATCTAAACCTAATTACCTTCCAAAGGCCTACCTCCAAATAACATCACATTGGAGGTTAGGTCTTAACATATGAATTTTGAGGGGACACAAATATCAGTCCATAACAATTTGCATCCCAAAACGTTTGATTGGTGTTTTCACTTTTAACGAATTAAAAATATTTTCTAATTTCTCCTTCTGATTTCTTTTTGGGGCCGTGGATTATTTAGAAGCATATGGTATAATCTCCAAATATTTTGTTTCTCTCTTATGTTAGTTGATTTCTACTTTAATTCCATGTGGTCCAAGAATATGCTTTGTAGGATTTTAACACTTTAAAATTTATAGTGTTTTTTTTTTCTGGTCCAGAAAATAGTGTGTCTCAATAAGTGTTCCATGTACACTTGGAAAGAATGTGTATTCTGCTCTTTGGGGAAGGAGTGTCTTATAAATGTCAATTAGGTCAAGTTGGTTGATAGTATTGATCATGTCACCTATATCTTTACTGATTATGTGTCTACTTATTTTATCAGTTACTAAGAGAGGAGTGTTGAAATCCGCAACTGTAATTATAGATATGTCTGTTTTTCTTTTCAGTTCTTTTTTTTCTTCCTTTTTGCATTTAAGGCTCTTTTTGGGGGGTATGTACACATTTATAATTATGTTTTCTTGCTGAATCGACCTCTTCACCATTATAAATGTATCTCTCTTTCTGACAATATTTCTTGTTCTTTAGAACATCTACTTTGTCTAATAGTAATATAACTACTCCAGGTTTCTTTCGATTTGTATTTGCCTACTGTATCTTTTTTCATTCTTTTACTTTTAAATTAAGCCATAGTGGATTTTTTATGGAGGAATAGAGTTGAATTTTTTTTTTAATCTCATGTAACAATCTTTGCTTTTTAACTGGAGCATTTAGGCCTGTACTATTCAATACATATGCCTATTTAAATTTAAACTAGTTAAAATTAAATTTAAAATTCAGTTCCTTAATCATAGCAGCCATATTTCTTGATCTCAACAGCTGCATGTGCCAAGTGGCTTCCACGTTAGACAGTTCGGGTCTAGAACACGGGCAGGTTTCCTTCGTCTTGCCTTCATAGCAACCAAACACTGCTGTGTGTCTGTGAGGGGTCTTGGGTGTGAGCAAGTGACCTGTCCTTCGCTTTTCTCTGTGACATCTGACCTTTGTCTGGAAGGGCAGGGGCCAGGAGGTAGGAGAGTTCCCTGCCCTCTGTCAGCAGTTGATTATTTTTGCTTTATGTCAAAGTAGTATCCGGCTAATGGCCCTGGGCCAAAGCCCATCATCTGTGCCGGCACCTACAGATTGTGGGAAGGGTCTTAGGAGCAAATGCACTTATGGATAGCCTTTCAGAACTCAACATACTGATAACTAGCAGGTCTTCAGTATTTTTCCATTAAAAATCAGGTGAAAAGGAACGTTTAAGAGAATATTTTGAGTTTATGGAGATAGCAGTTTTACAGATAAGTAAATGTTTTCCAAGGTAAAGGTAAATGCTAAATACCTGGAAATTTTTTTTTAGATCTCAGTATTGGATCGCTAATAAATATTGGTTTATGTCCATTCCCAAAACATATTTCTCTGCTTAAAGGAGGAAACTACCTGCCTTGATTAAAATGTTTTCAGTGCATCCCTGTGCTTATACTTAATGATATCTTACTAAATAACTGAGTTACATCTTCTTTACTTCAAATGAAGACAGTTTGTTTTGTCATGTTCCCTTAAGGCAGTCGTTTTCTCCTCTGTGATATATAATAAGAAATATATGTGTATATATATGTTTGGTCTTTGTCTCCAGTCCCTGACACAGGGCTTCTAAAACCCTTGTAAATTCCTAAGTGATGAGAGTACTGATAACATCTTTTGTTCCAATGAGGTGACTCGGGTGGGCTCCTGGATGGCTCTTGGATGGGGTCTGATCACCACAAAGACCAGGCCATGATTAGAAGCTTGGAATTTTCAGCCCTGCTCCCCACTTCTCTAGAGAGGGGCTAAAAATGGAGTTTATAATTGATCACACCTATGTGAGGAAGCCTCCATAAAAATCCCCATATCATGGAGCTGGGAAAGCTTCCAGGTTGGTGAACACATCCATGTACTGGGAGGGTAATGCACTCCAACTCCATGGGGACAGAAGCTGCTGTGCTTGGGACCCTCCCAGCCTCACCCTGTGTATCTGTATCCTTTATCATATCCTATAATAAATTGATAAATGTAAACAAGTGTTTCCTAGGGTTCTGTGAGTTGCCCTACCAAATTAGTTGAGCCCAAGGAGGTCAGAGACCTACTACTTGTGATTGGCGTCTGAAGTGGGAGTAAGGTGGGAGCAGGCTTGTAGGGCTGAGACTTTGACCTCCATACTGTCAGAATTGAGTTACATTGTAGGACACTGGGCTGTTGTCATGGAGAATTGCTTGGTGTGGAGAAAATCCCCCACACATTTGGTGACCAGAAGTATCAGAACTGAAGTGTTCTGTGTGAATAGTAAAGGAAAAATACAGATGAAAACTGAGTGGTTTTTTCCATATACGTCCTCCATCAGCCTGTTGCTGTAATGTGGAAATAAGGGGGGTTAGGTCTTTTAGTTTATTAGGAAAAGCTGGAAATCCCTAATTTCTTGAATGTGTGTAGGTTGTTATAAATTCCTGTTTGTTTCTTCCACATTCTTTCTTCTTCAAATTAAAATAGAAATGAAGATACTTTTTAAAAATTTATTTTATTGAAATATAGTTGATTTACAATGCTGTGTTAATTTCTGCTGTGCAGCAGAGTGATTCAGTTATACATCTATATACGTTCTTTTTCATGTTCTTTTCCATTACAGTTTGTCACAGTATATTGAATATAGCTCCCTGTGCTCTACAGTAGGACCTTGCTGCTTATCCATCCTCTATGTACTAGTTTGCCTCTGCTGACCCCATACTCCCAACCACTCCCTCCCCCAACACCCCTCCCCACTTGGCAACCACAAGTCTGTTCTCTGTGTCTGTGGGTCTGTTTCTGTTTCGTAGGTAGGTTCATTTGTGTCATATTTTAGATTCCACATATAAGTGATAGTATATGGTTGAAAATAGTTTTTTTAAAAATTATTTTTCTCTGACAGTTACTACTTGGTCAGTGTTCATTTTTGTGGTTTTATTTGAAAGAGTGGCATCACCAGGATCATTAACAAATGTAATGAACAAGGAAATGTAAGACATTTTAAAACAAGGAAATGTAAGTTTTTTAAACAGGTAAAAAAAAAAAAGTTACTTAAATACTTAGAATGTGAATTAGAGCATAATCATCTTGAAGGCAGGATTGTGTTTTTGTATCTGTTCCTACAAGCATGGCATAATGCCAGGCACCTTGAAGGCACCCAGTAAATATTCGCTTCAAATGGATTTCTCTGGTGAGTGAAATTGGAACTCCTGCTTTTTTGAAGAAGTTAATGTTATGCTGAGAATAAGTAAAATATTTATACTATCGTTTTTAGTTGTAAAGGCATCTTCTTTAATAAAGTGTACATTTTAAAAAGGGGAGAAAGTTTTACTTTTGTAATCGAGCTGCCAAGTTAAAGTTGCATTACATTGACCTCAACTTTGATTTTGGGGGCCAAAACTGAAATTTAAATCAATTAACTCTGGGGCATAGTCCTTGGAGAAAAGGCAAAAGATCATTTGACTTCTGCAGTATACATTTTACCAGCATTGTTAACGGTGCTTTATTTTTTGTTTTCTACCTAGCAACCCCAGGAGCGTGTGTGGTTCCTTTGCTTCCTCACTAGCTCTAAGTCCAACCTGATAAAACCCACAGGTTTTCAGGGTGCTACCATTCCAGATTTATGATATACATTTTCTTCTTGGCCCTCCTTGCCTTTGGTAATCTCTTCCTTTTTCCTGTCATCTCTGTCATTTCATCTCATCGGGTATTTTCAAACTTTCCCAGCTCTTCTCTGGCCCATTTTATAACCCCCTGCTCTCTAGTCAGTCAACTCCCCTCCTTAACATGGAAAAGTAAGGACACTAGGTTGGACTTCTGTCAGACTTTTCACCCTTATATGTATAAATGTGTCTCTGTGTTCAGACCTCCTTGGTCTCTCAGCCTCCTTCCTTGAAGTCTCCAAGGAAGAGGTCTTTCTCTTCTCGTTCCTCACTAATCCTTCCACCTGTGCACTTGATCACATTCTTCCTGCTTCCTCTGAGACTTAATTCTATCAGTTACTCCCTTTCCTGTGTTTTTATCCTTTTCATCCCTACTGGCTCCTAGAAAATATGCTCAAGCTTCTGCTTCTTATTTATGTGATTTAACAAAAGCCTTCTCCAACTCTTCCTTCTTTCATTGTCAGTTTTCTACCCAGAGTACCCGATATTTGCTGTGTCCACTTCACAGATTCACTGCAACTGCCCATATCAAAGTCACTGAATACAACTTAAATTGTTCTCAGACATACTCCTCCATCACTCAGCTGCAAGCCCCACCTGTTCTCACCTGGACCACTGCAGGTGTTTCTTAACTCTTCTCCCTGCCCTCAGTCTTCCCTTTTCCAGTTTATATTTCCCACTGCTGCAGGGCAATCTTTCAAAATACAGGTATGATCATATTACTCCTCTCTCCTTAAAACCCTTCAGAGGCTCAACATTGCCCATAGGTACAGATAAAAACTCCATAACACATATGAAGCCACTAATGATTTGACCTCCTGCTCTCCAGTCTTATGTTCTACTGATCCCTTCGTAGTACCACCTGTAGTTCCAAAAGCGATGTGCTGTTTCACACTTCTGAGCCTTTTATATTCTGAGCCCTCTAGGGGAGTAAAAAAATTTTTTTTTGTATTCCTAGTGACCTCCTCCTTAACCTTCTAAGAGAACGGTCAAGCATCCCCAGGCTTTACCTGATTTCTCTTTCCTCCACTTCCAACCGGTCACCATTATGCTATCATAGTAGAGTTAACCTTTATTTTGTGGGTTTACTATATAGTTTGTGGATACTGCCATTATTTATTGTATAACGCAGTGCGAATATTTGTCTTTATGTTTGTCTCCCTTTCTAGACAGATCTCCTGGAGAGAAAGGAGCCATTTTACTAATCTGTTGCTCACTTGCAACACTTAGCATAGTGCCTTGCACATGGCAAGGATGCCACAGATATTTGTAGAAAGAGTGAATAGGGGCTTCCCTGGTGGCGCAGTGGTTGAGAGTCCGCCTGCCGATGCAGGGGACACGGGTTTGTGCCCCGGTCCGGGAAGATCCCACGTGCCGTGGAGTGGCTGGGCCCGTGAGCCATGGCTGCTGAGCCTGCGTGTCCAGAGCCTGTGCTCCACAACAGGAGAGACCACAACAGTGAGAGGCCCGTGTACTGCAAAAAAAAAAAAAAAAAAAAGTGAATAAACAGTTGGACTACTTTCAGCAAATATTAATTGGGGCTTCTTCTATAGGCTTAGTGTTACACTTTTAAAGTTAGATAATAAGTTTCAGATTGTATGTCTTTGATATCACTGTACTTAATGCTGGCTGCTGTGTCACACAGTTTCAAAGAGATCTAGAGAGCAGGGAGGAGGATGTTTGTAGCTAGTGACTTAATACAGTAGTCTATGTGAATACTTACTAGATCTTGCCCTCACATTGTCATGGTGCACAGTACAAGCTCATCCATGCATTTCTTTCCTAACCAAATTGTACAAAGCTAGAGGAAAGATTTCATGAAATTTATCATTATTCTTCCTCTGGCTTCCAGTCTTCCTCTCCTCCATCTCCATGTAGATCTGATGATTTACTCCTCTGTTCATGACCCTTCAATTCTTTTGTTTCCATTTTTCTATATGTTAGTCACTTTCATAGCCTCCTGCTTTACCGAACTTAAGATCTTGTTCTTCGTTAGACTTCTTTCGAAAGTTTCCTGTCACCAGTAGAACTGTTCTACATTCCTTTTGTACCTGCAGCTGATAACACACACTATTCTCTGTTTCAAGCATATGGTTCCAGAGGATAAACATAACAACACGCTCGTGATGTTTATGTCAAGTGAGCCAGTCTTCTCCAAGCATCTGCTGCACAGGCGCAGAAACAGATAAGTGGTTTCAGCTATTGGCTGCCAGGGGGTTGCCACAACAAACCCAGCAAACAACCCCAAAAGTCCCCAAGAAGCATAAACTCACACTGCTGGAAAATCAAAATTAGTAAAGGACTGTGCCTTTTTGATTCTTGACCTTAGCTTTGTCCCCTGCGTCCCTATGTAGAGATTGGACTGCTTTCTGCAACAACTGGGCTGTGTATAGGAGGGTACATCTGAGATTCGCTCAGCTTTTGAAGGAAAGTATTTGAAATTTCTCTGCTCACTCAAAAGTTGCTTTGTCGTGGCGTTGGATTGTTCTCCCCTTGGAGGCTTAGTCTTTCGACTGACACTGGTAAGGTTGGCTCCAAGGAAACCCAGCATCCTCTCTGCCCTGGCGCCACTGGGCCGCCACCCTCTGCTCGCACCACTCCCTCCCCCTCCCCCTCCCTCCTGCACCGCCTCTCTAGCCCTCTCTTGAACTGGCTGCCAGAGTTCACAGACAGCTGGGCAGAGAGTGGCTAAATCTGCCCAGCTGCCCGGGAAGCTTGGCAGCCAGGCTGAGGGAAGGAAGCATCGGCTCTCTTTGAAGGTTGGCTGCCAGTGAATCTCAGGCAGCTGGACTTCAAAGGGGGGACCGCTGGGCTTTCCCTCCTGTCTAGGCAGGTCATTCCACGGCCCTGTGCTTCCGGTGTTGGCATAGTGGCTTTCAAGTTCCTCCTCAATTAAAGAGCTGAATTGAAAGCTGCACTTGTGTTCACATTTGTGTTTTTTTACGTGTTATAGACAGTCTAAGATCCTAACTCCTGTTACCCCAAGCTTAAGAGTAAAGATGGAGGAGAAAAGGTAACATCATACAAAGGGCAGCTAAGGAGATCCACAGCAGTTAGTAGGATTTCCTCATTGCTAGTTGTATCTTGTGTTATTTACCAAGTTTTAAATTACTTCAGGGACTCTTGGTGTGATCTTCTTGAGTAAAGGCTAATCAGCATATGCTTATAGACTGAGTTGAGCTAGTGACCTGGAACCGGGTTTGGTCATGGACAGTGGTTTTATCTGTTTCCAGAAACTGGTGTAGTGCTCACCCACTAGCCCGTACTTCACTCCCTTGCTGCACTTTCCCACCTTTCGCCTTCAAATTGCCCTGGTGGTCGGGGAGAGGACTGGTTTAGTAAAGGAAAGAACAAGGGTGCTGCACAGATGCCAGGTCCACCTTAGTTGCAAATGAGGGCCAGAGTGGCGGGAGCCTGAAGTCAGAAGAGCCATGAGTGAGTATGAGTATAATGGTGGTTAAAAGTGCAGACCCTGGAGCCAGGCTGCTTGGGTTCAAATCCTGGCTCTGCCAGTTACTGACCGCATGATCTACCTTTCTGCCCCACCGTGCCCTCCCTGGAAAATGGGGATATAATAGTGCTTACCTCATAAGGCTGTTGGAGGATTCAAGGGGTTAATACATACCGTGCACTTAAGGACGGTATCTAGCCCAGAGTAAATGCCCGCTAAATGTTAGCTAGCATTATCATGTCCCAGATCCCATTGATCAGGACTAGAGGAGGTGAAAAAAATGACTGATTTGTGATTTTCTCTGCCCCTGCATGGATAAAAGGCTCCCTTAGATGGAATTTGTAATAGAATTTTTCTTTTCCAGAAATCCGTAGTAGTGTAAAAAAATGTATTATGTAGTCTGAAGGAGAAAAAAGTTACTTTATGTTATCCTTCTCTCTCCTTACACTGCCCTTCCTAGGAGTATAAGGAGATGCAATTCATTTAGAGCCATTACTATAATAATCTACACACATGCAAAAGAAGCCTGGTTTAAAACATGGCTGTAAATGTAAATATAAATGAATAAATAAATAAGAGGTGTTTTAGTAAAGAGTACAGTTTCTGGAGTTAGAATCAGGGTTTGAGTTTTTGCTCTGACAGTTTATTAGTCATATCTCTTTGGGTAAGTTACCTCACTAAGCCTCAGTTTTCTTGGTTGTAAAATGAGATAATAATGACATACACGACACTAGACTTGTTTTAAGAATGAAATTAGAAAATGTTCTGTTTTACTGCGCTAAGTATCAGCATGTTCAATAAATGTACCTGTTGTTACTATTACTATTGCCACCACCGTTAGCATTACAAGTTAAAAGTATTATGAATCACAAGGAAGCCTTCAGTTTATGCAAATGATTTTACAAATAGAGTGCCTTTCCCTAAGATTTTTGTCCTCTCTAGATCAGAGGTCAGCAAACTACGGGCCAAATCCAGCCTGCCACCTCTTTTTGTAAATAAAGTTTTGTTGGAACACAGCCTAATCCATTTGTTTATTGTCTATGGCTGCTTTCGTACTATAACAGCAGAAGTGAAGAGTTGCAACAGAGACTTTATAGTCCTCAAAGCCTAAAATATTTACTCTCTGGACTTTTCCAGAAAAAATTTACTGATCTTTGCTCTAGATATATATTTCTCCAATTAAGGTCCAGCGAATGTTAATTCTATTAGTGTTAGTAAGTACTTTCTGAAAAGAAGAAGGGAAAAAAAAACTAGTTCCACAGTCAAATAAGCTTTGGAAATGTTAGAGAAGTTGATTTATTCTAGGACTACTACTTAAAAGACTCTGGCTTTTAATATACTAATGTGCATTGTGAATCTTCAAGACAAGGCCATGGTATACAAATAAACTGTAGTTTCCCAGGCTTGCTTGGCTGTAGAACGACCTGCACCCCTCCACCCCACCCCTGGATCTGATGATGTTACACAAAGCATCCTCTGGGAAATCCTGCTTTGGGGCTGTCTCTTTAGAAGCACTTTCTTCTTAAATCATTCCTCTTGGTGATTTCGGTGATATCCTCATTTAGAGACCTACAAAATATCATATGAGATTCTGTATTGCCTCATTTTTTTCCCCCAGTAAAATTATACTTTGCCTAAAATCACAGTAGTAAAATATACCAGATATTTAAATGCTCTAATAAGATAATAATATTAATCCCCGTCTTTAAATGATTCTGTACGATGTCTCAAAGGTTAGAAATGGAGTCTCAAAGTCCAAAGTTTCATTTCGTGCCTTCTTGAAATTCTGAAAGCTTGGGTTTTCTGTAGGGCTTTAACGTTTTTTTGCATCCAGATTTCTGAAGCATAAATCTCGAGTGCCTAACTGGGATACCAGCTGATCTCAGCTCGGGTTTATAAGAAGGGAGATTAATGTGAAGGTAACTTGTGCCTTAGCCATAAGGGGTTTGTTTTATAGACTAAAGTAAACACCTTGAATTTCAAGTTGCAAGCACACGGGGAGCCAGAAGATTCCAGAGCAGTGGCATCATATTCTGCCTGTGACTCACACATCTCAGTGGCTGAGCTTTCTCCTGCAGCTGCAGCTTCCAGCTGGTCATCACACAGAGCCCTAGGTAGTCACACACTGCAGTCACCTGGTTTGAGATGACCAAACAAGCATGTAATTGCAACATTGTTGAGTTATGAATGAAGGCTGGGCTATATCTTTGCCAAATACAGTTGAAAAATAAATGCTAAGTCATAGGAGTTTTCTGAAATCATAGTGGTTGCAACAGTGAACCTGGACCAAGAGTGGAGAATCCTGCTGAAGAGTTCATCTCTGGTCATAAATGCTCATTCCCCCCTCCCCCCTCCCTCCCTCCCTCCCTGTCTCCGAGCCCCCCACCCCACCCCACCCCACCTTTCCCGTGAGCTTCCCCATTATGGCAGAGGCCAGTTCTTAGTCATTTGATGCCCTTTAAACCTGGCTTATACTTGATGCAGTAAATGTTTTATGAAAGAATAAGAGGTCTTAAGTGTTTCTTCTCCTTTCCCAACTTGTGAATCATTTCAAGAAAATTCCACATCATCTCTTCATTTATGTATCTGTGTTGTGGGTATAATGAGTCCTCAGTAAATGTGGTTGACATTGTAAATGTGGATCCTAAAAATTTTATTATCACACTTTTATTTTATGGGGGATGATGAATGGACTTTTCAGAAACCTTTGTCAGATGTCATTGTCTTTTGTCTTTAAATTATTTTTAAAAAATGAAGGGAGGGAGGGAGAGAGAAGAAAGGAATGAGGGAAGGAGAAAACATCTTGGCTGGAACATAATTATCTTTTTTAAAAAAGTTAGAAACTTGGAAACTGTCAACTTGCTATGAAATATGTTGTTTCTTGAAACATGCTCAAAAGTTCAGAGTTTCATTTGCTATATTTATTATGTTCATCTTTTAAGCACCATGATTATGTGATACATAACATATTATACTGTACTCTAAGACTCATTGGGGTTCTTAGAGTTCAGATGATGTGCCTGGGAAAGAAATAATCTGAAGCTGACCTACTTGAAAGAAAGGATCAGAAATGTGGGGAAAGAGCTCTCATTTCGTAACATAAAGAAAAGCAGTTTAAACACACAACCCTCCCTTCTGTGTCCTTCAAGAATGAGCTGTTTCCAAGCATTCACTTCTCTAATACTGTCTTCTGGAATCATTGTCTGAGTGTCAAAGAGTATATAAAAGAAATGGCTGCAACTAGTTGAAAACAGACTACAGCTACCTAGAGACAGTGGTTATCTGAAGCAAACCCAGCGAGGATTAAGAAACATTGCTAGAGAGAACTTTTGGTCTCACAGGCAGATGCAAAAAGGCAAGAGAGGAGCGTAATTATATAAAGTACAAGACCTGATAAAGTTGAATTAATTTTAATTATAGGGTTGCAGGACAGGTTTATGGTGGATATTATTTGGTAGAATGCTAAGGTAGGGGAGCGAGAATTAACCTTCTTAAAACGTTATCAATGCTTCTGTGGTATCGTCTGACTTACAATAATGACAAACTCTTATATAATGTTTACTATCTGCCAGGCACTGTTCACATCCTTCATGTGTTGCATTAGTTAACTTTTGCTGCATAACAAACTACCTTAGAACTTAGTAGCTTAAAACAACAAACATTAATTATTTCTCAAGATTCTCTGGGTCAGTGGGGCAGTATTTCTGGTCTGAACTGGCTTGGCTGATTTCTTCTGGGTTCTCTATTGCATCTGCAGTTAACTAACAGCTCAGTCAAGGCCGGATGGTCTAGAATGGCCTCACCCACATGTCAGGCTGTTGGCCAGATGTCAGCTGGTGCTATGGGGATGACTGGACACATGTTTCTGGTCATCCGGAGAGCATCTTGTGCTTTTTCACAAGGTGGCTAGGTTCCAAAAGCAGCAAGAGAGCAAGTCCCAACGTATATGCCTTTCCAGGTCTCTGCTTGTGTCTTATTTGCTCATGTCCTCTGTTAGAGTTCTCTGAGAAGCAGATGCTAAGATGTGTAGAAGATTTATTGCTAAAACTCCTGAAAGGGAAAAGTGTGTGGGGAGCCAGAGGAGGCTAGAGAGTATCAGATGGTGATGCAGGTCTGACTCCTATGAAGGAAAGAGGGAAGGAATGAAGGAGGGTTGGCTAGGAAGAATCTCAGACTTCAGCACAGTTCTAAGAAAGCTTTGGCCAGGCCAGTGGGAACTCCTTGAGCCTAAGTCAACCCAAGGCTTTATTAATCTGCTCTAGCTATGCTGCTGTCTCAGTTAGCATAGCAGCTATAATCAGGACTACTACTTGATTAAGTCTGTAGTCAACAATCCCTTTGTGGAAGGACTAGGAGAAGAATTCTTGCCCCACTGAGTAGCACTGTCCTTCCTCTTAGGAACCTGGCTACCTCTGTAGTCAATCAGTTCCTGATCTGAAAATAGAGTCAGGTATGGGAACAGAGCCAGGGATCATGACTTTTTATTGGGGTCACCACCCTCAGCTTCCTGCTCCTCCATTTATCTTTTTGGTTGTAGATACTAAGCAGTACCTTTGCTGTCTGCCCATCTCTTCTGCCCCTAGGAATGCCATGTTCTGTTAACCATCTCCACGTTTTTCTGCACATCAAGCCCCCTTGGCTGCCTCTCTGATCTTGTCAGTCATTATGTTGCAGCCTCTTGGCTTCTAGCAATAAAGCACTGCAACTTAGCTTTTATTACTTTGGGCCTCATTATCCCCATGGATATTAATGGCCCAGCTCAGTGAGGTTAGCCCTGGGCTGCAGAGGAGACCTTGGTGAATGGTACTTCTTGGTGATGCTGAACTGAACTCCTTGGTGATGCTGGCTCCCTCTCACCTGTATATTCCTGGTGGCCTTGGTGAATGGTACTTCTTCTGGGCTCTCCCATGAAAAAGAATATTCTGTATTTTCTGACTTGACACAATATATCCATCCCAGGATGCCCACTTCCCCCAGCCTTCTTATTCTCTTCTCTGTTGTCTGCCAGGACAATTGGGGTGTTTTTATTTTACTCAACATTGGCCATCACTTTTCCAGGCCTCTATAGCATCCTTGCAGCAGGTTTGCCCCATCCCCTGGGGACCTTGTACAAAAATGTGCCCCAAATCAATGAATCCTGCTGATGAAAGCCCCCTTGATTAAGGATCCTCAAAATCCAAACTCCAGGTACTTCATGGCTCCTGCCAGCAGCTGCATCTCTTTTGGTGTGTAATCTCTTTCCAGCCACTTCTCCTGCTGAGTAATACTGGGATTCGGCACTAGGTATTGACGCAGAAGCCAGAAGAGGAGGTAGGGGCATGTCCTAAGAGAAGTTACTGCTGCCTTGTGGGGGAGGAGCAGTTGTAGCATCTTCCAACCCAAAGGAATTGCTAGCTCTTACTAGGCAAGGGTGGGCCACCACCGTAGGCTGTGAGGGTTCAGGGGCATCTGCAGATCTAGCATCTTATAGACATCCATCCAGATATCCTGTTCTTGTGTTTCAGAGTCTCAGGTTTTCCCAGCTAGAGCCCTGCCTTAGAATAATAGACACGCCTTGGCTGAGCATTTAGGTATCTCTGGAGCTCTGTAAGTCAAACTACCAGATCACTTTTGTTTGTTGCTCAGCTGTGTCTGGTCTTCCACTGCAGGAGATGAGGGCTTCTTTGAAAGCTACTAAAGGGGCCCTCTGGCTCTTCCATTTAGTCTTTAACTGTTAATGGTGCTCAGTTTCTCATTGCTCCTCTGCAGGGATAATGACTTAGCACTAACTAGCCAACACTATTGTCTTTGTAGGTATCTTCCTCCCATATATTTTTTTTTCTTTTTTTTTTTTTTTTTGCGGTACGCGGGCCTATCACTGTTGTGGCCTCTCCCGTTGCGGAGCACAGGCTCCGGACGCGCAGGCCCAGCGGCCATGGCTCACGGGCCCAGCCGCTCCGCGGCATGTGGGATCCTCCCGGACCGGGGCACGAACCTGTGTCCCCTGCATCGGCAGGCGGACTCTCAACCACTGCGCCACCAGGGAAGCCCTTCCTCCCATATATTTTTAAATGCCTAAAGTGTTTTTCCCGCAAGGACAGTCCCCTGTACTAGGAAGTTTTCCCAGCTCACCTCCAGTGAAATCTGTAGCAATTGGACCGCAACCAAGTGCTCAAGTGTATCTGTGCTCCACAGTCCACTCAGGACAGTGTCTTCTTTACCCATGAAGGAGGCAGTCCTAGATTTTGATCTTAACACCTGTGCTGTTGGATCACACCAGGTGCCACTTGTGATAGTCTGGTTCCTCTGAGAAACAGACACCAAGATAGGGATAAACATATAAGAGAATTCTTGGGGAAAGGCCTGTCAAGGGAATGGGGGTGAGGGAGCCTGAGAAGGCTGGAGAAGAGAGCATGATGTAGGCCATACCCCTAAGAAAGAGAAAGGAAAGAAAGGAGTGTTACATGTCCATCAGCTGATAAACGGATAATAAAATGTGGTACATCCATACAATGGAGCATTACTTGACAATAAAAAGAAATGAAGTATTGAAACATACTACAACATAGATGAACCTCAGAAACATTATGCCAAGTGAAAGGAGCCAATTACAAAAGATAGCATATTGTATGATTTCATTTATTTGAAATCTTCACATAGGCAAATATAGAGAGACAGAAACTAGGCTAGTAGTTGCTTAGGGCTGACAGATTAGGGAAAAGAGGGAGTGATTGCTAATGTGTATGGGGTTTCTTTTGGGGGTGATCCTAATGTTCTAAAATTGACTGAGGTAATGATTGCTCAGTTCTCTGAAAATACTGAAAAACATAGAACTGCATACGTAAAGTGGACAGATTCCGTGGTGTGTGAATTATATCTCAATAAAACCGTCATATTAAAAGAAAAGAAAAAGAGGATTGTACAGAAAGAGTCTCAGACTGTAGCACAATGCCCAGAATGTTTCAGCCAGGCTAATTAGGAGTCCTTTCTCCCCCGTGCTCAGTCGTTGGTGAAGAGGAGTCCGTGGAAAGCCTGGCTTGTCACACAGGTAGTGAGCGTGCTAGTCATTATGCTTTGCACAGTGGGAAGTCTGAGAGGCACATTTTCTTGGCTACATGTCCTATAATCCCAAACAAGTCACCTGTCCATACCCAGACCCAAGGTGTAAAGAAATACATGCCACATATTGATGAAAAGCAAAGCAAAGTTGTATTGCAAAGGAGTGTGACACACTTGCATTACCTCATTAAATTCTCCTAGCAGTTTATGGAGTGGGTACTATTATTAATCTCGTTTAATAGATTAGCCCAAGATGATAAGTGGTGAAGCCTGGATTTGCACTCACCCGTCTGATTCCACCCTTTGTGCTTTTTATCATTATACCATATTTTCATACAATATATTAATTTGATTATCACAGAATCTTTTACAGAGGTTTTATTGTCTAATTTCCTTTTATTAAAATGAAGCCTTCATGGGCATAGGAAATTGCAAAGTACCTTTCTATGACAGTTCCTATATTTTTGTGTACATTACTCTCATAATCCTTACTACAGATCTCCAAAATCAGAGGAACAGGAGGAAATTATATTCAGTCTGGACCTATATCTAGTCTGTTTTTTAATCTTGGCATTTAAAAAAATCCTGGAATATTTTTAATCCTGGTATGGTAAGTAAACCTAACATGTGATTGAAAATATAGAATTGATTGGAATTGCTTGATTATAACGAAGCTTGAAAATAGATTCTTAATGCAAAAGAAAATTTATATCTATTTAGGGGGACCTAAGAGTAGATTTGAGAGGACAGTTAAATCTTAGTACACCTAGTTTGTTAGCCCAGCATTTGCTTCATCTTGCTCTCGGAGTTTGTGTTTCGGAAGCATAGTTGCATTTCAGCAACGTTCTGAGAGGCGGTGCCCACTATAGACTGAATAAATAAATGTGTGGCATTGACACAAGGCAGGGCGATAGTAGGTCAAATGCAGCTCAGTTTCATTGGGAGTTGGGGAAAAAGAGTAAGAGTGGGAAGATGTGTAGGGCATGTTACTTGAAAGATTAATAAACTGTGAAACAGAAAGATTAAGCATCTTGGCCAGGGTCAAACTAAATGTAATAAGCTGAAATTTTAGGTCAAGTTGGCTTGGCTCTAAAACCAGTATTCTTTCCACTAAATTTTCTCCTATTTTCTGCCCAGAAATTTATTTAAATTCTCGCTTTTTTAAAATAGTTTATTCCACTGTTTTATTGATTACAAAACATGTTTTGATCCTTTTGAGGGCTGTCTTTCCTCTTGCATTGATAGATACACACTAGGGCAATGGAAAGATATTGGGATCTAGCTAGCTGCTGGATGTAAACTCACTGACCTCTGTTACCACCATAGAATATTTAGATTATTTAGAATTACAGAAAGTGGTATATTTAAGACTTTGGGCTAGGCGTCATATTTTTCTTTGAGAATTTGACATACTTCCTTAGAGAGGAAAAACTAGAATTAGCATAGGCACAGAAGGCAGGACCAGGACTCATAAGTAGATGTTAGAAGGAGGGAGGCTTGGACCCAGTTTAAGAAAGGTGTTGCCAATTAGAGCCACCCAGACAAACGTACTGTTGTTGCTTGTGATGTAATGAGTTCTGTACTGCTGGAGGCTCTATGACCATCTGCTGAGAAGGGACAGTTTGTACTGTATGAGCTCAGAGAGGGCCTTTAAAACTCTAGGTTTTTGTGCTTGCATTCCCCATCACTCTGAATATTTGACACTTGATGTTCTCCAAATCTAACATAAGGCACTCCTAAGAATAGGAAGCCTATATAAAGGAGTTAATAATCTCAACTTCCCTAAAGAATCATGTTCTTTGCCTAGGATGATTATAAAAGGAATTAAAGGAGAAGTTGCAGTTTTAGGTTTCCCATATTATGCCAGAAGTGTTTTTCAGTCAGGTTGACTTTGTTTTCAAAATGTGAGGGTATTTTTCATCACAGACTGTCCAAATATTGATGTTTTATGCAAATTTAAGATCTCCTCTGGCTATCCATTTTATTTCATTGGAATAAACTTTTGTTACTGGTTAAAGTGAAGTTAATAATTGAAGAGCACACTTGACATAAAACCTCAGTCGAAGTGGAACTACCTGCTTGCTCTTGGGCTCGTGCGGAAGTGTACGTGATATGATTGCTTTGGATTCTGCAGCTTTTAAGGTTCTTTATCCCACCTGACTGGTATATGATATGTACATATCTATATATATGTGTGTGTATTTATATTTTAGAATATTGGTATTCATGATCTATTTTGCTCTATTAATAATAAAAAGTACATTTGATCAGTTAGTCATCTAGTTCAAATCCATTTCCTTTACAGAAGATAAAATTGTGATCTGGAGAGGCTAAGTAATTTGTCCTGAGTCATACTGCTAGTTTTTGACTGAACTAAGTCCAGATTTCATATCTCCTAGTCCTGGACCAGTGCTCTTTTTGCTATACCACATTACCTTACTGCTAATTCATGAAGTGATGGGTCTTCCTTCTGTTAAGATGTATATATGTATTTATTAGCATTAAAAATAAATAAAACATTTAAAACAAATAAATTAATTTCACTGAGAGGCCAAATGTAAGTATAGGACTTTCTGGTAAACTGTTACCGTAGTGTCTTTCAAAAGCTTTATTTAGAGTTTAGGAGTTGATAAGTTGTTGAAATATAACTAAGTGGCATATTTTCCTTATTGAGATTAGTAGCGGAGTTCTGCTTTTCTGAGGAACAAAAAAAATATGTTCAATCTATTCTCCATGTGTCCAAGAATGATCTTTTAAAGATAAGCAAACCTAGTCACACTACTACTCCTCTGTGTAAAATCCTTTAGCAACTCCTTTTACCTTCAGGATAAAATTTAAGCCCTTAACATGGCCTACAAGGCGTGATCTGGGTCCTGCTTATGTCACCTCTCACCTGTCCTTTTCCTCTTAGACGTGATTAACTTCTTCTAGTTCTTTGAATCAACCAGCTCCTTTCCCTTTAGGCCTTCCAATATGCGTGTGTTGGTTTTCTATCGCTTAGTAACAGATTACTACCGCAAATTTAGTGGCTTACAAAACCACCAGTTTATCATTTCACAATTTCTGTAGGTAAGAAGCCTGACATAGTATGGTTGGATTCTCTTCTTAGGGTTTTAGGGTTTCACCAGGCTACAGTCAAAGTACACTTGACCCTTGAACACGTGGGGAGGTGTGGGGTTAGGGGCACCAACACACACTCCTCTCGCCACCCTGCGAGCAGTTGAAAATCCACATATAACTTTACAGTCTGCCCTCCATATCCATGGTTCCACATTTGTGGATTCAACCAACCACAGATCATGTAGTACTGTACTATGTATTTATTGAAAAAAAATCTGTGCATAAGTGGACCTATGCAGTTAAAACCCATGTTCAGATCCCTGTTTCTTTGATACATCTTTTAAGTCTATAGTGGCATGTCAAACGCTTCTCATTCTTAAAATCTCTCTTCCTCTTCTGGCACGTCTTTATGGCTTCCTTCTCTGTCCTCAGCCAGGAGAAAGCTCTGCTTTTCTTTTTTTGGCTGCGTTGGGTCTTCATTGCTGTGCGTGGGCTTTCTCTAGTTGCAGTGAGCAGGGGCTACTCTTCGTTGCGGTGCACCGGCTTCTCCTTGAGGTGGTTTCTCTTGTTGCAGAGCACAGGCTCTAGGCACCTGGGCTTGGTAGTTGCAGCACAGGGGCCCTAGAGCACGCAGGCTTCAGTAGTTGCTGAGCGTGGGCTCAGCATCTGTGGCATGCAGCCTCAGTAGCTGTGGCTCGCGGGCTCTAGAGCACAGGCTCAGTAGTTGTGGCGCCTGGGCTTAGCTGCTCCACGGCATGTGGGATCTTCTCGGACCAGGGCTCGAACCCATGTCCCTGCATTGGCAGGTGGATTCTTAACCACTGAGCCACCAGGGAAGTCCCCAAAACTCTGCTTTTAAGGACTCATGTGACTCTTCAGTCCCACCTGGGTAATCCAGGACATAATCTCCCTATCGGCTAACTAATAACCTTCATTATACCTGCAAAGTCCCTTTTGCTAAGTAGAGTAACGTATTCATGGGCATAACACCAGCGATCGCAGAGGTCATGGGGTTCAAAATTCTGCTACCACAATGCAGTGAGTACCCTCTGACTGGAATAGCCTTTCTAGACCCTGCATCCTGCTCCTTCGTCTGCTGACTTTTACTTTATCCACTGCGTCTCTGATTTCTATTTTTCCCTCTCTTCTCATGCTCTGATTAAGAACCTCTCTTTAGTGCTCTCAAATTACTCTATACTTCCCCACTGTACCACTTGTCACTTTGTTTGCTTATCTGTGTCCTTTCAGGGGGACCGTCTATCACCTCTGAGAAGAGAAGCCACGTTTATCTCGGCACATTTGTGTTTCCCTGCTAACCCATGTATCTGCCATATAGTTGATTCCCAATATAAAAAAAAAAAGATGAATCAATGAATTATTTATATCCATGAAAAGAGGAAGCATGATTACTGTCTTTAATATAAATTTCTAAGACTTTCACATGGAGGAAGAGAGAAGACAATTTTATTATTTATTTATTACCATTTAACCTTCTGAAAAATTATTTAAATTTAAATTGTGACAATGGGACACAAGAATCATTAGAACTAACCTAGGAATATAGTGAAAAGAAATCTGAGTGTAACAGTTCCGCAGAAGGCCAAGGAAGCTCTGGTCCTTATTAAAACAGAAGGTCCGAGTTAAGTGATGTATTTGAGAAGACAATTTTAACTCAGTATATACAGTTCTTTTTTTTGAAGACTTGCTTTTTTGAGGTAGTGTGTCCTCATTACTGGAAACTTTTTGGTGAAAGCTCAGTGATGGAGTGTTGGGGATATTATCGGGAGGCTGATGTACGTGAGCTCTGTTTTGTGATTCATTCTTTGTTATGGTTGCTGCAAATTGATGGAGATGGGTCATTTGTATTCCTATACCTGTGGCTGCCAGGAGAGACCTACATGCTGTCATCACTAGTAATGTCCCTGGCCATTCACTGTGTAATTATCCAGCCTGGTGGATCTGGGATAATTGACTCCCTAGTACTTTGGCCTGTTCTGGTTACTGAATCATACCTGGGTGGCAAGATTAGTGTAGTAGAGTTACTTTTATAAGTCATTAACTGTTTAGAAGTGACATTGCAAGTAAAAAGACTAATAACATACATCCGTAGAGAGGGGGTATAGGGTAGTGTTTAAGGGTAGGCTTTTTGGTTCAAACTCCTAACTCGACCACTTATTAGCTCTGTGATTTTGGACAAGGTACTTAAGTCTCTGTGCTTAGTTTCCTAATCTGTAAAATGAAGATAATCTTCTAGAGTGAACGTGAGCACCATAGGCAAGTTAGTAAAAGAATATAGTGCCTAGGGTATGGTAAGCATTGTGTAATGGCTAGCTGTCGTCATCATCATCAACAACAACATTATCCTACAGGCACACTAAAGATAGTTCAAGACTTACAACCATGTGCACAGTGTCTGGCATATACTAGGAATACAGTGATATTTTTGAGTTAATAATATGTTCATTTGTAATTTTTATTTATATTTATTCTTTCAGATAACTGTAGGAAATGGTCCCCAAAACTTTATAAGTATAATGAGAAGAGCTAAACGTGGTGCTAATCTTGTGTTGCTCAGAGCTGGCTAAGGCAGTCTGAAAAATATCTCCTACTAGAACTTAACCTTGTCTCTTCTTTTCACTTATTAAAGCAAATGGATGTTTTTAAAAGCCCTTTGAAATTTTTTCCAAAATAAAAAAACTATCATCAGGTGAAATTAATATTTTTCATGTAGCTATATATCATTTTTTGGATGATAAAGTAAAATATTCTTGCCACAAAAATGTTCTCATCTGAATTCAGATGAGATGTTAACACTTTGCTTGTCTTTGCAAACAGGTTCATCCTAAATTCCACTATAAACAAGCTCATGACCCGGGCACAGATACTTCTTGCGTGACTTTTTCCTATGATGGTAATGTCCTTGCCTCTCGTGGAGGTAGGTTAGAAGCTTTCTTTTTAAAATGTTTCTATATATAAAATGATCGTATGTAACTAACAAATGTCACACTAATATCCTAGTGCTTAGTAAAGCTAGCTGTGCTTTTGTTAATGTACCTTTGCCAGTCTAGTTATTTTCATTAAAATGCATTTCCAACTTGGCAACATTATTTTATTAAAATTATCAAGTAAAATTTAGAAAATATGTACTTTTTTGCCTAAGTTTTCATTTTAGCTCCAAATTCCATCAGCATTTGGAGCCTGCAAGGATGACCATTGCCTCTACCTTATGGACTTTTGTAGATGATATTCTATATTCTTTCTATATCATTTTATAGTTCTGGGTCTGGTATTTCAAACTCTTCTATTTGCTGACCATTGATTTTTTTTCAGTTCAAACACTAATTCAGTTCAGTTAAAAAAATTTGTATACCTGGATGTTATTTTTTTTAATAGCTATGTAATTCTGTGTGGTCGTATTGTAAGTTTACCTATCCACACTCATATGATTGAATACAGATTGTTTCTAACTTTTTGCTAAATCTTTCTCACGTGAATAAGTAGTATGCTGATAGAAGGAAATAATAAAATAGTGAGGGCAGCTTATGAACAAAGCATTAGGGGGAAGTATGGGGCGTGACTGAGGATCTTCCAATAGGCCCATTTGTGGGGAGAGAAAAGAATCAAGGTAAGTAGGTTGGAGCTGTGTTACAGATAGCCTTAAATATCACATAAAGGATTTAGTCTTTATTCCACAGGCCAAATTAATCTAGCAACACTGAGTTTAGTCATTCATTCACTCACTTTACTGTATATTGAGCAACTGATCTGAGCTAAGCATTATGCTAGGTGCTTGGCATAAACTGTGGACATCATAGCAGGGTTCCTTTCCTGAAAGAATTTACAGCCTGATGTAGAGGGTACGGAAGTGAGGGGAACATAGAGTTGGCACAGCTCTCCCCTCAGTTTAACTGGTCCATGCCCGTTTACCCTTGGGAGCTCTATCCAGATTCTCCTTCTTCCAAGGAAGCCTTCTATTGATATATTATACCCAAACTACCCTCACATAATTTTAAAAATCAAATCACATGCACATGTATTTTCTATTTACAATATACATGGCAAAGATGGATATGTATAAAATATATGTTTTGGTTCATCAATTCTAACCTGTTCTTTGAGTCCTAAGATGACTCTTAATTAAGGCTATGTACTATACTCTGTACTTACATCAGTGATTCTTACCCCAAGAATGTATCTGAATCCCCTGGGAAGATTTTCAAAATCACAAATCCTCCACTAGGAAATTCTCACATTCACTCTCACACCTCTAGAGTGGTATACCCCAATCTCCAAGGTAGAGTGGGGAAAGAAGAGGGGAATAACAGAGGAGTGTACTTTGAAAATTCTTCCTGGAGGATTCTGAAATAGCCCAGCCCCACCCAGTTGGTTATTACTGCCTTAGAAGTATAGGATTAACTCCATTTCAGTCAAAGCCATTTTAGTGATAATTTTTACCTTCCCCTTCCATCCTATACTAGCTGTTGGGTAACATGTCGTCTACAGAACATGTATACTGTATTCCACCATTCTCCTTCCTGGGTGTATAGAGTATACCAGATGGAGGTCTCTCTGTTCAGCAGAGTCCCCAGAGTGTTGTAAGGTGCTCCTGCTAGCTCCAGAACCTGCCAGGTTAACTAAACTATTTAATACAGATTAATGTTTTCTTATTGTTTGAGGATTGTGGGGATGTGTAACCCTCTTTTAAAGACTAAAAGCAAAAAGGTTAGTCTTACAAAGTTCTTCCAGTATAAGCAGGTCTCCAATCCAGCCAGTTGTGGATTAGAGCACCTGCCAAAAGTTGGGTTTCAGAGTCAGGGTTGCTGGGGAGAGAATGGGGATTTTTATTGAATTCTCCACTCACCCCACTTGCATCTGGTACTGATTCCTTATTGGACCCAGGGGGCTGAGGCAGGTCTCAGCTGCGGACACTGGGGAAAAAGGACAGCAAAGATATTACTTATATGAGTTTTGGCTTTCATTATGAACAGGAATTAGTTAGTAGCCCTATAGAAATACTTCAAAAGTGATTCTTTAAAGAATATTAATTATGCTTTAAATGGCTTGGAAAAGCTATACTCCCCAGCAAGGTGAAGAATGATAGCCACAGATAGAGTTACACTGGAGGGAAAGGAATCACATTGGCTCACTCTCATTAATGTTAATGGATAGTTTCACCCACACACTGGTGGGAAAAAGAATCTGTTGTGAACTGAACTATTTTCAGTCCTGGTGGTTGCTAAATTAATATCTTCTTAAGAAGTCAAGTTATGCTCAGATATACCACAGGGAAACTACCATCTGCTCTAAAGTCACTCTTTAGAGAAGATTCTCCAGGGTTCCTTCTAGCCTACAGATGCTACATCAATCTGGAAAGTAATTTCTAGGAAGCTAGTTCATTATCATGTATCTTTCTACTGTTCTGACAACTACGGCTCTCAAGCTCCCTAGTTAAAAAGTAAAATGTGTTATGTGCATCCCCTTCCCTCCTTCCTTCCCTCCTGCCTCCTTCCTTTCTCTCTCTCTCCCTCCCTCCCCCGCCTCCCTCTCTCCCTTCCTTTTCTTATAGTTATACACTAAGTTTTGCAAACTCTAAACTTGGGGCTGGTTCTTTTTTGCAAAATTTACTTTCTCTTTTTTTCCTTTCTCATTCCTCTATCAGGTGATGACACATTAAAATTATGGGACATCCGACAGTTTAATAAGCCACTTTTTTCAGCCTCGGGTCTTCCCACCATGTTCCCAATGTAAGTAGCATATTTTTAATATTCGATAAGCACAAGAGAATGGAAAAGTAATTTTTTCATCTTCATGTTAATTTATAGTATGTGTCTTACATTTTCTAGAAAAGGGACTTGAAGAGTGATTGAAATAGGTTTTTTGAAAGATGAATTTTTATTTTTCCTTTCATTTCGTACATTCTTCAGAATATAAAATTCTATTTTTGAAGTTGAAATCATGGCTGTTCATGTATTTGTGTGTGTGAATATATATATTATATGCACATATAGGTCTTGGGGTAGTAAAAACATTTTAAAAGTTGAATTGTTCTTTTAATAGTGTATAAGTGACAGAGTAGGCCTGTCTTTTGTTTTCTTTTAAAATTTGAATCCTCCTACCATTAAAGCAATTCTTCATAGTTACTGAATATTATATGTCATTTTCTCAATTTTTTCTTATCATTTCAATCAGTAATTCGGTAACTGTCACTTATTCAAACTGTCTTGCTCTGGGTAGCTGAACACTGTTATCTGCATTCTACTGAGTTGATAACTGAAGCTTTAAAGATTTTTCTGCAAACAGCTGAGGTTGGGATTTGATCGCTAAGTCCTACAATTGGTGCCTAAGCAAAAATGTCTATTTTGGTAGAAATAAAATTTCTCACCTGTATTAAATAATGACCAACAAGGAGAGTGTGAAGGTAATGGAAGCAGCAAATGGAGGAAGCTGTATAATCTCAGAGCACTAACTCTGACACAGTCTATTGCCCATGGCATTTATCTGTTAAAACAAACAGATGGATAAACAAACATGAATTTATAGCCGATAAGAATCTTTTGAGCCTTATGCCTGCTGCAGGTAATGCTAACTAGATAGCATCTTTGGCTCATGTCTTAGATTATTCACAGTCAGGTGGCCAGACCTCTCATCACAAGAGCTGTTGAATCACAGCCATCAATTAGGTTCCAGCGGTACAAGCTGCTCCTCATTTCATGGTGCTTGACTTGACAAAACTCAAATTGTTTGAGAGGTGGTGCTGATAAAAATAGTTCCCAAACTGGTCAAAATAATCACTACTTAGACGTAAGTCATACACTGTATATTTGTGTATAGACAGGGTCAATGTCTATATTGAGTTTTTCCCACACGTTATTTACATTGAAAGATATTATAATGTATAGAAATTAGAGCACAGATTCTGGAGTCAGGCTGTCTAAGTTCGAATCCCAGCTGTACCACTTACTTTTGTGATCTTGGACAAGGTTTATTTAACCTCTTCCTGCCTCAGTTTCCTTATCAGTAAAATGGGGATAATAGTATCTACTTCATAGGATTATTGTGAGTATTAAGTGAATTAATATAAGTGCCTGACTTACTATAAACCCTATGTAAGAGTTGTCTCTTATTACAGTGAGGTTGTTTATATTTTAACTCATTATCACTGCACTGTTGTGGCATCATAAGCCTATACTTATAAACTCTTTTTGTCTGTAGGACTGACTGCTGTTTCAGTCCAGATGATAAACTCATAGTCACCGGTACGTCTGTTCAAAGGGGATGTGGCAGCGGCAAACTTGTTTTCTTTGAGCGCAGGACTTTCCAAAGGGTGTATGAAATAGACATCACAGATGCGGTATGTGTGTTCTTTCCTCCCAGCCTTGAGAATGAAGTGAAGTTTGCCTCTTAGCCATTTTTGGTTTTGGTTTTGAAACAGAACATAAGTTCTTGCCCTTACAGTACAGTGGTAGCTGCTTTTTTTCTCCAACACAGGAATTATTAGTACATTGCAGACTGGCTTATCTACACTTTTCCCTCCCCAACCCAATATTTCCTATAGGCCCACACTTTAGTCAGAATTTCAGCTGGGCCTGGGATGTTTACCCGCTCTGCCAACCAATTTGAGGAGAGAAGAAGCTGATCTTCATGTAACGTACAGAAAGGAGCTTCCCACAATGTGCATGTTTGTAAGGATTCAGGGATTATGGACAGAAGTGAAACGTTATGCCCTCAGAATGTGATGAAGTGTATCATTGTTTGAAAACTTTGACAGAATTCTCCTTGTTAGAGGTGTCATTAAGGTAAGACTCAGCTTCCACTGAGGTTAATATCTATTTAGTTATTAGAAGTTTAAAACATTTCAGATTTAACTTCCACATCTGAAAAACCCTCCTTTAGTTTTCTTTACATATTTATGTAAGCACTAAAACACCAGCATGCGTGCATTCATTCATTCATTCATGTCTAGAGACTGGAGCCGTATGTAATACAATAATAGTGAAGATTCCCAGAGGAAAATCTGAGTTCCTTTAAAGTCTTTGAAAGTATGTATTAGTATTTAGATGGTAAGGCAAATCATTGTTATTTTTCGAGTATGAAACAGGCCAATTAATGTCTGTGCAAATTTTCTTTGGCTCATAGTCAAATCCTTTAGTAATATCCTGTATCTTAAACAGTGCTCTTATGTAGATTTCTCCGGTTGTTTCAGCTCTACGTAAACAGTTGAGACATATTATGTACTTAAATGATTCAGACAATTGAACAACTGTTTTTAAATCACCAGCAAAAAGCTCCTGTCTCTAATGTTTTAATATTACTGTGGAGTCTTAAGTTGTAGGCACTAAATTTGAAACCATGGTATAGAGACAATGAACTAACAATGAGACTAATTCTAGATGAGTACTTTAAGTTTTATAGATTCTAATCTCATGACATAATTTGAAATATGCCAACACTAATAATACTTTTTTTGGGGTGCATCCAGGAGCCAACTAAAACACTAGAATCAAAGAAAAACACTCTTGACTCTATCAACTTTAATCTCAAAAAATAAAATTATTATAATGGGTTGTTCCAGAAGTAAGCTGGTTTTGTTTTGTTTTGTTTTTAATGCCTCTCAACGACTGTACGTCTCAGTATTACTCATGGGGTTGTGTTTTTAAATTATAATTTAAATTGAAATGTAATTAAATTAAGGGATATAGAAGTATGATCGTACTTTTAAAGACATGTGGATGTCATAAGTGTACAGAACACACTGTTTGTTGTGTTGCTCTGAATTGCTTTTCTATCTAGATGTTTTTGTCCATGGCACTTACCACCATCTCATCTATTATATATTTGTTTGTTTTTGTCTGTCTGCTTCCACCAGGATGTACGCCCATGAGGGCAGAAACTTTGTCTGTTTTGTTCACTGCAATATCCCCAATGCTCAGAACAGTGCCTGGCACATAGAAGGTGCTTGTTTATTGAATGAGTGAATGGTATACTTGGGAAGTGCAAGTAATGCATACTGTAGAGCACAGGTGTGTCTTTGGAGAGTGAGGCAGGAGAGAAGTATCTAGAGATGGAAGGGTAAACTGACTTTGTATACCATAATAAAGTGACTTTATCTTATGGTTTTTTGTTTTTCGTTTTTTTTTTTAAAGCAAAGGAATGACATACTCAGATCCAGGTCTTAGACGTTGATTTTTATTGAAGTGTGAAGGTTAGATTTACAAGACGTAGTATTTATTTGTATATGTATAATTTAGGAGACTGGGTCAGTGTTCCCTGCAATTAAAAGAAAACAAAAAAAGATAGCAGGTTTTAGAAGAAAGACAGCGAGTATGTTGTTGGTACATTGAACTTGAAGTACCTTTAGGACCTCTGGGTGGAGATGTTCAGTGGGCAGATGGGTAGATAACTTTGGTGCTTAGAAGAAAGAAGACATAGTTTTGGGAGGAGTATTTATAGTTCATAGTTGAAATGTTGGTTGCTGATGAGTTTGATCACGGAAAGGGCATGAAGGATGGAGAATATGAGCCCTAGGAAACCAGAGCATTTAAAGGATGAGCAAGTGAAGAGATACAAAGAAAAGAGTGAGGTCATTAAGGAAACAGAATTTATCATATTGAATTATCTTAGAAAAGTCAGAAAACTGATTTTGAGACCCATTTTAATAGATGGATGAAGAGAGAACTTCAAATAGGGACAAAACCACACACCTTAAAGTGGCCTTTTAAATCATTGATTTAGGATTTGTTTGTCTTTTTTTGGTTGTTAACATCAGACAGCATTGTTTTCTGTTTATATTGTAGGACGGTATGCTAAAGGGACTTTAAACTGCCCCTTTGATCCCTATTTTCTCAAGTTTTAAGTCTTCTTGGAATGTAGAAAAATAAACAAATTCATTCTTTGGGATGGATAAAGAGGGGGGACACTTTGCTAGAAGGGCCAAAAAACACCTCTTTTATTTAATTGTATTTTTGTTATGAAAAGCCAGGATTGTCATTTCTTTTGGAAACACCACACTCTGCTATAATAAGGTACTTACTGTATTGAGTTTTAATTTAGCTAAAAGGCAGCATCTCATATTCTTAATATCAACATTTAGTTGTTTGCTTGTTTGACTAGGCACAGGCAGTGGTGCTGTTGGGTCTATCCTAAAGCCATTTACTTCAGTAAAGTATGATTGACTGCATTTTCCCACACCCTTTTCTAAAACTAAATAAATCCCTAGACAGTTATATTCTGGAATGCCAAGCTCAATATAGATAGGGAGCCAAACATTGTTTTCAGTTAGGGAATGTTAACAATCTATACAATTAATTTCCTAATAACTAAAAACTGTCCTACAATCTTCACAATAAATAGCTTTTTAAAATATAACAATTATACTTTCCATATTTAGTTTTGAAACAAACTTTAAAAATGGTTTTAATTGCACTCTGCATTGTCATATGCTCTGAAAATGTTTCTTTTTCTATTCAGTTTAGAGACTCTCAACGCTCTTTGCTAGGAGATGACAAATGTTTAACATTTACTATTTTTACTCTGTGATGTTTGTACACATTTTACAATTCTGCTGAAATTATTTTTAGGTGTTTCCTTTTCCTAGTCCAATTTTGTTTCCTCAAGTTTAAAAAAAATGCATATCCTCATTTATCATCTACTTCGTTGTAATTTGAATAATGTGCTTAGCCTCTTTTCTAAAATAAATTCCAGAATATAATTTGATCTTGAATTTAAAAGCTCACCTTTGTCTTTGTGTAGATGGGACCCTAGCATGTTTATATATTGTGTAAAAAGCTTCCATTACTCTATTTTATGTGAAAAAGCATAGGAGAGAAGGAATGGACTAAATGTAATTTGGAGATGACCTATCATTTTTTTAAAAGGTAATTATGTTTAGAAGAAACATAGAAATTTTTAAGTCTTTTCAAAGTTCCAGTTATTTCAGGAAATGCTGTGATATAACATTTAAAACTATTATTAGCTTAGTGATTTTTCATCAAACTGTACTTTGTTGCAAAATGATTAATAGAATTTCCTTTTTTACTAATGTAAATCAAGGGACATGGTTTATGCAGTTGTACTAGTATATTACCATTTATACTCTTTAACCCAAGCATAGTGAAATGAAGTTGTTTTGACCTGGTATTAAGATGGTGGCCTCTTCACCTCAGTTGCTTTGGGCAGTAATTTAAGAGAGAGCAGACATTCCCTTGTGTAGAGAGAAGAAAAAGGTGGAAAGGAAAACAGCCAGAAATTTCACACTTGGTCCCAACTTCTCTTCTAATTTGTTTGTTTGTTTACGTAGTTTGGTGAGGGATCTCTGTTTCTGTAAACACTGAATGAACAAAGTGAAGAGAAGAAAAAGAAAAACTAAACCTTTGTTTTTAAAACATAGCTATAGCATTTAGCACGGCTACTGAACGGAAGGGAAGGGAAATTTGCTTCGGCATTTTCAACTAGACTGTAGGCATTTCAAAGTTGATTGAGAATCCTGGTGCCCATATAAGAGAGATAATAGTAAAGGTCTTTTAAGGAAGAAAAAAACTCATTTGTGATCATCTGAAGAATATTTGATTATCTTTAGGAATGCTTTTTAAGCATTGAAGAGAATAGATAGCAAAGAACAAGGATTATCTTAGATTTTGTTTCTTTCTACCACTACTTGTTCTCTGCAATATCCCTTTCCCGTGGGAGATGAAATCTGGATTATGCACACTTACTTACTTACTGCCTCCCTACCTACAGGCTGTATCTCTGCCCCTTATTATCATAGGTATTGGTTGAAAAATACATAATTATTGTCGAAGTTATGTTAATTAAGTAATAGTTTATATATTTACCAAAAGGTGGGGAAAGTTTCTTATTTCAGACATACTTATCCGATTACAGAGATAGCCTACTGCATATATTGAGGAGAAGGTAAGGTCCATATTGTGTAAAAAAAAAAAAGAGATTTCTTTAAAAGAACAAAAATTTCCATAAAAATACCAACTGTCTTTCCTTCTTTATATAGTTAGGTGAAGTTCTGAAGAGAACTTGAGTTCTCATTATTTTTCTAAACATCATATCTTATCACATTACCCATAGATTATACTGAGATATGACCTTTAAATTAATGAATTTTGATGTCCAAGAAAATTGCTATATGTGTCAATATATAAAATGACATATAACATATAAAATGAAAGGATTAGCACTTCCATTTCACATAAAAAGTTTTTGTGTTCTTATTAGGAGAGAATATTGATATTTTAAATCCAAAGAGATTGAATAAGTATAAATGGATATAATGGGGCCATGAAATAATAGACCCTTCATGAATCTAGCTCTGTATCTTAATTAATAAGTGTAAGGGACATGCTGGCTCTTCAGACTACAATCCCCCTATGTTATTTGTACATGTGAATGAGAGAAGAAAGGTCATTCAAATTAATGGATATTCCAAGGAGTCCTCAGAATTGGCTTTGGAATGTGTCTTTGTTCTTATATTTGAATACAGATAACGACTAATATGGGAATTTACTTCAAACTTAATGAATTAATGAAGCTGTGCCTGTGAAAGCTTGTCTCTGAAGGAGCTGAAGAACTCAACTGTTCTTCCATTTTGTACTGGGAATAGACTAATGATCTGTCTTACTGATATAAAGTCCCAGCTCAGGCCGAATCACACGTCTTTATGCGTTTTCTAGAAATAAAGGATTCAGGCGGTGTCTTTGCCCAGTCAGGATCGCATAAGGAATAGTAGTACAACAGTGCATTAAGTAGACTTCCCTGTGCTATACAGCATGTTCCCATCAGTTGTCTATTTTATACATAGTATCAATAGTGTCTATGTGTCAATCCCTATCTCCCAATTCCTCCCACCCCACCCCTTTCCCCCTTGGTATCCATACATTTATTCTCTACGTCTGTGTCTCTGTGTCTGCTTGGCAATTAAGGTCATCTATACCATTTTTCTGGATTCCACATATATGCGTTAATATACGATATTTGTTTTTGTGACTTACTTCACTCTAAATGACACTCTTTAGGTCCATCCACGTCTCTACAAATGACCCAGTTTCGTTCCTTTTTGTGGCTGAGTAATATTCCATTGTTTGTATGTACCACATCCATATCCATTCTTTTTTTTTTTTCATATCCATTCTTTATCCATTCCTTTGTTGATGGACATTTAGGTTTTCTTTAAGTAGCGAAGAAAAGAGATGCCATTGGGTTATGATGGAAAAAAATATTACATTTTTACCACTTTTGTGATTTGACTTACTAGACCCTTTCTTCAGATTCAGTAACTGGAACTCAGCTGGAGTCCCCTGCTGAGTTAGCCTCACAGTGTCCAGGATGGGGGTAGTGTCCATAAGATGTGATTAAATTACTTTTCATTGCACCTAAAGGTATCATGCTATGGATGTTCCAGGACGGTAGTTCTCAGGATTTAAAGGGTGCAGTTGAGTGTTCATCTGTAGGCACGTGAGAATAGAGAGGAAAGAAACCACCAATTTCATGATGGTTTAACTGTTAATATGTACCTTATCAAGTCTTAAAATGCTTTACGTAGGGAAAATGAAAGGAACAAGCTTAGTGCTGATTATTTTTTATTATTTTTAAAGTGCACAGTTCTGTGATTTTTAAGCCCTATAGATTCCTGTAGTTCCATCAATACAATCAGGATACAGAACAGTTAGTTCCATCACCCCCTAAAAACTCCTTTGTGCCATCCCTCTATAGTCACCCTCTTACCCCCTCCCTCGCTCTCCACTCCTTATCCCTGGCATTCACTGGTCTGTTCTCCATCACTATAGTGTTGACTTTTCAAGAATGTCATACAAATGGACTTATATAGTGTGTAACCTTTTTAGATCAACTTCTTTCAGCAGAATCCTTTGAGACTCATCCAGGTTAGTTGTGCATATCAATTAACTTGTTACATTTTATTGCTGAATAGTATTCCACTGTATGGATATAGCACAGTGTTTTTATCTTCTAAAGGACATTTGATTATTTCTAATTTTTGGAGATTACGGATGGAGCTGCTGTAAGCATTCATATAGAGGTTTTTGTGTGAATGTAAGTTTTCTTTTCTCTAGGGCAAATACCTAAGAGTAGGCTTGCTGGGTCATATAGTGAGTGTATATTTATTTTTATGAGAAACTCCAAGCCATCTTCAGATTAACAATGTCATTTTGTATTCCCACCAACAGCGTATGTGTTTTTTACTTACTCTGCATCCTCACCAACACTTTGTATTGTAACATTTTTTATTTTATACATTCTAATAGGTGTGTGGAGTGGTTATAATGTGAATTTTCCTAATGGCCAGTGATGTTGAATATCTTCATGTGTCCATTTTCCATAGTTGTATTCTCTTGGGTGAAATGCCTCTTCAAGTCTTTTGCCCTGTTTTAAATGAGGTTGTTTGTTTCTTACTATTAATTTTGAGAGTCCTCTATATATTCTAGATACCAAGTTCTTGGGCTATTCTCTCCCAGTCTGTTGCTTGTTTTTTTCTTTTTCTTAATAGAGTCTTTTACAAGGCAAAATACATTATTTTTTTAACATCTTTATTGGAGTATAATTGCTTTACAATGGTATTAGTTTCTGCTTTATAACAAAGTGAATCACTTATACGTATACATATGTTCCCACATCTCTTCCCTCTTCCGTCTCCCTCCCTCCAACCCTCCCTATCCCACCCCTCTAGGTGATCACAAAGCACCGAGCTGATCTCCCTGTGCTATGCAGCTGCTTCCCACTAGCTATCTATTTTACGTTTAGTGTACTTATGTCCACGCCACTCTCTCACTTTGTCAAAGCTTACCCTTCCCCATCGCCATATCCTCAAGTCCATTCTCTAGTAGGTCTGTGTCTTTATTCCCGTCTTGCCCCTAGGTTCTTCATGACCATCTTTTTTTTTTTTTTTAGATTCCATATATATGTGTTAACATACGGTATTTGTTTTTCTCTTTCTGACTTACTTCACTTTGTATGACAGACTCTAGGTCCATCCACCTCACTACGAATAACTCAATTTTGTTTCTTTTTATGGCTGAGTAATATTCCATTGTAAATATATGTGCCACATCTTCTTTATCCATTCGTCTGTTGATGGACACTTAGGTTGCTTCCATGTCCTGGGTATTGTAAATAGAGCTGCAATGAACATTGTGGTCCATGACTCTTTGAATTATGGTTTTCTCAGTGTATATGCCCAGTAGTGAGATTGCTGGGTCGTGTGGTAGTTCTATTTTGAGTTTTTTAAGGAACCTCCATACTGTTCTTCATAGTGGCTGTATCAATTTACATTCCCACCAACAGTGCAGGAGGGTTCCCTTTTCTCCACACCCTCTCCAGCATTTATTGTTTGTAGATTTTTTGATGATGGCCATGCTGACCGGTGTGAGATGATATCTCATTGTAGTTTTGATTTGCATTTCTCTAATGATTAATGATGTTGAGCATTCTTTCATGTGTTTGTTGGCAATCTGTATATCTTCTTTGGAGAAATGTCTATTTAGGTCTTCTGCCCATTTTTGGATTGGGTTGTTTGTTTTTTTTGATATTGAGCTGCATGAGCTGCTTGTAAATTTTGGAGATTAATCCTTTGTCAGTTGCTTCATTTGCAAATAGTTTCTCCCATGCTGAGGGTTGTCTTTTTGTCCTGTTTATGGTTTCCTTTGCTGTGCAAAAGCTTTTCAGTTTCATTAGGTCCCGTTTGTTTATTTTTGTTTTTATTTCCACTTCTCTAGGAGGTGGGTCAAAAAGGAGCTTGCTGTAATGTATGTCATAGACTATTCTGCCTATGTTTTCCCCTAAGAGTTTGATAGTGTCTAGCCTTACATTTAGCTCTTTAATCCATTTTGAGTTTATTTTTGTGTATGGTGTTAGGGAGTTTCATACTTTTACATGTACCTGTCCAGTTTTCCAAGCACCAGTTACTGAAGAGGCTCTTTTTTCTCCACTGTGTATTGTTGCCTCCTTTATCAAAGATAAGTGACCATATGTGTGTGTGTTTATCTCTGGGCTTTCTTTCCTGTTCCATTGATCTATATTTCTGTTTTGGTGCCAGTACCATACTATCTTGATTACTGTAGCTTTGTAGTATAGTCTGAAGTCAGGAAGCCTGATTCCTCCAGCTCCGTTTTTCTTTCTCAAGATTGCTTTGGCTCTTCGGGGTCTTTTGTGTTTCCATACAAATTGTGAATTTTTTTGTTCTTGTTCTGTGAAAAATGCTAGTGGTAGTTTGATAGGGATTGCATTGAATCTGTAGATGGCTTTGGATAGTAGAGTCATTTTCATAATGTTGATTCTTCCAATCCAAGAACATGGTATATCTCTCCATCTCTTTGTACCATTTTTAATTTCTTTCCTCAGTGTCTTATAAGTTTCTGCATACAGGTCTTTTGTCTCCTTAGGTAGATTTATTCCTAGATATTTTATTCTTTTTGTTGCAGCGGTAAATGGGAGTGTTTCCTTAATTTCACTTTCAGATTTTTCATCATTAGTGTATAGGAATGCTAGAGATTTCTGTGCATTACTTTTGTATCCTGCTACTTTACCAAATTTATTCACTAGATCTAGTAGTTTTCTGGTAGCATCTTTAGGATTCTCTATGTATAGTATCATGTTATCTGCAAACAGTGACAGCTTTACTTCTTCATTTTCGATTTGGATTTCTTTTTCTTCTCTGATTGCTGTCGCTAACACTTCCAAAACTATGGTGAATAATAGTGGTGAGAGTGGGCAACCTTGTCTTGTTCCTGATCTTTGTGGAAATGGTTTCAGTTTTTCACCATTGAGGACGATGTTGGCTGTGGGTTTGTCATATGTGGCCTTTATTATGTTGAGAAAAATTCCCTCTATGCCTACTTTTTGGAGGGTTTTAATCATAAATGGGTGTTGAATTTTGTCAAAAGCTTTCTCTGCATCTATTGAGTTGATCATATGGTTTTTCTCCTTCAGTTTGTTAATATGGTGTATCACATTGATTGATTTGCGTATAGTGAAGAATCCTTGCATTCCTGGGATAAACCCCACTTGATCATGGTGTATGATCCTTTTAATGTGTTGTTGGATTCTGTTTGCTAGTATTTTGTTGAGGATTTTTGCATCTATGTTCCTCAGTGATATTGGCCTATAGTTTTCTTTCTTTGTGACATCTTTGTCTGGTTTTGGTATCAGGGTGATGGTGGCCTCATAGAATGAGATTGGGAGTGTTCCTCCCTCTGCTATATTTTGGAAGAATTTGAGAAGGATAGGTTTTAGCTCTTCTGTAAATGTTTGATAGAATTCGCCTGTGAAGCCATCTGGTCCTGGGCTTTTGTGTGTTGGAAGATTTTTAATCACAGTTTCAGTTTCAGTGCTTGTGATTGGTTTGTTTATATTTTCTATTTCTTCGTGGTTCAGTATCAGAAGGTTGTGCTTTTCTAAGAATTTGTCCATTTCTTCCAGGTTGTCTATTTTATTGGCATATAGTTGCTTGTAGTAATCTCTCATGTCCTTTGTATTTCTGCAGTGTCAGTTGTTACTTCTCCTTTTTCATTTCTAATTCTATTGATTTGAGTCTTCTCTCTTTTTTTCTTGATGAGTCTGGCTAATGGGTTATCAATTTTGTTCATCTTCTCAAGGAACCAGCTTTTAGTTTGATTGACCTTTGCTGTCGTTTCCTTCATTTCTTTTTCATTTATTTCTGATCTGATCTTTATGATTTCTTTCCTTCTGCTAACTTTGCGGGTTTTTTGTTCTTCTTTCTCTAATTTCTTTAGGTGCAAGGTTAAGTTGTGTTTTCGAGATGTTTCCTGTTTCTTAAGGTAGGATTTTATTGCTATAAACTTCCCTCTTAGAGTTGCTTTTGCTGCATCCCATAGGTTGTGGGTCGTCATGTTTTCATTGTCTTTTGTTTCTAGGTATTTTTTGATTTCCTCTTTGATTTCTTCAGTGATCTCTTGATTATTAAATACTGTATTGTTTAGCCTCCATGTGTTTGTATTTCTTACAGATTTTTTCCTGTAATTGATATCTAGTCTCATAGCGTTGTGGTCAGAAAAGATACTTGACACAATTTCAATTTTCTTAAATTTACCAAGGCTTGTTCTGTGACCCAAGATATGATCTATCCTGGAGAATGTTCCATGAGCACTTGAGAAGAATGTGTGTTTTGTTGTTTTTGGATTGAATGTCCTATAAATATCAGTTAAGTCCATCTTGTTTAATGGATTATTTAAAGCTTGTGTTTCCTTATTTATTTTCATTTTGGATGATCTGTCCATTGGTGAAAGTGGGGTGTTAAAGTCCTTTACTATGATTGTGTTACTGTCGATTTCCTCCTTTATGGCTGTTAGTATTTGCCTTATGTATTGAGGTGCTCCTATGTTGGGTGCATAAATATTTACAATTGTTATATCTCCTTCTTGGATCGATCCCTTGATCATTATGTAGTGTCCTTCTTTGTCTCTTATAATAGTCTTTATTTTAAACTCTATTTTGTGTGATATGAGATGCTACTCCAGCTTTCTTTGATTTCCATTTGCATGGAATATCTTTTTCCATCCCCTCACTTTGTCTGTATGTGTCCCTAGGTCTGAAGCGGGTCTCTTGTAGACAGCATATATACGGGTCTTGTTTTTGTATCCATTCAGCCAGTCTATGTCTTTTGGTTGGAGCATTTAATCCATTTACATTTAAGGTAGTTATCGATATGTATGTTCCTATTCCCATGTTTTTAATTGTTCTGGGTTTGTTATTGTAGGTCTTTTCCTTCTCTTGTGTTTCCTGCCTAGAGAAGTTCCTTCAGCATTTGTTGTAAAACTGGTTTGGTGGTGCTGAATTCTCTTAGCTTTTGCTTGTCTGTAAAGATTTTAATTTCTCTGTCGAATCTGAATGAGATATTTGCTGGGTAGAGTAATCTTGGTTGTAGGTTTTTCCCTTTCATCACTTTAAATATGTCCTGCCACTCCTTTCTGGCTTGCAGAGTTTCTGCTGAAAGATCAGCTGTTAACCTTATGGGTATTCTGTTATGTGTTATTTGTTGGTTTTTCCTTGCTGCTTTTAATAGTTTTTCTTTGTATTTAATTTTTGATAGTTTGATTAATATGTGTCTTGGCGTGTTTCCTCTTGGATTTATCCTGTATGGGACTCTCTGTGCTTCCTGGACTTTATTAACTATTACCTTTCCCATATTAGGGAAGTTTTCAACTATAATCTCTTCAAATATTTTCTCAATCCCTTTCTTTTTCTCTTCTTCTTCTGGGACCCCTATAATTCCAATGTTGGTGTGTTTAATGTGGTCCCAGAGGTCTCTGAGACTGTCCTCAATTCTTTTCATTCTTTTTTCTTTATTCTGCTCTGCAGTAGTTATTTCCACTGTTTTATCTTCCATGTCGCTTATCCGTTTTTCTGCCTCAGTTATTCTGCTATTGATCCCTTCTACAGAATTTTTAATTTCATTTATTGTGTTGTTCATCACTGTCTGTTTGTCTTTAGTTCTTCTAAGTCCTTGTTAAATGTTTCTTGTATTTTCTGTATTCTATTTCCAAGATTTTGGATCATTTTTACTATTGTTATTGTGAATTCTTTTTCAGGTAGACTGCCTATTTCCTCTTCATTTGTTAGGTCTGGTGGGTTTTTGCCTTGCTCCTTCATCTGCTGTGTGTTTCTCTGTCTTCTCATTATGCTTACCTTACTGTGTTTGGGGTCTCCTTTCCTCAGGCTGCAGGTTTGTAGCTCCCGTTGTTTTTGGTGTCTGTCCGCAGTGGCTAAAGTTGGTTCAGTGGGTTGTGTAGGCTTCCTGGTAGAGGGGACTAGTGCCTGTGTTCTGGTGGATGAGGCTGGGTCTTGTCTTTCTGGTGGGTAGGTCCCCGTCTGGTGGTGTGTTGGGGTGTCTGTGGCCTTATGATGATTTTAGGCAGGCTCTCTGCTAATGGATGGGGTTGTGTTCCTGTCTTGCTAGTTGTTTGGCCTAGGGCGTCCAGCACTGTAGCTTGCTGGTCGTTGAGTGAAGCTGGGTCTTGGCGTTGAGATGGAGATCTCTGGGAGATTTTTGCCGTTTGATATTACGTGGAGCTGGGAGGTCTCTTGTGGACCAGTGTCCTGAACTTGGCTCTCCCGCCTCAGTGGCACAGCCTTGACGCCTGGCTGGAGCACCAAGAGCCTTTCATCCACACGGCTCAGAATAAAAGAGAGAAAAAAAAGAGAGAAAGAAAGAATGAAGATAAAATAAAATAAAATAAAGTACCAGAGTGGGGAAATAGTAAACTCACTGCTGCCTTAGTGATACTTTGAATTCTGGGCTAATTCCCCGGTCCACCTACTACTATTTAGTTTTCAGAAACCTGAAATTTAGGTTTTATAACTGCATTCAGAGGGAGAGACTGAGTGGAATGTGATCCCTGTATCTCACCCAGCACCAGGAGATTTTTTTTTTTTTTTTTTTGTGGTATGCGGGCCTCTTACTGTTGTGGACTCTCCTGTTGCGGAGCACAGGCTCCGGACGTGCAGGCTCAGCGGCCATGGCTCACGGGCCCAGCTGCTCCGCGGCATGTGGGATCTTCCTGGACTGGGGCACGAACCCATGTCCCCTGCATCGGCAGGCGGACTCTCAACCACTGTGCCACCAGGGAAGCCCATGAGATTTTCTTTTAATTAAAAAAGTCATAACTGTGGTGGAAAACTATGTGAAATAAATAATGAAATTGCAGCAAATGTGCCTAGGAGGAAGCGCGAAGATCACTGCACATTTGCAAGGACGTTCACATTATAGGAAATAAAATAATGTCTTTGATCCTAGTGCGAGTCCCCTCTGCTACACTGGTGATAGGTTCCCTTCACATAAGTATGCCACAGGCAAAGCTGCTGGCTTTTGCTTCATCAGCTGCCATCTGGCATCAGGCATACGTTGCTCCGTGTCTCAATATTATCTTCCAGAGTCCATCTTGCCTACCTGAGGACCACGGCTCAACTCTCCTATATGAAAATTAGACTTTAACAGAAGAGTTTACAACCTCCCTAAGAGTTCATTTCTGTTTATGGAATCCCATACCATCATATCTTTTTTTTTTTTTCATTATTTTTAGGCTCACATTCTCATGCTTAGAGCCCACATCCTTTACTCTAGTCCTCAAGGAATTGGAGAACAGCTGGTCAACATCCTCTATTTCCTTTAAGATTATAAAGTTGCTGTTCTGTCTTCTCTTGTCTAAGTGAACCAAACTTAGTTGTTGTTGTTTTAACCTTTCCTTGTGGGTCATATTTTCTCAACACTTCTGTTATCTTTGGTACTCTTTTTCTCAGACATTTCTGGATTTTCCAGTGACCGAATTGGAGTAAGGGACTCCTTGGTGCCCTGTGGGTGGGAAGGGCATTATATTCCTGTGGTGAGAACAATGTATGGCACATGGTAGGTGTTTGGTGAAAATGTGTTTGTTAATTTTGCTTTACCTTCTGTTATATTTTATTATAGTATGTTCTTATCGGGACTTACTATAATGGCCTATTCCGTACCAGCTTCTCTTGTTTTTGTTTTTTGTTAATAGTTTTTTCTAATTAATTTGGAATTTCAGAGCATAAATATGTTTTCTTTTAGATTTGATGAAAGAAGTACAAATTTTAATTGTCTACTTCTTTAAAACTTGAGATGATCTTTTTTCAGACCTACTAAAAATAGCTATGTTTTGATTTCAGTGGAGGAAGCAAGTTTACTGTGGATGCTTAAAATACTGGTAATCTAAAACTGTAATGAATATAATTTGTTTTGGTCGTTATACTGTTAATGAATATGATCTGTTTCCTGGATCTCTTTTGTAGAACACACTCTGCTTTGAAGTAAAAATTATTTCTTGGAATTTGTCACTGTATTTTATCAAAATTCTAATCTTTATTCTTCCTTAGAAGACGAATTCTGATGTGCTTATCATTTCATTTCTATTCTCATTTCCAGTCTCTTTTAAAAGAACAATTTATAAATTTAACCAGTAGACTCTTAGTTCAGGAGCAGTTATTTAGAGTCTCTATTCAACATTTTCTTCTTTGAAATAACGTTTGCTGCAGGAATCCAGATTCAAAACCTATAGTGAGTTGTCTTTTCCTATAATTATCTGTCTGACAGTGATCTCATTTGGGGAGTTACAATTAGATGAAGAACCTATCACATCCTGCTTCAGGCTTCATAAATCATTGAAGGCGGAAGAATGAGGACTAAAAGCAGGGCTTGTCCAGTTTAGTACTTTATTCCTTTTCTAGTGTCATTTAAGCCTGCAACATGCTGTATTAAAAGGCATCTACTACTTATTTGGTGTCAGCAGTCTCATGGAAATGTTTTCTTTTACTATTTTGCTTCTATTTCTAGTCCTTCAAAGCAATAGAAACAGTCAATGTTTCCCTTTTGATTAGTTAGAAACTTTTTTTTCTTCTCTACACGAGAGTTTGGTGTTTTATTGAATTGGCATTTAAACATATCTATACTTCCTAGTATAGACATAATTGCCACGAATGGCAAAACTGGGTGAAGAATCACCTACTAGATAACACGACCCTGAAGGAGAAACATACTTGACGCTATAAAATATCAAGAAAAGAGAACTTGATTTTGCAGGTATGTAAATTTTGTAGGTGTTCAAAATGACACGCTATTCTTTATAAAATGTATAAAGTATAATACAGTAATGACCAGTGCTCTGTTGTCCAAACCCAGCACCATATTACATCACACTGGTAGAAGACCAAGTGAAGGACTTATATGTCTTGTAAGATTTTCTACCACGGATTTTCCTCTCCCAACCAGAATTTGATGAACGATCTTTGGTAACAAGTTTTCCGGCTGTTCTATCAGAATTCTGGCCAGACTTTCACAGTTTATATTAGTGTGGGGAAGAAAGACTTCTATAATTAACACATGTCCCAGGATAATGTTTTTTCCTTTTTTGGAGTGATAGATAATGCTGTGTCTCGTATGATGAGGGGTTGTGAGACCCGCAAAGGGCTAAATAAAAGAGTATGATTTGTAAAACATCTTTACCTATACTATATTAAGACAAATAGTGCTTTACGTATCCTGTATAGTTCATCTTTGAAGATTCAGCTTTTTCTTTAATTTTTGGTTTTACATACTTGATGATTTCCAAGATCTGATCATATATATTTCTTATCTAGTAGTTAGGGATTTCAAGCTTTATCCATTTGTGCTTTGTTTATTTATATAAAGAAAAGATTTATGGTTATTATCTTTATTCCCATCTCGAACTACTTATAAATGAAGAATGGTAAAGGGGTCTGGGTCTGTGTAGATTAGATCGAGAGAGATGGCCTTAGGTACTGCTTCCCAAGCTCTTTCACAAGCTGGTCCTCATGATAGATGATAATGTGTGATATAACAGACAAACCCACTCTTTGCTGGAACTGACTTGCCTGAGGCTCCAGTGCCCCAGGCCCCTCTCAAGCCTGCGTGGCTCCATATCTTGACACACTTGATCCATCCTGTGCCCACCAGTAGGAAGTTCTACAAGAATATTGGGAATGTGCCTCCAGTAAGCGCTGCTTCTTTTTGTTTTTTTTAATTTTTGAATTTCATTTTATTTATTTTTTTTACAGGAGGTGCTTATTAGTGATCCGTTGTTGTTGTTTTTTTTTTTTCGGTACGCGGGCCTCTCACTGTTGTGGCCTCTCCCGTTGTGGAGCACAGGCTCTGGACGCTCAGGCTCAGCGGCCATGGCTCACGGGCCCAGCCGCTCCGCGGCATGTGGGATCTTCCCGGACCGGGGCACGAACCCATGTTCCCTGCATCGGCAGGCAGACTCTCAACCACTGCACCACCAGGGAAGCCCAGTGATCCGTTTTATACATATTAGTGTATACATGTCAATCCCAATCTCCCAATTCATCCCACCACCCCCAGTCACTTTCCCCCCCTTGTTGTATTTGCCTTGTAGGATCCACCACTGGTGACACTCACCCTGTGGACTCCAGCTTCCAGCCTCTTATTTGTTTCCTGCTCCCAGACTGTCATTAATAAGAATAATTACCAGATTTATTTTTTCAATCATTATTTGTGCTTTTTTTTTTTTTTTTGCCTCTGTAAGTTCTTCTCAAATAGTAGATTGGAGCAAACTAACATTTAGTGTTTTGAATTAGAGGAGGAAAATTGTATTTAATTTTCTTACCCAAGAGACCTTCCATTTTCTCTGAGATCTTTTTCTCGTGATGAAGTTCTTTAGGCAAGTTTATTATCAGATACAGATGTGATTCATTTTGTGCCAAGGACAATTACCAGGTTCCAGATTTTTGCTGCTTGAGCAGTTACCTTAATTTTAGAGCAGAGGCTGTAAATAAACTGATTTTAATAAATGCATTTTTCCATCCGTTTGGTAGGACTTAATTTGTTAATTAGATACCAGTTTTTAAAAAGCATAATCTGTGCATCTGTATCAAATATTTATGGCAGGAATAGAGCAACACTTTTCCTTGTTTTTTTTTTTTTTTTGCAGCAACCCGTACATTTATAAAAGTGCCATGACATTTTTTTCTTTTCACCATTGAGCTTCTATCTGGTTTATCAGAGAGAGAATTGTTTGGGGCAGGGAAGGGGGAAGATTAAGAAGATTTCCAGCAAAGAGTGATAATTGCTACAAGTCTGGCCCTATGGTGGAAGTTCCTTAGAGTTGGAGGAATGTGGAGGAGGAAACAAGGATAGGCACGTGCTCACTTATAAGAGCAGAGAAAATGTCTTTAATCGTTTTTATTTGAGAGATGTCTCCATGGAGATCAGGTGGGTGTTGAGGAGTCTTATTTATTGTAGACTAAGGCTTACTCACCAGGTTTGCTTCCTGAACTTTAGAGGAATGAAACTAAGCCCGATGGCCCATGCGCGCTGCAAAATCATCCAAGTTTGGGAAAAGCAAGGCTTTGGGAGGACAGGACAAATAGCCTGGAAGAGTTTAAAGATTTCCCATCTCGCTCTTCTACCTCCCTGGCTCAATATTTTAATGTGGAAAGCAGTTTTTCTTTCTCTGTGAAATAAAACTTGTGCAAATCCAAAGAAAATTCTTTCTCCAGTACCTTTCCATTTTCATCTGCCTTGTTTTTATTTGCTTTGGACTCGCATCTTGATCTGTGTTCTTAGTTTTGGGGATCAGCATATACATGGCCTTTCGGATGTATTGGGTAGTCCTGAGGGTGTCCACGATCGTAAGACTGCCTCTACACAAGTGTGCAAAACTGTGTGACAGTCTCCTCCCCAGACAGGTGTTAGGCTCTTTATTTGAAATTTTGGAAAATGCCCCTTCTCCCAAGGAATCACTGGGTTAGCTTATCCATTCTTGTACTATGTGACAAAAACCAAACATGAAAAAACCAGATGGAGTTTCTTTTACAGTGTGGGTCAGCAGCTGCGAAGGATCAAGAAATGGTGTTTCATCATAATCATGATTAAGATATAAAATTATGAAGGATGTTAGGCTTCTTTTAGCATGTGAAGTAGAATAAGGGTGGTGTTTAGATACGTGCATTACGGATGCCTAAGATGTTATGCAGGCATTGATTTCTTTTATAGTAACATTTGTGAACTGGGGTAGTAGTTCCTTTTTCCTTCCTTATGATTTTAGTAATACCATCTGCTTTTTAGTATAAACTTGCTAAGACTTCTCTTTCTGGGTCAGGTGGGTTTGGAGATGATTTTAAATCTGCCACATCCCTTCCTCCCCATCATCTTCTAAAACAGGCCTTTGCATAATTAGGTGGTATAAAGAAATGAGCACTGGAGTTGGGAAAACCTCCCTGCTGAGCCCAGCTCCTCTGTGTACAAGTTATGTGACCTTGGGAAAGTTACCCAGCCTCCTACAAGCCTCAGTTTCTTCTTCTTGTGAAATGGGGGTGAGATAACTAATTTTGTAGTTTTGCTGTGAGGATTCAACTACTTTAAATAACATAAAGTTGCAGATACCTAATAGTTCCTTTCCTACCATGTCCTAAAATATAAATTTATTTCTCGCATTGATTTCCTCCTCTTCTCCTTATTTGCTTCCATGATTTCACTTAAAGTAAGCAAAACAAAACCACAGAAATAAATTATTTGGAATTTTTTGTGGCCTTTTTACTTTTGTAGAGGGGTAATTCCAAAATTCCTGTTTTGGAATCTTGACACTGCCTTTTGTACACAAAGTGCTTTCTTCTTCTCTGCCCCCCACCCCCTCTTTTTTCTCTGGTCTTCACAGAGAAGAAAGATCTCTGTGTTGAGCACATGAAAGTCTTGTAACTCCTCGTCATCTTGCTTATGATCTCCATCGCCAGTTACTGTCTCTTTGTGGCTGCTGCTAGAGCTGAGCACTTTTGGGGCAGACTGTGGTTCCTCTGCACTGCCAGATTATCTAAAATGACAGTAGGTTTTGGTTTAAAAGGCTAAACTGGGACTTCCCTGGTCACGCAGTGGTTAAGAATCTGCCTGCCAATGCAGGGAACGTGGGTTTGAGCCCTGGTTCGGGAAGATCCCACATGCCGCAGAGCAGCTAAGCCCGTGCGCCACAACTCTTGAGCCTACGCTTTAGAACCCGTGAGCCACAACTCCTGAGCCCGCATGCCACAACTACTGAACCCCACGCGCCTAGAGCCCATGCTCCGCAACAAGAGAAGCCACCGCAGTGAGAAGCCCGCGCGCCTCAACGAAGAGTAGCCCCCGCTCACCGCAACTAGGGAAAGCCCGTGTGCAGCAGCGAAGACCAAACACAACCAAAAATAAAAAATAAATAAATTTTAAAAGACTAAACTTAATTTTTATGGTAACATGGGGGTCAGCTTAGGCAGCTAGGGGAAGCCAGTGGTGGTCCCACGTGCTTCGGTAAGATGAAGTAGATTAGTATAAGACTAAAACCCTTTATCGATTTAATTAAGTAAATCAGTATATTAAAATATGCAGACTAACTTCAGAATCTAGTTCTTTGCAGTACAGTGGCCTTCTGCTTTCTCTTTGGTCCATGCAGATCTCCTGTCATGACAGTTTCCTCTGCTCCTTTAATTCAGATGTGCTCTCTACCCTTCATTTGCTGTGTCACTCAGCAAATGTGTACGTCTGAATGTGGCAAGCCCCCAGCTACAGAAGTACCTCTTCAAGAACAGAGGATGGAAGATGTCTTTGGTGGATGGTTGACTGAGTGAATGCATTCCTTCTAAGTAGTTATAGCTCATCTGTCTTCCGATAGCTCCTTGGGCTTCTAGCAGGCACGTGTCCCATTGTTGTTAAGTAAAACCCAGTATGTGTGTTTGACAAGTTAGCAGCGTGGCAGCTCTACTTGCTCCCCAGCCTCGCTGCCGTCTCAGGGGTTGTTTGGTTTGGCAGATGGCCAGCTCTCTGCTATAAGATGCATTTCCTTGACAGGACAAAGTGTGGAGCCGCATTAGCTGCAAAGTTTACGAAGGTTAGCTAAACATACACAATAAATATTAATAAACAAAAAAAGCCCACCCACCTTTGACTTTGAATTCTGTTTCTTCATTCCATGTTTTGGAATCCTTGTAATATTTGATTAATAGCCAGTCTTAGGGTAATTGAGCCTTAAGTATCTTTTACTTAAGTCAGACTGCTCCCAGAGTCTTCATTGGCTGCTTTGGTGACTCACTGCCACAGTGGATGGAGCTCTGGAATGACTGTTTAGTTCAAGGGGTCTCATTTGCCTTCTCCTTGCTTCCATGTAAAAATCCATGTGTGTGTCTAAGGGCTTTAGAGGGTAAAAGCTGTGAACAGGAATAGAGGTGCAGTGCCCCGAGCTTGGACTCCCTGGAAAGCCATCAGACATTGGTCTGTTGGCCTGGGCCGTTGCCTCTCTCTAACATTTACACCCTCAGCATAGAGGGAGAGAGTAACAGTAACCTGCTGCCCCTGGAAACTGCCTGTTTGGCTGGGTGTCTTGGAATTTACCAGGCCTACACTGTGGATCTTTTCCAATTCTGCACCCTGCTCACTTGAAAACATATTTGAGAACCAGTAATCTTAGACTGCTTAGCCAGATCTCTAGAGAACCAAGGAAGAGAAATAACTTTAATGCTATGTCCTTAAAGTTGTCCTGGGGCGATTTGTGGGTGCTGAGATTTCTGAAGGCCCTTGAAAGCCCCTCTCACTCTCCTCCCTTGCTCTCTGGTCCTTGCACATCCCTCTTTTTAGACCCACATTGTGAGGGAGCTAACCCTACTCTGTTTGTGGGGTACTTGAGTATAATAATGATCTGGAGAAATCAAATTATCCCTCCTAGGCAGTAGTGAGTTTAAGTTGAAAATTGTCTCTACCTCCACCTAGCAAAGCAATCCATTTAGGCTTGGGTGAACTGTAACTTTTAATTCATCCCTGCAGCAAACATTTATTGAGTTCCAGACACTAATCTAGGCACTTGGGATTCTTGGCTATGTAAAACAGACGAAGATCGGCCTGTGTGGAACATATATCCTAGTAGGGGAGGCAGACAATAAGCATAATTAGCAGTAAACTATATAGTACTTTAAAATGGGGTACATGCTGTAAAAACAAGGAAAGTAAGGGGAGTTGTGTGATGTTTAAATAGGGTGGTCTGGGTAGTTATGATACTTAAGCCAAGACTTGAAGGAGATGAGTATTGGCTTGGATGAACTTATTCTAGGTAAGATATGAAGTTATGTTTGTGACTCTTTTCATGTTTCCACATACCTGGCCTTGACCATCTGGCAATTCCCAGTGGTCTAGGCGTACTTCTCAAATTAGTCTCAGTGGCTAGCGGAGAACCTGGTAGTCAGGTTGTGCTTTGCAGACCGTGAACTACTGATATACTTAATTCCATCTTACCAACCAGGCACAGTTTTATTAGGAGAAAATGTGACTTTTTATACACATGCATTCTAAAGTAAGTTTCATGAGCATATGCACAAAGCAACAACCACCCCACACCCTAAAAGCCAAACTTTGATTTACTATTTTCATCTTTTACTAAAAATATGATTTACTATTTTCAGGTTTTTCTGTTAATATTCCCTCACCGTTATAAATGTTTTATCATCTTTTAGCAGTTGCTAGTAGACATTGGGTAGCAGGCCCCACAGGTTTAAGAAAAATTGTGGAAAGAAAACTTAAAACTGTGAAAACCTGCCTTTTGAACTTAGTTTTCCCCCGACGACAGGGGAAACACAACCACTCTGATTTGGTTTTCTCAGTAGAACATCTCAACGCTCTTCAGTGGTGCAGAGCTTAAGAACCACTCTTCTTGAATATCGTCAGGCATGAATTAGAAGTTCTGCAGACTCTTTTACATTTCCTTCTTAGTTTCTCAGGAATCTCAGAGTAGGAATTGCAGCCATTTAACTATATGCATTTTTTTGGGGGCCAGTCATGTGGGAGCCAGAGTTTCTATCAAAAGGGGTTGCAGGGATTCCCAGATATTCTGTCTTAAGAAAAGAGCTGGATGGCTGGGGAGAAGAAACCAAAGAAATCCATCCCGAGTTAGATTATTTGGGAGACAGAAATTCCATGATTTGCATTTTAGTATTAGAACAGAAAATGGCAATATCTAATTGTACCCTTTTTCCCGTAGTCCTTGTACATTGCCAGGCACGTGAGAGGTTCCTGATAATCATTGAATTAATGTTTCCACTCATTTCTTGCTCTATCAGAGTGAGATCTGCAGAACCCAGCACATGCTGTTTCTGCCTACCAGCCTTAGCTTCATTTTTTCCCCCTTAATTCTATCCCTGCCATCTCTTCCACCTCTGCCCTCTTACTTCAGCAAAAATTAAAAACAGGCTGTACTTCTCACTAAGAACTCGTGGTTCTTTCTAACCCCGGAGTACCACTTATTTTCCTTACTAGTGATGAACTCACAGGCTCATAACTTCCAGTGAACCTTCTCCTAAATAGCTTTTCATTCAGGTTAATATCAAGGCTTTATATTCCATATCTCTGTTTTACTTCTGCTACTGACCTGCTGGTTTATCTCATAGATAGGGAGATATTAGTCAATGTTTGCAAATGTGTGTTGTTCCTGAAAAAGCTTTATGAGATTTCGATCTTTGTAAACTAAAGACAGTAACCACCTGGTCTCAGTATGCTGTCCAGAGGGGCATATTTATTGTGTGTATAAAAGCATGAAACACTGAGATCTAAATCTGCTTCAGTGGTAAAATGAACTGAGTTATGTGGGTTCAGCATTCTAAGATGCCAGCCTCATATGGCAGCAGAGCTGGGAAAGCCCAACTTTGTGGTTTCAAGGCTGTCAGGGAAGGAGAGGAGGGATGTCAGGAAGGGAGCATCTTTTTTATTTTTATAGAGTATCACACAGATAACAAGTGATAGAACAGAACTCAACCTCAGGAACACAACCCTATGGTTTAGAAGAAAATGCCCTAAAAGTTACAGGTAGTCATCAGGGTGATTTTCAGTTTCGTAAACAAGCCATCAAAGTACCAGCAGATTTTTTTCCCATTTTTCTGTGCCCTCTTTAGTTGACTACCATGCCTTTCCTTTACAGAGTGTTGTCCGCTGCCTGTGGCATCCAAAGCTGAACCAGATCATGGTGGGGACTGGAAACGGATTGGCTAAAGTCTATTATGACCCCAACAAGAGTCAGAGGTATTTCATAAGTATTGCCTGTTTTAGATGGATGACAGCAACTGGGGGAGGGTTTTCTTTTTCCACCCCCACTTTTATTTATTTCCCTCTTTGATGGGGATCCACCCTTTTAGAAAATGCAGCTGGCACAGAGTAAAGCCTCAAACTCCTAGTATTGTGCTTTAAAGAGGATTTGGATATCTCCCTTGATCCATACAGAATTCAAAGTGAAAGTTTCCTGGGGATTTGCAGTTCTTTAGCTGAAATGTTGAGTGCAAGGGGAGAAAAAGGCCTGCCCACTTTGCATACCACCCTGGACAGTGGCATTAGCAGTGATGCATGTAAGGGATTAACAGAGCAGGGAACTAACCACTTATAGGAAATGGAAACTAGTCCGTTCTGTTCCCTTTCTGTTTGGGATTTTATCAGGTGCCGGTTTGGATGTTTGGCAGGGTTGTTCTCTGCCAGCAGAGGAGGACAGCACAGCTACTTTCCCCTTCAATCCCATGTCTGTCCCCAAATGCCAAATTTAAGCATACCAGTGTGCTTCAAGGATCCGAAAACTTCACTAGAGGCTCAGTTAGTCTCTCAGTTATTTCTCTTTTCCTTGGGCACAAAGGTAAACATGTATCACCAACCCCCAAAAAGATGGTTTTGTTTCTCTTTGTTAAGCTATAGTGAGTGATTAGCTCTTTCTTTAGAGTCAGCCTTGGCCAGCTAGTACTAAAATGCACATGCTGTATTTACTGGGGTCCCCCGTAAACCTGTTTTGAGCTCCCACGTTCTTTCAGGGGAAGGGAAACCCATCCTCTATTAGTGAATATGTATTGACTATGATTTGGCTTGGAATAGAAGCAGACAGAATTTTCTGGAGTTGGAACCTTTGCCCTATAAAATAAAGTTATATATTGTGGTCTTTAAGAACAAATAGGATTTTGTTTGTTTTTTAATAAAGAAATTGAAATGCTAATGTAATTAGGATGAGAGGAGGGAGTCTGTTTTACTTGAGAAAATAATGAACCCCATTTGATAGCACCCTTTAGAAGATTCCTATCTTTGGAATCTTTACTTTAAGAAATTTGCTTATTTGTTTTTGTTTCTCCTGAAACGGATGCTCATTATTGCTAAGGAGAAGTGAAATGTTCTAAGCACACTTTTGGTTAATCCCACACATTCTTGGACTGTAGCCCCTTGGCAACACTGCCAAGCTGACTCAGTTCCAGATCACTTGTACTCTTGTGTTTGAATTGTAGACAAATGCCACTTGGGCTGTAGACTACCTAGGTTGCTTTCATCTGAGACATAAACTAAAATTTGAACCCTATGACCTTTAGGGTGAAAAGGTTGATTAATGTTATTAATATCTCTTTAAGATCTTAATTTTAGGTTATTTCTATAGATTTTTTAAACTGGCCTTTTGTTTTCCAGTTACCTTTCTAACCCTTTCACAGAGTAGTAACCACTGACTCAGACTTGCTTTCCCATACATTTAATCTCTTATCACCAAGGGCTCCATCTGTTGCCAGTCCTTAGAAAGTCAAGGACTTGGTGAGGTGGTGTGTACAGAGCATGTTCCTGAAAGTATCTAATGCTTTTGACGTAGACTTTGTTTCTGAGACCAAATAAAGAAAATCGTTTGCTTTTACCCCTCTCAGGGGAGCGAAATTATGTGTGGTTAAAACACAGCGGAAGGCGAAACAAGCGGAGACTCTAACCCAGGACTACATCATCACCCGTAAGTTGTTAGCATGGTTTCTCCATCATGCGTCTGTCTTCTGTTCTAGTGTGCTGTTGATCTCATGGCTTTAGAGACAGAAAAAGCCCTCCAAGTTCAGGCATATGTTACAAAATACCCCTTTCATGTGTTCAGGACTGGGGGTCATATAGTAGCTAACCCCTTTAGCTTCTGTGCCCCGTCACGGAGACAGGGTTACTTCATGTAACTTTCAACCCAAAAGGGAAAAGCCTAAATTCTGTGACCATGTGATAGACTGATCCAGAGACCTTTAGATATAAAATGAACTACCTGGGGTATGATCAGAAATCTTACCAGGACAGAGCAGCTTCTCTCGGGTTTGTCACACAGCCTCGTTAATCTGGCAGGTTTTTGTTTCCCAGAGTCACAGTTTCAGACCTGTCACAGGTTGCGGCTAGGCAGGAGATCTTGGATGCAGTAGCAGTTGTCATTAGCAGATGCCCCTGTGGACTTTATCGGTGGCTCAGTCTAAAGGCCAGGGGGCGCTGCACTGCTGGGTTTTCTCCCTGGTGATTGGTCTCATCTAAGACCATGTCCCTTGGAGCTGATGATCAGTAAAGAGATCCGGTGACATTTTTTGCAAGAGTAGAAGTGTTAAAGTCGGTGTCATAAGCAGTCTAACTCATGTGATTACATGCAGCCTACTTCAATTCCTGCATTCGTTTGAAGTGAAAAGCTATTTTTCCCCCTCCTAAAAATACTGTTGTGTCGTGTTGCCCGACAGAGTGACGGGTGGCTGTGTTTCAGCTCCCCTGACTCAAGGTAGGCATATTTTACTAGTGAGTGATATGGCCCTGGCCCAGGCTGGAAGTACAGGTAGAGGATAGGAGGGGTACTGGAAGTGTTTTTTAGGTGTTAACAGACATTTCTTTCATTCATATCATAAATTTCCTTTAAACCCCTATTATTCCTTTAACTCTCCCCCAGTTTTCTCTTTTAAAGGGGTTTTAATTTGCACATAAACATTCAAAGAAATTATCCTCGTACTTTTTTTGGTCAAAAAAAGATATTTGATTCTATCCCCAATAGTCTTCTCCCTCTCCACCAGAATATCACACTGTTTCCCTTTTTAATACATATTTTCTTTTATATTCTGACATTGAGCAACAGCAATTGGACAAATATTACTTTGATTTTTATTCCTTTGTCGACCATATTGAAAAGGATGAAGTCCCCATCAAGTCACCACATCAGGAGATTCAGGCACCTCCTTGCATTCAAGGCAACCTTTATCCCAGTTTCAGTGGGATGTGTTCCTCCCTTCCGGTTTCTCAGTGCTGTCAACTCCTCCTGAGAGGTGGTCACATTTCAGAAATGTGTGAAGTGATTCCAGTGTTTATGAGGCATCTGAGGAAACTTCAGGGCTGACAGGCAAGCTGTTGGCATTATTTGCATTTGGGTCCTATAAGAAAAAACAAGGGGCAGTCCCATTAAGTGTTTCTTTTCAAAACCACAGAAATTAAGTTTAACTGCTGCCCATGGTTTGGGAGATGGGGAGCCTCACCAATGTTTCTGTGACGGTATTTGACGGCATTTCCTGAGCGCCATTAGTTGCCAGGAGAGGTGAACAGTGAGCCTGGTCTCAAACGAAATTGGCTAATTGGTTGCAATAAGACTGTCTTTTATTATTAGATGAAGGATGTCATTATGACTTCCATTTCATCGTCATTTACTCATGCGTTAGCTGTGTTTTTGGATGGAAGGGTTATTATCATAATGAAATTTTTCAAATGTGACTTCTCGTAGCTCATGCCTTGCCTATGTTCCGCGAGCCCCGCCAGCGGAGTACAAGGAAACAGCTGGAGAAGGACAGACTGGATCCCCTGAAGTCTCACAAACCCGAACCTCCTGTAGCAGGCCCAGGTGACTGTGATCTAACTAGTGACTTGCAAAGGGGGTTGCAGGGCAGGGTGGGGTAATAGATACAGAATTTGGAAGATCTTTTGGGCCTAGATGCCTGTCTTCAGAGATTTTAATAAATAGGGGTTTTCAAACGTCTTCTTTTAGTATCGGAAGTTCTTGTGTAAAGATCTGATGCAGAAACCCAGTGCATAAACTGATAAAAATGGAGCTGCTGTGCTGAAGTAGAGAGGAAGCCCGGAGCCCTTTCTGCTTGGTCTCCAGCTAGAGCCCTTTAGGTGACCTCGGTTGAACTCTGGGGCTCCTTGGGACCCAGTGTTAAAACCACTGCTCTCAATATTGGCTTAATATGCAACACTGGGTACTTTGACCAGAATTTAGGCTGGATTAGGTTTCACACAAGGCAGAAGGTGAACATCATTTAATTCTGTGTTGGTAAAATGGAGCTGCCCATTTCCCTAGAAGATGAATAAAAATCCTTAGAGTGAGTTTCTAAGAAAGTAGGTACCAGTAGAAAGCAAGGCAGCATTGGCTATCATATAGCACGTACCTTTGCTAGAATCCCGTTTTCTGTTATCACCTGCATAGTTTCCATTTGTCCTATGTTCACATGCTTAAAGCTTATGACTTGTTCATTCATGTGAACCTGAGTTCTGGACCTGTATCTGTTTGGCCTGACCCTTCAGCATTGAAAATATTTCATATACCACTCTCAGTTTTTTTCCCATTTTCTCTGCCACCATCCTAATCAAAGTTCCTAAATAATATTCTTGCCTGGATTATTGAAAAGCCCTTCTAACTAGGCACCTTCTCAAGTCTCTCTCCTCACCACCCTACCTTCGTTCATCTCACACACAGCTTTTATTCCCAATTCCTGTAGCTTTTGTATTGCTGCTGCCCTCACATCTTCATAAGCTTTACACTGTCCAGTTGCATTTCCAGAGATTGAGTTCTCTTCAGTCTGAATCTAACGCACTTTTTTTTTTTTTTTTTTTTTTTTTGCGGTACGCGGGCCTCTCACTCTTGTGGCCTCTCCCGTTGTGGAGCACAGGCTCCGGACGCGCAGGCCCAGCGGCCATGGCTCACGGGCCCAGCCGCTCCGCGGCCCGTGGGATCTTCCCGGACCGGGTCACGAACCCGTGTTCCCTGCATCTGCAGGCGGACTCTCAACCACTCGGCCACTGGGGAAGCCCCTAACGTACTTTCGAACTTTACACCTCACCTCTCTCCTACTCTGATCTTCTCACAGGACTGTTGGTTCATTCCTGCCCCCAAATGCCCAGTGAACTTGCCTCTTTCTGTACTTTTGTATTTAAACCATTCTGCTCATTGAAAATAACCTTCTCTGTCTTCTGAGTTCTCCCACATTGGGTTTATCTCTTCCTACAGACCCCCTCCCCCCACCAGATCAGCCTGAAGAGCTTTCTGCTTCCTCTCCTTCCACTTAGTTACTGGCCATGTGGATTCTTTGGCAGTTATTTCCTGCCTTATAAAATTAATCTTTTAGTGCTACTTGACTTTTCATGTGGTCATGTGGTGTGGATTTTGTTTTTCCTTTTTTTTTTTTAATCTTCCTAAAAAGTCATACATCTTCTGAGTACTGGGAACCAGGCTGGCAGTTGGGGATCCAGTGGGGAACACATTCCTGCCCATGTGGAGCTTCCTGTCTAGAGCAATTACAGTACAGTAAAATAATGTGAATCAGTCTGTTCATCTTGTTTTCTCTCCTACAAGGTACTTGGCAGATGGCAAGCCCTAAGATATGTTTGTTTAAATCTAAAATAGCACCTAATGATCATTGGTTATTTTTATTAGTTGAATTTCATGTGTTCGTGCCTGAGGAATTTTTTAAGGCATACACATGGCGAACTATTTGTATTTCTTCCTACATTGGTGTCATTGTGTAAAGTGAGCAACTAAGGCATTTAAAACTGTTATGGGGAAGTTGAGGTTTGGTGATGCCCTACTTTGGTTTTGATGATCATACATGAAAGCTGAAAGGACGGTACTCAGGTACTCCTGAGATTTGTGTGCTTCAAACCAAAGTCTGGTAGAAGCCTCAGAGTGCTCATAAACCTTGGTTCTGTAGGAAATGACAAAAATCAGATAAACCTGAATCCCTGACCCTAGGCTGTCATCCATTTAACCGTCCGCCTTGGAAGCCAGCAGTGAGGGATTCTCAACCTGGTCAGATAAGCCCAGTGTACAAAAGGTATATGCTCACTCCATTCCGGATTTGGTTTTCTCCCTTTGGAACAGGTCGTGGTGGCCGGGTTGGAACCCACGGGGGCACCCTGTCGTCGTACATTGTGAAGAACATTGCTTTGGACAAAACCGATGACAGCAATCCCCGGGAAGCCATCTTGCGGCATGCCAAAGCAGCCGAGGACAACCCGTATTGGGTTTCTCCAGCCTACTCCAAGTAAGGAAGCAGCCGTTTAAAATAGAAAATGTATTATGTTTAATGAATTGGGAAGAACGTAACAATGGCTGCTTTGAGGTTCTAGTTTCTCCATATCTTTTTTATTCCTAAGCATGAAAAATGGCCAGGTACTCATGGTCCTGAAACCTAGGCATTTGTTTGTATCTGAGGACTCTAAGCAGTAAATGTTTAAACCAGGCCGGTTCCATTAGATCTATAGCCTAGCATAAACCCATTATGTGAAACCCATTCTACCTGTGATAAAAAAAAAAAAAAAGAAAGAAAATCACTGCCTGTCTGCATTATCTTAGTTAGGGAGGGTTAAAAGCAAATGAAAGGAAACAGTTTGTAGAATCTATTATTGAGGATTAACTTTTATTTGTAGAGCTGTGTTTGTAAGTAACACTTAAACATAGGCAGAGTAGAGCCTGCCTGCTCAGATTCCCTCAAATAACTTCGCATGTGTGAACATGTAGTTGTTCTTAAAGCCACTAAACCAGCACATTTATACTAAAGAACAGTAATATTGTAGAATTTGGGGGTTTTAAGTTTTTATTGTAAACTGATGTTAGACTCACAGAAAAATCGTAAAAGCAATGCAGAGAGTTCATGTATACTCTTCACCCAACTTCCCCTGATGTTAACACCTTCCATGGCCATAGTACAATTAATTGGCAACACCATGAAATTAACATGGGTACAGTACTGTTAACTGAGCTACAGACCTTATGTGATTTCCCCAGTTTTTCCACTAATATCCCTTCTCTCTTCTACAGTCCTATCTAGGATCCCACGTTGCATTTAGCTGTTACTTTTCCTTTGTCTCCTCCAGTCATAACAGTTTCTCAGTCTTTCTCATCTTTCATGACCTTGATGCTTTCAATGAACACTGGTTTGTTATTTTGTACACTTTCTCTCAGTTTGTGTTTGATATTTTCTCATGATTGGAATAAAACTGTGCATTTTTGACAAAAGTAACACAGGAGTGATGTTATATCCTTCTCAGTGCATCACATCAGGGGCTTCGTGTCCCTCAGTCTGATGACTGGTGATGATAACTTTGATCACTTGGTTAAGGTGATGTCTGCCAAGTTTCTCCACTGTCAAGTTACTATCATTCCATTTTGAGTTAGTAACTTGCTTGGGAGTAATATTTTAAGACTAGGCAAATCCTGTCTCTCAGACTTTCACTCCCTCGTTTTATCATGCATGGATAGATTTGCCTACAGCAGTTACTGCTGTGGTGTTTCCCTAGTGGTGTTTTCTATTTCCCTCTTTTTTTTCTACATTTATTACTTGGACTTCTACTAAAAGGAAGAATTGCTCCTCTCACATTTCTTTATTTTTCAAGTTTTTAAATATAAGTGTGGACTTTAAAATACTTTATTCTATGGGTTAAAATCCAATATTATCATTATTTAGTTTGTCGCTCACATTGTTCCAGTTTTGGCCAATAGAATGTCCTTCAGAATGGCTCCTTTATTCTTTCAACAAGGTGTGTTTTTTTTGGTTTGTTAGTTTGTTTTTTAGCACATCCTTATTTTCTGGCACCACAAAATGTTCCAGGCTCATCTTTGTTTTTGTTTTTGTTTTGCCACAGTCCTAGAATCAACCACTTCTCCAAGGAGCCCTGGCTCCTTTTTGTTGGAGAATGATGTTTAGAAACCAAGAGGTTGGTGCTAGATGTGCTCATTGCTACTAAAATGTCATTGCTTCTAGGTCCTGTCAGCCAGCAAACCTCAGAAATATATGTTTGTATACTAACCTACACATATACACACATTATTATTTCTCTATGTATCTATCTGTATGTATATTTTAAATAGTGCGAGTTTAAACTGATGGCCCTGATTTCAATCCTGTACCACAGGGTTCATTTAACCTTTTCCCTTTGCATATTTGTAACTTCTTTCTCCAATAGTGAGAAACCCAGCTCATATTATCTACAGTGTATTTACTTATTTGTTCAATTCTAGTCTACACCTAAAATCGTTTTAGAATTGCTAACCGCCACCCGCCCATGAGAAACACTTTTCCTAACTAAATTACAGCATTTGTGTACAGTTCTTCTTGTCTTTTTTATCCTTACAGTGTCTAGTCAAGTTACTTAGCTCTTTTCTTCTCCACTCCCATCACTGTGGTTATGTTATTCATTTGAAAATGAAGTTAGGCTTATTTTTAGTGTTTATATTCCTTTATATTTTTAGGGTGTGGGTAGGGTATATGAACTGTTACTGTGGTGCTAGGGGTCAGAACTTTAAAAGAGATATACTCAGGGAAGTGTCACTCCCTCTTCGTCCCTGCTCCCCCATTCCAATACCCTTGCTTCTTTCATTCCTTTTCCCACTCACCCCTATAGGTAACCACTCTGTTTTATCTTCTTTTGCACAAATGTGCAGATCTGTATTTTCTTATATTCCCCTTCTTTCTTACATGAAGGTTAGCATGGTATAAATAGTCTTTTGAGTTTTGTTTTTTTTCGCTTAGCAGTATGCCCTGGAAATCACTCTCCACCAGTTCATAGAGCTCATTCTCATTCTTTTACACAGCTGTATAGTGCTCCGCTGCGTGGATGTACCATGGTTTATTCCACCATTCTCCTACATATGGGTATTTAGATTGCACCCAGTATTTTGCAATTACTAACACAGTAAATAAATTTGTGTATGTGTATTTTTGTATTGTTGGAAGCATATTCAGCTTTTCTCTTGATGTTTTTATGTATTGCTAAAGTTTTCTCTTCAATTATGAGAAAGCTGGACTCTGATTACTTTCCAAAACATTTATGTGCTAGAAGGAAACCAACTTTATAAACCAGCTCAGCTTACTTGTTATACTGATATTGATCCTCTATCTGCTGATCATTATGAGCTACTTTGCCTAAAAGTAAAACACACTGTCCTAGCTTGGGTTCCTTAAAAGCAGACCCTGAGATAAAGACTCTCACACAGATGATTTAAGCCAAGAAAGTGTACAATATTAAATAAAGTTCCAGGGAGGGTCACTTTGGCTTAGTCCCACAAGGTGATCCTGGAGACCCTGGTCAGAGCACACAGTAACTGGAGTATTTCACTCCAACATCTGTTGGTCCTTGGTGATGGCTAGAGATGGGACCAGGGGAGACATTTCAGGCAGTTCCAGCTATCCTGGGCTTTAGCAACCTGCCGGCAGCCCTCTGACAGAGAGAGGTCGGTGCTGCTGCTGCGAGTGAAAGCACCCTGCAGAAAAATGCTAAAGGGATTTGAGGGCCCCTGGTGGGGAGCACCGCATCCTTTGCTATATGTGTTGTAGCAGAACAGACTTTATTTACTGTGTAACGTCAGTGGTGGATGTTTGCAACATGTATTAATAACCAGACAGTACAGATGGAACATCTCTGAACAAGTAGTTGGATAATATTACAACAGCTAAGAGGGTCATATCAAGGCTGGCCAGCTAAACAGTTTGCATGTAGCCTTCATTTGTACAGAATCTGTGTGTATATAAGCTAATATATGTCAACACATCCTTGGCACTCAGATACGCTTACGGATTATGCCTCTGACACTTCTGTTTTTAATGGAGTAGTTATTTTCTATTATTACTAGGGATCTTTTTATACTTCAGAAAACTTGTTTATAAGCATACCAAAAATTAGCTGAGGAAAGAAGAGTAAACAGAGCTATGGTTTAAAATTTGCCAAACATAATATGTATCATTTTGATAGCAAACTGCTCCAAATAGACGTGTGTACGTTTGTACACAAAGTAAATCATTGAGGTGTCTCCACAAATATTGAAATAATATTGTTTGCTGATTAATGATTGATATTAGCAATATGTAATTCATAGAAAGGTGTCAGAATTACCACTGAAGAAAATGAGACACTGAGAAGGTAACTTTTAGAACCTACTGGATTGCAAGTTATTGCTAGAACCCAAACCAGGAACCTGGCCTTAGAACTTCCAGGTTATTGTTCTAACTTCTAACAACTAATTATCTTAATAACAAGATTTTCATGTCTGAGATTTTAAGTAATACGTGCACACAGTTTTTAAAAAAGCCAGCAATGTAAAGCATAGACAATGGAAATTTGAAAGCCTCCCTTTCACTTTAACCCCCAGTTCCTTTGTTCTACCACTTCGAGATACCCACTGCCGACAGGTTCTTGTATTTCCTGCCAGAGAGAGTCCATGTATAAATGAGCAGACATGTGTGTAGAAACATTTATTGTTTAAAAACAGGTATATAACATGTTTTACAAGCTGGTCTTTGATTTTGATTGTTGGTTGGTTTTTTGCTTTATGTATTACTTGGGAGATTGGACTAGACCCGTTCATACATATCTAGCTCATGCTGTATACTTTCTTGATATTTTCCATCGTGTGATATATTATGCTTTTCTAAAACAGTACAGTATTGAAGGGCGTTTGCATTGCTTTCAGTCTGTTGTTATTATAAACAATACTGAAATTAATATCTTTGGACTCCTTGACCACATATGCAAAACTTCAAGAAATAGAATTGCCAAATCAAAAGATATTTGCATTTTAAATTTGTATACATAGTGCCCAGATTTCTTCCAAAGAGACTTTTTAACCAACTTATTCAATGTATCAGAGCTTCCTTCCCCTCATCCTTCTATCTTTGTCAGTCTGATAGGTGAAACCTTGTATTCCATCGTAGTTTACACTTTCATTAAAAATTTTCTAGGCATCTTTTCATATGTTAAAAGCCTCTTTTTCCTGTGAACTTTCTATTTATGTCTTTTGCCCTTTTGTCTATTGGTTGATTGGTTCTCTTACTGATTTTTAAGAGTTCTTTATATTAAGGAGCTTAACCCTTTGTATGTCACGTATTGCAAATATTCCTACTAGTCAGTCATTTTTTAAAAAATAAATGTATTTATTTATTTTTGGCTGCATTGGGTCTTCGTTGCTGAGCACAGCCTTTCTCTAGTTGCAGCGAGCGGGGGCTACTCTTCATTGCAGTGTGCAGGCTTCTCATTGTGGTGGCTTCTCTTGTTGCAGAGCATGGGCTCTAGGTGCACGGGCTTCAGTAGTTGTGGCATGTGGGCTCAGTAGCCATGGCTCACAGGCTCTAGAGTGCAGGCTCAGTAGTTGTGGTGCACGGGCTTAGTTGCTCCGTGGCCTGTCGGATCTTCCCGGACCAGGGCTCGAACCCATGTCCCCTGCACTGGCAGGTGGATTCTTAACCACTGCACCACCAGGGAAGTCCCGTCAGTCATTTTTATTTCTACTGTGTTTATGCCATTTTTCCCCCATGTGAAAAAAATTTATTTTAATGTGGTCAGATTTAGAGGGGTTTGCAGGCATAAAATTATATCATATGCAAATAATTATAAATTCACCTCCTCTTTTCCAATTTTTATACCTGCTATTTCTTTATCTTATCTAATCGTACTGACTGGTACTGCCAGAACAATATTAAATAATAACAGTGATAGTGCACATCCTTTTCTCACTTTGAACTTGAACAGGATTCGGTTAAAACATATGTAATTGCCCTTTCTGTAGAAGAAATAAAAGTCAAATATCGGTAATTTCATATTGTTCAATTTAATGGTGTTTCTCCGTAAAGCATGGCAGCTTTTGAAAACACACACATACAAGATGTTAAAGAAGAATTCATCTCTTTTCATTTTATTTATTCATTCAACAAAGATTTATTGAACACCTACAGTGTGTCAGGTACTAAGTTGTGGTTTGTGGAGCTTATATTCTAGTGGACAGAGAGAGACAATAAGTAAATCTATAAGTGTTAGGTGGTAGCAAGTGCAGTGAAGAAAAATAAAATAGGGATAAGGGGACATAGAGTAATCAGGGAGAAAGAGGGGTGCTATTTTTAGATATGGTGATCAGGATAGAACCTCTGCTAAAGTGATCTTTGACTTGAATGAAATGAGGGAATGAGCTGTGCAGATATCCAAGGGAAGAGCATCCTATACGAAGAAAACACTGTACAAAAATGAGAGGCATGTTCATCTGAAATAGATGCTGTATTTTATTGAATTCCTTTGTTGTGTCTCTGTGTATTTCTGCTTTATTTTTGTTTTGTTTTGTTTTTTGGGGGTTTGTTTTGTTTTGTTTTGTTTTTGGCTGCACCTCGTGGCTTGGCTTGCGGGATCTTAGTTCCCTGACCAAGGGACCAAGGATCGAACCCATGTCCCCTGCAGTGGAAGCTCGGAGTCCTAACCACTGGACTGCCAGGGAATTCCCTCTGTATTTCTACTTTGATCAATGAATATGATTATATTACAAAATTCTAGTATTGAATCATCCTCACTTCTTTGGTATGACCCTCACATGCTTATGGTTTGTTCTTTGTCAGGTGTTAGGCTGCCTTCATAAAAATTTTGTATGCTTTCCTTTTCTGTATGTACTCTCAAACTGTTTTGAATACCATTAAATCTACTTTGTAAAAATTTGATAGAATTTACCCATAAAACTGTCGAAGCCTGGTGCTTTTGTGGGGGGGAGGGTGAGTAGTAATTCCTTAATTTTTCTCTTTCTTTTCCATCCCCTTATGGTAAGTAGACTATCTGGATATTCTGACTCTTCTGAGTCTGCTTGGTAATTAATATCTTCTTGGAAAAAAATTCATCCAGATTTTCAGCCTTCTTTAACTAGAATTAATTGAAGCAGAAATTGGTTTTGTTCATTGGTTTCTGTTACCTGATGACATTTTCCTGCATTGTAGGTGGCTTAGTGATATCTACAATTGAATAATATGCTAGTTTAATAGTAGCTCTGCAAAATGGGTAGAACAGGTATTGTCATATCCTTACCTTACATGTGAGGAGACTGAAACTTAGAGACTTGCAATTCACAGTGATTGCAATTAGAATTAGACTTCATTTCTCTTGATCCCTAATTTAATGAGCTTTTCAGAGGACTGTGATCTCTCTTAATATACACCTTTCTACTGCTGCATTTTGCTCCCATCTCTTTCCTTCCACTCAGTTTTGTCACCTTACATTTACTGCATACTAAGTTCATGGCACTGTCTGTGGCATGTGATTTGTTAGCCAGAATTGCAGTGCAGTTTCTCCTGTGTTCACCTGCTACAGTATACTGTTTACTGCCAAGTGGCAGTGTTTGAAGGGAAGCTAATATTCAAAAGGATCTTTTCATAAAGGTCACTGTAATCGAGAATGTGTGTCTGGTTGTTTTTCTTCCCTGCAGTTGACTTGTGTCAGTGATGAAATGAAGATTTACTGTATATTGCTTTATCACAGGAAAGCACAACTAGGTATTACACAAATCTGCCTGCTTGCACATGACACTCACCTTTATTCTCCAGTGATGAGAACAAAGAGTCTTTTAACACTTTACCTTTATTGTTGAGTATTTAAGTTTCATTCCTGGCACTCACAATGTAACAACCATGAAAGTTTTAAAACACAGCAGGATCACAGAGGACTCTTGTTTAGCTATACATGGGAAGATTCAATTACAGTTTCTTGTCAAAAGATGTTGCTGGAGGGAGGGGAAAGGAGCCGGCTGGGGAGTGGGCAGGGTAAAGATCCAGAATGCTATTAGCTTACACATCAACAGGGATAGTTGTGTGTGGGAACCTGAACCCTGGCCAGTAGCCAGACAGCCTGACAGTTCTGTCAGCCATGGTCACTTTCCTTGCCAGATAAGCTGCCATTATTGCTGGTTCAGTCAATTTAATTTTCAGTGTGCATGTCTTGTCTGATACGGGATACGTGGATATGTGTGTATATGCATTAAAATATCATTCCCATCTATAAAGGATACGTTTAAGTCATGTTGAGTTGCTAGGCAATATTTAAAGAGATCACTCTTTGAGTGAGTAAAGATTTATATATTATTTGTGCCAGGAAGAGACATAAACCCACAGAGAAAAATAGTACTTTTTTTTGTGAGTTATGGTTACATGACTGATATCACTGACCACCGTATTCCTATGTAAGGGCCAGTGTTTCTCAAAGTGATTTTGTGGACTGTTTGTGTCAGAGTTGAGGGTAAGAGTGGGAAAGTTAAAAATTCAGATTTCTAGACTTCACCCCAGGCTCATTTAGACTGAGAGATTGGGGCTGGGAATCTGCATCTTAAGAAGTTCTCCAGGTGATTATTTTGCACACTAAAGTCTGGTAATAATAAAAAAAAGTAATTATTTAAAATAAAGTACAAGTGATTAGCCCTTCTGAAAATTCAAATATATGGAATAGATTATTTTGATTATAGAGATTCATACTGAAGATAGTTCATTTACATAGAAGAGTATTTCCCCCAGGGTTTTTAAAAAAACAGCAAGCTGCTATGCTGTATTTAAGATGCAAATTATTTTATCAAATATATGCCACATATAACTTTTGAAAATATGAAGTGAGGAACACCTGATAGCCAAAAGCAAGGTATATGGTAATAATGACACTTTTATATGGTAATGTAAAAACTTTATATATTATTCATTTAATCCTCACAACAGTCCTATGAGGAAAGTGGTATTATTGCTCCAATTTTACGTATGAGGAAATTGAGGCTTATAACTTGACCAAAGCCATACAGATAGCAAGAGGCAGACTTGGGACTTGAACACAGGTGGTCTGGCTTCAAAGTCAAGCTTCTGCTTTTGACTACTACAGTGTACTGCTTCTCATCACAATGCAACTGATAACAGTTATTGGGAAAGTTGAATAATAGTGAAGCCGAAAAGACTATTGTGTGGCATAGTGGAAGAATGCTAGACTAAGAATCGGAAGTCCTGGGGTTTAATTCCTGCTCTGAGACTCACTTACCTTCACTGAGACTATTTCGCCATCTATGAAGTAAGAGAGTAGAGTTACGCTAATGCCCAGCTTTCATATGTGTTTTTGAGTAGAAGTTGTGGCACACCGTTATATGTTTCATAAATGTGAGCTTACAGAGGGCATTTTGATGTTACCTGGGCTGCCTCAGGCCTGTGTGCTCTTCAAAGATCTAATCATTCTAACTTGTTTACCCACTTACTGATAAAGTAGCTAATGGTGATTTTAGAGGGTTCCTTTTGTTTTTCCCTCTTTTTCTTTTTTTTCCCCCCAGTTTCCACAGGTTTCATGTATGTCCCTTTCTCCACCCTCACCCAGTCTTTGAAGTCTCACACAAGCATAATGAGTTAGTATGTCCTACTTAATGAATCTGAGATGTTTTTTAGCTATTTTTAGCTATTTTCCAAAATATTATGTGTTCACTTCCTGAAGAAGATAGAACATTCTTTATCTAGAAATATCTTGTTGCCTCTCATCTTCTTATGCATCCCTAATATTTTTTATGTATAACTGAATCACTTTGCTGTACGCCTGAAACTAACACAACATTGTTAATCAACTATGCTCCAATATAAAATAAAAATTAAAAATAAGTAAATAAATAAACAAATAAAAATTATCTTTGATTAGCTCTTCACCAGAAAGAAGGGACCATTTCAAGTGGAATCTTTTGGTCAAGCCTTTATTTAATCTTAATAATTCTGCAATTGTGACGACTGGGTCAGAGTTCATCTGGGCCGTATTCATTCTAACAGGGTTAACAAGTGTGTCAGATTGTCAAGTCATGGCTATAATTGACTTTGGCTTTGAGGTTTTCCTTCATAATAAACAATGGGCTCTGAGCCAAAAAAGCTTGTGGTTGATAGTCACATACTGATGATTAAGTAAGTATTACAAGTGATTTCCCCTCGTACTCATTCTGTTACCCTGGAGCTCACTTTATGCTTTTTGAATGAATCATATCAGGAGAATATCCATAACTAAAAAGAATTTGACCTGTGGACTTCCCATTGCAGCCAAAGACATTTTGAGACTTCTCTCTGGCCTGAGCATTCAAGGAGTGTAGAAAGCCTAGGTTAGAGCTTAGTCAGAAGAGAAAGGACAGCCTTTGAATCTTTGAAAGGACACTTTGAATCTCTTACACAAACATTGTATCCAAAAAATGCTGTTCGAAAAGATTACAGAGGGAATTTTTATTCATTACTGACTGTTCTATGCAAAATTCCTCTGGATGGAAACGTTGAAGGTGGGACTCCGTTTCTGTTGGGCTTCTGTCACTTTTCTGTAACACACAGTTGCTGGAAAAGACTCCCTTTGTACAAATAACTTTGAGAATTCAGTTTAAAAAATGTTCCAAGGGGGAAATTAATCAGCACAAAGTATCAGCTATTCAGAATGTATAGATTTGAGAAAGACATTTGCTTAAGCTTTTATATGTACTTCATGAAATATTAACTATTAGCAAATGCAGAGTTTACTGAAGCTAAAACAAAAAACCCATCAGCCCTCCTCTGATTAGTTTATTTAATGGTTAGCAGTAAATAACTATGTTGCTATCTAATCTGCTCTCCTTTTCTTGGTAACTCTAGTAAACAAGATGACATATATAGTCAAGTGAAAAATGTTTACTATTTGCCAAGTGAGTTAATCAAACTGGAAAATACAAGTTTCACATCAGCCTTCTGTAAGTTTAAGTTTTCAGTTAACACTTAGAAAAATGGGTAAATGTAGACAGTAAATCAATGAAATAAATAGTCTGGATAAAGCTGATTTCAATAAGGTGGATACTTTAATGGTTCTCAGCGAGGCTTACCTTATCCCCATTAACCTGTTGAGCACACACAGTGCTTTGGCTTAATGGAATGTTCCCCTTACCTTCTTTTTCTTCAGGTCAGTCCCTTTGTAGGCTTTCGTTTTGGGCAACTGAAGTAAGTCTGCCATGAGGTTGTACATTTGAGTTGACAACTTCCTATCTCTTGAGAAAGGAGGTAATAGAATTACGCAGGAACTGCTTAAATAGGAGGAGACAGGGAATGGCTGGTAATGGAAATGCTTTCTTGAAGCAGTAGAATATATTTTTTGCACATTATTTATTTAGATGTGTATTTCTTGAGTTACTGCCATGTCTTCAGTGCCCATTTGGTTTGGTTTGTTCTACTTTTCCTCATGGAAGCACCCAAAAGAGTCTATGTTAAGATCAGTGTATAAATTCCATTTCTTCAAGCAGCCCAGAAAGGAATACATTTTATGTCGCCAGTGACAAGGTTAGAAGGGGCTTAGAGGGTTTTGTTGTTTATTTGTTGGTTTTCTATTGGTTTTAAAAGTAGGAATTTCTGGACCAGCTTTTAAGTGCTCTCAAAACATTTTATCTTTTTGTATGTGTCATTTTGCTCTTGCTTGACATTGTTGATTTATTTTTATAGTAGTTTTCTATGTCAAGGGCAAATTAGGCCATCCCCAGGAAGAAATCTCCTGGTTCTGTTCCTAACTCTGCTGGAAGTTGCCTAATCATCTCTGTTCTTCATTGTCTTGAAAAGTGGTGACTAAAGAAGTCTGTTTTAAATGCCCTAAATAATCCTGAACTGATTTTATTTTTTATTTTTTTGGTCTTCCTCATATATGGATTTCCAAAAAATCTCAAAAGAAAAACTGCTGGAAATAAATTTAAAGATAAAAATTGCTGACAAGAAAGAATAGCTACAAATTTTAAAGCTGTAATTCTCTCACTTTGCTTCTATAAAACACTGGCATTCCCTAGACTAGACAGAGATATTCATTGTGCTAAAGTCAGATAATACTTTTTTGAAGAACCTGGTCTTTATTCAGCAGACAACATACAGCTGTTATGGAAGGTGCTGAACTATGCTGTAAGAATGTTGGTTTTGGGGGCAGGATGGATTGGAATGAGGGAAACTTCCTTCCGTGGGCCACGTCTCCCTTCACCTCCCCATGCCATACTCCTGAGAATGAAAGACTGCTCCTTAAAGGGTGGCCCTGTGAGACTGAAACCTCAGGCTTCATTCCGTCACCAGGCCTTTAGTAGCATCATACAGGGCCAGCTTCTCTAGATGTGAAAAATATTTTCCTGCAGTTGGAGGAAGCTCATCATGTGTAAAAGTTTATGTTAAGAAGACAGATTCTTACTCCACAGTCTGGTCTCAGCGCCCTGCTTTCAGAGCCTTTCTTTTCCAAGCAAGGGGAGGGATGGAACTGCCAGCAGACGCTACTCACAGTGTGCTCCACCAGCCAGTGCTGACAAGATAAGCTTAGAAAATTTTATAGCAATTTGATATATTTATCGAATCTAATAAAAATTTTGGATCTGTATTTTGTAGTCTTTTAATTTTTCTAGAAATATTTATCTGCAAGTGGTGGGAAATTAGAAAACAAAGTCTGGCCTTGCACCACAGATGGTTTGAGAAGCAGTGCTTTAGGCATGGCCCCAAGTTGGAGGCTAAGGCCCTTTCCAAGGTGCCCCCTTTTTTGTCCCAGGAAGGGGGTTCATTCTTCCTTATTCCCAAGTTCAGGAGCCTACTGTTGTCTTTTTAATTTTGGTAAAATACACATAACATAAAATTTACCATCTTAACCATTATTAAGTGTACATTTCGGTGGTGTTAAATACATTCACGTTGTTGTGCAATCTCCAGAACTCTTTTCATCTTGCAAAACTGAAATTCTGTACCCACTAAATAACCACTCTTCACTTTAATCTGTTGATTTCGTCTTTTGATGTACAGTTTTTAATTTTGATGCAGTCCAGTTTACCTATTTTTGTTGTTGCCTGTGCTTTTGGTGTCATGTCAAAAAAATCATAGCCAAATCCAGTGTCATAAAACTTTCCTCTATGTTTTCTTCCGAGAGTTTTATAGTTTTTTCTCTTAGGTTTGGGTCTTCGATCCATGCTGATTTAATTTTTGTATATAGTGTAAGGTAAGGGTCCAGTTTCATCTCATATGGATATACAATTTCCCCAACATTATTTGTTGAAAGGAGCCTAGTTCTTACACTCAGTTATTATCTACCTGGGCAGCGAAATGAAAGGAAAAGTGGTATGCAAGCATTGCTGGGAAAATTTGGACACTGATTTATGCCTTGATTTTGGCAGTTTGGGGAAGGGGAGCATGGCTGTTGAATGCTAAGTGGAACATGAAAGCTAAGTGTCATGATTTGATGTTGTGTATACATAATATGGCTATTTTGCTGACAACATTGTTATTAGTTCAAAAGTGGAATTTAAAATAAATTCATGTAGTTTCACAAAGGAGACCATTCAACCTTCCAAACAAGTTGCTATCCCTTAAGTTAAAATACCTGGAGAGGAAAAGAAAACTGTCGTGGTCTGGTAATTGAAAGTGACAGTCGAAGTGACCCTGGTATGAACATTTTCTCAGTGAATTTTGCTGAGTTCGGTGCTCAGGGCGAGGGAGGTTACCTCCTTTGAAAACCTAATCTCTTTCTTTTCCTTTTGCCTTGGCTTCTAGGAAATTTAGTGCTAAGTTTTATGCTCAGTTACATACCTTTTTGTTCTTTTGTTCTTGACCTTTGACTCATTTTTTTGTTTTGACTTTCTTTATAAGTTAGTTACAATGAAGTACAAAATGCACTCATTTCAAGTCTTGACAAATGTATACACCTGTGTAATCACCACTTCAATCAAGATTATAGAATGTCTCCGTTCCCCCAAAATGTTCTCCCATGCTTCTTTGCCGTCATTACTCCCTTTCTGTCCCTTGTTAAATAGTTCCATTGATTCTGTGCCCTTCAATGTTAGCCACCAACCTACTAAAAATACTTCTGGAAGTAGGTGGATTATTTTAAAAAGTGACTACATAAATGAAATAGCCTTTTCAAGCTCTAGGTTTTCTTCCCGTGACCTGTCATTCAGTTTCCTTTTTTATATCCAAAAAAAGCAGCACTGCAACTTCTTAAGTACTTAAGTCTCATTGCAGCTAACATTGATGAGCTATGAAACATTGCCAGGTATCTTTAGAAGATCATGTTATTTTTATTCCCTTAGAAATTAAGTAGCTAATTCTAAGGACTGTTTTTTTTAAACTTCCAACACATTTTATTACAAAATAGGTAGAAGAACATTATCTCAGAATAAAGGACAGTCATTTAACTTAAACACATTTTAACTCACGGTAAAATTCACAGTATTGCCTTTGGGGTTTTTGTTTTTGCAATTTTTGGAATGTATGGTTACAAACATCCTTATTACACACAGCACCGTGGATGATGCTGAACGGAAGAAACCAGGCACAGAATAGTGAACACTCTAGGCATCATACAGAGACAGGACAAACACAGGTGGGGCTGATCTATGTGGCCAGAAGTCAGGATATGGTTACGCTGGGTCTGGGGTTAGTTACTGGAAGGGAGTATGAGGGGCTTCGGAGGTGCTCTTCATACTCTGTTTCTTCATCTGGGTGTTGGTTTCATGACATGTCCAGTTTGTGAAGATCCAGAAAACAGTACATTTATGACCTATGCACTTTTCTATTTGTATTATACTTGAATTAATGTTAAAACACACACTTCATCATTGTCTACCCTGGGGCTTTAGTCCTTTGGGACCCACTAATCAGGTTCAACCTCCACATTTGGTAGAGGAGGAAACTAAACCCCTGAGAGGGGAAACACCTGTTCTAGGTGACAGAGCAAGTCAGTGGCCAAACTGGGAATGAATCCCCCACCTGAGGCTTAGCTCAAGGACTACTTACAGCTTCAGGCTTCCAAAGGATTTTTTAAACCAGACAAATTTGTTCCTGTACAGGTTTGTCTATACCCAAGGGCTCGACATCTTTGCCAGAAGACGAAACATGTCATGAGCACCAGTTGCCTTGTTGTAGCATCTTAGAAAGCCAGTGGCCTGCTTTCTAGTAATTCAGCAACTCATGACCTATGAAAATCTGCAGCTGGTTTTGGAAATGTTAGGGCTATGACTTGTTTATAGATGTCATAACAGTGTCTTGAAGTGACAACAAGAAATATAACCAACTGGATTGTGTATGGGGACAGCTTGGGCTCTCTAGGCAGGTAACTGGAGAGACAGGAATTGTGACTGACTTATGCATGAGGAATTCTAGTACATGCTTGCATCAGAACAACATCAGCGTGGAATGTGGATGGTTTATACTTCTTCCCCAGGATAATAAAGGAAGAGCAAGAAGTAATGTAAGGGTTTTTTTATTTTCCTTCCAGTTTTATTGAGATATAATTGACATACAGCACTGTATAAGTTTAAGGTGTACAGCATAATTATTTGACTTACATGGATCATGAAATGATGACCACAATAAGTTTAATTAATGAACATCCATCATCTCATACAGACACAAAATTAAACAAAGTTTTTTCCCTTGTGATGAAAACACTTAGGATTTACTCTTAACAACTTTCATATATAGCATAAAGCAGGGTTAATTATATTTATCATGTCGTACATTACCTCCCTAGTACTTATTTGTCTCCTAACTGGTAGTTGTTACCTTTTGACTGCCTTCCTCCAATTCCCCCTCCCTCAATCCCCGCCACTGATAACCACAAATCTGATCTCTTTTTCTATGAAATTGTTTGTTTGTTTGTTTTGAAATACAGTTGACCTAAAACACTATGTTCCTGGTACGCAACATAGAGATTTGATATTTCTATACATTTCACAGTGAGCATCATGATAAGTCTAGTTACTATCTATCATCATACAAAGATATTACGTAATTATCAACCCTATTCCCCACTCCATACATTTCACACCAGTGTCTCATTTATTTTATAACTGTAAGTTTGTACCTCTTTATCTCCCTCACCTATTTCTCTCCTCCCTATACCTCCCCTCCGGCAACCACCTGTTTAGTAATACAAGGTTTTAACCCTGTTTCACTTGCCAAATAAAAGGAATTATTGACATTATTTTTACCATTCTGCAATTACCTTACTATTATGAATTGAACTCTAAATGATGATAAGCTAAAGTATTTCATCTTCAGATATCATGCTTTAATGTTTCCTCATAATGCAGTAGAGCTGCTTTTAAAAGGAAATCAGCAGTAGCATGACTGAAAGGGGCATAAATTATGACCATTTGATATTTTCTTGCAATTATTTTCTGTGTGAACGATGTAAAAAGGAGTGTCACTGAACCAGGTATGTTTACAAAACACAGCAGGTCCTAATGCAAAGATTGCTTGATGTACCGTGTGCCAGTATTACAGCAGTGATACGCAGTGTTATGTCCTAAAATGCTTGTCATTTCCGTGCACTGATCTGGGTGTTTGGTGGAAGGAATGTTCATTTGTTTTGTTTTTTATTTTTGCTGCCAGGCTCAAATTACTATATATGTTATCTATTATTTTAAACTCATTAAATAAGAAAACTATTGACTCAGATTCTCCTGTTTGTGTGCACCATAATCACGTGTACTTGGACTGCTGTACTTAAGTCTAGGAACAGCCCAGGGAGTTATAAATAAAGACTGTGTAGATTCTTGCTTGGTGACTATAGTTTGGCTCCCCCGAGCAGTACTGGTTAAACTGAGGGTGGTTAATGGATGTATGAGTTTCCACTGACTTTGATAACATTTTCATTTTATTGAAGGAAAGGACAACATACATAGTCTGCCACAGAAGGAAGAACCTTTAAAAGAATCTGAACATAATTAAATTTCCATTATCCTTTTCTTTGCCAGAAGTTTAATGCTTATCTACTAATTGAGATATAATTGATTCCCCAAATGTGCTTCCACTTGTTGAAAGTAGCAAAGTCTAATGCACACTTGCTGAGTAAATTTTTCCTCTCCTCTTTAACTTTCTTTTAGGACTCAGCCCAAAACCATGTTTGCCCAAGTTGAATCTGATGATGAGGAAGCAAAGAATGAGCCGGAATGGAAAAAACGTAAAATTTGAGGAATCTCATGTGAGAGCTGTTTGCATGAGGGGGAGGGATATTGAACAGGTTTGGGTTTTTTTTTTTTTAATGAAATAAAAAGACATTTTTATGATCAGGTTTTTGTCCTTTGTATTATTGAACCATTCAAAAGATTGGTAGCTACTCTTCAGTAAAATTGTGCTTACATTTTCTTACCTACAACTATTAAACCGTATTATAAGTAAATAAGAAACCGATTCTTAGCTTATTACCAAGTACTTTAGGTATTTGGAAACTTTATTCAACAGTGATTGGTCTTGTACAGATTGTTATAACCTTGGGGGAGGGGAAGGTACATTGAGATGTACGTCTGTCTTGAGCAATTCTAGGAGCACAATATGGAAATGGACATCAAAACGTTTAATATCTCTGTATAATTTCACACCAGTTGTTTACATGACTAAATAATTAGGCTGAGTTCAAACTAAAAGTATTGCCATACTAGGAAAGAATGTGTATCTGATTATCTTTCAACATCAGAAAGCAGTGATTAGGACTTAGGAAGCAGGCTTTGAAGTCAGACCGATGTGGGTTCAAATCCAGGCTCTGCTCTTTACTGTGTGGGTCACCTTGGGAGAGTTATTAAGCGTCTCTCTTCTAGACTCAGGTGATAATAGTGTAACCTTGATAGGTTTGTCAAAAGGATAAGACATCCTTGTAAAGCGTTTAGTATAGCACCTGACACGCAGTAAATATACACTAAATATTTGCTCTTTTAAAATAGAGCTAATGATATTGACTTTGCCTGATTTTTATCAGTATTAATTTTTAAAAGTATAGAAATGCTTTGTAAATGTAAAAGCTGTATAAGTAGAAGACATTAAAAATCATTCTGAATGGTCTTTGTGCTTTTGACTAGAAAACTAAAACAAAAGTCGGCAGTTTGTCCAAAGTAATAATGAGTCAATAGAATAAAATCCTATTTCATTCTCAAGCATGAAAAGGGCCACTTGTGTTGTGAGTAACAGTAAGAAAATCATCTTCGTGCTAAATTTGCCTTTTTCTCCCCTGACTTCACATCGACCTGGGGTAGTTTTTGCGTGTCAAATCATCTCCGCTAGACAGCTCAGGTTTTTTAATACTCTTGCCTTCTGCCCTCCTGCTCTCATCTGTCCCAGTGAATTAAATAGGTATGAAAGTGAATGATGGCCCAAAATGTGTATCAGAAAGCTCCTGGTTCTACAAGCCTCACATACTACACTCCCTGACACCCTTCCCCCGAAATCTTTTTTAACAACCCCTTGAACTCACACAGATTTTTTTGCGTCTACAGTTCTGAGGTGGCAGTGGGCATTCTTCATAGATAAATCCAAGAAATCCTAAATTCTTGTAAGCTATTTTCTGTCCTTTTCTTCTCCCATCCCCATCTTCATCCCATTCCCCTTCCCTTGTCACCTAGCTTAATAGGTAAGAAGAGGAAGAACTAACGTTTGCTGAGTGCCTACTATCTGATGACTACTCTTTTAAGCTCTTTACCTGCATTAGCTCATTTAATCCTCACAAAAAAACTCATGAATAGGTAAAATTGCTAAACCCACTTTATAGACGAGACAGAAGAAGTCCAGGATATCAAATAATCTGTCCGAGATTACATTTATGGAATACAGTATGAAGATACCCAAGACCCCTAGACATCAGTAGTTAAAAAGGTACTGCCCCAAATTTCCTATTCTTGTTGAAATACACTTCATCCAAAATCAATTACAGACTAATATTTTGTTCCAGCTGCTCAGGATTTGTAAATTGATTGCTTCTTGGATAAAATTAAAGCATTTCATGTTTTTTCCCGTCTTAACATAAACATTGCACCATATGGAAGTATTCGTCGTGCACAGCCCAGAGTTGCAGTGGAGGGCTGGAGGGAGGAACAAAAACTTGATCAGAGTGGTCTTGGCAGAGTCTGCTATGAGGTAAGGGAAGGGAAAGGCACATTTAGCACGAAGATGGTTTTTCTCATTGTTACCCACAGCACAAGTGGCCCTTTTCATGCTTGAGATTATCTATCTCACTCGGGAGAGTTTTGTAAAAAAAATGATTTTTTTCCACACGAGATTATCAAAATATACATAAGAATTTCCAGTCTCGATTTTGGTGACCAAGGACCTGAGAGCTGGGACTGGACAAAGAGTGGGTGCTCATTTCATCTGTTGTTTCAGTGCCAGGATGTTGACCCCCCACCCCCCACCCAGGCCTCAATTCTCTGACCCCATATAACCTTGTATTCCTGGTCCCGGTCAACTCCATTTCTGTTTGCTCGAATAAGGAACTCGAAGGTCATAATAATGACCCCTCCCTCACCCCCACTCCCACCTCATTTAATCACTTGCCAGTTTCTATCCGTGCTGTCTTCTGAATCTCTGGTATTTGACCTCCATGTCTTTCCCTACTGCCCCGACTAGAACTGAGACCCCCTTTTATCCCTCACCAGGACCTCAGGAGCCTCACTTCCAACTCATCTCTCTGTTTTGCATTTGGTCCTCATCTAATCCATCTATTTTTTTTTTTTAACTCTGCCCATCAGAATTAGCTTTCTAAAACCAAACGCCCTCGTTTCGTTCCTCTGCTTAGAGCCTTCCAGAGGCTCCATGTTCTATCTCTAACCCATTTGTGCGGCCCTGAGGGCATCGACATCCAGGATTCGGACATCCAGGATTTGGACATTCAGGATTCGGCCTCTCGTGGTCTTTCTTCCTTTAACTCCGGCTGATCATACACATGCTTCTGAGATCCACCGGCACTGACCCCGGAGGTACCATGCTCTTTGGCACCTGAATGCCTTTGCACATGTCCCTTTGTTGTCTGCCTGTTTGTTTTTGAACATGGGAACCACTTCACCTTCTCTGACCAGTCTTCCATTACCTATCCAGGCCTACAATTATTTGCTCCCTCCTCTGCCCCCATAGTTGCTTATGTATCTCTCCACTACAGCCTTCTTTTATGTTGCATCGTAAATGTGTACGTGTGTGTGGCTCGTGGGCCTGAGTGTGTCTGTTTCCCCCACTGGGAAGTAGATTGTAAGAACTAAAATACATTGGGTTCTGTGAATATTTAATGAGTTTGTTTCGAAAAATGAGAGGAGCCATATTTTATTCACATTGGTATTTCTTGATCCTAGCCCTGTGAAAGGGCTTAAAAAGGTGCTCATTAAATATTTAGCAGAGGGAAAGGAGAGAAAAGGATGGGGAGAGAATGAGGTGTGAGAAGTGCTTCTGCCTTGCAGATGGGAAGGAGTAATTTTTTTTTTAACATCTTTATTGGAGTATAATTGCTTTACAGTATTGTGTTAGTTTCTGCTGTATAACAAAGTGAATCAGCTATACATATACATATATCCCCATATCTCTTCTCTCTTGAGTCTCTCTCCCTTGCACCCTCCCTACCCCACCCCTCTAGGTGGTCACAAAGCACTGAGCTGATCTCCCTGTGCTATGCGGCTACTTCCCACTAGCTATCTATTTCACATTTGGTAGTATATATAATTCCATGCCACTCTCTCACTTTGTCCCAGCTTCCCCCTCCTCCCCGTGTCCTCAAGTTCATTCTCTACATCTGTGTCTTTATTCCTGTCCTGCCCCTAGGTTCTTCAGAACCTTTTTTTTATAGATTCCATATATATGTGTTAGCATACGGTTCTTGTTTTTCTCTTTCTGACTCACTTCACTCTGTATGACAGACTCTAGGTCCATCCACCTCACTACAATAACTCAATTTCGTTTCTTTCTATGGCTGAGTAATATTCCATTGTATACATGCACCACATCTTCTTTATCCATTCATCTGTCGATGGACACTTAGGTTGTTTCCATCTCAGGGCTGTTGTAAATAGTGCAGCAATGAACATTGTGGTCCATGACTCTTTTTGAATTATGGTTTTCTCAGGGTATATGCTCAGTAGTGGGATAGCTGGGTCGTATAGTAGTTCTATTTTTAGTTTTTTAAGGAACCTCCATATTGTTCTCCATATTAATACCTAAGCTTGGTCCATATCCCAGCTGGCTGCTTTACCTTTCTGTGTTGGGATTTACACAGGTAACTGCGTTGTACACAGGTAACTGAGTTGTTCACAGGTAACTGTTGTTGGCTCGAGGAAGAAGCAGGATTGTAAACAGCTGTCAGTGCTGTTACAGGGTTGGCCCAACAAGACATAAGCCACCATGATGCTTGTCCTGAGTCACCAAAGATCTGAGATACCATAGCATGGGGTTCTTAACCTGGGCAGGGTGTCAGCGAACCCCTTCAAAAAACATAGCATGTGTTGCCTTTGCTCATGTACATCTTTCTGTAGAAAGGATCTCTAGCATTAGTTAAGACTCTGGGATATTAGGTGTTGCTAGCAGCTCTTTCATCTCCCAAGAGGACTGTGTAGAATTGGGCCATTCTGACTTGAAAACCAGAACATAACTCTCATACACATTCACAAACATACAAAATACCAGACAAAACAAACTAAACTAAAAACTCTAACACATTGTTCTTAATCTTAGGCAGTTAATCTTATTGCTTTGTAGACCTTACCTTTATTCTTTGAAAGATTATCAGCCTTCTGTCCCACTAAGAACTGAAGAGTTCAGCTTCATGATGACATGAAGGCAGCATCCAAAGGTGAGCATTTCTTTATGTGATCTAAGAGCATATATTATGAGACTTGGGCCAATTTGGGAAAGATTTTAAGAATCAATATGACTATATCAGGCAACTGTGAGCCCTTCTGTGTTTGATAACCCAAGACTCGGATATGGTAGGAGGAAGGGAGGGCAACTGCTTAGATGTATAAATACAGCCTGGGTCAGAAGTCCTTTAGAGGTGATGTTTCATCCATTTATCAGCCTTCTTGTGTGGGAGGAGATCAGGAAATGGAGGGTTGTTAATAGACACTTTTGAAAAGTATCCATCTGGAATGGGGGATACCACAAGCCACCATGACCAGCGCTCTAATTTTTACTTGATACCCTCACCAAAGAATTGAGAGAAGACCAGGCCAGGAGCAAAGTGCCTAAAGATGAGATCGTGTGTGTGTGTGTGTGTGTGTGTGTGTGTGTGTGTGTGTGTGTGTGTGTGTGTGTGTGTGTGTATGTGTGTGTGTTTAGAGGTCTATAGGTAGAGAAGGGGCTTTGAGGACAAAGAGAAGTTTGCTATTCTAAGTAGTTTTCTGAATTATCAGAGAGTTTATATTAGGAGTCAAAATTGATTTGTAATGGTGATAAAAGATGGCCACAAGTTCTTTGACATTTCTCCCGTCAAGAAGATCCCCTCCCCTTAAATCTGAGCAGGCTGTGTGATGACATGGCCAATAGAACATGGCAGAATTGGTGCTGTTGCTAGCTACCAGGACCAGGCATTAAGAAACTTGCAGTTTCTACTTCTTTTCTCTTGGAGCACTTGTTCTTTTTTTTTTTTTTTTAATAAATTTATTTATTTATTTTTGGCTGTGTTGGGTCTTCGTTGCTGCACGCGGGCTTTCTCTAGCTGCGGTGAGCGGGGGCTACTCTTTGTTGCGGTGCACGGGCTTCTCGTTGCGGTGGCTTCTCATGTTTTGGAGCACGGGCTCTAGGCGCGCGGGCTTCAGTAGTTGTGGCACATGGGCCCAGTAGTTGTGGCTTGCGGGCTCTAGAGCGCAGGCTCAGTAGCTGTGGCACACGCGCTTAGTTGCTCCGCAGCATGTGGGTTCTTCCCGGGCCAGGGCTCGAACCTGTGTCCCTTGCATTGGCAGGCAGATTCTTAACCACTGCGCCACCAGGGAAGCCCTGGAGCACTTGTTCTTGAAAGCTGGCTGCTATGCTGTTAGGAAGCCCGAGTAGTCTCATGGAGAGGCCCATGTGGAGAACTGAGGCCCCTGGCCAAGAACCCCAACTGAGCTGCCAGCTGGCAGCCAGCACCAGCATGTTATTGCGCTATCTTAAAAAGCAGATCCTTCAGTCCCAGTTGAATCACATCTGCTATTGTTGCATGAAGCAGAGATAAACCAGCCTCTACTGAGCCTGGCCCAAAATGCAGATGGATGAGAAAAATGAATGATTATTATCATTTTAAGCAATAAGTTGTGGGTTGGTTTGCTTAGCAGAAATATATAACTGGAACAACATAAAAGAGAAAAATTCAACCATTCAAATACAAATATTTTGATGAATTACTTTCCAGTTTTTTTCTTTTATGTACAATTTTGAGACTTATTTTCTCTTTTTCTTAAAACATAAATTTAATAATATTTATTAAATAGGGTATATTTTTTACTTTTTATATAAACATGTAAATTTTCTACATTATTCCAAATCTCATGTATAATTTTAGAGGCTACTTAGTAGTCCATTATATATATGTATATATATATGTATATATCTGCTATACTTAATCATTCTCCTGTTATTGGAAATACAGGTCGTTTACAGATTTGCTATTATGAGCAGTGCTGCTTTGTCTTAAGATCTATGCCTAGAGTTTCTTTATGTACACAGGATTTTTTTTCTTAAAATTGGTTACCAAAATGGAATTATGGGGGTCAAAAGAATGACTCATTTTTGCTATGAGAATGACTCACTGTAATCTTGGTAGTTACCTTATCAGTGGATGCCCAGTTGGAGAGGCCAAAGATAATTCTCAGAAATATTCCTAGTTACTGGGTTGAATAGTGTCCCCCGCAAAATTCATGCACACCCAGAACCTCAGAATGTGGCCTTATTTGGAAATGGGGTCTTTGTAGATGCAATTAGTTAAAATTAAGATGAAGTCATAGTAGATTAGGGTGGGCCCTAAATCCAAAGGCTGGTGTCCTCATAAGAAGGTCATGGGAAGACGCAGAGAGACACACACACAGAGGAGAAAAGACCATGTGAAGATGGAGGCGGATATCGAAGTGATGTGGACAAGTCAAGGAACTCTGAGGCTCACTGGCAACCAAGAGGCTAAGAAGGGGCAAGGAAGGATCCTTCCCCAGAGCCTGCAGAGGGAGCATGGCCCAGCTGACACCTTGGCTTCAGACTTCTAGCCTCCAGAACTGTGAGAGACTAAATTTCTGTTGTTTTAAGAAACCCAGTTTGTGGTAATTCGCTAAGACAGCCATAGGAAATGAATGCACCTAGCAATTAGATGTGAGGTACACTTGGTTCCAGGTGGGCACTTTTCAAGTCTGCATTTCACAATTCATTAAGGGCCCAGGAAGAGAAAAAAGTTCACAAGTAGAATTTCAAGGTCTAACATCAAAGTTTAGAGTCCTGTTTTCCTCCCTCTCACCGTACCCCTAGCCCCTGCAAGGCCCCAACTGTCAGTATGGACTTGACTTATGATGGTGGTGGTTTTAAGCCACTAAGTTTGGGGGTAATTTGTTACACAGCAATAGACAACTAATACAATTTCTAATGCAGCTAATTCAGCTTACATTTTGAGTATCTAGGGTGGGTTCATTAAGAATTTGTCTTAGGGGCTTCCCTGGTGGCGCAGTGGTTGGGGGTCCGCCTGCCGATGCGGGGGCGCGTGCCCCCGTCCGGGAAGATCCCACATGCTGCGGAGCGGCTGGGCCCGTGAGCCATGGCCGCTGAGTCTGCGCGTCCGGAGCCTGTGCTCCGCAATGGGAGCGGCCACAAGAGTGAGAGGCCCACGTACCGCAAAAAAAAAAAAAAAAAAAAAAAAAGAATTTGTCTTAAAGCAGTGAGGTCTTGGCTCTTCTTGATGCAATGGGGGTGAGAGGACAGATTTTATTCTCTAGAATGGGAAGATTGTCAGGAACCACTTGGGACAAGCCCAGAGACTTTAGCTAAAGGGAATAATGATAATATTCTTTCGTTCAGTTCCCTTGAGTTAGTAGAGTGGCTGTTCCTTCCTCATTTTTGCCTCAGTCAACTTCGCTGGCAGGGTTTTCCTGAGCTGCTGTGGCTTCAGCACTTGGATCCTCGGGACAGACAGAGGCCCAGCATTGTAGCCTCCTAATCTACAGTACCCGTGAGTCTGTAAGCCTATGAGTAAGTCTGTCTCACAGCCTTTTTATTCTGAGACACCAACGGCTGAATAAGGGATGTTGGTTTTGCTGTTTACAAGTCACCTCGGAGCCTGGGTGGCTGACGACGAGACTCCCTGCTCAGATCTGCCCGACAGAGCTGATGTGACCAGATGCCTGGTGCCACTCCTCAGATCTCTGGCGGCCATGGCAGAAGGTAAACGTGTGATGGTAGAAAACTTACTCCATTAATCAAGGAGTCTTCATCAGTGGCTGGTATCATGGAAGTGACATGAAATATGAAGGCAGAAGTTTGGGGTTCATATTTCTCCTTTTCTATTTAGTAGTTTTGTGAGTTTAGGGAAATCATATAAACTGTGAGCCTCAGTTTCTTCACCAGTGTAATGGGGATGATGTTAATCCCCCAGCCTGTATCCAGAGGGGTGTTTTATGGTTCAAATGCAGGGAGCTGGGGGTGCTTTGCAAACCATAATATGCTAATATAGTTGTTGGCTCTTGTGTTTATTTATTAGTAGTATCTCACTGAGTGTACCTGAAGGGCATATCTTTAGAAAACAAGCCCAAATCCGTTATCAGCCCCATAATCAAGGAGAATGTCATTCTGCATGTTTGAGAGGTTGCCGTCTAATGTGGAAGTTACCCAAGATTTGGCTAAGGCTGTGTTAGGGGGCCTCCGGTCCTGTTTGATTCAGCTTCTCATGGAGCCAGCGGGGACCCTGATCTACCTCCTGTTGGCCTCACTGCTGGCCATGTTCAACTCGATCAACGATCCTCATGGTGCTGGTGGTGACAGCATCTGAAAACCATCCAAATTTAGAAAAATGGGGAATTATCTTTCGCATTTCTCATAGGCTATTTTGTTTTTTTTTTTTTTTTTCAGAAAGAGGAAGAAACATAGAATTGCCTTTGTTTTTAAATTATAATTACAATCATATATTGGCAGCACATGCGAACAATTTAGTCGCAAAATTATGATGGAAAAAGCCTGCAACAAAGAGGAAGTTTGCTTAGGCAATGATCCTCTGTCATAGGCTATCTTGATAGTGCTTTTTTTTTTCTTGTTTGTCCTTCTTTCTCGAAAGCATTAAAAAGTATCATGTTCATTTTGTTGGGTATCATGTGGTCTTTTCCTTTGACCCTACTGCCTCTTGTTTATGAAAAATAGCAAGTCAGCAATTTTGGCCAGCAGTGATCTTGCCTTCAAAGTACGTAGACATTTTTCTTCTCCTTATTTTGTTTTAAAAATAACAAGTTATTTTTCCTTTTGGGAAAATATCTTATTATTCAGAGATACATAGCATAGAGAAAAGCTCTGAAGTCAGGAGACCTGGGTTCAAATCCCAGACTTGAGCAAGTTACGTAAGTTCTTTGGAGCCTCAGTGACTCTTGGGGATGTTATGAGGACCAAAGTGTGGAAGCTCTTTGCAAACAAGGAGATGCCCACAAATGTTCTGATTACTGCTGCTTTTTTCAGCAGCAACCTAGCAGGCAGACTTTTCGGAGATTCTGGTTGGAATCTGTATCGTAGCTGTATCGTAGCATATGTGTATTTGATTTGAAACAAGAAAGTCCTGAAAAACGTGTCAGATCTGCTTCTTTACCTAAAAAATGTGGAACCCTATTTTTGAAGTCCAGTCCCTACCTGCTCATTACCCACCAACAATTAGGGTCCACCCTGAAGTTGGAAACTAGACTATAACCCGAGGCTTTCTTCTGCTGATCTGCCCCTGTGGCCATGTTCTTTATTTCATCCAGCTCCAAGGTTGGCTGAACCCCAAAAGTGTCATGCGTGATGACTCTCTTTCACCAGACAATGTGTGACCTGGAGATGAGGCTCATGAATCCCCTTGGGGCCAGATGTGTGGTCCTAACCCATCCGTGCCTGGATTTCCTTGCATCTTCTAAGACTTTGTCATTATGAACAGTCAACAACAATCAACATTATTCTTATAATTTATGTGTAGTCAGCTTTCAGCTTTTCCCCTTTATGGAGGCTCATAAGACTGTAAATAATGAGAAGACAGAACAGCACAACAAGCAAATGTTACTGCTTTTATCTCGGGAGATGCTGACAGGCAGTCCCTCGCCTTTGCCACATTGTGCCCTGGGATCTGCATCACAGCACAGGCTGCGGAAAAGCAGACACTGGTCAGGCAGATTGTATTTTACCCGTAAGAACAGTGTTGTAATTGGGAGGCGGAGGAGATCAAGGACTGAGCATCCCGTAAGTTATCGTTATGACTACCTATGTATCATAAAATCCAAAGAAAGTGGTAGAAGGCCGTTAATGTGATAGAGCGGAGCGTAATTAGAGACTGTCAGACTTAGAAAGGATATTAGAGACCATCTACTGTGAGGCCCATATTTTACAGATGAGGAAATTAGAGCCCTGAGGACCAGCCACTTGTGCCAGGACACACTGTTAGTTAATGGTAGAGCTGGGACCATAACAAGGTCTTTGATAGCAGTCCAGTGTTCCTTCAGCTTCACTATTCTTGAGGTCACTGATTAGAATGAGACAGACCCAGCCTGGAATCCCAGCTCTGCCATGTGTTGTGAACTTGGGCAAGTTATTTCACTTCTTGGACCCTCAGTGCCCCCAACTATAAATCTGAGAAATTAATACTTAACTCACGGGGTTGTTGTCAAGATTAAACTAGATAATTAACATAAGAACAAGACTTAACCAATGGCCAAGACAACGCTCAGTACGTGACAGTTATGGTTTTGCGAAGGGCCAATATACCAGTAAGTATGCATAAATCACTTTACCAAGACGTAAGTTTAACCTAACTGAAATGAATCCCTCATCAATTCTAATTTTCTCTCAGCTTGGTTTGCCTTTTATCAGCCTTTGAGTGGCTTTCAGAGGTCGATCTGGATTATCTACACGTGTCTTTCAAATGCAATCCAGAGAAACTGATTTCAGTTTCTCCACTTTACCTTGCTAACTTTCTCAGCCATCGTTAGTCATATTGGAGTCTTTCCGTTAATCTGAGACTTCTACTTAGAATTCAGACATTGGAGAATCCAAATACTTAGAGGCCTCACTAAAGACTTTAGATTCTGAGGATTTTGAATGTAGGTCTCTCTTGAATCGTCCTGATCTCTTTTTCTCTCTTGCCCCTTTTTTTAAGCCACTAAGAATTTCAAGGCTGCTTTGAAAGAAGTAAAGGAGAAATGAAGAAACAACCCAGGACCATGTGAGGTGGAAATGCTGAAGGCGGGAAGAAGGGGCGCGTTAGCTGGTTGCCTTGGGGGCAGGTACGGAGGCTCCGGTGGGTGGCAGCAGTGTTGGCAGTGGACCACCGTGGGCTAAAGGCACCGAGTCGGGGGCAAGGCTGCAGAGTTGGAGTCTGATAAAGGAGGGGAGCAGCGAGAGGCCTAGTGCTGAAGTGCCGGAAGGTCTTGTGTAGGATTAGAAGGGGCAGCGGGCTTCCCTCCGGGTCTTTCCCTGGGTGTGCTGCTCCGCAAGACCCGGAGTATGAGCCATGACAGGTGAATCCATTTGAGATTCAGACGAGGGACGCACCTAAATCCCAGAGCGTGTGTTCACACGGGGGCATCTGAGGGTGGGCTGAGGTTTCTCCTCTGCACCAGTCAGCTTTCTGCAAATCCTGCCTCTTTCTCCTGGCCATGCCCCTTAGAGGCAGGGCAGCGACAGAGTTTCTGTTTTGCTCCTAAAGAAACCGAGGGACAGGGACTTAAATTGGCAGTGTGGCTAAGCTGACCCTGGGATCAAGAGTTTCTATACCCCAAGATGGCATTTTATGGGCATTGTTTATAAATATCCCGTTAACCCTCAGACACAGGGAAGGTGATCTGGTCTTAGAAAATGCCAGATCAGAGATCCCGCAAAAGTCAAACCCATGACTGGGGTGTAAGTCACGGGCTTGGGCAGCGTCTGTCTGGGCAGAACATAATTGTGGCCATTGCTGCATTACTAACCTCTCGCTCAGCCCTTTGTTGAAGCAACCATTCTTTGGCAAATGGGGTTTGGACCCTTCCCCCCTTCTAAAATCCAAAATGCCATCAATGATATCCTTCTCCATACTGCCCATTTTGACAGCTTGTGGTGTCTTACAAGCTGCTGAAAGAATGTTGCCCGGAGGGAGGTTCTCTGGATTAAGACACGCTGTGGATTCAGCCTTCCGGTGGATGGTCTTGCCATAAAAGGGTGATCCAATATCAGGAGAAACTGATTCTAAAACGTTAGACTGCAGCAGAGTCGTCTGGGGGACAGTTATAAAAATACCAAATCCCAGTCATTCAAATTCAATATATTCCCGGGGCAGGGCCCAGGAATCTGCATTTGTAACTAGTGTCCTGAGTGACTCTGAAACAGGACATCCTGGACTCTCCTCCATGAAGCACTTCTGAGGAAGGAACACTTCACTTTCCTTCTGATTCTGAACTGGGGTAAATCTGGAGACTTGGGGCCTCAGGTGCCCTGAAGACCTTGACGGCAACCTGGCTGAGCTGAGAGAACGGCTGCTTGATCTGAGAAGCCCCAAGGAGGTTTTCAGTCTCAGCCCCACTGCAACTTCTTGACCTCCTATTTTTCTGCCTGCAAAATAAAGCACCTCATTTTTCTGTTTCTTTTTTTAAAATTGAAGTATATTTGATGTCCAATATTATATACAACATAGCGATTCACAATTTTTAAAGGTTATATTCCATTTATAGTTATTACAAAATACTGACTATATTCCCTCTGTTGTATAATACATCCTTGTAGCTTGTTTATTTTATACATAATAGTTTGTGTCTCTTAATCCCCTACCCCTACCTTGCCCCTCTCCTTTCCCTCTCCCCACTGGTAACCACTAGTTTGTTCTCTTTATCTGTGAGTCTGTATCTTTTTTGTCATATTCACTAGCTTGTTTCATTTTTTAGATTCTACACGTAAGTGATATCATACAGAAGCACCCCATACTTGGCGTTCTTAAGAGGAAAGGTACTCTATGACAATAATGTTGATAAAAAGTGTGCTGCCTTAAACCTAGATACAATGTAATAATAGCTTTCACTTTATCTTTTGATTTTCACAATAAACTATTCCACTCCTGAAGATGCTGAGGCACAGAGATGTCTTCTAGAGCCAACAGTGACATCCATCCTTCCGTTACCTTGCGAGTGGACCTTAAGGTTGGGGTCCTGCTTTTCCAACTGGCCATTGAGGAATCTGCATGGCTGATTTGACCTCACCAAGGAGACGGGGTGTGGTGTTTGAATTTCTTCAGTCTCTCGTCTGCCCAGGCTCTCACAGAACTAGATCTGGAACTGGAACATGAGCCAATCACCAGGGTGGCAGTCTTCCTGGTAGGCCCTCCTGCCTTTCTGTATTCAATCCATGGAGTATTATGTGGTTATTGATAATGATTATTGGGTATAGGTGTTGCCACTAGTACCTTAATCCAGAGAGTTACCAAAAAAGTTTAAAATGACCAGGAAAAACACAAAGCGGCCTGAACCAGGACAGGGGCTTTGGAGATGGAGAGAGATTTTGGCTTTTGGAACAATCTGGTGGGTTCATGTTTTTGTGGCGGCCATGGATCCAGGTGGCCCTGACCGCCCCGCCCCCACCCCCGCCCCCGCCCCCGCCCCCATCATTATCCGCCAGGGGCTGTAAAATGGTCGCTTACCAACTTTCTTGGTTTGGTTCACGTGGCACTTTTTTTTTCTTTTGTGAGCGGGACCCTGAGCTACACTCTCAATATGCATGATTTGATTACTCAGAGGAACATGGCATTATTTTTTATTGTGCATTACTTGCCAAAATAAAATACAGATTTTTAATATCTAGTGGATACGTACTGGTCCACCTGAACCAGTTGTTAAATTGGTGAAATCTTCCTGTTCTCTTTGGTAAATACTTCCCTGAGTGCCCTTAGTGTCCCCCTTCCTCCGGGGGGGACATTCCCCGATTGCACCCTCAAGCCCACTTCCCTACAATCTGGCTATAAAGAGGTTCCATCTGGCATTAAGGGCTTCAGGTCCCCGCTCCATCGCAAGGTCTCACATCCATTTGCTGACTAGTCCTTGCCCTGAGCCATGATAGCTGTTAACTACTTTGACTGTCTCCCCTGCCTTTAGGTGACAGTCTGTGGCCTCTGGGCTGGACCATGCAATCTTGCCTCTGGAGCAGGGGGTGTATTCCAACACAGATGGCTTTGGCGCTTGTGTTGATTTTGTTTTTAACTTTTAATAATAAAAGCTCTTTTATTTTTGGAAGTGTTTACATTTCCATAGCACAGTGCTAACTCTGATCAACCTGGAGAGGATTAGGTAAATTTTTATAACTTAAGGGAAACAGGAAATTATTTTTAATTTTTGCAGCTCCAACATATTAAAATAATGTGATTTTTTTTTCGGTTATTGAATGCCATTCCAGAGACATGTCTAAATTCTTCATAGTCAGCATCAGGTAGCAGTACAGCTTAAAAGAAAGATAATAATAATAAAATACCTATGGTACTTTCTAAAGCCAGCCTGTTTGCCTTTCCTTCACAAACAGCCCATCTACGTGAGACTTAAAGGCCAACCTTAGAGGAGCCTGCTGTTTCTCCTCCAAGAAATTGTTCTGCGTCTAGAGACACATGTGTTCCGTTTTAATTAGAAACCGGTGGGGCACTGGGCCGGCTGGCTAGCAGCTCAGGCCATGCTGGAAACCAGAGGGCTGAGTGGAGGCCAGGACGTCTGAGCATATCTTCAGGGTAAGATATTTGGTTACATAAGGGAGGGGAGCTATGGCCAGTCCGCCCATCTGGAGAAAACTTTCTGGGTGGCAGGAGCTAAGGATAGGGTGAAAGAAAGTGATACACTGGGGAGAGACGTGAGGTGAGGGGAAGAGGCCAGGCCCTGGCTGCCTGTGTCAGCCTGAGAGGTCAGCTTCGCCTCTCCCCTGTGTCTACCCGTCTACCCCCAAATCGTGGTGGGACTAAATCGTGGTGGGGTTCACTTGGTGCCTGTTTCCACGGCTCTGCAGCTCTCCTTCCTCATGATCACCTGGATAAACCCACTTCTCACTGCGCTGGCTAACCGGCTGACCCACTGGCCCTCCCTCCAGGTTTTCCTGAGTTGGCAGAATTAAGAGAAAGGCAGGCTTTTCTGAATTCCCCTCCCTCTGCTTCAGAGCGAGTAGCTTCCCCCTCTCCTCCCTTCCCCCTCTCCTCCCGCCACAGTTGGACTTTCCTGCTTTTATAGCTCCCATTCCATCCCATCCTAACTAGAGCTTCCAGACCTCTCTTCCCACTAGGATGTGACGCTGGTGACCAGACCTTCCACTTGCTTGTAGGGCCAGCCTCTGGTGCCATATCTGCACAAACTAATTCAGTAAGTGGAATACATGTTTGTCAACCAAATGCAGGCAAAATCCAGGCTCGGTGGGAAACAGCACTGACATTATCGTGTGCTTTTGCCACCATCATGCCGCTTTCAAGGATGCAAAGCGTAGTTAAGACCTTGAGGTTCGTTGGGGATCGGGATTAATGCATCACACGGGACGGAAGATTGAAGCAGATAGGATCAGTAAACTTTCAGGCACTGAATGGTTTAAGAGCTGGGAAATTGGTTGTGGCTTGATGGTGAATAATCGCTCAGATATATGCGTGACCCTCAAATGTCAGTCTCACATTCTGGACAAATCAGTGTTCCATTTGTGTAATTTATATTCACTTTGATTCCACGATACATTTTTTTTTTTTTTTTTTTTTTTTTTTTTTTGCGGTACGCGCGCCTCTCACTGTTGTGGCCTCTCCCGTTGCGGAGCACAGGCTCCGGACGCGCAGGCTCAGTGGCCGTGGCTCACCGGCCTAGCTGCTCCGCGGCATGTGGGATCTTCCCGGACCGGGGCACGAACCCGCATCCCCTGCATCGGCAGGCAGACTCTCAACCACTGCGCCACCAGGGAAGCCCCACGATACATTTTTTTTGCTCACCATTGCCGCTCTGTTGGAATTAGTTGAGCTCATTTGTCGAGCTCTCGCGGCGAGCCGAGGCCTGTGGGAGACGCCTTGTGGGTATGAACCATCACAGCGGTGCTGGGAGACGGAGAGTGTCCTCACTGCACACGTGAGGGTCCGGGGCTCAGACTGGACCCAAGGCAGCATGGCTCTGTGCTCAGAGAGACTCCGTTTCCAGGCTCTGCTGCTTATAATTATGGGACTTTGGGGAAGTTACCTAAGTGTAGTCATTAAAGCCAGAATATTTGGTAAGAAATCAATGTTTGTCTTGGCCAACCCATGCTGGGCCAGTGCAGTTAGAGGAGCAGTGGTATGTGAATGACTTGCTACGCGTCAGATGCACACATATTTACGAGAACTTTGTGACCTCTGTTCCCTTTCTCTGGGATGTGAGAAGTATGCTCTAAAGTCGGCATACTTTCAGTTGTGCTAGTTCCGGAGTTGGGAAGAGCCTGTTCAACTCACAGGCTGGGCAGGCCTTTCTTTTGGACCAGAAAGATTTATGACCTGATCAGAAAAAAGCCCCACCACAAAAACCTCATTGAGCTGGTTACACATTATCTTCCAATATCAGCTCAGATAAAAAGGACCGTCTGGCCCCCTGACAGTCATGCATTGGCTTCTGCACAGTGTATTATTGTACAGCGCTTCCTCGGGAGCTATAATTAGGTGATGGCGTAAGGAGTCCACAGCACACATTTGAATAGTGACTCTATTTGTTTCGTGATGTCACTTGCTCACTCGAATCCCTTCTCATCATATGGCCTTCGCCGGAGTGTGGTTGGAATTCAACACACATGAAATCAGACCTTCACTGAGTTTTCTGTGAAGTAATGATAGCACTTAGGATGAATCATTTGGGACAAGAACCTTTACATACCTGAAACATTATGACTTAAGAGCCGAAGTTCTGGGAACCTCACTTTTTAGCTCTTTAATCTGGACAAGCCCCTCAGCCTCTCAGAGGCTTCCTTTGTTCATCTGGAACTTGGGATTCATGGTACTAGTTAGTTCAGTGGGTTATAATGTACAGTGTATAAAATGCCTGCCTTTCTTCCCCCCAACCCCAATCAATGACCACATCCTAAACATTCCACCTCTCGACTCCTTCCACGTTTCTCTATATTCACAGCCACCATCCTGGGCCCAGCCGCTTTCCTCTCTTGCCTTAGACCGTTGCACTCGCCTCTTGGCTGGTGTCACTGCACCCACTCCTATATTCCTCTTATAAACTGGCTGCTTCCACAGTGATCTTTCAGGACAATTGCCTGGAACATAGCCTCTAGCTTAAAACTTGCCAGTGGCATCGCTGTGCTCTTAGGGTAAAGCCCCCAGTTCCTCATCTTGACCTGTAAGATGCTGCATGATCTGTCCTTGTCTGTATCGCGAAGTTCATGTCATGCCACTCTTCCCCTACCACCAGCATTCCAGCCAAATAAGTTTATTTTCAGCAACTCAAATACATCAAGAGCTTCCCTCTTTAAAAGCACTCTGCACTGGATGTTCCTTCTGCCTAGTACGTTCTCTACCCCTTCTTCATCCCCTCCCTGCCCTGCCAACTCCAGATGCTCCTTGAAGAACCAGTTTGAAATGCCACCTCCTTGGGAAATCCTCCTGAGACCTCCCCCGCCCCTCCCCCCGCATTATATAATCTCCTGATAAATAGTCAAACTCTTCTTCCCGGCATATGTCACAACTCCAATTAAATAATTACTTGGGAAGATATTTGTTTAAAGCTATCTCCCTCTCTGGACTGTTTCTAAAAGCCAGTCTTATTCCCAGTACACTAAGTGACACGTGACGCTCACTGATAAAACACTGTGGAGGGGATAAAGCTTGTTACTCCTCTCAGCACTTAATGCTGCCATTTTTGCAGCTGAATATTCTCGGGGCACCTTTACTATTTAATCTCCAACTTCCTCTTTGTTGAGGACAGATGGCTCTGTGTGAGGGAAACTCATCTCTGGGTTTTCTTGGCCACTGAGGGCTGGGTGGAAAGCATGGCAGGAGTCAGGAAGAGTCACTGACCTGCTGAATGTCAGAGCTAGAAAGACATTTAGGGTTCAACAAACCCCATGGCCACATTTTACAGATGGGGAAACTGAGGCCAAGAGAAATTGAATGTTATGCCCAAGAGCAGAGTTAAGGAATGGATTCAGTGACCCTAAAATATTGTTTTCTCAGGCATTAATACACCCATAGAAAAAAATACATTTATACATGATTTGTAGAACATTTTCTAATTTTTATTTCTGTTACTCCATTGATCTTCATAGCAGCCTTGGGAAGAAGGAAGGGCAAGCATTGTTCATCGTCATTATACAGATGAGGAAACAAGAACAGAGGGTCTAGGTGATCTATACCTATACCCAAGGTCAACACAACTTACAAGTGCAAAACCTTGAGTCCCTGAGCTTCTGGTTCTTGGAGGCATCTTTTCCCTCCTGTATTGCTCTGTTCCTCTTACAAATAAATACTTGGGTAACTCCATTTCTGGTAAGAAATGCATGGGCTGGGGAGCACCAGCTGGGAGCAAAGAAAAATTCTGTTTCATTCTCTTCCTTGCTTATTTAGTGGCTGTGATGTCTGTGACCCAGGCTCCCCACTGTCAGGTGACACTGCATAAAGTCAGCGGGTGTGATGGGAAGAGAGTGTAAGCGCTGCGGATTCAGCTTCATCTGGGCTTAAGCCCTGGCTCTGCTACTGACAACTGGGTGACCCTAACCAGCTGAACAGGAACCTCTCTGAGCCTTAGGTGTCCAGCTATACAATGCAGGTACTGGCTGCCTCTCCCTAGCTTTGTTTAAGATTAAATGAGATAGTGCTTATAAGATACAGAGAAAATAGAAGGCACTCCATAAACACTATTTATCTTAACAACCAAGGCAGCCTGGAGCAACAAAGTTGAGAAGGAAAATGTCAGGAAAAGCCAGGCTTTGGGTTGAAGAGGCGTGGGGAGTTGTCAGAAGGGCAAAATGAACCCTGGAGGTGTGGTTGGAAGGGGAGCAGCTCGGCGGGCTGAGGCAGATTGTATTTTAGCTGCAGTCTCGTTGGCTGCCTCCTGATGTCATGAGTCCCGGTGTGTCCTGCTGCGTGAGGGTGTGCCTGCTCGCGGGGGTGGGGGGCTGGGGGGCGTGAGTGTGGAGTGGGGGGGGGCTGGGGGCTGGGGGGCGTGGGTGTGGAGTGGGGGGGCTGGGGGCACGTGGTATCCCAGCTGCACCCCCGTCATCGCCAGCATCATCAGTACATTTCCACGCAAGTTACGTTTCCTACCTCTGCATTTGGAGGGTGAAAGTTAAAGAAGTAAAGGGGAGAAAATGTTTATAAATTCATCTGATTGTCAGTCTGAAAATGGTTCCATTCTTAAAGCCATTTGGGAGCTTTTGTTGCTCTAAGCTGTGACTTCACAAAATGCAGCCAGAAATGGTGATTTAAGGAATCTACTCAACTGCACTGACACTATTTTATGAGTACCTTTCTTCACAGTCTAGAAGTTGATGTCTAAAACACCATCCCTAATGGTTAAACTAGAAAATATACATTGAGGATGGTTTTTCATTAACAACATTTACATAAAAATTTCACGGCAGACTCAGGAGCGAGATGGAAGGGTGGTGGAAAGAGGTGACAGGTGATCAAAGTAAAGAGACCCAGTCAGAGAAAAGAGAGCCCAAGTCATTCCTGTGGAGGGTGGCCTGCTTCTGAGGCAGAAGTCATGGCCTTGGGGAATTTACCAGGTCCAAGGGCTGTGCCTCAGCCCACAGGCTCTGTCACTGCATTTTGTCCGCAGATCAAGGGCAAGTCCAGGGGCAGACCCGTCCTCCCCAAGCTCCTAAGACTGAGATGAAAGCAGCAGCTGGATTAGTTAATTTCCGGTGCGAAATCACCGTGGCAGAGGTCCAGAATCCCCCATTGGCAGAGCGAGCTCATTCTCTCCTTGTAGCAGGCAGCCGTAGAACCCAGTCGAGTCAGAGGAATCGAATGTCTAATGGGGAGGGAGAGAGCATCTGAGTCAGCCCTGCCACGGGGGCCCAAGGGCACCAAGTCCCCAAGCCAAGGCTCCTCTTCCTTTGGGAGGACACTGCCCACATCTGCATCTGTGAGAGCTCTGTTCCCGTTGCCACCAGACCCCATTTTAAAGGGCACATCCTTTCTTCTGAGGAGACGGCAAAGCTTTCTCTCCTCGACGGAGTTGTACAGTCATATATTTTCCAAAGATTGAAAATGATGAATCCAAGTTAATAAATGAGATATTCGGTATGGCAAGGAAATTGAGGCATGTGCATATTCCTTGAAATGTCTCCTATGTGCGAAGGAAAAGAAAGCAAGTGATGATGTTACAACGTGTGTGGGTGGGAGAGGAAGGTGGTCTCTAGACTGCTCTGACTACCTTAGGTTAGTTAAATTGTTGAGAATAAGGAAGCAAGCAGTAAGTGTCTAAGTGGTGGTGGTGTGTCAATATGATTCACTGTCTTCTCTGGGTCTGGCTCCAGGTTCCCATTCTCCTGCTTCAACCCACATCCCTGGGATCCATCCACCCAGTGGCATCAGTGATCACATGGGCGCTGGTGACCCTTACCTCTCTATCCCCTTCCCTTTTCTGCTGAGCTTGGGGCTCACCTTCAAGTCCATCTTTGCCTTCAAGTCCCATAGGCAGCCTAAGTGCGCCACATCCAATGTGGTGAACTGGTCATCAAGCATCGGTGGGCACCTGCTGTGCCCACCAGTGGCTCCGTCAATCCCATCATCCAAACGTAAACGTGCGAATGAGTCACAATCCCACCTTCCCCCCCTGCCCTCAAATCTAACCTGTTACCACATCCAGTAGATTATTTCTTCTTTCTATTCATCACACTGGTCTCCTCCTCTCCTTCCCGTTCCAGCTATTATTGCCTCGGTTCAGACCTTCAGCCACATCTTTCTCCTGGGCTGTTGCAGTTGCCTCCTAACTTGTGTCACTGTCTCTCCTCGTATCTCCTCCAAGCCATACTCCACGCTGCTGCTGCAGGGATCTTTCTGCAGCTCACATGTAATTACGATGTGACCCTCAAAGCTTTGTGTCACCTGCAAGATAAAGTCCAAACTCTTCACTGAGGCAGGTGAAGCTCACCTGCACCTGGACGCTGTCCATCTCTCCAGCTTTCTCTTTTACTTCACTTCTCTAACCTCTTCACTTAGTACACGTTTATCACATACCTGCTTTGTGCCAGGTACCATGTAGGTGCCGGAGACACAGCAGTAAAAATAACTATCATCCTGCACCTTACAATCCGTCTACACCAAGCACGTGTTGTTTCAGCTTAATGCCTTCGCTCACTCAGTTCTCTCTGCTGCTCCCCTGAGACTGGACATCTACTGGCAGGAACAGTAATCCTTCAAGCCTTAGCTTAGGGCCCCTTCCTTAATGGAGACACCCCAGAACTCTCCTTCCTCTGTGCCCCAACTGCCTTGTATACACAGTTCTTTCCTGTGCTCAAAGTATTCGGAGGCAGGCCTCGCCCACCACATCCGACCTGTGTGACCTTGGGCAAGTACTGGCCCGCGGTTTCCTCATCTGTGAAATGAAGACAGTGATGATATTGCAGGAAAGGCAAAACTTTCTCTCTCTTCATCTTAGGTTTTCAGTTGGGACTCTTCAACAAAAAGATTAACAGGAGAAAAGCAGTTTACTAATGCGTGCAGCACACATCACTCGGGAGAAACCTGAATAAAAAGTAACTCAAAGCGTGGCTTAGAATTTCAACTTATCTAGCATCTTCAACAAAGAACAGTAAAGCTGGAGAGAAATGACAGGACAAAGGAAAGAAGCTACAGGCTTCCAAGGGTGGCAAACAGTGGGAAGGCAAATAAATGGGAGGGAACTAATGGAGTGAGATTTGTCTGCAGATTCCTCTGGGGCTATCGCTGGTCTGGTAAGAATCTGTCTCCAGTAAAAGGAGAATTTATATTGTGCTTTTAGACAGAAAAAGGGGAACTTCTGAGTTTGTTGCTTCTTAATTGCCTTTAGCTCAAGATAATTTTTATATCAAAGAGGCATATTTTGGGGTGACATATTCTGGTTTCTTTCAATATCAACTTCATAATGTTGTTTTAAACATAGTCTGGCCCATTGTGCGCCCAATAAATATTAGCTGCTGTGATAATGATAATGATGATGGCAACAAGGGAGAGAAAAATGGTGCAGCCACGGTGGAAAACAGTTTGATGGTTTCTCAGAGTTAAACGTACAGTCATCACATGACCCAGTAGTTCCACTCCTAGGTATATACCCAAGAGAAGTGAAAACACATATCCACACAGAAACTTGTGCGCACAGAAAGTTGTACACAAATGTTGACAGCAGAATTATTTGTAATAGCCCAAACCCAGAAACAACCCAAATGTCCACTGACAGGCGAATGGATAAACAAATTGTGTATATAATACAAAGGAGTATTATTCAGCCATGAAAAGGAAGTTCTGATACATGTTACAACTTAGATGAATCTCTGAAACATTATCTGTCAGATGCCTAAGGGATGAGTTGGGGCTTGTAGAAAACAGCCTTCTGACAGCTTGTTCCAAAGTGATTCTGTTAGCAGAGACCTGAATTACTAGAATTTGGATGGAAAAGGGAGGAAGTGGTCCCAAACAACAGGTAGCGTGAGAAGAGGATCAAGCAAATACCAGGGAAGATGGTGGGACGGGGAGATTCTTGTCAGCACTGGTAAGAGGGTGGCAAGGAAGGAGGAGGTGGGCAAAGTGCTATGGCCACCACAAAGAGCGTGTGTGACCCACTCTCTGGGGAGAGCCCTGAAGCCAGGGTAGCGAGTGAACAGTGAGACTTGGAGCAAAGGGATTTGGGAGGATTCTGTGGCTATGATTTAGAAGTCTGGAGAGAAATAAGGCAGCTGTAAGGAAAGACGTCAACTGTGGAGAATGCACAGGACAGTGTGCCAGGTGAGGCTGAAACGGTCAGTCTGCGGGATTCAGTAGAGTCTGCACCTAATAGCGGGGGAGCGCGCCACCAGCCCAGGTTGAGATGGTGGACGCTATGGTGTCCTGTAGGACAAAGATGAGGCTGTGAGAGGGGACCACAGACCCCCTTACTCAGGGTGTATCTCCTAGTTCTCCAATTCCCAGAGTTCACTAGACGTTATCTCCCTTGGGTTCCTGCAGCCTTTGGTACCTGCCTCAGTTTTACCTTGTTCTTCTTTCTTAGTAGGTTGAGAGCATCTTAAGGGCAGATGTCTTGGTTGCCGCACAATTCAGGCAGGAGGCACTCACTCTCTGCTCATTTGGTAGAATAGCATCTCATTATTTAGGGAATAAGCCTGCCTTCCAGATACCCTCAGAGAATGAAAATGCCTTCCCAATTGATGGTTACAGATGGCATTCCTAACTTGTTGTCTGGTGGGGACAGGAAGTAGAACTCATAACCATCCTCCAGAAGAGGAATGAATAAGTCCCTAGGAGAGGTCAAAGGTCATCTCTTTTTTCTTTCAGCATCTGCATTTTTGCATGTGGGGGTGCATTTTGGTGGGAAGCTTGGAAGGGCTGTTCTTGGATAATGGTATGTTTGAGCTGGGAAGGGATGGAAGAACGTGAAGAGACTTGGTATGTGATGAAGCAGAAAAGAACAAGGAAGAGCTTGGTTTATTGGACTTTACCATGCAAACAGGCTGGGCCGCAGGCATTGGTGGCAGTGAGGCTGTGATCAGGAAACCTTCACTTGGCTGGGTCTCTGCTGCTCCTGGGAGGCCCTGGGCCATGCGGCTGCGTTTCCGGGCTGTGCTTAGTGGACTGGTTGCAATCGTCAGTGTTACAGATGCACTGCAGCTTCTCTTCTGGGTTCTACATTCCTGGGGGGTTGGTGAGGGGTGGGCAGGATACCATCTGCTCTTCGAGCCTGTGTTACTTGCCTGATAGGGCTTTTCATACAAATTTTTCAGCTTTCAGCATTGTCTGCTTATGACTATTTACCCCCACACTAAGGCCAGGAAGGTCAGCCTGGCCTCGTTGAACGTAATCCCAGATTGATAGTGTTAAACTGCCGTCTTCACTGTGTCTCCCCACTGTAAATGTCTCCCCTGGTCTGCATTGTTGCTACCCAGAGCATGCTTTGAGGGCCAGCAGCACCTGTATCACCTGGGAGCTTGTTAAACATGCAGAATCCCAGGTTCCATCCCAGACCTGCTGAATCAGAATCTGCATTTTAACAAGCTCCCTGGGTGCTTTGTATGCACATTGAAGTTGGAGGAGGTCTGGCTGACGTAGACTGAGATAAGCACAACTTCTTAGCTGACCCCATATCACTCATTGCCCCTCCAAGTAAATATTCACTCCAGGATATCTTGAGCTAAATCAGCTTGGTGTCCTTAAAAGCTCTCTCTTCACATGTGTGCTTCTGGCTTTTAGTTTCAGACCTCATTCTTATTTTTGTGTACAGAAATTTGTCCAGTACTTATTCTTCCATAACTGATTTCTCCTAAGGTGCTGCCTTTATTTCCCCATTATTCCATGTCCCACAGTCAACCCCATGTCTTCCCCAATTCCACCTCAAGCCTAAAATTCCAGAATGCTACACCATATGAGAGCCCACTGTCCCTTTCTTTGCCTGGGCATGAGTTGCGCAGCCTTCAGAACATACCATGTTTTTTCATTCACACTTCTGTATCTTTGCTCAGCTGGGGTCACCTATGGAAGTCCTTTTACCCCTTGGCTCATGCTTTCAAGGTCTGTGGGAACAGCTGTTCCCACATGACTTGCTTGAAGCCCTTCCTAGAGACATCAAAAGTATCAAGGCCACACTGCTCCCTCCTTTTCTCCAAACTCAGATAATTTGTCTATACCTACAATTAGGGCAGTAAATCCTATGGACCTTTGCATTGAGGTGGCAACTGGTTTATACATTTACTAAGAAAGAAGACAATAGTTTTCTTTTTTACCTTAAATTTTGAAATAATTTTAGATATAAAAATTGTCAAAATAATAAGAGGAGAGCTCGCATATACCCTTCACTCAGCTTCCGCTAACGCTAACATTTTCCATGGCCGTGTACAGTGATCAAAACCAGGAAATTAACTTTGGTGCAATACTATTAATGAAACTGCAGAACCTATTGAAAGAGATTTCTCCAGTTTTCCTACTAATGTTCTTTCCCTGTTCCAGGATCCAATCCAAGATCCCACCCTGATTTAGTTGTCATTGTCTCCTTAGTCTCCTCCAACCTGGGAATAAGTCTTCTGTCTTTCCTTGTTCTTCCCATTCTCGACACTTTTGAATATTGCTGGTCAGCTATTTTGTAGAATGTCCTTCAGTTTGAGTTTGATGCTTTCTCAAGGCTAGTTTGAGGTTTTGCATTTTTGGCAAAAATTACCCAAGGGTGATTTTGTGCCCTTCCTAGTGCATCATTATTTCAGGGGACATGATGTCAATATGTCTTATTACTGATGATCTTAGCCTGCACCACCTGCTTAAGGTGGTTTCTGCCCAGTTTCTCTACTGTAAAGTTACCATTTTCCTCTTTGTAATTAATAGCTCTCTTGGGAGAGATTTTTTGAAATTATGCAAATATCCTTTTCTCCTCAAATATATGCCCACTATTTTTAACATCCATTAGTGGATCTGCCTATAAAACATATCACTGTGGCATCCACTGTGTATATATATTCATAAACGCTCAGTTGTGTAAGGTAAGTAAGCCCCTACTTAAATCACTGCAGTAGGGTTTTCTATTAATTGGACCTTCTTTGCATTGTCTTTCTAATGGGGTCCCTTATAACAGGGTTTTAATCTTCTAGATGGCACAATCAAATAAATTAAAACAGTCCTTCATCCATCCATCCATCCAATATTCCATTTTTTTTGGTAAAAAAGTTGATTGCCCATCTTCATTTTTCTCCCAGTTATGCCCTGACTGGTGTCCCCTACTCCCTGCTGTTTTTTTTTTTTTTTTTTGCGGTACGCAGTCCTCTCACTGTTATGGCCTCTCCTGTTGCGGAGCACAGGCTCTGGACGCGCAGGCTCAGCAGCCATGGCTCACGGGCCCAGCCGCTCCGCGGCACGTGGGATCTTCCCGGACCGGGGCACGAACCCGTGTCCCCTGCATTAGCAGGCGGACTCTCAACCACTGCGCCACCAGGGAAACCCCGTCCCTGTTGTTTTGTTTGAATTATTGTGTGAACTGTTTTGTGCTGTTTTGGCCAAATGAGTAAGCCAAGGTAGGAATGTTAATTTTTTTGAGTAGATGGTTGTCAAAATCAATCTGAAAGAAGAGGTTCCAAATTGTTTTGCTGGAACGTGCCACTGTAGAACATGCCTCTGTCACGGACACCCGCTGTCTGTGCCTGCTCAGTGTCTCTCTTCCCTTCCTGAGGTCGCAGCACACAACTCTCCTTTGCAGAATCTGCCCGTCCATGTTCTGAGTCCATGTGGTTTAGTGGAGCTGGGCCACCTGGTGGTACCATGGGTGGGCACATTCCCTAGGCCGGGACAGAATTAGCCATCCCTCTGGCCATAGTAATTGACTGAGAAATTGGCGTCTGGCTGTAGCTGGCCAGTGAGAATCTCCTCCAAGATCTTTGGTGGCATTAATCACTGGGTATTTAAGAGAGTGGGATCAAAGCCTACAGCTTTCACTGGACCTCTTTGCTACCACGTGGGGATAAACAGACTGAGACTAAGGCCCACACAGTGGAAGACAGTGAAGGTCGAGAGAGTGAGAGGGGCCTATTCCTCACGATGTCAGTTGATCACCTGGATCTAGCTTTTCCTGAAGCGGTCCACCTCAGGACTTTGCAGTTGCACGAGCCAATCAGTTCCCTTTCATTGTTTAAGACAGCTTGAGTTGAGTTTCTGCTGCTTGTAACTCCAAGTCCTGACAAATAAACATTCTTTTTGAGCATCTGCTACTGGTGAGGGCACATGCTTGGGGCTCTTCAGGATTCAAAGACGAGTCAGATGAGGCCCCTGCACTCAAGGGGCCCTCAACCTAGCACAGAACATAAGGTCAGTGCACGAATAGCCACAAGTGAAGGGACCCATGCGGTCAGCCTGATCCACCCATGAAGAGCTTGGCTGTAGGACCACAGTGAAGTGAGTGACGAGTACCAGCTGGGGGGAATTTGGAGCACTGAAGAGATGAGGGACATTATTCCTGGCAGAGGGAAAGGCTTCGGCAAGGGTCCAATCATGGAAAGTGTAAACAGCTCAATATGTAGTTTGAGGTTCTATGGGGTCATCCATAGTGACTGAAGGGTAAAGGTTAGGCTAAAAAGGAGGATTTGGGAGACAAAACAAAAAAAAAAACTAGAGAAAAGATTTGTTGGAAACAAGTTGAGGAGGCTGTGATTGGCAGTCTGAGGGGTCTGAGTGGCAGCAGGAAGGTAGCGCTGGATCTTGAGTAGAGAAGTGAGGCGAGGAAGATGAACTTGGCAACAGCGAGCAGAGCTGGAGGGGCAGGGGACCAGGGCGGGGCCAGTGCAACCAGCCGGCTCCACCTCAGTGCACAGCTGGGAAGGACCAGACAGAAAAAGAAGGCTGGAGGTGGGTGGAATCCCAGCCTCTGAGAACATTCTGCCGAGAGGCTTTGGCCATGTTTGCTCAAGAATCTTCCTCATCGCATCATTTGAAAGCCAAACTTTTTATTTCATGCTAAACACTGTCAGAGGGAGCAGTGGCAGAGTCCTCCTGAACGCGAGCCAGCCGGCCCGGCACGCACACGTTTAATGGCATTCCAGACCTCGGGGCCTGGCAGGCGCCCTCGGAACCCTGCCCCGGCTCTGGCTCCTGCCTCACCCGGAGTTAGGATGTCGGGACCAGCGTCCCTCTTCTTACATGGTGACTTTCTGAGCGGAAAAGGTCCATCATGAGACTGCGACCTTCCCCCACCTGAGCCGTGCACAGCTCGGCCTTCTTAGAGAGGCCGCTGCTTTGCCCTCAGACTCGGCGCCATCCTGTTCGCACCTTCACTCCTCTCGCTCTCCCGGCCTCCTTGCCGCCCAGTCTTGAGCGAGCCCCGTCTGCACCGCCATCGCTAACCCCCAAGCGATGGGGGATGATGGTCCAAGTCACCATCATCACTCGTGTGGACTCCTGCCTCAGCCTGGCTGGCCCTCCTCGCTTCCATGGTCTGTAACTCAACGAAACAGCTAGAACAGTCCCTTATCATCACAAGCCAGATCCTGTCACCCCTCTTCTTAAAACCTCCTGATGGCTTTCTGCCTGAGTCAGAAGAAAATCCTAAATCCCTAGGACGGCCCCAGGGACTCTACGTGATTTGACCCTTGCTTATCTCTCCAACTGTATTTCCTACCACTCCCCCTTCCCTTTGAGCCTTCCCGCCCGCTCCTCTGCCTGCCTCTGCTGACTGCTCTCTTTCTCTTCGTGGCCCATAGTGTGCCTCATCACAACAGAAGCTTGTATCTGTCAGGATAGGCTAAGGCATGCTGCAGTAACAAATAACCTCCACATTTCGGTGGCTCAGATGACACAGGGCTACTTCTCATTCACCAGGCCACGTCTGCTGCAGGTTGGCGGAGTGGCCTTGTTCATCAGAGGCACTCCAAGTTGACTGAGCAGCCCCTTTCTTGAACGTTTCTGGTGGCCATACTATAGAAGAAGAAAGAGATTCTTTTTTTTAAAATAATTAATTAATTAATTAATTTATTTATTTATTTTGGCTGTGTGGGCTCTTCGTTTCTGTGCGAGGGCTTTCTCTAGTTGAGGCGAGTGGGGGCCACTGTTCATCGCGGTGCGCCGGCCTCTCACTGTCGCGTCCTCTCTTGTTGCGGAGCACAAGCTCCAGACACGCAGGCTCAGTAGTTGTGGCTCACGGGCCTAGTTGCTCCGCGGCATGTGGGATCCTCCCAGACCAGGGCTCGAACCCGTGTCCCCTGCATTGGCAGGCAGATTCTCAACCACTGCGCCACCAGGGAAGCCCAAGAAAGAGATTCTTGAGTCTCACAATGGCAATTAAATGTTGGCTCAGGAGAAGCCCATGTCACTTCTGCTCATGGTCTTTGGTCGGTCACTGGCCTCCGTCAAGCACAAGAGAACCCAGCTGTGTAATCTCACCACGTAGCCAGGAATGGAAGGGATCTGTCTTTATCTGGTGAACAACACAAATGAAGACCGCGAGAGCTGATTTTTCTGTGTGTGTAGCATGGATTAGAACCCCTTGGAGTGTCTTCCAGCTCAGCAGTTGTGAACTATGGCAGGGTTGGCCAGCTGGGTGGAGAGTGAGGACAGGGAAGGAGGGTTGGTTACTTCTGTTCAAGCTCTGGGAGAAACGAGAACACGGCTGAATTTGGCTGCTCACTGGACCAGTAATGCATGTAAGAAAACGTGACGGTTATTTCTCGGGTCCTCCAGGCCAAGGGTGCCTGTATACCAGTGGTGGGGTGGAAAGATCCCCTTGGCCAGAAATAACTTACTACCAGTGTCTGCAGTTCTTCCATTAGATGTCCATTCCTTTGGTTCTAAAATAGCATTTCCCAAGTTGTGTCCAGCAAAACACTTACATTAGATGTCAACAGATGCTCCTTGGTCAAATAAGATTGTGAGATGCTGAGTTAAACAACATGAAACGTGTTTTTCCTCTGCAGGTCTTCTCAGGGCCTTGTTTGATAGGTAACGTGTACTGTTTCTTCCTGAGATGGAATCAGACTATGCAGCATTTCCCCAATTTTTAAAATCAAGGAACTCTTGCCTCCGTGGATGCTTCCCTAGTGTTCACCTAGACAGTTTGGGAAATGCTAGTCTGGGAGCCTTTTCAGTCCTATGGAGTCCCCTGGGGAAAGTAGACATCCCCAGGGGAGGCTTTCTGTGGGAGAAGGAAAGCAGTGTGGACAAGGTTTTGAGAGGATGGGACTCCAGAGGGGCCTGGGGGTGGGGGACAGAGGGTCTGAAAGGGAGAGGTCAGGTGCAACGATTATAAGTGATCCTGTCTCCAGGGTGGATGCAGAGTTGGAGCCCACACTTTTCACCACCCCCAGCCTCTCTGCTCCCTTCCCTCCCTTGCCCAATGATGCTCACCCGTCCTGCTCTCCAGAGCTCTGGCCTTGCCCCATCTCCACCTTCTCCAGCTACCGACAAACCAGGCCGCCTCTAGTCTTAGCCCTCGAGTCCCTGCTGCCCGAAATGTCCTCAACTCCCGTCGGGGAAATTCCTATACTCTGGTTTCTCTTCAGATTGTATAAATCTTTCGCCTTTTAACTCTAGTCTGGGAAATTCCTTCTCTCCTTTAATAGTCTGTCAGGCAGACCACCTCCAAGAAGCCATCCCTGATACCTTTCCTCACCCCACAGCCTCAGCTGGGTTTATTGTCCCTCCAAGCTCCCATAACACACTGCGACTCTTCATCACTGCCCTTATCACTTTGTATTTTAATACTCTTATTTCTGTCCCTCTAATCTGGGAGCCCCTCAAGGGCTTTATCTTTATATCCTTATATCCTCCTCTGGTAGGAGATAGATAGTCAATAATTAATTGGATGAATGAGGCCCAGGCACGTACAGGAAGTGTGTTAAAATCCCCTACATGTCCCACTTGAAAGAATTTCCCAAGTTAAAAGAATCTATTCTACATGTTTGAAAACCTCATCTTGTGTGTCATGCCCACCTCTGCTGGTTCGCTGACCTCCTGGGGCCTGAAGTCTTCTCTCTGCCTTTCTCTCCATCCATCCTTTTGTCTGCCTGTTCTTCCCTCCGTCATCATCCCCTCAACTACATCTGATCCAGGTCACCTGATTCATGTCCTTTTTCAAGAAGAGCGAATGAGTCTTGGACTGTTAATGGCTATCCTTAGGTTTATGTTTTCCTAAACAGGAAGTAAATATCTTAAGAAGACAATCTAACCTGAAAGGTGAGAAGAAGTTTTTTTTTTTTTTTTTTTTTTTTTTTTTAGTTCAAGTTCGGCTTTAATGATTGAACAAGAAAGGGAAAACTAGAAAAAACTTGCAGGTAGAGAACCTGGACAGGTTGTTGTTGGCAGCCCAGCCAGGGCTGAGTCACGACTTTTGTGGGTCGGAGGCCCTTTTGCCTTTGTGGGCCCCTTCTCCATAAAAAATGTTAACAATTACCAATGACCGCACTGGTATATAAAGGCGAATATAACCCAGGCTGCTTTGGTATTCCATATTCGTTATTGTTACATTCACTTTTTCTTCAGATTTTAAAAATACTAAAAGTTAAACAGTTTTTGGATCACGAAACATTTCGTGGCCGCTAGGCACGGCGTCTGCTGTGCCCTGTGGGATGAGGAAGAAAGCTGCGAGCCCACCACCCTGCCTGCTACACCCTGAAAACGCACTGCCCTTCCATCCTTTTGCGTCACACTTCTCTTCCACCTGGAATGCCTGTCCCTCAACCCGCCCGCGCCCTTTGCACCATCTACCTGACAGATTCCTGCTCACGTGCCAGTCCCAGCTTGAACGTCGCTTTCTTTTGCCAGATTTAGCAAATTAAAATACAGGATGCCCCGCTGAACTTCAGATAAACAATGAGTAATCATTTTAGTAGGGTTAAGTCCCAAATAGCACATGCCCCAAATATTGCATGAGACATAATTATACTAAGAAATTATGCATGTTTATCTGAAATTCAAATTATCCGGGAAGCCTACTCTGTAATTTTCCCTGACTCATTTTTTTTTTTTTTTCAGGCTTTCTTCCCACCTGCTGCTTGTGGAGGCGTTCTGGCACTTTCCACGCACCCGTCACTGCACATCCTCCACCCCGTCTGCACTCCCATCATCATTATCCTCACCTGCCATGGGGCTGGGACGTGGCAGTGTATTAGTTGTCACATATGAGTAAGTGGGTGCTTTCCTCTTATTTCCCTAACTCTCTATTTATTTTCAGTGATGACTTGGCAGGATCTGGTTTTGATTTCATTCAGGAAGTTGTGTGGGGAGATAAGAGTCAAGTTAGCTACTGTGTGGGGTTGCAGTAACACCCTTTTAACAAAGATGTGTCCCAGGAAGACAGTTGGGGCTCAGACACTTCACAACCTGATGGAAAAAAGCCCGAGGCCTGTGGTGGGCACTTATGGTCCCTCCCTGCCACCGTGCTCCGAGAAGGTAGAGGGTGCGAAGGCTCAGGCTCCCTCCTCCCCGTGTTGCTGGGGTCAGGTAGCAAATCAGCTGTGGCCCAAGACAGTGCCTGTGTGTAAAGGGGAGGGCTTTCTGTTTTTGAGACTTAGGTTCAGGGAATTCTTATTTTCCATCTTAACTTTGGGAGTGGATCGATTCTTTTAAAAGTTCTTTTAAACTGTTACTTTGGCATCTGACACACAGGAGAAAACCAGCCTGAGATGACGGTGGGTACAGCCCCACAAGACCGTCAGAGCCTGGTGTCCGGGCTCCTGGTCCCATGCTCTCATGCCACCCTCAGCAGCAAGGACTCAGAGTCAGACGCCCAAAGAGAGAAACATTCCTCTGAGGACCACGGTGAGGGGGCACCCGCCCCCCCAAAACTATGGACCAGCCAAAGCACTGGTGGTTCCTAACAAATTGAACTGCGTGAGCATTTGTGGTAAGCACGGTGAGAGTTCCTTTTCTTATTGCTGCTAAGAATTTCCCAGCTTTCAACTCTCCCTTTCTTGGTTGGATGAAATTTCCAAAGCTGACCACTTGTTGATCATGCTGAACAAGAAACCCACAATGCCCAAACGTCCATAATGTGTGTGTGTGTGTGTGTGTGTGTGTGTGTGTGTGTGTGTGTGTGTGTGGGGGGAGCTGCCCAGTAGTTGCTGACTCTTATTAATCTCTAGTCCCCCGCTCTGCTCATCCCGGTGCTTATAGGAGCGGGCAACATGGCCCAAGGTAGTTTCAAGGGACGGGCAACAGGTGTTATGAGAAAGAAAACAAAATCATGGGCAGTTTCATGGTCCCATCCATCTGGGGAAGTCTGCACGCTCTGCCCCTCCTGGACGGTCACAAGGTTCATTAGTTTAATAAAGGCTCTGATAAGTTCTACACTTCTCTAACTTCAAAAAGACGTTGTTTAACTCAATGTTTTCCAAACTTGTTTGATCAGAGAACTACCCCATTTTTTACGAGCATCTCACCTGGTTCATCACCCTGGGAACACACTTTGGAGAGACGGTAAAAGGAGTGGAGGTAAGCAAGCGTTCGCATTCCTCTCCGAGCTTTGGACCAGAATCTGGCTTAGAGAAGGTGAGCTGGCCTCAGCACTGCCCTGGCAGCAGGACTCCAAGTGCCCACAGTGGGTACCAGCCACTCTACCTGGGGGATGGTGAGTGTCCGGAAGGGGAGGGCATTTCCTGTACTTCCCTGACTGTGGTCGGCTGGAAAGCCTAGGCTGGTGGCCACTTAGAAGAGTCTTAAGAGCGTCAGAGTTTCATTTTGGGTTTGAAACACTGTACAAGGCCACCTTTTAATAGTCACAATGCCGCCTGTGACACAGCACGGGGTGTGTGTCATCTGAGGAGGAAGCGTGCTCTCTCCCCGCAGTCCAGGGCCGTGGCATTTCCTCTCTTCAGTGTGTTTTTCTTGCCAGCAATAACTAAGCCCAAGGTCACCATTTGCACAATTCCAGGGATTCTGCTACTTTGCTGCGGAGAACCCACGTGAACGGCGTCTCCCAGGGCTGTGCAAAGCGGTGGTGCGGTCCAAGCGCTTGCCTGCCGCAGGGTTTTGCCAGGACAGTCCTATCTATTTCGTAAGTCCCGCCTCAATGTCACCTCTAGTTAGAGCAGGCCCCTGCTATTTACTATCATGATATCCTGTTTATATTCTTTACAAATGGTGACTCATTTATCGACACCTGAATCCCTACATATTTTTACTTTTTTGAATATTGTCTGTCTCCCCCTCAAATAAAATATCAACTCCACAGGGTTGAGCAGAGTTTTGTTTGTTTTTTTGGCCAGTGTTGGATCCTTGGTGCCTTGGACAGTGCCTGGCACAGTGTCGCTCGCCCCAAGTATTTGTTGAATGAATAAATGAAGAACAGCTTTGCAAGTTCTTCCCCAGTTGGGTGGTGATTGGTTGTGGGGAGTTGATGGACAAGGCCACTGACCAACCAGTGGGCTGAGTAGTAGTGAAGGGCACGGCCTTCCAGCCTGGGCCAGTCATGGTCCGGGCCGGTGAGGAAGCACAGAAGTACAGAGAGCAATAGAAATGAGTTTTTATTTGTAAAAAGTTACAAAATAATATTGTACAAAAATAAAGTCTGTAGAGAACTTTGGTTGTATAACACAAACGACCGAGACAGATCAGAGAAGTCAAAACTTCCAAAGAAGTGCACTCCTTACTGGATCAGATGGTAATCGCGATGATAGAGAAAAATCACAAACTTTACCCTTTTGTGGATTTGGTGGAGCGATTTGCTTCAGTTAAAACCTGCTTATGGTGTGTAGCTGATGCTGGGAACAAGCTGTCAGCACCCGTTGAATCCCACGGCCCCTGTGGGCAGAGACTCTCCACGGGGAGCTGGGGCTGGGGCTGACCCCTGGGGACACCAGCCACCAGGTCAGCCAGGACTCTCTGAATCGGACAGAGGATCCTGGCCTGCATCGAACTGTGCTTCGTGAATGACTGGTCGGCTGGGTCTGTCCCTGTTTTGAGCAGGCTGCTCCTCAGCAAGGTCCCTGCTTGGGCCCCAAGAAAGGACAGAAGGGAGGCCCTTTCCCTCTATTTCCGAGTCGTGTAAGGGGAACTGAAAGGACAGAGGGTGCAGAACGATGGACAGCTCGGGTCTTTGGGGGCGGGGCGCGGGAAGGGATGTCTGGTAACTGCTGCTTCTTGGTTACTTTGTAAAATGAACATGATTATTTGAGGGAGGCCAGTAGGCTATTTAACGGCTAAATCTGTCATAGTTTGGGGCTAATAGTGAGGGATGATCTGATAAAAATCCCTTTTATGAGATGTGTAACAAGCTCTACAGTAGGGCTCAGTGCATTGAGCATGGGTCAGCTGCCAGACGAATCCATGATCTGGGGCGCTTAGGAGAGGGTTGTTCTCACCCTCCACCTCCACCCCGTCACAGGCTTTCCGCATCCGGGTGGCAGGGCATGTGTGCTGAGGCTGGCCCGGGCCCGTCTTGCTTGCCCACCCTTCCGGGGCACCTTCTTCCGAGGGAGGGGCAGCAACTGGTGGCTTTTTTGGCAACTGGCTGACCCCACTTCCGGGAGGCCTGGGGCACTCCTTGGCTGCACTGGGGCCGAGCATGTTTCTCAGGAAGGTGGTGGATGGAAGGATAGAGGAAGAGTCTCCACAATCAGGGCAGAACCCTGGCTACCTGACAGGACTGTTACTTTGAGGTCTGCATTGAATCCAGGACTACCTACTAAGGGGACTTTAACCTTTGATATATATGGTTATGCACACGATAGACAGATACACGTGGAGGGGAGTGAGAGCTTAAATACAACAGGGAATGGAGCACACAGCCTATCTGCTGGGAGACAGAACCGTGAAGAAATGAAGCCGAGTGCCCCGGTCTCTGTGTCCTGCTCCCGAAAAGGGAGCCGGTCAGAAATGTTCCTTCTGACACGTTTCTTCTCTAAAATGTGAAAACAACAGGTAAGACGCTGAGATCTGGGGGAATCACACGAGAGCTCTTCTTAAAAAAGGTAAAGTAAGTGATTTTTTGCCTAGCGAAAAACTTTTTAATACTTTGAAAAGCATGGACCCTTGTTCCCAATTAAAATTTCCTTTGTCACCTTCTTTTGCATTTTGCGAGCACATATACTTTGGCACCTTTGAAAAGAAACTTTAATAAATAAGGGAAAAAAGAGAAACTCATTAGTGAACGGTAATAAATAACAATAACTTAAATCTCAATAAATATTTTCTCTATACTTCTGTATCTGAAACAGATGCATTGCATCGAGTAGCTTCTCTGGTCACTGGTGACCACGCATAACGGAGCTGGGGTGTATGTAACATCTGTCTCTCTGTAAACCGAGAGCCCGGCGGCCTCCCCGCCCCAGTGCAGCTGGGGGCCTTCCCCGAACGCTCTCCTGCAAGAATGCTGCCGAAAACCACAACTGGTTTCCTGTTTCCAAGGACAGAAAGGAAATACCTTCAGGTTTGGTTTTAGTCATGAGGACAGCCTTTCTGGTTCCTAGCCAACCTCTTCCCACCTCACACACCATGTTTGAAATCAATCACCCACTGTTCCCCAAAACGCTGGCTGGAGTAAACCTCAGGCCTGAACCTTCAAAAGCAAAGGTTACTACCTCTCGTGTGCGTCTTTGCTTTTTTTTCTCCTTGCCGGTGTATGTCTCCACTGAGTGACAGAAAAATAAACCTTTCTTGCTTTCAGCAGTAAAACGTAATGACAGGGAATGACACCAGGAGGACCATTTCCCTGGTGTCTCCAGACATGTGAAAACAAACCACAGGAGATACGCTGGTTTGGTTTCAAGTGCATCCGCAACTGTACCCGTGACCGGCGACGGTGGACTGTATCGGATGAAACGATGGCAACACCCAAGCAGGGACACCAGCCCTGAGCTTCTGGTGACGCTGGCCGCCATCTGGGAGAATGCAGACAGCTGTTTCCTCTCTCTCCCGCCCAGTTTTCTGTCGCTGGATCTCCCTCTGCCAGGCTCCCACAACGGCTGCCTGCCTCCTCCTCGACTCCTTGGTCCTTATCTTCCACTCCGGGCAAACATTTTCTGGGAACCTTGGTCCCTTTCTTTGCACTTTGTGGCAGGAATGCAATACACAGCGGTCTCTGGAGCGGAAGTCAGATACATCCACAGCGTTTGGCGGAATGCTTTCTCAGAATATGGTAAACCAGGTTATCGTCTAAAAAGGACAGGTCGTCATCGAAGGCGAGGGGTCTGCAACACGCCTGCCCGACTTTGTCACTCACCAGCCTTCTATTTTTGGACAAGTTTTTTAATATTTTGTCGTACATTGTCTCGGCTGCATCGCATGAGCCGCTGCAGTACCTGAAAATGAGTTCCTCCTTGGTTTCGTAGCCCAAACCCAAGTCAGTGACATTCAGATGCACGGCAGTCAAGACGCACCCCCGATTTCGGCCCCTCTGGCCCCGCCGGCCTTTCCCTCGGGAACTCTCCGGGCTGGCGGCTGCAGCCTGCCGGTGCCGCTCTCTGCGAGGAAGCACGGCCATTTGTTTATCGGGTGACCTTTTCAGTCTTCTAATGGTGGCTTGTATGAAATCCATGACATCATCAAACTGATCAGGATAATCCTCTGGCATATTTGCTGTGCAACAAGAAAACAGAAACGGGCACGTGAGACAACAGCAACGACCGCTTCGAGGAGCCTCCAAGACCCCAGTGTCTCCTAAAGGCGGCCAAGCTCGGCCTCGGGGTGAGACTGCCAGCTCAGGGACCGCTGTCACCCCGTCCGCCCCGACCCTGAGGACACAGGCCGAAAGGTGCCCTCCAAGACTCCGCGGAAGGAAGTTCATGCTCGGAAGAGGAGACTGACACGGGGCGTGACACACTTCCCTGCTGAAAACAGATCCTTAGAAGCGGAATCATCTGCCATTTTGTAACGCGTCTGTATGGAGGGTGCAGATGCTGACGGAGGCCCCTTCTTCTTGTTCTAATAACGTAACCTACAGTTGTGGTTCTCAAATGTGAGTGTGGATGGGACTGTGCTGGGATGCTCACGGAAATGCAGAGTCCTAGCCCGACCCTTAAGGGAAGGGTGGGGAGGGGCCGAGGAATCTGTACTTCTAACGAGCCCTGGAGAAATTCTGATGGGGGTGGTCCATGGAGCATACGTTGAGAAACCCTGTCTTAGAGGGTGAAAAAAGGATTAACCTTGGATTGGGCTTGGAAGACACTGCTGCTTTCACCTGGAATACTGAGGAGTGCTCTTTCCTGAAATCCACCCCGACTTAGCACCTCTGCTCAGCTGAGTGGGACGAGAACCATTCTGACAGATCACATGAAAAGCTCTTGAGCTCAACTGTATTTTAGAGCTTCCTTAAAAAACATTAAGCCTACTTTTCACTAACACAGAGACTAATTTACCACTTCTTTGGATTAGCATGACTTTAAAAATATATGGTCATACTGTAAGATGACTTTTTTTTTTTTTTTTTTTTTGCAGTACGTGGGCCTCTCACTGTTGTGGCCTCTCCCGTTGTGGAGCACAGGCTCCGGACACGTAGGCTCAGAGGCCATGGCTCACGGGCCCAGCCGCTCTGCGGCATGTGGGATCTTCCCGGACCGGGTCACGAACCCATGTCCCCTGCATCGGCAGGCAGACTCTCAACCACTGCGCCACCAGGGAAACCCAAGATGACATTTTAAAAATTTTTTAAAAATTAAAAATTTAAAATTTTTTTTATTTAACCTTATATTTCTTTTTTTTTTGAGTATTTAAAGTTAATGTATTTAATGTATTTTCTTTCTTTCTTTCTTTCTTTTTTTTAACATTTTTATTGGAGTACCATTGCTCCACAATGGTGTGTCAGCCTCTGCTCTACAACAAAGCAAATCAGCTATACATATACATATATCCCCATATCTCCTCCCTCTTGTGTCTCCCTCCCACCCTCCCTATCCCACCCCTCTAGGTGGACACAAAGCACCGAGCTGGTCTCCCTGTGCTATGCACCTGCATCCCACTAGCTATCAGTTTTACATTTGGTAGTGTATATATGTCCATGCCACTCTCACTTCATCCCAGCTTACCCTTCCCTCTCCCCATGTCCTCAAGTCCATTCTCTATGTCTGCGTCTTTATTCCTGTCCTGCCCCTAGGTTCTTCAGAACCATCTCTTTTTTTTTTTTAGATTCCATATATATGTGTTAGCATATGGTATTTGTTTTTCTCTTTCTGACTTACTTCACTCCGTAGGACAGACTCTAGGTCCATCCACCTCACTACAAATAACTCAATTTCATTTCTTTTTATGGCTGAATAATATTCCATTGTATATATGTGCCACATCTTCTTTACCAATTCATCTGTTGATGGACAGTTGGAGGTTCCTTAAAAAACTAAAAATATAACTACCATACGCCCCAGCAATCCCACTACTGGGCATATACCCTGAGAAAACCATAATTCAAAAAGAGTCATGGACCAAAATGTTCATTGCAGCTCTATTTACAATAGCCAGGACATGGAAGATGACATGTAAATGTATCATAGCAGTACATGGACTGAGACGCTGTTTGTGGGCAGATGGTGGGAGGGGGGTGTCCAGCCTCTGCTGCGGGCTGTCACATGACTCCCACTGGCTCTGGGTGCAAAGAGGACAAGAGATGTGCATTTTAGGGAGATCACATGGAGGAATGATTGAGGCGATGCTTCTACGATGTTTGAGACCTTTGGACAAACGCATGAATTTGCAGTCTCGTGGCGTTTTCTGCTGTGTTTCAAGCATTTGCTTTGGCTGATCAAGTAAGAGAAGAGTAACTTTGAACAACTGAATACATTTTTAAAAGAGGAAAGCAATTCAAATGCCCATTTATTAGGTACTCAACCTTTTATGCTCTCCATCCCATTTTCAGGTAATTTAGTATGTTTAGGGCTATATGTGGCTTAGGACAATATGCCACAAAAGAGTTGTTAGCAAGAGGGAATTTTTTTTGCCAAGCCCATGTTAAAGCAGAGAAGGATTACACTGGGCCTAACCCACGTCAAATTGTTTTGTTATGAACAAATTGTTAAAACAGATATCAGGTATCCTGTTGTGTAAAACATAACCCAGCTAAGGCAACGTAACCATATCTATTTCTGTCTCTCTCTCTCTCTCTCTCATCTGTGTGTGTGTGTGTGTGTGTGTGTGTGTGTGTGTGTGTGTGCAAAACATATGACATATAGTAATGAAAAGAGTGGGGATGGTGTGGAATTTCCAGATCACCTTGTTGCCCTAAAGCTAAAACCTAAAATTTGGCACTGGATGGTCCTGTGCACAGAATTCTCAAAGCTGCTTCCACTGGTCTGTGCCCCATCGCCTCTTGCCCCCGAGCCCCTGCATTCCAGCCTTGCCCTCCTTCAGTCTGTTGCAGTTCTAAGAGCAACACTCTTAAAACTGTTAACGCAGCTCATGTCCCTCCTCTGCTCCAAGCCCTCCAATGGCTCCCCATTTCCCTTGGCATAAAAGCCAAAGTCGACACTGGCCCAAGGCCCTCCCTGACCTGGCCACCCACTGCGTCCCAGCCTCTGTTACCACTGACCTCGTATGCAACTTCCTTCTTCCTTACTGCCTCCCCCTCCAGCTTCTCTGGCCTTCTCACTGTTCCTCAAACACAAGGTTTCACAACCTCAGCACTACTGACATTTGGGGCTGGAACATTCTTTGTTGTGGGAGCATTTAAGGATGAGTAGTTGCATCCCTGGCCTCTACCCAGGAGACGCCAGTAGTGTCCCCCAGCCCCATTCCAACAGTGACGAACTGAAGTGTCTTCAGATATTGCCAAATGTCCCCTGGGGGCAAGATCATCGTGGTTGAGAACCACACAGATCAGAACACAAACAGGGACGCAGGGCCTTTGCGCCAGCTGTTCCCTCTCTGCCTGAAACACCATTCCTGCAGAGTACCCAGTGGCTCACGCCCACATCCCCTTCAAGTCTTTGCTCAAATGTCACCACCACCAAGCCCCACCTTGACCTCCCTGTTTCAAATGCAATCCCTCCCGAGCCCAAAGCCAGACCTCCTGCCCTCTTCCCTCCCCAGCATAATACTCACTACCTTCCAACACACTGTCTAACTTTCCTTATGTTGACTACTTGTTGTCTGTCTTCTCTGAGCGAATGTCACCTCCACGAGGCAGGGACCTTTGCATGGCTTGCTCACCAGTGGAGCCCAGGTGCCTACAATAGGATCTGGTCCCTGGAGGCCCACAATGATTTCTGAACGAGTTAGGTCACTTTATGAGGGGAGAAAGAGAGAGTCCTTAATTTATCCAGGGGACACTTGGGCTTCAGCTGAGAACCGCACCGTGATGAAATGAAAGCCTCCAAAATAAACAGCCTCCGTCAGGCGGGCAGCCGCAGTGTGAAGAGCAGCACAGTCATCTCCCTCCTGCGAGCGAATAAGCAGTGAATAAGCAAGCTCACTCCCTTGCCAGCTTCCGGCAGCTTTAAAGTGTCAGCTCTCAAAGCCCACTTCATCCTGAGGATTCAGAAAGGTTTGGCTCCAGGGGAGTAACATTTTCTCAAGAAGGACTGGAAGAGTGGGAGAGTATTGGAATCTGAATTTGTCGTTTCCTCTGAACCGCTTCTACTGGACTTCCTTAGGAAGTTTCCATCCTTCCTCCCTCCCTCTCTCCCTTCCTTTCCTTCTCTGTTCTTAAAAAAAAATGTTGAATCGATAAAGATATGGCACATATATACAATGGAATATTACTCAGCCATAAAAGGAAACGAAATTGAGTTATTTGTAGTGAGGTGGATGGACCTAGAGTCTGTCATACAGAGTGAAGTAAGTCAGAAAGAGAAAAACAATTACCATAGGCTAACACATATATATGGAATCTAAAAAAAAAAAAGATGGTTCTGAAGAGCCTAGGGGCAGGACAGGAATAAAGACGCAGACATAGAGAATGGACTTGAGGACGCAGGGATGGGGAAGGGTAAGATGGGACAAAGTGAGAGAGTGGCATGGACATATATACACTACCAAATGTAAAACAGATAGCTAGTGGGAAGCAGCTGCATAGCACAGGGAGACCAGCTCGGTGCTTTGTGACCACCTAGAGGGTTGGGATAGGGAGGGTGGGAGGGAGGGAGACGCAAGAGGGAAGAGATATGGGGACATATGTATATGTATAGCTGATTCACTTTGTTATAAAGTAGAAACTAGCACACCATTGTAAAGCAATTATACTCCAATAAAGATGTAAAAAAAGAAAGATATGAACTACTTATTTCGAAAAATGAGTTGCTTATGCTATTTGTGACTTTTTTTCAATAATAAGCTATAAAAGAGGAAATTAGCTGTGCTCAGTTTCAAAAACCCATACTTGAATAGAAGTCTGAACTTCTAAACCTGGTATCTTAGGGGTGATTAGTCAAAGTACAGAAAAAAAAAAAAGTCTTCAAATTTCTAAAGAGACTGTTTTACAAAAGGATCCACATGATGGGGTCCCTGGCTCTTTTCAAGAACTCCTGAATAGATCATTAACTTAAGAACCTGGGAACATGGAAGTTAAAACTGATTGAGAATCAACTGAGGATTAATCAGAAATGAGGATGAAATATTACTAAAATTTTAACATAAACGAATGGGAAAACATTTGACTTACAAAAGTTCAACTTACACTGGTTTAGAGACTCATTAATTTATATAACATGATAAATTACATAATTTTATATTACTAGGGTTATAATGATGATTTGAATCAGCATTTATAATGTTCTTATTTATTGCCTGACACTTTCAAAGTTCTGGAAAAATGTTGTCCCTCCTTTTTAAGACATTTTGACCACATGACTGTCCACTGGCTTTGCTTGCCAGATAAAATACAGAATACCTAGTTAAATTTGAATTTCAGATAACTAGCAAATAAATTTTTAGTATCAGCAGTCCTCAATAATGTTTGGGACATACTTATCTTTTGTTATGAGAACGTTTAGTTCCTTTATTTTAATTTCTGCTTGGCCTTTTTGGGGTGATGCGTGTAGCAGTGTGAATGCACCAGCCACTTATGCTTTTGGGTGAGGTGGTGAATGGATCATTAGGCCTCAATTAAAAGGCTTCCAGGCACCTGGGAAGCAGTCAATCTGTGTTTGATGTGTTTAACCAAATAGCGTAGGGGCTTCCCTGGTAGCACAGTGGTTAAGAATCCGCCTGCCAATGCAGGGGACACGGGTTTGAGCCCTGGTCCGGGAAGATTCCACATGCCGCGGAGCAACTAAGCCCATGCGCCACAACTACTGAGCCTGCATGCTACAACTACTGAAGCCCGTGCGCCTAGAGCCCGTGCTCTGCAACAAAGTGAAGGCACCACAATGAGAAGCCCGCGCACCGCAACGAAGAGTAGCCCCCACTCACGTACTAGAGAAAGCCCCCGCGCAGCAACGAAGACCCAATGCAGCCAAAAATAAAAATAAAAATAAAAAGAAAGAGTGTAGGTAATGAGGACTGCTTTTGATGGGACATCTCCCTCGTACATTGTCGTTAAGGTGGAAATGTTTATTTAAGCCTCAGGTTCAGGACATAGGTGATTCTTATTGAACTGAAGGGATTCCCCCCTGCCCCCTTTCTTCTCCTTCTTGAACAATAGAGGAAAAAATACATATTTATGCTGAAAGTTTTACATGGATATGAATTTTGGAAACTAGAAAAGGGCAACATTATATTTTCCAAACCACAGAGCAAATTGGTCTGTCTCTTCCAACTGAATTCCTAATCCCAGGCCTTTTGCTGCTGACTGAGTTCATTTCTAAAGAGACCTCAAGTTATCAACACTAGGCATTTGGCGGGGGCATTGTGAGCCAGGCCCCCACTGAGCCAATCTTTAGGGTCTCTGCAGAGGCCTCACACCTGGCTCAGGCAAGTAAACTCCCCGGGGGACCAAGAAGCCCCCAGCTGCCTCCATGTTCCTGGAATTCACTGAGCCAGGGGCAGCAAAGGGGCTGGGTTTGGATTAGTTCCTCAAATTAAGACTTAATGGCATATCACTTTCTTTATCCTATAAAGGGCTTGGCAGTATGTCAGCTACACAAATGGCCCTCGTTAGTATGAACTTTGATAGTAAAACACTTGCAAAGCACAAAAGAGGAGCATCGTTTTTAAAAAGTAAGTCAAACACTTGCCCATTTCCCAGACCCACTTGGAGGCTAGATCTGGGAAAACATGGACATCTAGAAGCTAAAGTTTTCGAAAAAGCAAAACGCTCAAATGCATTTAAGTCATCCTTCAGGGTGCAACTAAATATTTGGGCATTATTCTATTTAAAATATTTTAACTTTGATGTGTCCTTTGTATAAACAGTGTTATTTAAACAAATGAAACCTTGTACAGGGCCAGACTCTGGGAACAAACCAAACCATTCACTGCAGAGACTTTGCCCCCCTCGATTATGGGAAAACAGTAACATTACCTCAGGAACAAAGGCCTGGGATATTGACTCTCTGGTAGAGTTAATTGAGTTTTTATAGCAACAATGGTGAGACCTCGGAGTACTCCTTGTAATAGCTGAACCAAGGAGCACATAATTCAAAACATTATCTTGGCTAAGCTGGTATTTAGCGGACAAAGTATTCTTTTAAATGTCAGATTTCTCTTCAAAAGAGTACAGGTTAATTATGTATATTTTTTTTTCAGGTTAATTGTATTTTAATCAAAGGGTCATTTTATACTCGTATTGGGTTGTCCCCCTCCTCACCCGGCCTGGCTGGGTGTCTAAGCCAGTTTTCAGCCTGTCTTTGACCTGTGGGCCCATGAAGGAGGCAGCACAAGGTTGTGTAGAAAGCAGTGAGGAGGTGACCCCTTACCCGGAGTGGGGTGGGCCCCAGCAAGGAGAGGGCTGGACCCTAGCATGCACAGTGGGCCTCTCCTACAGGAGCCAGAACTAGCCTCAAGGATGCAGAGGCTCTGGAGAGGAGGCCCAGGTGTTTCTCGCTCTGGGGAGGACCCACCTCTATACTCCAGCGGAAAGCATCCAGCTTCTGTGTACTGGAAGGGCAAGGGTTAATACGCTGAGGTCCGCAGGGGTGACCTACTGCCTAGGTCAAGGCCACACAGGCGAGAGGCACATCTTCAATCAGCACCTGGGTGCCCTCACTCCAGGTGGTGCCCAGTTCTGAGGTGGGCTAGACCCTGGGTGTGAGCCCAGAGATGCTGTGCCCGCAGAGCCTCTCCTGAAAGGCTGTCTGCAAAAGGAGGCACGTGGAACCCACCCCCCCGGGGGGGAGGACATTTAATCTGATATTCGTTGCCTACCTGTACCCCAGGTAAAGTACAAATTGCTCTGTAGACCAAATATATAAAAAAGAGAAGTTGTGTGTGTGTGTGTATACACACACACATATATACAAACATATATGTGTATATACACATATACACATGCATGTTTACATGAAAAGATCAGCCTAAGATTTATGTAACCTCTCAAGAAAATTCCCAACTAATGTCATTCTTTAGAATGCTGTTTTTACTTTTCAATAATGTACGAACATGATTTTCTTTCACTAATATTGCAGTATTATGAGAACTACATGATGGAGTCTTACCTTTAAAATCCCCCACGTTACCAAGAATATGCATCATCCTCTATTTGAAATGACAGCTTCCTTGATGCACTTAGTATGACGAGTGCAAAGGTGGGATGGATGCCACCCAGCATGAATTTTAACCCTGACAACATCCCTGCAAGGCTAAAGCCGGGGTCGCCTATTTATCTGTACTTTACAGATCAGGAAACTGAGGCTCAGAGAAGGTAAATATCTGCTCAAGGCCACGTGGCTCATCAATGTAGACTCAGCTGGTTTTGGTTTCAAAGCTCAGACTTGCTCTAGGGCTCCAAGCTGCCTATCTGTTTTTAAGTAAAAATGCCTCTACGGTGCAGCCTGCCTAGTGTCGGGTGTGTGGCAACTTACTCTGGAAGATGTGGTGATTTCACCTGCGTGCATTAACCACATTCAGAACAGGAAGTGAGAAATACACTTTCTACTGGAAAGTTCAGCGTGAACTGAGGCACACTGAGTAGATGCTAAAGTTAGGCTGCCGTGGACCACAGAATACAGTAAATCGTCTCCAGAAAGGGAAAAGCATGCCGTTCAGGGGCAGCTCTCCCACATCCTGGGTCTGGCGTATCACCCTAAGGCAGAACTGGCAATTTCCCAGTTAAAACCGGAAAACCGGCAGCCACGGGCGGTGGCAGATTCAGACAGAGAGGCCCCGTCTCCGGAAGCTCCTCAAACTCGCGCTGGCACCAAGCGATAAAGTCTCACTGCAGAGCTGGAGAGGACAGAGCCTGGGATTCTAGTCCGGGGTCAGTCCCTGCCCAGCCTGTGACCTTGGACTAGTCACTGAACCCTTCTGAGGTCAGCTAGCCCCTCTCGGGGGCCTTCCCCCAGTGCTAATGCCCTAAGATGTGGACAGTCTAAGTTTTGGTGTCACCCCCATCAGGGAGAGGACTGCCTCTGCTGATGCCCCAGCAGCATTCTGCTAACCGCCAACATCAGGGGCCCCAGGAGACCCCATAAGAGGTATTTTAGGTTCTAGCAGTTCTCAACCTTTTCCGTTTGCCTCTTGGTTCAACGTCTTGGTTACACCTGAAATAACCAAGTGCCTCTCAACTCATCAAGTCATCTTCCTACGTCTTATTTAGGAGAGGTGAAGAGGTGTGTAGAAAGGACCCTATATTTGTGTCTCAAAGCACCCAGGTTCTAGTGGGAGGTATCCTTACACCCCAGTCTCCATCTGTAAAGGCAGAGAAGGAGACAGTGACCTCTGAGAGGACACGGACACCAACATGCTATAATCCTGCAGTCTCCCTCACCCAAATGGCAACACTGCCATTTTCTCAAAATCTCTATTTTATTCATTTCTGGTTTTGCTGCTTGGTCTTAGGACTCCAAGGCTAGAATCATCCACGGCAACTGCCACCTAATGCACTGTCAGAGCCCCACAGCTTGCCTTGGGGGCTCTTGACGCTTGTTTTTTATTTGACCTTCAGCGACCTCTGAAACGTGTGGTGTTAGTTCAGGAGCGTGTTGCAGTTCTCTGAAAACTTCAAAGTTCTGCCATCTGCTACTATTTAAAAGTGTTGACTTTGCCACTTATTTGAACTAATTAAAATAAGGCACCCATGGGTCCCTAAGTACTGGAATGCTGAGGCATCTCGCGTCTTGTGACGACCACCCTTACTTTCCTATTTTGGACAGAGTATTCATCCAGCATTACATAGACCATCCTGGTCAGCGTGGACTTGGGTTAACTTCAAGAGGGGTCCATAGCATCTGTTCTCCCGTGAACAATCACCAGCTGAGGCAATTTACTAAGTCACTGTGACCACTGCCAGAGCTACCAGGGCATTCTCTCCATGACCAGTGGTTTGCCGGCAATAAAACATGACATGGGTTTATTTGAAAAGTATTTGCGTTGTAAAAACACCAGTGTTTTGTTGTTTTAAAAAAGCATTTCTGGATCCTCTCAAGACAGAAGAAAAGACCAACCAGTTCACAATACAGAAAAAGAAGCCTTGGGTGTACTTTTAAAGGCCATTTGCCCACCAGAATGCCGTTTTAGTGACCACCTCCACCTACTTTGACTAACATCGCACACACTTATTAGCTATACCATGTCTTGACTACTTATCCTACAATTTAACTGAGAAAACTTGTCATCACTGTAATGGAAATTACTCTATAAATACAAATAGCCAAAAACCTACTTAGGAAAGCTGGACTACATTCATTTTGTTACTCAGCTTCTAATTGCCCTGCTCTGATTTCCACCTATGTGGTCCATACTTCTATTATAGTGATGTTAATAATTTTATGGTAATACAGAATGGCTCCCCTGAGGGGAAGAGGTCCATTCTTCTGCTTTTAAGTCAGGAAAACACTCAATAGGGTGTCCATTTGTTAGCTAATCCATGAACACCTGGTGCGAGCTAAAAGCAGACCCCAGCCAGCTGTAAACACCTCACGCTCGAGTGCACACCAGGAGCCCAGCTACTGCCCTTATAAAACACTTAGCAGGGGAGGGAGAGAAAGTTACCTAATACAATGACGCATACAAAGCGCCCCTTGGGAAAATAATCCCTTGAGGTGTTCTCAGAGGCAGGTGGTTTTTTGAGGGGAAACCCCAAAGGAACCTGGAAAGCAACAGAACCTGGCTTCTTCCTTCCCACAAAGCCCTGCCTGCAGCCTGAGAGGCCCCAATGGTTCCACGGGGTCCTGCATTCAACTTCCCTGGGCCCTTCCCAGTGGGCCCACCTGAAAAGTGAGTAGAAGGAACTCGAAGGGCCTGAGGGACCTGGGCAAGAAGAGGAGGGATGAAGAAGCTGAAAGGAGAATAAAGGGGGTGAAAGAAAAGTATTCTTTATCATTTGAGCCTGCCTGATGGATTCCTGTGGTCAGATGTGAGGAGGGACTTTCTACCCCTTGGTGGATGAATTTACTGGAATCTCGAAGACTCTTCAGGTAATTAGCTAGACATACCATTCAAAAACAGCTGCATTCACAAAACCTCCACGCCTGACTTTTCTCCTCGCTGATGTAGCCAGAAGAGTTCTGTAGGAGAGTGGTGGGCTGGCAGGAAGTGGTCATGTGGTGTGGTCAAAAGAGTGAGTGTTCCCTCAGGCTTTCCTGGGTCCAGTCTGGTTAAGCTGATTGACCCTGTGCAGCCCCGATCTCCCCTGAAAATGGGGAGAGTTACACGGATTGGAAGAAAATTTTCGGTTCAGCGCCTGAAAGTACTTAACAAATGGCACCAAAAGTAAGTCCCTACGGTTTTCACGTCTGTGCCCGTTCTTCACTGACATTCCATTGGAGGCAGTGGCGTGAAGACTAACTCTGCTGGCTCTGGACAAAGGGGACGCAGACACTGGCCCCTTGCTCGTCCAGCATGTCGCATGGAGGAGAAGGCCTGGAGGCCCCGGCATGGTGGTCTGTGGACGGGAGGTGCAGGCCTGTCCTGGGAGTCTGGGCTGCCTCTTCTCTCTTCCTAGAAATGCCCCCAAGTTAACCACACAAACATCAGCTGACTCCACAGCCCATGAACGATATTTTGTGTCCACCACGGCGTAGATGGGTGTCTTCAAACTGTGGCATGTATCTCTCTGGGGCTACATGAGGACTTTCTACAGAGTCTACGGGTAGCTTTAAGAGAATCAATGTCCAGATCCTCAAATTCCACATGCGCTGCGTCCTAAGACTGGTCCACCTACGAATACTCCTGCAGCCAGTTTTCCTTTCACAGTCATCCTTCTGCCTTCCTGCCTGTCTCACTCATTTTACCACGAGGCACTGTCTGGTGGATAGACACCTGTAAGGACAGTTCAGGCGTGCATGGCTCCTTGGGATAAACTGGTATCGGTGACTCATGATGTGAGGACACGTCATCATGAACTTAGGATTCCAAAGATGTGTACCTGAATCTAATCATGTGGAAACGATCACACAAATGCAAACCGAAGGGCAGTCTGCAGGACAGCAGGCAAGACAGTCTGGACTTCTCAAAACGTTGTGGGAAAAAAGGCTTGGGAGCTAACTCTAGATTAAAGGCGAATAAAGAGACATGACAATCAAATGCAAGTTGTGACTCTCAATTAAGGGAAAAAACTATGAAGAACATTATTGCCACAATTGGGGGCATCTGAATATGGACTACCTATTGGATAACAGTATTGTGTAAATGTTACATTTCCTGAGACTGATAACTGAATTGTGGTTATATAAGGTAATGTCCTTGGCTCCTAGAAGGTTCATGCTGAACTACTGACTGTTATGTTTGCAAGTAATTCTCAAATGGTTTAGGAAAAAAAAAAATGAAGCAAAATGCTAATGAAAGGTCAGTCTTGGTGAAAAGGGGACATGGGTGTTCACTGTACTATGAACACTTACTAAAAAGTCCCATATGAATGAATCAAAGTAGGTGGTTCCATATTTCATTCTGTCCAGGCACTCATGGCAAGGCATGGCGCTTTATTTGCCTGTCTGTCCATCCACCCATCCATCTATTCATCTTATAATAAGGATCCAGAGGCGTGGTGCTTGTCATGGATGTATACTAACATGTGCATTTGAAGTGAAAATGAAGTTGGACCTTTTCTGACCAAAAATTAAACTTATTTGAGCTGATTTGTTTGATAATTTTCCACGAATTGAATAAGTTACATTTGCAGCTCCAGGGTTTTGCCAAAAATAGATTTGAAGCACATATCTAGTTCCCAAATGGGCTGGAAATTACATCTGCTGCAACTATTTAAACTTGTGATAAAACTGCAGATATCACTTTAGAAGTGTGCAATAGTTTTTCAACATAATTTTGTAGGTTTGCAAGCAAAAAAGTTTGAAGACTTTAAAAAAACATGCTCAGTTATACAATCATACAAAAGTGGGTTTTGTCTCTACTGAGCTAAGCAGTTGATTCCCAATAGTGACCCAAGATCTGTGTGTGCACACCCACTCCTGTTCCCACAGAGGCCATCACTCTGGCACGTGTGCAGTCACCCTTGGTTTCCAAAGTGGACGCTTCCTTCCCTGGACGGAACAGAAGCCACCTGAGGGCAAATGCCTTCTCGAAGGCCTCCCAAATGCCATCGGCCTATCAAGCATTCTAGGAGACCTCACTTTGTCCCGAAGAGTTAGGGAGCCTTCTCTCACTGCAAAAAGCATCGATATTATAGGACCGTGCGGAGAAATACATGCTTCTCTCCCTAAAATGTCCTGATTTAGACTTCGAAATATCCAGTAATAATATGAGCCTAGGCCCACTGCAGCCCAAACAGGGATCAAAGAAAGGGCCTCAAGGAAATATAATATTCCTTGCTTCTTGCTATTAGTTTGCTCATTGATTTTCCTAGAAATACGTGTTTCAGTTAGTGAATACATTTTTAGCAAGCCAAGGTTTGTGTTTTCTTAATCTACTAATACGAGAGCAGTCTGTGTTAAGGCAGCATTATTGGCTTTGGGACTAGAAGTTTGAGGTTTGCTGGCTTCACCACTTATTGGATTTGTGACCTTGAGCAAAATTCTAGGTCTCATTGCTTCATCTGTACAACGGGGATAAATGACATCTCCTCTTGTCCAGTATAGCTCAAACCTACTCGATTTTAGGACAATATGCAAAACCTATTTGTTAAAATAACAAAATGCTGGAGAGGGTGTGAAGAAAAGAGAACCCTCCTACACTGTTGGTGGGAATGTAAACTGGTGCAGCCATTGTGGAAAACAGTATGGAATTTCCTCAAAAAACTAAAAATTGAATTGCCATATGATCCAGCAGTCCCCCTCCTGGGCATATTTCTGGACAAAACTATAATTCAAAAAGATACATGCATCCCTGTGTTCAAAGCAGCACTATTCACAATAGGCAAGACATGGAACAACCTAAATGCTCATCAACAAATGAATGGATAAAGAAGATGTGGTGTATATATATATATATATATATATATAAAATGGAACACTACTCGGCCATAAAAAAGAATGAGATAATGCCATTTGCAGCAACATGGATGGACCTAGAGATTATCATAAGAAGTGAAGTAAGTCAGAAAGACAAATACCGTATGATATCACTTATAGGTGGGATCTAATCTAATCTAAAATATGACACAAGTGAACTTATCTACGAAACAGAAATAGACTCACAGACACAGAGAACAGACTTGTGGTTACCAAGGGGGAAGGGGGGAGAGGGAGGGATGGATTGGGAGTTTGGTATTAGCAGATGCAAACTATTATATATAGGATGGATAAACAACAAGGTCCTATTGTATAGCACAGGGAACTATATTCAACATCCTGTAATAGACATGGCTAGGGTGAAGAGTAAGTAAGCTGGGACAAAGTGAGAGAGAGGCATGGACATATATACACTACCAAACGTAAGGTAGATAGCTAGTGGGAAGCAGCCGCATAGCACAGGGAGATCAGCTCGGTGCTTTGTGACCACCTAGAGGGGTGGGATAGGGAGGGTGGGAGGCACACACAAGAGGGAGGGGATATGGGGATATATGTAGATGTATAGCTGATTCATTTTGTTATAAAGTAGAAACTAACACACCTGTTCTGTTTCATAAATACGTTCATCTGTATGATACTAACTTAAGTTTTTATTTGTAGCTCTTCATTTATTTGAGGATTAACAGGTTGATTCAATTGTGCTTATGCCTAGACACTTTAAAAATAAGGGCACACTCAAAATGAAAACTATGCCTATGCTATAGACTCGTGAAGCTTGGGACTTGAGTAAGTTTTGCAGCAAGAAGGCTTTGCAGTGAGATCCTGCTCGCCGCCACCTGCTTGTTTGAGACACTCCAGCGGCACCCCGCTGCCATCAGAAACAGAGCAAGCACCTTCTTTTCCTGGATTTTACAGTATCTCATAATCTGGGTATCACCTACAGAGATATCCTAAATTTCACACTACTTCCCGCCACCTGTTCTCAGTACTTGGCGACTCGTCTGGCCTCCTCCTTGTATCCACCACCTGCCCCTTCCCCATATCGTGATCACAAATTTGCCTTTGCTTCTCCTTTGTCTGGAATGTGCCCTTTTCCCTTTCCCTTCCTTTCCTAATACCCATCTTTCAAGTACCAGCTCAAATCCCCCCTCTCCCCCAAATTCTTTCCTGCTATAATCTCCAAATCCCAATGACTTCATTGCTAGGAATTCTTACCATGACCACAGCTAACATACATGCCTTGGTAGACATAGCTATCTCTCGGACTGACAGTCCACCCACCCACCCACCCATCAGCCTATCCGTAGTTTACAACTAGATCATAAGCTATTTAAGTTCACAATTTTGCCTTTTAGATGCCCACACAGCACCTAGAGCATGAAAGATATTTAATACTTGCTTCCTGATTGAGCTCAAGTGATTAACGAAAGAATATGTGTTTTAATTGAATAAAGGGGCTATGGACCATTAAGTGCTAAAGAAACAAAGATGAAAGGGACATTAGGAGGGGAAAATGCCAGATAGCTTTTATTTTTCTATCAGTGAAAGTAGAATCTTTTGAGAATAATTCTTTGGCTGTTGGATCGGCCTAAGGTCCTACGACTGGCCAATTCAAATTAGGCCTGAAATAGATCTCTCTAAACAGCAACAGTTTGAAATAGGTCTCCAGACTGAGGCCAGAATGAGATGTTGGTCTCACATCTCAGGTGAGAAATCAGTGCGTCCTAAAAGCCTGACATGCGATTTCCTGATTCCAGGACCCCCATCCCAAGTGGCAGAGCCCTTTTTCAGCGTAGGGACTTTATTACAGTATCATCTATTCATATAGTCCCTAAAATAAGAAGCAGCAGTAGGTGGACAGCACTTATTTATTCTGAACTCTGAACCCACAACATTAGATTTGAAAGCTTAAAATTCAACCAGCTTATTGCACTAGAAGCTTTCTTAGCCGAAGAACCATGGGCTGAAAGTTTACTAAATTCACTAACAGTTGTGTTTTGCTGAGTTTGTGACACATCTTAAGTATCCAGGTGGGATCACTTAAAACAGAAATACTCTATCTCAAGACAGGGAGCCTCCAACTCACAGCCCCCTTATCACCTACCTGTAAGGATCTAAGTGTGCCCTGATCCTCTTCTTCCCATGAGGAAGAGGGTCTTCCTAACATGACCATGGGAATCTGGTGGGAACAATTCCATAGGAACTATGTGGGCTCAGAGAATGGGGAAGGGAAGGAGCTGTGAAACCTGGGAAGAGCCAGGGGGAGCTGACCCCGGGGGGCAGAATCCCAGGCAAGACTGGCCCGCCTACGTGCTGACCAACTGACTGTCTCTGGGGCCCAAAATAGCCTCCCTGCAAGGCCTGCATTTCTTTCACTCTCCATGCTTTGTCGGGGCTGCTTGAAATTCCACCAGTTAGAGCAACGGCTTGGCAGGGGCTGAAGTGAAAGTCTGTGTCGGGAGAAAAGGCATTCACTGGGTGCACGCCGCAAGGAGGAGGGTGGCAAGTACACTCGTTGTTTATGGGGCACAGGTTTTACAAAGCATTATCTCGTGTAACTCTCACAGCAGCCCCCGGAGGCAGGATGAATAGTATTCCTATTTTACAGATGAGGAAACTGCGCTTTAAGAGCTGTTAGTAACAGCTGGGTAAGTGGCAAGACTGGGATCCAAACCATAGACTGATCTGAATGTGTGAACGTGAGCTCTTGCTTGTTGAAACTCCATGATTTGCTCTATGCCCTCCTTCTGCAGATTAGGGGACCCGGCAACCTGGGAAGAGACTCTAGCCCAATAATATTGTGAATTATATCTCAGTTCTATCAGGGTTTACATAGATTTTTGTGGGCTAGTCTGGGAGCTTGATAGCTTGATTTGTAAGATGGTTTCTCTATGAAAATGTGTGACTTGCTACCAAACTGGTGGAATATAACCCCATTAGATTACAATAAATTGTGGATTACCTGCAATAATTTAAGAACGCCCAGTGTTTCTTCTGGTTGGTTTCCGGTCACATAGAAAGCCCACCTTTTCAGCCCAAGGTTCTTCATGTTTAGTTTTAGTTTACAAAGCTACCAAATTGCACCACACACTGTACCTTTACTAGAGAGTTCGTTTCATGAGGACGGGGCTTTTGCCTGTGTACCAAGGATTCCCTAGCACCTAGGACAGTGCCTAGCACATACAGGCACACATTAATTACTTGTTGAATGAATACGTGCTTTTAGATCACAAATTTTTAAAAACCATCCTCCTGCCATCATGGAACTCTGGCACTTTGGCCAAGCTGCTTTACATCTTTAGGCTTGGGGACCACAGGAGTACCTTTGGGCTCTAAAATGCTATGACATCTGTGCGTATCACCTTCTAGTTTCGCTTTCTAGATGCCTCAGGCCTGCTCTAATCGCCCTTTGGAGAAGATATGGGTAAAAAGCAAAATAAAAAAAAAAACCAAAGATAGTGAAAGGGAAAAGTCTTGGATGCCCCAAAGGGAAAATCACAAGTCTTTGAGTTTAGACAAGTTCAAAGTTGCTACAGGAGGCAGCCACAGTCCATGAACTTTATTGTCAACCTCTAGGCAAACAAGTGAGCCAGTTATGAATTCTACTTTGTTGGTTCAGCTCATGATAATGGTAGGAACAGAATTCTGGCTGTTTCATTTATATTGGAACCAGCAAAATACATGCAACCTCAAAGGTGTGTGTGTGGACAGGGTGCAGTCCAGCCCCCTTTAAACAGCACAGAATGACTCAAGGTGGCATGAACGAGCCTTTGCTTAGTCATTAAGTTACAAGCATTTGAAAAGAAGAGGGACCAGTATTTACGGTACTTTCTATTTTCAAATGAAACGAGTGACTGAATGTTTTTCTACATAAGCCTTAACCAGTTGCATGGCGTACAGTGCAGGATATAAATGTCAGCATGTTGACACCGGTTGAGTGTTCAAAGTCTGCACATTGTCATTATTCTGCCTTCCCCGCACTGACAGCTTGCTACCGAATTGAACATACCTGGAAAGGAGTCAGTTTGGCTTAGAACGCAGCTCACTTTCTCTTTGGGAACATTTCTCTTTCAAGGATCTATTGGGTCTTCCGATAGGTAAAACAGAATCAGTTGTGTTCTGCTGGTTCTAATGTAAACACAGTGGTCGGAATCTTGTCCATTGATGACTTAGCGTCACTTTTGGAAAAGGGAAGTGATCTCCCTTTCCCCAGAACCCCCAGCTACCGCCGTCCATCAGTAGGATTACGGCTACCTTGCTTGCTTTGTGACTGCCTGTACCTTACATGAGGCACGGATTTTCTTAGGGTATTATCAGGCCATAGGGATTCAACCCTGACTACACATTAGACTCACTTGGGGAACATCTAAATATCTAGATGCCCAGGCCACGACCCAAACCAATGAGATCAGAATCTCTCCTGGTGGAGCCCAGCATCAACAGTCATTAAAGTTCCCCAGGTGAGTCCAGTGAGCAGGGGTCTTTTCTTATGAGTCTTTTCCCAAAGGAAGGTTAGGGTGGAGTGTGCAGGTGTGCGGCGGGGGCAATCTCACGGTCATTGGCATTTTGGAGTGGAAAGGCCTTCCTTTACTGTATAGCTGTAAACTGTTCATTGAGTTCTGTAGTAAGTAATTTGTCCAAGGTCACAGAATTAGCCCAAAGCAGAGCCAGCACCAGGAGCCAGCATTAAATAAGCCTAGGTAGACAGGATACTGATATGCTAATTAAACCTCCATGAATTAATCAGCTTCACAATCAGGCACAGTCATTTTTCTCCCCAGAATGTCTTGGTTAGAAAACTATTACCTTCCACTGTGTTCCTGTTCCTCTGACCTAGGCTGCTTGAACCAATGAAAAGCCACTTACTCAGCCCTCATGGGTACAGTTCTGAAGACAATGGCACTAAAGGGCATTTTAAGTTTCTACTGCAGAAACATTGTATAGGCTAAGATGGAAACATTGTATACGCTAAGATGGAAACATTGTATACGCTAAGATGGAAACTCGTGGTTGAAACCAAAGCCTTTAAAAATAGGTTTATACAACTAATGGACAGAAACTCTTGGAACAGTTCCTTCAATTTCAAGGGATCAACTGTGTTCTCTTTCCTACCCTAAGTCACTCTTGAAGTCTTAATTTGCCTTAGAAAAATGCACTTTTTCTTTTCCCTGGGACTGCTGGAAGACGGTGCTTTAATTGTTGTAATTAAGTATAAGATAAACACATCACATTTCCTGGGCGATTTTTAGCCCAAGGCCATAGGTTTGGGGGACTCTAGCATACAGCTGACTCTGGGACCCTTTCTACTGTGCATGTTTCAAATGCAAAATAGCTTGAAGGGTAACGGGAGTGGTGAGTGGTTACGGTGACGCTCACTGCTGCTTTAGTTTGGGGTTGTGCAAATTCTCTGCTGCTACCTTTGTTAGCTACATACCTCCCCAATAATCTAACTTGTGATGAAGCATACTATGCCTTATGCAATAGATAAACTTCTCAAGAGCGGAGGGTAAATTATATCAAATCATAGCTGACGTGCCCTGATAAACTGCTAAGACATTTTTGAGAGGCAAATCACAGACTCATTTCCTAATATTAATAACCTGGTCTTTTCTTAAGAGTTAACATTGTCATGTGTGGAGTGAACGATGGTTTGTTTCTTCTCCCCCTAGCCCCAGCTAGCACTATGTATCGTTGTCTTTCTAGAACTGGAACTTTTCTGAACAGATTTGACACTGCCCAGATGCTTGTTCTGGAAATCAAGGCCCTTCTGTGTTTTCTCCGACTCTGGCTTGGTTTTGTGAAACCTCAGCCTCTTCCCTTGCAAGGGCAGTTTAGGATGGAGAATTCAGCACAGCCAGGCACACCCAGAGAAAGAGGGCTTTGGAAGAAAAAAACGGGGGTGTGTATATATGTGATGGGGAAGCAGAGGAAAGGGGACAACTGCGTGTTCTCCTACGGTGGTGGTGGTGGTACTGCTGGGGAAAACAGCTGTTCCTCGGAACGCTAAATGAGCAGCAGAAAAATGCCCCTCTGCGGGGCAAAACCAGCGCGTGCCACATACAGACTAGGTGTTGGGGTCCTGGGGCACCAGTCGGTGGCTACGAACCGCGAGGGGGCGTCGGCGCCAGCGCGGCTCTGCCCTGGGTCGGGAGGCCACACTGCGGTCGGGGCTGACTTGGGGTGCGTGCGAGCGGCGGGTGGGGTGACCCCCGCGGGGAGGGAACGGTTCTTACAGTCACTGCTCGGCGCGAAGGGCGCGCGGCGGCGGCCGAGGGAGCGGTCTTCGGCGGGCGCCTCGGGAGGCCTCTTACCGGCGGGCAGCGGGAAGGCGGACGCGGTGTGGAGCAGCACCAGGCAGACAGCCACGACATCCCATAACTTCATCTTAGAGTCCCGTCCGGCGGCGGCACCTGGGCGGGCGGGCGGGCGGGCGAGAGAACCGGGGAGAGCGCGTTAGGCCTGGACGCCGAGGGCCGCCGCGCTGCCCGAGGCGCCTCGGCCCGGCGGGTCCTCGGGGCTCCCCTCCAAACTCGGCACCGCCCTCCTCCCGGACCGCGGCAGCCCGGCGGTTCCCCGGGCACCCCCCCCCCCCAACACACACACATCCTCCTTCCTTCCCAGCCGCCTGCTCGTCCCCGCTCCTGGGTGCGCCTCCCTGGCGGCCATCCCACAAGTGCCCTTCTCTTCCGCCACCGGATCCCAGGGGTCGGATTTTCGAGCAGCGCCGCTGCCCCCGCCGGTACCAACACGACGACACCAGCACTGGCGCGCAACCCCCCCCTTCCCGGCCCCCGCTTCCTGGGGGGCGACCGGGCAACCCTCACCCTGTGCTTCCCGCCCCGTCCAGCAGCTCCCACAGGCCCCGGGGAAGAGCCCTGGACCCAAGCAAGAGACCAGCCTTTTATTTTAGGAATAAAATCAAGTGCGGGACCGCCGGGGGGTCCTGATCCTGCTCTCAGCTAGGCGGAGGCAGGCTCAGCGGCACCACTAACCTCGCCCACGCTTTCCTCCACCTTTTTTTTTTTTTTTTTTTTTTTTGTGGTACGTGGGCCTCTCGCTGTTGTGGCCTCTCCCGTTGCGGAGCACAGGCTCCGGACGTGCAGGCTCAGCGGCCACGGCTCACGGGCCCAGCCGCTCCGCGGCATGTGGGATCCTCCCGGACCGGGGCACGAACCCGTGTCCCCTGCATCGGCAGGAGGACTCTCAACCACTGCGCCACCAGGGAAGCTCTACTCCTCCTCCTCCTCCTCCTCCTCCTCCTCCCATTTAACTTAGTGTTTTGTCGTCGGAACAAGAAGTTAGTAGGGACTTGGAGACTTTGGGGCTGTCCGGGGAATATCTGAGTTAGGTTACTTCACTTCCCAAAGCTTCAACTCGGTTTAAAATAAATACTACTTCCATTTCTTAAGGTTATGAATATTAACACAGGAAAAGGCCTAGCCAAGCAGAAAGTAAGCGCTCAATAAGTGCTTTAGCGTTACTGTTAGGTAGGGATTGCCTTTGTCTTGAAAATGTTCGTGGTGTCCCCGAACGCCCTCTTTATTTTTGCAGTGTTGGGAGATTCTGGCCTTAAATCCCTTCCCCTCGCAGAGGAGTTGCGAGCTCCCCACGCCCGGTCACAGTCACTCCTGGACAACTGCACCCGGTCCGGGACGCTACAGAGGAGTACGGGCACCAGAAGGACTAGACCAGGAAAGGGCGCGCGGTGGGGCTCAGGTCCTCTGAGTCAGGGGCCTCCGTTTGGTCTGTCCCTCCGCACACCCCTAGAAAGGAGGGTCACGCAGCAGGGGGCTGGTGAGAAAAAGGCCCCCTCAACTCGGGGCCAAGCCCCACACAATTAGGAGGTGGCGGGAGACCCGGGCGCCTTGCGGTGCGGTGTTACCCAGTGCCTTCCCAATGCCAGTGTTCAGTTTCTAAGGGCTACGACACTCATGCAGTCGATTACCCTCTTTCCTCCAAATAAAAGGGATTCTTAGGAAAATCTCCTTGAACTTTTTCCGTGGGAGAGAGTAAGAGTTTCCAGGTAAAAACAAAAACTTTGGCCCCTTTCCTCTCCATTAGCAGCCAGGAGCGCCCGCCTCCCTTCCAGCAACCGCCCCCCATCTCCACCCAGAACTCCCGCCCGGCTTCCGGTGCAGGCCACCCGGGGAAGCGTTTCATTCGACCGCCACCTCCCACCGCTGCGGAGGCGAATGCATTTTCCATCCTTTGGGCGTCTGTTTGTTCGCTATGCAGCTGTTGGGCTCGGGGAGTCTGTAGGGACTAGGAACTCCGAAAACCTGCAGCTCCGGGCGCCCCATGCCCCAATGGCTGATTTACAGACCCGGGGAAAAGGAAAGGCTCTGGGTTGGGGCGCGGGGGCCCAGGCAACACCTGACCCAGGCCGTGCAAAACAAGCCCAGCGAGGCGCTCGAACAGAGAGGACTGGGGAACGCGAGGCCTCCCGCCCCCTCGCCCAGGGCCCGCTCGCGGGTGCGTGCGAACTGGCTGGCGGCCCTGAGGGGCGGGGAGGCGCGGGATTAATGCGCTATCCCAAATCGCGGTGGCCGCCAGCAGGAAGCGACAAGAGGCACCAGATTTCCCTTCCGCATTAAGAGGGTTTTTCCTTTTTTTCCTGCTTGGCCGACGGAGGGCTTTTTAAATTGGATGTGGAGATTCTCAATTAGAAGTGTGGCGAAGCTGGCAAAAGAGTTCAGCGGAAAACTCCCCGCCTCGCCAAAGGAGGCTCCCGACTCCGGTTCCCGCCCTCGGCCGGGTGCGGCGCAGGCCACGAAAAGAGCTCTCCCACCTCCCCCGGACGGGGAGGGCGCAATCTTCCCTCTGCGCACCGCCGGGGCAGGCTGCAGCCGGAGCGGCTCTTTAGTTCCCGGTGTTTGCTTGGCGCAGCAAGAGGAGGGAATCCGGCGGCTCGCATTCACAGCGGTCCACGCAGAGGTTTTTCCCACACCCCCCCCCACACCCCGCGGGTTCCCTGATGGTCTCTTTATCGCTTTCTTAAAGCACATCTGTCCGACGTATTTCTGCCGCAACCGTCCGCCTTTGCTACGAGCGCGAATTGCGGAACGCGCTGCCACGTGCGATAACCAAGCTCTCCTCCCGAAGTCGGCTCCGCCAGGTGCCCCCGCACCCGTCCTCGTACCCTACAGGCTGGTTCCCCTCTACGCCCAGGACTTACGCGCCCGGCAGGGCAAAAGGGGAGCGTCGCGGGCGCCGGCACCTGGTGGTCCCCAAGTCCAGGGCGGAAAGGACGTCCCAAGAGCCAAAAGTGCCGGCAGAAGCCGCCGCTCGCCGTGGGGCGCTTCTGGGTTCCCAGCACCAGAGGGCACCAGAAACCGCCGGAGTCCTGGAGCGCCCACGCGGCTGGGGCTGCGTTGTCATTTTAAGCATAGAACCGATGAACGAGCGCTCCCCTTACAATCCTTCCCCAAATGCAAATTACACCCCCCCCCGGAACTTCGGATGTCCTCACGAGCATCCCTGCTTTTCAGGCTCCTAGCTCTCTTCATCCTCACTAATTTTTCTCTACCCACCTCACTTAAGCTGGTTTCTCGGCAACCTGCTTTTTGAACTCCCCCCCTCCCCCGCGTCACAGTGACAGCTTCAGCGCGTGTGAGCGCTCCCGCCGCCAGTGCCCCCGCGCCTTCTTGTGTCTGGAAGGCTGGGAGGTTTGTTTAGGCTTTGCCTTCGAGATCCAGGTCTCAGGAGGAGAAAAGGGAGGCGGGGGTGGGTGGGTGGCGGCGTGCTGTAACTCGGGGGCTTTCTTTTGGGATAGGGACAGAAGTTGCTGAAAAGATGAACTGCTTTTCTTAACTGTGTCTTGTGTCCTGGACGGACGGAGGACTTATTCTGTCGGGCCCAAGACCAGAGTAGGAAAAAGAATGAGCGCCGCCTTCTGCAGACAGTCTGGGAAGGGGTCTGTCTGTTAAAGGGCCCGAGGCCGGGTGCCAGACCCAGGGGCACCCGAACCCCTTGCGAGAGTGGTCTGGCGACGCAGCGGGCTCCTCGAACATCTGACACTTGTTGAAAAGGCGACACTGTCCCTGAACCCTGCCGAAGCGAAGTCGTGGCGAAACTGTGAGGGCGAGACCTGGTCGCGGCTGGGCGGAAGCCCAGCAGCTCCCTCTTCCAGGGCTTTGCGGGAAGAGGTGCGTGCGTCAGGTTAGCAGCAGCATCTCTTCTTTGGGATAATTAAGTGTATATTCAAGATGGTCTAGATGGGTGGGATGGGGGCGGGGAGGGAGGTCCAAGAGGGAGGGGATATATGTATACATATAGCTGATTCACTTCACTGTACAGCAGAAACTAACACAACACCGTAAACCACTTATACTCCCCCCCCAAATATACTGCGGAAGAGTGAAGTGCGCTCTAACACATCCGCAGCAGGGCTCGGAAGAGTTGTGTTTGTCCCCACCAATGAGCAAAAGTGCTGCGAGCTCGGGGCTGGGCAGCTCCCCCGGGGCGCGCACGTCGGCTCTGCGGGCGCGTGTGCCAGCCCCGAAACTAGGGAGGCGTCAGGAGGCTGGGGGTTCCGGCGGGAGTCATTCCCCGCCCCGAAGAGGGTTCGTTTTCACCCGGTGGGTCTGGAAACCAAACGACAGCGAAATCAGCCCTGAGGCTGTGCCAGGGTGGTGGCGGGGGTGTTACTGGGGGAGGTGGCACAGAGTACAGACGAAAGTCATTCAACCCATCACCGAGATGGCTTAGGGGAGACCTTGAGAAGGTTCAAGAGTCTGCTCGGGGCGGAGGCCCTGGTCCTGGACTGTTCAGGAAGCCCGTCTCTTAAGCTTGACGGGGATGGTGAGGTGGGATATCGGGCATTAGGACAGTGCCAGCAACCGGGTTCCGACCAGGGCTAGGAATGTAGATTTGCAAGACCGCGCCTGAGGAGGTGAGCTCTCTATTTTTAGGTTCTCAGCACCTTTGCAGCAGTCCCTCCCGGGGCCTACACTTTCCCTTGGAACAGACCAAACCCAGTTACACTCCCGTTAATGATATCTATGCAGCTGCGCGTCCACAGAGAACCCAACTCTGGTCGTGGTAGGTTCAAAGGCGATTCCAGTCCCGCACCTTCCCGGGACTTGACGGAAGAGCACCTCGCCGAGTCGGGGAGGGAAACTGCCCCTGTCGGATATGCCCGGGTCCAGAGGCAGCAGGGGCACCAGAGATTTTTGCCCACGAGGAAAGGCAACCTGCCCCTCCGCAAACCCAGCCTCTCCCCGGTTCCACTTCTCTCTCTCTTCTGCCCTCTCGGCGCTTCGGTTCCTTCTAGTGTCCCTTCTTTCTAGTCTCACCGCCTGCTCTGGGGTGCAGCCGCGCCCCCTCTGTCTCCAGCGCCGCACAGGCCGACGCACCCGCTGGCGACTCAGGCGCCACCCGCCCGCTCCCCCCAGGCCCGCTCCGCCAGGCCCGCTCCCCTGCTTACCTCGGATCCGGTCTCCGCAGACCTCCAGTTGGACATTAACTCCAGGTGCCCCAAGTCCCAGCCAGGAGACCCATCCGGGCCGAGGGCAGGAGCGCGGAGCCCCGCCCGATAGGTCAGGGGCACGAGTTCGCAATCCTGGGGCTGCTCGGGGCAGCAAGGGCGCGCAGGAGGCGGCGGCCAAGGCTCCCGCCGCCGCCGCCGCCGCCGCCGCCGCCGCCGCCGCCGCCGCCGCCGCAAGAAGGGCGAGGGATGCAGACAGCTCCCCCGCCGGCTCCCCGCACCCCCAGAAGCCGAGGTCCGAGCAGCCGCCGCTGCCTTGGGTGGGGGGTGACAGGGCTGCGCGCGCCGCGCTTTTAGCCCGGGCTGCGCGGGCGGGGGGCGCGGCGGCCGGTTCAGCGGCGGCGGCCGCGCTCTGCGCCTTCTCGGGGCGCAGCGCCTGGGAGCACGAGACGCGCCGGGCTGATGCTGCCGCCGGAGCTGAGGTCTGGCCTGGAAATCCGAACGAGACACCACGTCAACCGGCGCCGAGAGTCCCGTGAAGACATGAGGGCGCCAGGAGCGCAGGCTGGTCCTTGAGAGCCCGGTCCGGGGGGCCGGGTGGGGGAGGGGAGGCGCGGGGCCCCGTGAAGGGAGGGGTCTAAAGTCAGCGGCGGCGGGGAGGGAACGGAGAACAGTGAGGAGGCGCCCGAGCTCCCGAGGCGGGGGCTCGGGGTGCGAGTGGGTGACGCGAGGCGCCCCTCCCCGGGGTGCAGGGAGAGAGCGCTCAGCGCGTCGAGACGCTGCCGGGCTCGCGCCTCCTCCTCGCTGGGTAGATCCGAAGGAATGTGCGGAGCTCTGCGCAGACGAACCGAAGGGAGCAATCCGAACTTGACCGCGGCGCCCGCGCCCGGCTTCGCCCTCGCGCCTCGCTCTCTGAGCCGGGGCTCTGTCGGGTAGAGGGCTACCCTGGGCTTTCGTCGCGCCTGTCGAAGCCTCTCCTTCCTCCTCGGGTGTCTAGCCCTCTGGCTTTTCTGCAGGGCAGAAGGCAGTGGCGAGGAGAACAGCTGCTGGCCGGAGTTCTCCTAGCACTGCGAAGGAGCGATGTGCAGCGGCCCAGGGAGGGAAGCCGAGTGTTTGCCAGGGCACGCTGAGAGTGGGGAAGAATTTATAGGGCTGTCACTCCGTGACGTGCCCTCCAGTGGCTTTTCTGATTCGCTTTCTGACCCAAACACACATTAGTTTAGTCCCCATGCTAGGGCCAGCACGGTCTCCAAATATCTGCTGGCTGAAGTCAGAGGCTTTGCATATCATGTATTACATGGCAGGCAATGAAGAAGGCTTCTGAGGCTGGCCCGCTCCTCAGTCCTAGGCTCCATTTTCATGCTGTTGTAATATAATACCAGGCGTAGGGTAGGCACATACATTCAGAATCCCAATTCCAGAGGCGTAAGATCACTTTATCAGGAACAGGTCGGGGGAGGTTGGACTAAAACCTGCTTTCATCCAGATTTTCGAAAATGCAGATGGAAACCTAAGCGAGCACTCCCTTGGGTGCTGCGTTTCCAGTGAGCAGGGGCCCAGCGCCTATGCCTGTTATCTGTGAGACCTTTTAGGAATTCCTTTTGTTGGTTTGCTTACCACCAGAAGCGCCAGAGCCTTCTTTCGTAGAGGACATGAGGAGGGCAAGTCCTTACACACCCTGCACATGGCTCTCCCCATAAATCCGTTTCATTAACCCAGGGCATGAAATTAGCTCTACCTTTAAAATAATATACTGTGTAATGTATGTCTTTGCTAAGCAGAAACCTGTTTTCCGGAAGTCACTGGACCTGGATTCAGTGGGACCTCTTTTATTTTATTAGTTGGGGCCAGGGAGAGCGTAAACAGGCTCAGTTTACATCCATGTACCTCTTATTTTATGACTCATCCGGTTGTTGGGGAGTACATGTTCCTCGAGTAGCTGATACGGACGATAGACAGGGGGAATGTGTGTGGCAACGTGGGGGGGAGATCCTATATTATTAAACTTCTTAAAAGTCAAAGATCAACTACTTTGGGGGTTTGTCAGTGAAGCTAGTGTGGGAGGGAAAGTGTTCTTACTAAGGTTACTGTGATTTAAGATTAAGCGGAGTGAAAATCAAGTCATCCAAACATACCTTAGCTGAAATGAGGATGCTACTGTAGTTCCGCTGAATGTGACATTTGCTTCTTTGGTAGATTACAGTAGAAATGTAGATGGACTTGGAAACGGCACGAGCTTAATATTTTTATCCTAGTTGAACATTGTTTTGGGAATTCGAAGGCGACCGTAGTCAGTGTTCTTACCATGAATGATTTCATCATTTTCAGAAGGCTTTTCGCTGAGGGTGGTCATGCCTTCCAAGCACCTGCAATGATTTAGTGCTCATTATGTGCCAGGTGAAGTGCTAGCTCCTGGGAATTGTGCTTGACTGGGCTTTTGGGGGGGTTGCAAAGCACAAATACCACTGAGTTTACCCTATGTAATGGGAGTTCCCTGTGGAAGGAAGGCTGACCGGAATCTCCACCACTCAGCCACGTGTCTCCGAAAAGCCTTCCGGAAAGGCCACCCGGCCAGGCCTCACGAAAACTGGATTGAAGTTCAGGAACTGGAAGGTCATTCAGGATCCGGCTCTGTGACTGGGTTATCTTGCTGCCCCCTGAGCCGTAGGCATCTGCCGTCCCTTCTAACAGGCTTAGCCGCCAAGGTGATTCAGCTCCTCTCTCTCTGTTTTTCTCTGGGTGTCTCTTGGCTTCTGCTCCTGCTACCAACTGCTCAGCTCTCTGTTGATCTCACATTTAAACTCCTTTAGTGAAAGGATCTAATTGGCCCTGCTGGGCACTAACTAGGTGCTTGAAATGGACTGAGCTTTTGGGTCAGGACATACGGGTTACTGGATACCCTGCAGCTCAGCAGCCCTTGGTCAGGTGCTTATTCCCAGGCTAATCACCCATGTTCACGTTGTTGGGTTACGTGGTTCAGAGACTGGCCACCTTCCTAGAGTTCCTTCTTGCCTTCCCTCCACAGGAGTTGGGCCCCCAGAAGTAGCCGTGTTAATGGCAGGCACTTGGAGTTTAACAAACCTCTGTCTACTACAAGACTGAAGGATGAATAAGATACAACTCCTGGCTCTCCGTACGCTTACCATCTCTAAGGAGAGGGAGATGTGGACACAAGTAATCATAGCGTAAAGTGGTAAATGCTGTGATAGAGGTATATATGAGGTGCTCAGGTCTGATCTTTACATGGCCAGTGAAACCCTGAAGAATTGCAAACACATACCCATGCCTAGGCCCTATTCCTGGGCAGTTAAATGAGAATTTCTTGGGTAGTGGAGCCCAGGAGTTGGTATTTTGTCTTAAGTTGTTCCAAGTGCAGCCAGGGTTGAGGTATTAATTAGCTTTTTTTTTTTCAGTGATTATAATCATTATCATTATCATGATTCTTTCTGAGAGCAAAACTAAGAGGCTCGCCTATTTTGATAGGTTCTAGGACTGAGACTCTTCCAAAATATTAAATCCTTTTGAAATACTACTAATTATCTTAAATAGTAATATAAAGGAAAGTACAAAATTAATTTAAAGAAAATACTCCTAGTTTTGAAAGAACATTTATTTGCATGGTTACAACATTCAGGTGACTGCAGAAGAGGTGAAAAAACCTAAAATTTTTCAAGATCCCCGACCGCAAAGCCCAACATTTAAAAGTGCTATAATTGATGTTGACAAAAATCTCCTCAGACCTTCACAGACAATGAAAAGCAAAGCTGCTTCCAAAGCGAGTGCCAGGAAGCAAGCATTTGGTGTCTTGGGGACAAGGGGATGGCCTGATGTCACCATCTCAAAGCCCCCTAATGCCGGAAGTAGGGACCCCCCCCATAGCTCTGCGGCTCCATCTTCTCGTTTCTCGAGGAAACAAAGATATGTTTGATTTGAAGCTGTCCCTCAACAAAGTCCAGAAGAGAACCACTTCCGCTCTGAATAGATGGATTGTCCCCTGATAAAGTAACAACACCACACTGCTAAGAATTCTCACAGGGTCCCTAGGTCTCGGCCTCTTGTCTGGAAAACCCTGCCAGAGAATCAGAAGGAGAGAAGCAAGTATTGTTTAAGCATCTCATCTCCTCTTTGAGAGAAAAGTTTCATAACCTTACTAATTTCCCATTTCACTGTCATCCTCTGCATCAGAACTTATTGTGGGTCTTTACCTGAAAGATGTCAGGATGATGGGTGCTCTCTTTGCCCCAGGATCTTACAGTCCGGGGGAAGAGAAAACACAAACATAAAATGATTAAAAAAAATACAGGGTATCCTGAGGCTATGGGCCTTGAGTATGACCGTATTTGGAACTCAAACTGGGCCCTGATTGGGGTAGGTAAGCAGAGAGGCCGGGGAGCTGAGGGGGGCATTCCAGGCTAGGTGGAGGAGTCTCTGGGGACTCGGTGCTGAATGCTGCGGGTCAGCCTTTGGCCATTCACAGAGCATCCTCCCGGAGCTCCCAGTGGAGCTTTGCAGCTGCTTTGCCTAGAAGGGCCAGGACCCGGGTCCCTGGACTCCCTCATAACACGGGTCATGACGGCTGAAACCGAACCCATCACTTGAGCAGGGCAATTTCCTTTTCAAAGTCACCACTTTATTGGGCAGGGATTTGTTTCATGCTTTGCTCACTCTTTCACAGTCATTTTCACCAATGATACAATTACTCATAAGGGAAAGATAAATGCGCTATCCTTCAGACCACTTAAAGAAAGAGAAAAGAAAAAAAAAGAACAAGGGAAAAAGGGACGATTGGCCTCTTTGTAAAGAGTAAATTGTAAAGTAGCTAAATTCTTTGGAGTAAATTGTTTCTCATGAGAAATCAATTCTGACGTTGACATGGTAGATTTATCAGTGATTTCCAGCAGTTTCTTTTATAGGGATCAGGTTGTCTGATTATCCCTAACTTTGTTTTTGATTCTTAGGATTACTTTATGGGACTCTTCGGGTAATAAAACTTTCATCAGGTAAGAGGGTGACAGACTTTGTTACTCTGCACATGGTCTAGTGGCTTAGATCTAGGGTTGGCAAACTTTTTCTGTAAAGGGCAAGCGTTTTCTGTAGATATAGTAAATATCTTAGGCTTTGCAGGCTACACAGTTTCTCTTGCAGCCACTCAACTGTACCCTCGTATTGCAGAAGCAGCCACAGATAATATATAAATGAACGGGCACAGCTGTGTTCCCATACAGCTTTATTTATGGACACTGAGATTTGAATTTTATGTCATTTTCACGTCATGAAATACTATTCTTTTGGGGTTTTTTTCTGCAGCCATTTAAAATGTGAAAACTACCCTTAGCTCTGGGACCATATGAAAGCAGGTGGTGGGCAGGATTTGGCCCGAGGGCCACAGTTTGCTGACTCCAGTTAGGTTGAAGTTGTAACTCTGAGGAGATGTATCACCTCTAGAATTATGGAATTCCAGAGCTGGGAAGCCCCTGAGGCTTCTAGTCTAATCTCATCTTACCAGGAGAGAAAACTGACTCAGGGAGGGTTAAGTGACTTATCCCAGGTCACTCTTTGAGTGAGTGACACACCCTTACTATCGAGAAAACATGGGATCAAATGACTTCACGTGTGTGTGTGTGTGTGCGCGCGCGCGCGCGTGTGCGTGTGCGCACGTGCGTGCTCCGGTGGCAGTAATGGGGAGTACATGGGGGATGTGTTGTATCATTTTTCTTTCAAATTGGGATTTAGTATTCTTTGTTGAGGCAAGAAATGAGTCCAAATACAAGGAAATCAATTGGACTCTTTATTGGTGGCAGAGGTTGACGTCTGGCTGAATGGGGAGCTATGCTCTAAAAGGCGGCAACTGACTTTTTTTCAACTTTGAAAAGAAGTCAGTTGCCGCCTTTTAGAGCATAGCAGAGTTCCCAGGCTGAGCACTGGGAACTAAATAGATTGCTAAATAGATTTTTCCCCTCCTCCCTAAAAGGCCTTTATATTTCTGTGATTGGCTCTTAGCAGATACACAGGGTCTCATCACAAAGGCACAGAGATGTGTTGAGAAAGAGGGATTTGAGTGGGGAATCAAGACACCTGCATCCTGATCCTTTTGTAGACCGCCTCGTGCTTGTCGCAGAGCTTCTGGAGGCTTCCTAAAGATGTGAAATCACAGGCAATAGCTAGAGATACTGCCAAAGTGCATGGTTGACGCCGGGGCAAGGACTCAGCGTTTGGACCTTCAAGCCAAAACATTCCAAGGGACCCCTTGGCCATGTATTAATTGCATAACACAGACTTCAATCTAGTCTTCTCCTTTTGCTTAAGATAGACCCACTATTTGACCATTTCCAACTTTGGCAACAAAACAAGAAGACAGCCTTCTCTTCTCTGCCATCATACCCCCGCCCCCATTGCCTTCTCCACTTTTCCTCAGTGTGGGAAAACAAATTAATCAACTAACGAAGCCTCATCAATATTTACGGAGTTAGTAGAAGCAAGTAGTAAGTCAGTGCGAATTTTGTGGTTTCTTAGGTGTTTTAAGCCACTACGCAAAGCAAATATCCTTCGTTGAATTAGCAGCAGAGCCCAAGACTGGGAGGCGGCTCATTTTGCATCCTAGGCACCTCACTTGCCTCACCTCCTCCCAATTAGCAGAAGTTTCAAGTTGAGAGCCCCAAATCCTGGGGCCTAGTTACGAGGAAGTCAACCCAAGGGTCAGGCAAATCGAGTTGGAACTCCGTCCCTGACAGGCTGCGGGAGCTTAGGAAACTTCTAGCATCGCCAGCCTCACCAATTTTTCTCTTCTTCCTTGTTGTCTCCGTCACCGGGATACTGTGTGAATAGATGAGATGATAAACCAGACTTTCTGAGTTCATTAATGACTCCCTGGGAATAATTTATATTACGCGTATACTTTCCGGCCACTGGGGTGCTGTTTGGTAAATGACTGCCCTCCTGCAGTGCTCTAAGTGGAACCCTAGTGACCCGAAAGAGTTAACACCTTCCTCCAAGCAATTCGCTTACTCCTGGGGCATAATTTACACTCTGATCTGGCTGACCGTATGTGAAGTGCTTGGCATTCTTTGAGAGAAAGTCAGCTTGAGAAATGTAAAGAATTAATATTACAAAAAGCACATTTGCAAACCATTCTTTGAGGGATCCATCATGTAACTTTTGCAGAACAACCCCTAACCATAAGTTAGGTCATTGTTATCCTTTTCAGAGTCATTCTCTATCCAGTGCAGGATCAGTGCGTAATATACCCAACATGAATTTAGGGAAGCATGTATTTGTAGAATGATTTCACTATTCAAAAAATAATGGATGAAAGGTTGGAAAGTGCATTTTAGACATCCGAGTAAAAAACAAAAGATAAAAGTAAGGTAAATGTAATAAAGCATCTGCTTTAGAGTGTCGAGTAGTAGCAATATTACCTAAATGAAATGGATTACTTCTTTATACAAACACAGGAGCACTGACATATTAGGATGTGGCATCCATTTCAAAATGGTCATCGGAGGAGACTTTCTGTGTATTCTGAGAAGAAGCTATTGCTCAAAACACTTTTATGACATATGAATGTGTTTGTTCATTCATCCGACATAAATCGTTTAGGCATCTCTCTTCATAAGGCCTTGTGTTGGCAGTTGTCAAGGGAACTAAAAAGGCATGAGATAGCATCACCATGTTCAGTGGTGGCAATTAACTGGAATTTGAAGATGGGTTTAATCTGGGGCAAAGACCAAACCATCTGAAATAAATTCTAGTGATAGAGGTGGGCTAAAACCAAGAGAAGGTAATTTAGAGACTGCTCTTCTGGTATGGCCTGGTGGTTACTTGCAGTGATGGGCTCTCTGTAGCCATGCTGTTTGTCCTGTGACTTTGCAGATGCTCTTTTACTATAAAGGTGGTGTCCATTTCCCCATCCCTTGAATCTGAACCGGCACTGTGACTTGTTTTGGCCAGTAAAGTGCAGTGGTATTGAGGGTGTGCCACCTTTGAGCGTAGGACCCAAGAGGCTAATAGGTTTCCACTTACTCTCTCAAACCTCTGCCATTACTGTGAGAACATGCTTGGGCTAGCCTACTGTAGGATGGGAGACAGGTGACAGCTAAGGTCAGCTGAGAGCCAGCTGACTCCTACCCCTACTGCCCCCACCCATGTAAGTGAGCCTAGTAAGATCAACAGAGCTGCCTTTCTGACCGCTCCAGAGAGGTGGGCAATACATACTTCCTGTTGTATGCTACTGGGATTTTGTGGTTGTTACACAGCATTGTTATGGCAACAGATAACTGATACAGCTTGCAAACTGATTCCAAAAGAGGAACTCACAGTGTTGAACAGGAACAACAATGTTCCTGGATTTTAGTGGTGTCTCCAGGTGACTGTAGGAGACAGTCACCTGGAGACACCACCTTTATTTTTGGACGGTTGGGCCTACTGGATGTAGCCTTTACGTTCTTTGTTAGAGTTTTGGAGGAGCTGTTACCCCCTAGTTTGCTCCTTTTTGATTCAGCAACTTTCCCTCAGCTTGTTTAAGGTTTGAACATTGCTGGAATTAACACAGCTGTTTGTGTTTACTTCTTTGCTTGTCTACTTCTATCACATGAGATGTCAGCCCAGCTCTTGGAGTCTGGTAATTACCATGGAACCAGGCAGCAGAAGGAGCAGATAAACTTAAAACATTGAGTTTTTTGGGTGACAGGGAGCCAGGAGCTCTGAAGTCCTACAATGAATCTTTTATCATGGAGCACCCATGCCTTTATTTGATGATGATAGTGGGGTGAGTATAATTTTAATTTAGAACTCTTAAAGGAATCTTTATAGACCAGCATCTTGCCTCTGCTTTGTAACAATGCAGAGATTTATGAACATGGCATACCCATGTTGGCTGGAATAAAGTTGGCATTGTATCTTTTAAGGCACGTTTTTGGGGTTCTGTGAAGTGGTTTAAACCAAAGCCACAAAAATGAGAAAAAATTTATTTTCAGATGGATTTTAGTACTGCCGACTCCTCGCATTTATATGCTAAAGATGCATATTTTTTTAAAAAAATCCATTTTAACAATTAAGTGGTTTAAAAATTTTCCTCATGATTCATGGAATTTCAGGTTCAACTAGTTTTTGAGCACAAAATATGTACTAGGTATTGTATTAAATGTTTGTATATATATTTTCTCACTTAGAAATATATTGTTCATTAAATATTATGATACAAAGATCAAAACAAGAAAACACTTAAGAAGTAAAATAATGTGTTTATTTTATATCTGCTTTTTATATTTGTATAACCTTGGTTTACATAATATGGTTGCCCATAATCTCTCTATAGAGGAAGTCTTTGTATGTTTAGCACCAAATTTAGCATGATTCATTGACACTTCTGTGATGGCCACTCTCAGAAGAAAAACTCCTGTATCCTGGCATGACTGGGATGTTAGTTTTTTCTTTATGATTGAGGGACTGTTTCATCAAAACATTGTTTTAAACAGATGTGTTCTGGTGTTTACAGAAGGGAGAATTTAAGCCAGACTGATTAATTAGCAGTTAGTCAAGATGTTTCCCTGCTCCTATCTGGGTAGTCTGGGGATTATGAAGCTGTCAGTAGGTTATAGTCAGATGATGAAAAAAATGACAAACAGCAAACCAAAGTAAACCAAACCTCAGATCACTGTGCTGGGATATAAAATATGGTGTCCTAAAGGCTCAACATGGTTTTTTATTGGAACATGAGGGGTTTTTTTTGTTTTTTTTTTTTTTGAGTGGGCGTGATAGGACTAACACGGGAGAGCAAACTTTTTCTGTAAAGGGCCAGGTAGTAAACATTTTAGGCTTTTTGGGCCATAGGGTCTGTCACAGTGACTCAACTTTGCAATTGAAGCATTAAAGACAATAGTGTAGACAATAGGTAAATGAATGAGCACGACTGTATTACAATAAAACTTTACTTATGGATGGACATTAAAATGTGAATTTCACGTAGTTTTCCTGTGTCACAAAATATTACTGTTCTTTTGGGGTTTTTTCCAACCATTTAAAAATGCAAAAAATATTCTTGGCATGCTGGCTGTACATTTGGACCATGGTTTGCCAACCTTTGGACTAAAGTGAAGAGTCTTGAATCCATTTTAATTTTGGTTCTCTTTGTTTTTTCACACAAGACTAATTCTTTTAAAATCTTAGTTTCTATATTTGTAAAATGAGGGATAATAGTTGCGCTATTTCTTCCCAGGATTGTCGGCAGGATTGAAAGAGGTAATGGATATGAAAGTATTTTGAGGAATGTGACGTGCCATGCTAATCTAACATACTGACTATGTTGTGATTTATATCAGGAATGTGTTTGGTTACTAGTAGCTGAGAGCTGGATTAACAATGGCTTAAGCCATAAAGACATTTAACATTCACTTACCTGGATGTGCAAGGCCCCGGGATTGGTGCAGTGGCTCCATGATGTCATTTGAGACGTGATGTTTGTGTTCTACATTCTGCTAATATCCATGTGTCAGCAATACCTCCTTTCATAGTGCAAGATGGATGTCCTAACTCCAAAAGTCATGTTCTTACAGGACAGTGTCCCAAACAAAAAGGACAAAGGGAATGGAGAGAAAGGACATCTCTTTCCAGCCCTTTCTCCTTTTATCAAGGAGGAAAATCTTTGCTAGGACTCTATATGTCCAACTGGCTCATATGTCCAAACTAGCCCAACCTCTAGCAAAGGGGAAGAGGACTGATATACTCAGTTTGTAGACCAACCATGAAATCAGCTTTGGGGATGGAGTAAAATGCTGCCTGAATGAATAGTCAGGGTCCTGCTAGCAAGGAAGATGAGGGGGCAACTCATGGTTTCTACTGCATTACTTTCTCCCCTATTACAAGTGGTGTGGCCGGCGTCAGGTGGGGGAGTAGCTGATGAGCTCATTCCTTAGGAATGCTCAGATTAATCCTCCAGATGCCATACAAGCTTTCCCATAGGCATCTACAGATGGAGGGAAGGCTTCTTTGAGGAAGCAGTGTTTGGTCTGAGAACTGACATGTAAATAGGAGTTAATTAGGTGAAAGGTAGAGTGGGATGGAAAAGGCATTCCTGACAGAGGTACAGCGTGTGTGTTGACCTGTCCATCTGTCCAGTCTGACCATCTACCCATCCATCCATCCATCTTTACAAAACAATATAGTAACAGGTGATCACAGGGCTGCCAACAAGTAGAAATCAGCTGTTTTCTAAGTCTGTAAGGAGTTAGTCTTCTAACTCCTCTGGGAGACCAGAGGATTATGTTTTAAAAAAAATCCTCAGAGAACATTAAGAGGTTATTTTAAGTAACAAAGACGTGAGACAATTTCAGCCCTTCCTCTTGCTGGAATGGGATTTGCATGTGTGAACACCTAGAGGCAGCTCTTCCAGGTATCAGCTGTGCTCTATGTCCCCCCCCCCACCGTGGAAATGGTGCAGATTGAAGAGGGTAAGACACATGCACCAGCAGCCTAGCGCTGCTTCCATGGGAACTACAATTTGCAGTTAAAAATTGAAGCAAAATCCTGCGTTAACAGGGGAATTTATCTAATTTTACATGGAATTACTTTTTCCTAGAGCTTTTAGGATCCACCAAAAAGTAAAATTCAATATTAAAAAGTGGGAATTAATTGGTATCTATTTTACATAAAGAGACTTTACCATCTCATTGTAACCTCTGAGAGTAGTTACTTGTACTGAAATCAGGGGTAGTTTGTGGGCTCGTTTTTAGTGATTAGCAAGTTATCCATTTACAGCTGTTGTCAGATTAATGGTAAGAGTTCTACTGAGTTCACAGAACCTTGGTATTAAATTTATACCTGGAATGAGCTGAGAGATCCAATGCGGCTCTCATTTTACACAGGAAGAAATTGAAAGCCAGATAGGTTAAATGACTTTTTTCAAGCCATTTAAAAATTTATGCCCCAACTCACTCCCCAGGCTTGTGTGACGGCTGTGCCAGTAGAGGACAGGCTAGACCTGGGGTCTTCTAACTCCTGGTTCGCTATGAGGGACTTTGGAGGGTGACTGTCTGCACTCAAATCCTTGATATTTACCAGCTCCATGACCCTGGAAAAACTGTTTAACCACCCTTAGTTTCACTTTCTTCATCTATCAATATAAAAGGGGATAATAATTGTATCCACCTCATTGCATTGTTGTAAATGTTACAATGCCTGAGAAGAGTCAAACCTGTATTAAATGCTCAGTAAATGCTTTGCCAACAGAAAGAGGACAGAGTGACTGTAGGTCAGTCCTGAATGGGACTTCAAGAGGCATGGCAAACTTCCCTGCTTTCTTATGACCCTGGACTCTACCATGAGAAAACCATGTCCCGGGCAGCCAGTCATCCCAGAGAAAGGAGACAGATGGGACACATCTGAACTATTACGACTAATGTCACCATGCACGTTCTTCTACAAGTCTCTTTGTGGGCATCTCATTTATTTCTTTTACGTGTGTACCTAGGAGTAGGATTATATTAAAAGCAACCAAACAGCTTTCCAAAGTGGTTGCACCATTTTACACTCTCACTAGCAATGAATGAAACTTCCAGTTGACCTGCATCCTCATCAACATTTGATATTGTCAGTCTTTAATTGTAGCCGTTCTAGAGGGTGTGTGATGGTATCTCATTGCTGGTAGCCTACTGAGTTGAGAAAAGTTTCTGGCTTGTTTGAAGACTTCTTCTAATACTAACTTCTGAGTCCTCTGTTTCACTCTCAAGGATGGAGCTCAAAAAGTCTGACCAAGCCCAGACCCAGACTTGACACTCAGCCTTGCTCATTGACACCGCCAACTGGAGATTGGCCAGACCAAGCACCACATACCCCAGAAACACTCAGCCAGGTCACTGGGTAGTTGGTGAACCTTCCAGGTGGCCACGCTACTTAGATGCGAAAGCTCCTTCTCCTAAGTAGAAGGTGTATCTGTGAATGTGATGTGGAGGTGTTGAAGATCTTTTCTATACCTTCTGTGTATTTAATGAACAGCAAAAATTCACCCTTTTTTGGTGGACTAAATCACATTGCACGTGTGTAGCTCGCAGAGGAGGAGCCTGCTCAGGGTTTTGCAGGGGGTGGCGAGCACAGGATGCTCTTGCAGTCACTTCAGGGAGCTTTCTAAATCATCTTCCTCTCCCTCTGCTCCCCTTTCTATTTGTACTTTCTATCTCTGCTGTCTCCCATTCTTTCTCCTCTCTCTCCCTTTTCTCCTCTTCCTCCTTGTTTTTCCTCCTTTCATCCACTGAACAAGAGTTGAACAAAACATATGAACACAAATTTGCAATCACCAGAAAAACTCAAAGCCCTGAAATGTCATGTGTATACCCTAATCCTGGATTTGATACAGACCTGCTCTATTTCATAGATGATTTTAATATGTATATTACTGAGTTCTCTTTTGTCCTGTTATTACTTCATGTAGTTATTTCCATATTTCTAGATAACCCTCATAATTGTGATTCCTAATGTCAAAAGTCCATTGTATTAACACACCATCCTGCTGAGCCATTTCATCCAGTAGCTATACAATATTACAGCGTATGGATATGGGAGAATTTATTAGACCAATCCCCTTTCATTGGACATTTATGTTACTTTCAGTTTGGAGCATTAGTGATAATGCTATAGAAAATATCTTTTTTACGTAATCTTTATCTGCATTTCTACTTATTCCTAAGGACTAAGTTCTAGATGTGGAACTACAGGGTCAAAGGGAAATGAACCTCTTAAAATGTTCTTTCCACACACAACAAACAATATTCCACAAAGACCTGACATAACTTTGTTACTAAAATTAATATACGAGAATGTCTATTTCATGGCAAATGAAAACTTCAAAAAATTGTATAATTAAAACAAAAACCTTTTTTTTTTTTTTTTTTTTTTTTTGCGGTACGCAGCCCTCTCACTGCCGTGGCCTCTCCCACTGTGGAGCACAGGCTCCGGACACGCAGGCTCAGCGGCCATGGCTCACGGGCCCAGCCGCTCCGCGGCATGTGGGATCCTCCCGGACCGGGGCACGAACCCACGTCCCCTGTATCGGCAGGAGGACTCTCAACCACTGTGCCACCAGGGAAGCCCCCAAAATCTTTTTTTTTAATTACCAGCTTTGCAGGATGTTCCAGGCAGTGGTAGATGCTGTTGAGTCAGGACTAGGGTTCGGTTGGTGACAGCAGGTAAGGTTTCTCCATGTGCCTTTCTCAGCAGCGGGCAGTTGCTGGCTTCTTCTCCCTTCCTCCCCACCATCCTGGTGGTCATTAGCGCTGCTCTCCAAATCTTCTGGCTCTGTGACGTCCGAGCGCAGGGTACGTTTTCACTTCCTGGCCCCCTTGTAGCCGGGTGACTGTGGTTGGGTCATCTGACTAGCTCTGGGCCATAAGATGTGAGTGAAGGTGATGTGTGTCACCACCAGTGCAAGCGTGTAATTGCTGGTGTGAGGTTGTGCAGCTGTTTCCTCTCCCACGTGCCTGGCTGCAGATGATGGGGACGTAGTGGAGTGAGAAAGATGCCTTCTTCTTGACTTTGAAATTTTGGTAGTGTTGCTACCACAGCGTAAACTAGCCGGTTCTCAATGCAGTACCTTCTCCTCCCTCTCTTCCTCCTGACTTCATTTATGACTCACCCATATCCATCATATCGTCATAAGGCCTTTGCCATGAGCCTAAGGGTTGGGAGTCAATAGAAATGGATTTGAATTTCATATGTTGGAGAATTGACATAAAGTGCTCATATACAATTATTACTTAATTTTTTAAAAACCGTATTTGATGGCAAGTAGACCAAAAATAAGCACCTCTATTTACTCAGAGTGGTTCAAGAACAAATAGATTGATGGTTGCAGGGTGAGAAGGTAGTAGGTAGGGAAGAGATATTGATGACCAGCTCAGCAAGAGATGGAAGCCTGACCAGTTGGTACCGTAGAGGCACAAGTCTAGTCTGTAGCTTTATTTCCCAAGGTAATACAAAAAGGCTAAGCCCATTATTACTCAGTAACCTGCCTGAAGAGTTTTATGCTGTGTGCACAGATAGGCTGTGTGTGTGTGTGTGTGTGTGTGTGTGTGTGTGTGTGTGTGTGAAATTGTGAAGAAACCACATGTGCAGTGGAAAATAATGCCCCTTTTAAACAGGCTGAGCAGGTCTTGATACAAGGCAGGTATCTCTCTGTTTACAGAGATACAAATGCTCCTCTGTTTACAGCGGAGCCCTTTCATGTGGGCGTGATATATGGAGGATTTAAACCATTGAGATCCTTTGTGCTAACAGACCGTTCATCTTGGATTTTCCACGTTTCCAGGTTGTCTTCAAGGAGTATACCATTGGCTCTGAAATTGGCTGATGTGTGGACAGATACATTACAAGTCCCTAAATTATCAAGTTGCAGGAACTAGTCATTCCAGTGCTCTAGTGGAGTCTAGTTCTGCCCCAGCCCTGCTCCTGTCCTGAGACGCTGTCACACGGTCAGTGTCAGAGCTCTTTTGCTTCCAGATGTCAGAGCCTCTTCTCCTCCTATTTGCTTCTTTAGCATCAACATTTTCAGCTACTCTTTCCTACTTCTCTTTCTTTTTGTTTCTGTGATACATCCAAACCTCGCCTTTTCCCTAGAGGGCAAAGTGGGTCTTCTACATAGAAGTGTGTGGCTCCCCAAATTGTGCTCGGGGGCTCTTTCTTTAGTTTTTAGACTTTTGGGGAGCTCAGACACTTTGATTGTTGGATTGTGTGTGTGTGTATGTGTGTGTCCCGTACCACCACAGAAAAGACAGAATATGTGTTACAGCATTCTCTTTTAAATTAAAGTAAGTTAAAGTCTCGTTTAGAGAATGCTTGAGAATTTCCCTGAAGAGATGTCCCAGGATGACATCAAACATCCAGATGTGGGAATTATTTTCCTGGAGGCACTCTGGGATGAAACTTTTCCTCCTTCCAGAATTCTTTCTTTCTAGCCCTGTCTCTAATGGTTTATCATCCACACCAGAGTCACCAGGGTGGTAGTTACTATGCAGATTCCCGGGTCACACCCCAGATCCTCCAAGTCGGAGCTTTGGAGCCTCTTCTGGTCAGGGGCGATGGAACCAAGCACCATTTAGTGTTTTCACTCATTAGTCCTCACATATTTATTTAGTGTTAATTGCCATGTGCCACGTATCATTCTAGGGGCACTCTACCAAACTTTGCATTCCTCAACGTTTTGTCAGATATGAAAAGTGAAGCTGAGGTTTAACTCCCAAATTATCCCCAAATAGGCAGCACCCGCAAAATAATTAGGGGAATTAAGGCAGCTCACTCCCTTTCTCTGAGTATGTGCGTGCCTTTGTGTAACATATGCATATATGTGGGTTAAGGACTTTAGCTTGTGTTTTCCAAACACATGTATAGGACTTATTTATTTCTTTATTTCATTTATGCATTTGCTTATTCATTCAGTAAACATTCATCCATTCATTCAGTCAGTCAACTAATATTTATTGTAGGTCTGCTATGTGCCAGTCTAGGTGGTAGGGATACAGTGATAAATGAGACAAAGTTCTTGTTCTCACGGAGCTTTGAATGCGGAATAGACAGTGTTTTTATGTGTTTATTAAACGAATAACTATGATTTTACAATTTACGTTTCTGGTAGAGGTTGGCAATTCAACAGCACGCAAATTAGAGCACAGGAGCTCAGCCCCTAGCTTTCCTCTTCCTGGCTTTACAAACGTTCTTTTCAGCAAAGGTGCCTTCCCAGACATTTCACTACATGTTTGAAATATTTATACACATAACTGGGGAAAATGAATTAAAACTGTGAACTCTACGTGGCACTTAAGTCAAAATAGGAAGTTAAGTTGCTCAGCTGTGGATTTTGCCTGCTTCCCATTAGGAACCCCTTTCAAGAAAAATATTACCCAGCCATACAAAGAAATGAAATTGAGTTATTTGTAGTGAGGTGGATGGACCTAGAGTCTGTCATACAGAGTGAAGTAAGTTAGAAAGAGAAAAACAAATACCGTATGCTAACACATATCTATGGAATCTAAGGGGAAAAAAAAAGTCGTGAAGAACCTAGGGGTAAGACGGGAATAAAGACACAGACCTACTAGAGAATGGACTTGAGGATATGGGGAGGGGGGACGGTAAGCTGTGACAAAGTGAGAGAGTGGCATGGACATATATACACTACCAAACGTAAAATAGATAGCTAGTGGGAAGCAGCCGCATAGCACAGGGAGATCAGCTCGGTGCTTTGTGACCACCTAGAGGGGTGAGATAGGGAGGGTGGGAGGGAGACGCAAGAGGGAGGAAATATGGGGATATATGTATATGTATAGTTGATTCACTTTGTTATACAGCAGAAACTAACACAACACTGTAAAGCAATTATACTCCAATAAAGATGTTAAAAAAAAAACAAAAGAAAAAGAAAAACCTTCCGGGAGCACACACTTCAAAGAGGTTCCCAGTAATGCTGTGTTTAAAATGTGTTAATTGGACCTAATTGCAAACAGCTGCCAGTTTAGCCACTGTTGGGGTTGGCTTTCACCCCCTCTAGACCTAGGTCATCTTTTTGGTTACATTATATTCATATTGGGATCTTAATATATTTGTTGTAATCTCAGAATATGTCGCCATTCAAAGGATTATGAAATAAATAAAAACATGGAGACAACATATTTGTCAAGCCCTGCAGTCACTGCCAAGTACAAAAGTATTTGAGAGCAGATGCCCTATATGACACACTGTGTAGGGTCATGGTACCTCACTTAAATATATGGGAAATTTTCCAACCACAACCAAAAAAAAAATCCATGGTGTTTGCTGGCTTTTGGATGTAGGTGGAAGCGCTGAACGATCTTTTATTGTCTGTTCTCTACCACTTAACTATTGAATTTTAATGCCATTGTAGGCAGGAGGGAAAAATAACAAATACTTATTATTTTATTAGGTGAATTGCTGTCGGATCTAGTTTTATAGAACATTGACATTTCTCAAGAAGCACTTGTGGTAGCAACTTACTGGTTAAATGTGAAGAGGTGGTTTTCAAAATATTTAACAAGTGGGCTTCCCTGGTGGCGCAGTGGTTGAGAGTCCGCCTGCCGATGCAGGGAACACGGGTTCGTGCCCCGGTCCGGGAAGCTCCCACATGATGCGGAGCGGCTGGGCCCGTGAGCCATGGCCGCTGAGCCTGCGCGTCCTGAGCCTGTGCTCCGCAACGGGAGAGGCCACGGCAGTGAGAGGCCCACATATCTCAAAAAAAAAAAAAAAATTAACAAGTAGTAAGGTATGAACACTGAGCAATTAAAAGGAACACTCACTGGCCATAATAAGTGGCGTGGCTGTACTGATGCATAGTTGTGTAGCAACCAAAGGTTCGTTATCCAGCAAGTTATTACTGAGGGTAACTGGAACGTGATCCTGCTGGGATTCAGTATAGAACATGCACCTCAGAATTATCTTACCCTAGGAGTGAGAGAGCTGGGGTATCTCTACCCACTCCCATTTGACATTGGTTGAAGGTTGCTTCCTGGGCATTAATTCTCTGACATTTCTGTCCTGCTGTTCAAGTGGCAAAGTGGGCTCTGGAGAACTTTGCCCTTATGCAAAGAAGTGCTGGTGCTGGCCATCGCAAGTCAGGCTGCTGAGTACTGAAATGGTATGGGTGGTCCACCAGCTGCATCTACTATGGGGGTAGGTGGGCATTTGAGGATGTTGGTGGGGCTGAAATGGGGACCATGAAATATTTCTGTCTCTGTATTGGGCACATCAGTAGCAGTAGCCTTCCTGAGACTTTGAAACAAATTGGTTCTCAGAATGTGACATAAGTTAAATGGGACTGAGTGCTGGAGTATATAATGAAAATGATGATGAGAAGGGGAATAATACAAGTAGCTCGTACTTATTTTTATGTGTTCTCACTGTATGACAGGCATGGCTTCCCCATTTTCCAGGTGAGGAAACTGAGGATTAGAGGTGTTGAATAACTTGTCGGGGGACACACAGGTAGAACAGTAGAGACAGGATTTGAATTCTGGCTTTTCTGAGGCTATATCACAAACTCCTGAAAGTATGAAAGGTTTAACACAAAACCCTTCCCTTTCTCTTTCCTTCTCCCCTCTCTCTTCTGACAAATATTTTGAGTACTTACTAGGTGCTAGACGCTGTTTCAAGCACCACACAGCACAGAAACAATTTTGGTCCTTTTGGATCCAGAGAGTTCCCCCATGTTCCCTTCCCCAGGCCCTCCACTAACTTTTGTGAGGCCCTGGCAAGTGTAAAAATGGAGGCTTATGGACCGTGTCGAAATATTTAACAGTTGTCAATCAAGCTGACTGTGAACTATGTTCCATCCTCCTGCCTCGACCAATATACCCGCACAGAGGCCAGGCTGGATTAAAATCTGTGGACTCCTGGGGTGCCACACAGGAATGTGCTGGCTCAGGGGCTGTGGACTCCCTGCCCTGGCCTGCTGCCTGCTCTGCATCTCTTCCTCCCCTGGAAGCCCCGGCCTGCACATCCCAGCTCCATCCTTGCAAACGGCCACCCTGTGGCTACTTCTCAGGGGTGTGATTACTGGAGGCGTGGCCTGCCCTTGGGAGATCTGGCCTGGAGAAGGACCTGGAAGTGGGCTCGGGACCAGGCAGGGAATTCTGGGGTCTCTGGTACCCAAGGCGTGGTCTGGAAAAGGAGGTGTAGGTTCCAGGTGGGCATGTCTTCATGGAATGGAGCACAGCCAGTGGAGGACCCGTAGTGCCAGGTCCAGGGGCCCCTGTTAACTGGGCCTAAGAGCAGTACTGCCCCCTGTTCCAGTCTCTCTTCTAAAACTCACCTTCACCTGCTTTTTTTTTTTTTTTTTTGTGATTTGGCCTTCTGAGGATTTTCTTTTAAGATAAAACGTGGAATTCAAACACTCCACTTGTTGAACAGAGGGATGGTCCGCTGAGCTGGACAGAGGGTAGATGTTGGGGAAGGAGGAAGGTGGGGATTGTGGAACGAGACCCGCTGGCCTGGCTCCCTGGGACCTTGACCAAGTCGACACCCAGCTGCTCCCGTCTGCAGAGGGCGAAGATAGGCAGCCCAGCCCTCTGTCCTGAGATCTGATGGGTTCATCCCAGACTTCTGGAAGTAGCATCAGCTCTTCGGCCTATTTACTTCTCCAGCCATAATGATCCAAAGCTCTGGATAAACTCCTGAAACACTCACATAAGCAGTGCTTGCCTTTACTGGGTCAGATTATCCTCGGGGAGTCAGATAGAAGGGTATCTGACCCGAACAGTACGTGCTCACGCTAGCGTGTGTTCCCCTCTCTCTCCTGGGGAAGATAGATAATATTTACTAGAACTAGGACTGGGACACACGCTGTTGTGTTCAGTCGGTGATAATAATCTTTTTTAAAATTAATTTTTACTGGAGTATAGTTGATTTACAATATTGTATTAGTTTCTGGTGTACAGCAAAGTGAATCGGTTATCCATATACATATATCCACTCTTTTTTAGGTTCTATTCCCATATAGGTCATTACAGAGTATTGAGTAGACCCTGTGCTATACGGTAGGTCCTTATTAGTTATCTATTTTATATATAGTAGCGTGTATGTGTCGATCCCAATCTCCCAGTTTATCCCTCTCACCCTTTCCCCCTTGGTAACCGTAAGTTTGTTTTCTACATCTGTAACTCTATTTCTGTTTTGTTAATAGGTTCATTTGTACCATTTTTTTTTTTTAGATTCCACATATAAGCGATTGGTAATGATCTTTATTAATTCCGTTAGTACTAACTGCAGGTCTATATATTTGTTTGGGTTTCCACTTCGGGTGATTATTATCTTCTGGGCACAGGTAACTAACTACCAACAGGTGTGCCTCTTAGAGAATCACTAGGAGATCCAGGATGGCAAGAGCTTATTTAATATGCCAACTTCAGTGTGGTGACCGGCAGGGCACTGTGATGGGCAGGATTCTGCAGTCACACCCAGGCTCATTGGGCAAGAGTTCTATGAGTGCCATGCTGATGAACTTACTAGTGGGCTGCCCTGTGGGGACTGCCCAGGATGGAGCTCAAATAGGAGGCATAGCCAGACCTCAGGGGTCCATGACTCCTGTGAGGGCCTGAGTGGAGCTCAGTCAGCGGAGCCCTGGCCAAGCCAAGAGAGCTCATAGCAGACCTTGATCAGCTGCAGACTGCAGTACTGAGGCCTTCCGGGGAGGACCCAGAGGATGTGGAGGATGGTACAGGACCCGCACATATGAATCATGGGGACTAAGGACCTCCCTTCCCTTTCATGCCATCACCAGGAAAAGTTAAACGCTTCCCCCAGACGTCGTCTTGGAGAAGAAGAGAAAGTTGGGGAGGAAAATTACAAGACTGAAATATCCAGGAGACTGTTTAAATTATTGGGTGGGCTGACGTTTTTCTGTCTCTACATAGTAAGTTGAAGGGCTCTGGAGAAAGATTAGATCAGTTATAGAAAATAAGCTGCATTTTCTTTGTGTAACTAACTGTAGGGGGCTTCTGAACTTGCTAAAATTGTCTTTGTTCTGCACCTGTTCCCCCATGCCTGCATGGATGAATGAGTGTGCACGTGCACGCACGTGTGCACAAATGGCACTTCTGTAAGTTCTCTCCCGCCACCATCTCCCCCCAAGAGTCCATACCCACAAAAGCATCGGTGAGGAATGTAAGATTTCACTCAGGAATTCCAAGGGGAGATGAGGTTTCATTGCACAACCCACAGCAAACAGGCTCATCACCCCCCTTCAGTGCTGTATTTCATCAGTTCTAAGATGCACCTTTTTCATATTTGAATAATTGCTATCTCTGAAACCACTTACTTTCTTAGTGCGATGGTGTGTCATAGTATAATTGGCAGCATATCCGTAAGATTATGGTGTGTCTTACATTAGCATCTTCTTATGTTTGATAAAATTCTTCTGCTTTGCTGTCCCTCCTCAGCTACTCCCAGAGGTTTACCCACAGAGGGAGTTGAGTAGAGTGGTACAAAGAACAGATTTTAGGGTCAGACCGTTGCTCATTAGCTCCACCATTCACTAGCCAGTATCCTTGGGCAAGTTGTTGAGCCACTCGGGGCCATTGTTTCCCCATTTGTGAAATGGGGATAATAGTACCGACTGCTTCATGGGTTTGTAAGCATTCAATGAGTTGATACATATAGAGAGATTGGAACAGTGCCCGATAGTGGTAAATACTAGAGGAGGAGCTACTCTTATAGTTATTACCTCTTTAGGCCCCTCCCACACAGGCCCAGCCTCCAGTGGCCTGTTGCTTTTTCCTTCCTTCCTTATTTTATAAATAGTAGTTCAGTGACTACTGTTTGCTATTTGAACACCTCTTGAGATCTTGCCTCTCCTCCCCAAGTGGCTTACTTGAATATCTCCTCCAAACAAATCCGTTCTCTCTTTTGAGCAATAATGAGAGAGAAAAATTGCTCGGTGTGGAACATATTTTTATCGCTATTTCTGAGACATCTAGGTTGGGTGTAAGAGATAGTGAGGTATGAGCTTAACGGGAGTGGAGGAGGTTTGTTGGGGAGCCAGAAGAGATAGGATGGGAAAGATAGGTTGGAGCTATGCAGCCAGATGGCCATTTGAAGGATCCGTAGGGTATCTCCCCAGTACATCTCCTGTAGCCTTTGTGTTTGACAGCAGCTGTCCTGTGGACCCCCAGTCACACTGGCTGGCCCATGTAGGTGGAGAGGCCGTCCCATTCTTCAGATCACTCTGTCGGGGTGACAGCTGCTTCTTCCCACATATAAGGCTGGTCTTAGAAGACAAGTCAGTGGATGTGAACTGGGAGATTAATTTGGGCTTAGGTGAAAGGTGGAGATTCAGGAAAAAAATTTCCGACAAAAACAGAGACACGGGCTTCCCTGGTAGTGCAGTGGTTGAGAGTCCACCTGCCGATGTAGGGGACACGGGTTCGTGCCCCCGGTCCGGGAAGATCCCACATGCCGCGGAGCGGCTGGGCCCATGAGCCATGGCCGCTGAGCCTGTGCGTCCGGAGCCTGTGCTCCGCAACGGGAGAGGCCACAACAGGGAGAGGCTCGCGTACCGCAAAACAAACAAACAAACAAAAAAAAAAAACAGAGACACCCCAGCACATCTGGGTCTGAGGTGTGTCATAGGTCTGAATGCCCTTGTAAGATTTTCCAGACCCTTGGTGCTGGAGTTTGCATGGCTGCAGCCCTGGTTTTCTCTTCAGTGAAAAATAATCACTGGACCCAATAATCACCTCCAGCAAGTGGAAAATGTCTGCTGTCGGGTTAGTGCTCCCAGCTCCGGAAATCAAACACTCTAGAAGCAGAGGGTGTCTTAGCACAGGATGACTAGTACCCCAGCTGGTCAGTACTCCACCCTGTTAGTTCATTTTGCTGGTGACCTTGTCAAGAACAAATAGCTTTCTAGCGGGTCACCTCTGGAACACAGAGGTTTTGAATGGGGATTAAAAACATACTTTTTGGTTTCGTTTTGGGTTTAACGAGTCAATGCTTTATTTTACAGTGAGTGTTTATAACCAAACCTGAATGTGCGTAGAGTCTTGAACTCCTCCCCCACTGCCCCCGGCACCAACTATTTCCTATTTGTTCCCAGAAGAATTCCAAGGCCAGATTTTGTTATAGCAGCCAGAGGCAAATATGAAGACAGTAATGAGCAAACTCGGGGAAAGGCTTTCTCTCCAAGGTGGCTTGAGTTTCTGTAGGGCATCCATCGTCTGCGTGGAGCCCTGAAGGGCACAAGTGGTCCCTGCGGTCCATCATCAGGGATCTAGTGGAGTCCAGCTCTGCCGACTTCTGGGACCCGTGCTCTTGCAGGAAGCGCATCTCTCAGGCGCCCGGGCCAGGTGCCGAAAGGCGGACTTCTCGGCTTTGATCCTCGGGCTTCGCAACCTGTCGTGATTTGATCTTTATTTTTGTATGTCAAGTTTTCAGACTTAAATATATTGAATTATTATCATTCCATCATGCTTTTCCTCTGAGGAGTTTAATAAATAAGCCTGTCGTCCCCTCAAATGCTCTTTGGAAGGAGGCAAGGTACATATGAGTAAGCAAACAAAACAACAAGACAAGAGTCTTCAAGTATCTGCCCACAGCGTCCCCCATACTGTTCCTTTCCTGTTTGTCCTCGTTGTCATGATGCTGCTATGAGGTCAGACTCCTTGCTCATTGGTAAAATCGTCTCTAGTTTCCCTACAATGCAGCCTTCTTGCTAAAAGCACTTTTGAGTTTCGAATCAGTTATTTTAGGTGTTGGCTCTGAGTAGCAGTGCGTTGGCTAATGTTTCACAGCGAGCTCTCAGAAATAAAATTGCCGTGGGAATTCCCTTGCAGTTCAGTGGTTAGGACTCCATGCTTCCACTGCAAGGGGCGTGGGTTCCATCCCTGGTTGGGGAGCTAAGATCCCCCATGCCATGTGGCACAGCCAAAAAAAAAAAAAAAGAAAAAAAAATTGCCTTGGTTTGTAGAGTGTGCCAATATCTGTGGTGTAAATACTTCCACAATGGCCAATTTCTAGCTATCAGAGTAACCTTATGAATGTGGAATTGAAGAGAGATGCACACAGACAACTCTAGGGGGATAGAGTAGCTGGCTGCACCATCCCACTCATTCTGTGGACTGGCCAGGCTTCTCAACCTCGGTACTGTCGACACTTTGGGCTGGATAATTGTTGTTGGTTGCTGTCCTGTACATTGTAGGATGTTTAGCAACATCTTTGCCTTCTACCCACTAGATGTCAAGAGCGTTATACCCTTCGCCCCGAGGATGTGGCAAAAATACCTCCAGACGTTGCCAGATGTACCCCGAAGGGAAAATCAACCTCTAGCTCTGGGTCATTCTGCATGGATGGTGTTCAGAAGGTCCATCAAACAGACAATAGGCTTTTACCAACTGTTCTCCATGAACCACTCTTAACAAGCACCTGAAGTGGTTCTCTTGGCATTTTGGGCATGGTGTTGAAAAAAATCAGAGTTCACTTCCTTGAGGAGTCTTGGGAAGAGTGATATCATAAAGAATTAAGGCGCTAAGACAAAGCACGGCCACTAGGGGAGCATCAAGGTAATTCTGTGGACTGGATTCTAGAACAGAATAGATCATGATGGACTATAGCGGTCCCCTAGTCCAGCCTTGTCTTTCTGTGGATGAGAGATGAGACTCAGAGGCAAGGAGGCACTTGTCCGAGGGCACAGAGCAAGCTGTAGACGTGCCCGGGAGGTGATGTTGTAAATGTTGTGAAACGTCTCTGTGACATACTGGGGATGGGACTGACTCCAGCTTGTAGCTATGAGTGTTTTGTAAGCTTTGCAATGTTAGGTTTTGGTAGCCATATTTCGACATTTTTCTGTCCTTAACTTGCCTCCTGTCCCCCCAGAAATATCTGCTCATGAAAACCATATGATAATGAGGGACTTCTTTTTCTGTTAGAATTATTTCCAAGAGTTTCAGGAGTGAGTAGTTTACTCAAACGATCTATTCAGGAGGGTCAAGCTACTTGTCATTAAAGAACAAATGTTGAAGATGGTCCCTGATTCCCCTCTCCTTCCTGCCACATCTGCTCCGGGCCTTCTCATGGACGAGCTACCTCAGGCTATCCTCAAATGATTTAAGAAAAGGACTTCTGGAAGAAACTGACTTTCCAGTTGAAAAGTTAAAACCACAAAATTAATGTGATAAGAACTAGGGAAGCCCTTCCTAGTTTGCATTGAAATGTGTTTTCAATACACAGAGGTGCCCAGTCAGAAAGGAGACACTTGGGAGGGATTATTTTCATCAGCAGAGTTTCTTGGCTTTGGAAGTTCCAGTGTAATTAGGGCAATCACATACTAGTAAGTCAATACACTTTGAATGCCAATAAATTGGGCCTAAGGAGGAGAGCAAGTCTGCTTTTATTAGGGGATTGAGTAAAAGTGAAAGGAGTGCTTTGAATCATGGATCTTTAAAAACACATCAACAGTTGAAAAGAATTAGGATTTGGTGATTTTATATGGAATAATTCATCACTTTATTCCAGATTATATTTTTTATAATAAGAAGGACTGGCTCTTGAGAAAATTTTCCATAATGAGAGTTCATTGCCTCGTGCATCTCACATGGTCCTTTGTCACACCCGCACCAGGTCCACAGCGATCATGCAGAAATACCCCATGGGGTTACCTTACAACAGTCCTTCAAGGCTCTCTGGGTAAAGGGGGTCAGTTGGATTTTTGCTTTCTTTTCCCAGAGGACACTCCAGGCTCAGCATCTTAATCAATAATACAGGGGTGTTAGGTATGGGTAAGGATAAGAGGGGGGAGGTATTTTGGATCGTGGGGAGCATTTGATGCAACTCTGTATGACGCTCCCTATTCAGTGATGTTCAGGCCACACAAGGAAAGGCCTCATGGGTGACTGGAAAAAAGTTTTTTATTTTTTTTGACATGGATTTTGAATTGAGCTAATCTTGTTGCTTTTTTACATTGACGCTATCTACATAGCAACTAATGACTTTCTTAAAAGGAGTTAAGACTTTATTGTGTAATCTTTTGGAACTGTTTCTGCATACATTGTCAAGAACTCTTCAAAAGGATCATTACGCATCTTACCGAATTACTGTCCAGAGGAACACACCAACACATACTCCCACCTTCTGTATATGAGCACCTTATTACTGTAGCAATTTAAAAGGTCCCTATGTTGGGGAATAGTATCTCATTATTATTTTTAATGATGATTTCTAGTACCTGTTTTTTTTTAAATCAATTTATTTTTGGCTGCGTTGGGTCTTCGTTGCTGCTCGTGGGCTTTCTCTAGTTGCGGCAAACGGGGGCTACTCTTCGTTGCGGTGCGCGGGCCTCTCATTGCGGTGGCTTCTCTCATTGCGGAGCACGGGCTCTAGGAGCAAGGTCTTCAGTACTTGTGGCTGGGGGGCTCTAGAGCGCAGGCTCAATAGTTGTGGCGCACGGGCTTAGTTGCTCTGCGGCATGTGGGATCTTCCCGGACCAGGGCACAAACCTGTGTCCCCTGCACTGGCAGGCGGATTCTTAACCACTGCACCACCAGGGAAGTCCAGTCTCATTATTATTTTTTATTAGAATTTACATAATTCTAATGAGATTGGTTATCATTTTGCATGCCAATTTTTTTTTTTTTTTTTTGCGGTACGTGGGCCTCTCACTGCTGTGGCCTCTCCCGTTGCGGAGCACAGGCTCTGGACGCGCAGGCTCAGCGGCCATGGCTCACAGGCCCAGCCGCTGCACGGCATGTGGGATTTTCCCGGACCGGGGCACGAACCCGTGTCCCCTGCATCAGCAGGCGGACTCTCAACCACTGCGCCACCAGGGAAGCCCCAATTTTTTAAATTAAGCCTTTTTTTAGGGCAATTTTAGGTTCACAGTGAAATTGAGGGGAAGGTACAGAGGTTTCCCGTATGCCCTTATCCCAACACATGCATAGTTCCCCCGTTATCCATAGCCCCCACCAGAGTGGTAGATTTGTTACGGTTGATGACACATCCTCATCACGCATAGTCCACAGTTTACATTAGGGTTCACTCTTGCTGTTGTACATTCTATATGTTTGGACAAATGTCTAATGACATGTATCAAGCATTATGATATTGTACAGAGTATTTTCACTGCCCTGAAAATCCTCTGCATTCTGCCTCTTCATCTCTCCCTTGTCCTCCCAACCTCTGACAACCATTTTCCTTTTATGATCTTTTTTGTCAAAGGGGAAAACATAGGAGTAACAGCTTTCAGTTCTAAGGAAATGTTCTATTAACCTTCATAAGCCCTAGGAAGTAGGGGGTAAAACTGAGGATCGAGTAGAGTCAAGAATTTGATCTGTAGTGTTTGCCCTTGAGCCGACATCAGAGATTTCCAGAGCTTAGCACTGCACCCTTGCGACATTGCCCACAGCACAAGAGCAGTGCCCAGAGATGCCAAGACATGAGCAGTACTGGTCCTTGGAAATAGCAGATTCCAAATAGCCGTCTTACTAGACTCTTCCTTCTGAAGGTCTTTTTGTGCCAACTTCTTGGCTTTGTCATATGATCCGCTCTGGCTCTGCAGCACAGATGTGAAAAGTGAAGGGAGCGTGCCATTGAATTTCCTTTCTGAAAGGGAAAATACACAGTTAACTTTGGGACTTTATTTTATTTTTTCTGGTATTTTTAAAATTGGAGTATAGTGGATTTACAATGTTGTTAGTTTCAGGTGTACAGCAAAGTGAATCAGGTATACATATACATATAACCACTCTTTTTTAAGATTCTTTTCCCATATAGGCCATTATAGAGTATTGAGTAGAGTTCACTGTGCTATAGAGTAGGTCCTTATTAGTTATCTATTTTATATATAGTAGTGTGTATATGTCAATCCCAGTCTCCCAATTTATCCCTCCCCAACTTTGGGACTTTTAAAGTAGTAATATTATTCTCCATATGTATCCGTAGCCATATGTAAAAATCGATCTACAGTGTGGTGAATACAAGTACGTTGCTTCTCACCGTAAACTGGTTAAGCCTGATGGGCTATTTCAGGCTAGATTTTTGGGGTTGGCTGGATGCATCAGCCAGGATCTGGTCCTCAATTTGTAGACTGTATTGGGGGTGCTCAGTGTTGGGGGATCCATTCATCCCATCTAAACTCATAAACCTGTTTTATTCATCAGAACAACTTACCAGACTGTGAGGTCCTTGGAGATAGGACTCATGGCTTATTTTATATCCTTAGTGCCTAGCATAGTGCCATGCATGTAATAGGTTCTTTTTTTAAAAAAAGTGTTTTACAGCTTTATTGAAGTATAAATGATGAGAATCAATTACACATTTTTAAAGTTTTCCATTTGATGAGTTTTGATATATGCATACACCCCTCAAACCATCACCACAATCAAGATAACGAACGTATCCATCACCTCCAAAGTCCCCTGTGTTCCTTTGCAGTATTTCTCCCCTTTTCCATTGTTCCCAGACAGCCATGGTTCTGCTTTCTGTCACCATAAATTAGCTTGAATTTTCTAGAATTTTATTTAAATGGAATTATATGACACATACTCTTTTTTTTTTTTTGTAGTGGGGAGAGGTTCTGGCTGTGTTCACTCAATGTAATTATTTTGAGATTCATCAATGTTGTCGTATATATTAATAATTTGTTCCTTTTTTATTGCTGAATAGTATTCCATTGCGTGAATCATAATAGGTACTTAACAAATAATAGGTACTTAAAATTACGTTTTAAAAATATAATTAGGGGAAGAGTGGATAACGGGGATACCACTGTATTTCCACTGAGCATGTTCACTTCGGAAGTCAAAATAGAAATTGGGAGGTGACTTGGCATGGTAGAGACTTTTGTTATCATTCAATATCTGTTCTCCCTTCTCTCACAGTATACAGTGCCTGAGTTTTGGCTGGGCACAGAACTGTCTAAAATAAAGTTTACATTTCCCAGCCAGCCTTCTGTGCAGCTAAGTGTGGCCATGTGACTAAGTTGTGACCAATATGATGTAAACAGAAAGGGTGTGTGAAAGTTTTAAGAAGTCTCCTTAAAAGAAGGCGGATTTCCTTTGCCTCCTCTTCCTCCCTCCTGCCGCCTGGAATGTAGTCATAATGTCTGGAGCTCTAGCAGCCATTTTGGATCAGAAGGGACCTTGAGAATGGAAGCTACTCATGGCAGAGCAATAATGTAGAAGAAGCCTGGATTCCTGAGATCATAAGTGCTGACCCAGCTCTGGACTAACTACTTCCAGACTCCACAACTGTGAGAGAGAAATAAACTTTGATCTTGTTTAAGCCTTTTTGAAGACACTTTTGTGTCATTCTGTTTATTGAAGCCAAAACAATCCTTATTAATACAGTGGTAAGGATAGAATTAGAACAAGAGGGAGTTTGATGTTGCTGAAAGGTAATTCTATCATGCTCATGTGTCCACCTTCACTCAAAGGATGTTTCTGAGTAGAAACTTGACATCAGCTACTGGAATCTCTTTTGATGAATTCTGGAAAAACACTGACAAATCATTCTTAACAATTCTCCTTTTCCCAACCATGCAATTCACTCCCATCTATTTATAACCATCATTGACATTAGACTTCTCAAAATTAAAACTTATTTTACATTTATTTGCTTCTAACTTGGTGGCTCTCTGCTGGGATATGGGGTTAGCCTAATCTCATTAAAATCTTTTATAAATAATAGTTACGGTGACTTATTTGGAAATGCTCTCTATAGATGTCTGGTCTCGTTTATCGTGTATGAATTCTTATGTTTAATTCCTAGTGATGGTTTAGCTTGTGATTCTCTCTCTCTTTTTAATTTGAAATATTTCAAACATACAGAGAAGAGCGTATGTCCAGATGTCAAATATCTGGCAAACATGACAATATAGAACCATAGCTGTCAACTTTATTGATTTAGTAGTGGAATCCTTTTTTCAAATGGCACTGTATGCAGAATCCCATTATATAAGATATCATAGCTTCCATGGTTGAAGCGGAAGTGGAGGCCTTGGAGCCTCACTGGATAAACCTTTCTCTTTCCCTTCTCCACCACGGGGGTCTTTGAGATGTGCTCACAGAGCATGAAGGCCCCGTGAATGTAGCTGAAAACCACATTTAGAATATGTTCAAGATCCAGAAAGCAAGCTAAACACTGTTCTGTTCAATCAAAATAGGTGACACAATGCCCAAATGTTTAAGCCCATTCGTTTAGTTCATAATGGAGCCTGTAAGACTCTCATTCAGATCTCTGTGCTCTTATTCTGATCACAGTTCTAGCGAGCTTTGTAATCTGGTTTCCCAGTCATAGAAAAATAGAACAACTCAGAGGGGGAAGACACAAACATAGCCAGACATGACTGGTAGCAGTTAGACCAATGAGAGGGGAGGCTAGGATGTTAAAAAAAGACAAACACAAGTCATTAAAAACCACCTTCTGAGGTCATTTAGGGTAGATGTACCCTTCCTAATTTATTCCAGTGGGTCACAAAGGCATGCTTTTATGTATTTTTATATGCGTGCGTGCGTGTGTGTGTGTGTGTGTGTGTGTATGTGTATTTAGTGAGAGTGGGTGTATCGTAGTATATAATATATGGTATGTACATATGCCTACAGTATTTTGCTTGGTGTTCATGATGATGACCCTGAGAAAAAAAGTCCCTTTTATCTTTTATAGTCTGTTTTATCATAATATCCATAATACTTATTGAAATGATTATTATATGCCACGTACTGTTCTAGTATTTTATGTTGTTAACTTATTTAACCCTCAGCACTAGTTTATGAAGTAGAGACTATCCCCAGAGACACAGAGAAGTTAAGTCCCTTGCCCAGTGTCACGCAGCGAGCATGTGTTGGAGCTGGGTTTCAAACCCAGACATCCTGGCCCCAGGGCCCATCTCTTAATATGTACCATATCTTAGGAGAATTTCCCATGTTTAAACAATAAAGTGCAAACATCTTGTAGCTAGCAAGTTTTTCTGTTGTCTGGAAAACTCACTTATCCAGTAAGTGGGAAACTCACGTGTCCTCCAACAATCCTGGGAAAATGAAAGAAAAAATTGAATTGAATTGAATCTGGAACCCAGGTCTCCTAATGTCATATCTAAAGTGATTTCCCCTCTGCTTTGTGGCTTGTCAGAAGGGCCCCAGAGAGTCAGGCTGACCTGAGCAGGTCTGAGTAATCAGAAAATACCCCACAGTCAGACTTGGCGGTGGAAGTGAAACACGTGGACCTAAACTGTCTGCAGGATGATTGTGTTTTCGTTTATAGTACCGTCATCTTCCTAGTGGTTCAAGAGGTGTTTTGGAGTTGCCATAAAGGCTACTGTACTTTTTAGAGGCATTTTCTTTCTGGCCTGTGTTTATATATTGTGGTGGAAGAGTCAGAAGGCTTCAAGCTTCAAAAGTGAATCCTGTTTCAAGTTACAAAAGTGCCAGGATGTGGGCTGCAGTTCAGCATGTGTTGCCTCAGGCACTGGGATTGGCCTGGCTTTATGTCCAACTTTGGTTGCTGTTTTTGTGCTCGGGATACAGAAATTGCCTTGGCTTTTCCTATTGTTATGCATGTAGGTCCGGACTCATTTCCACCTTTCTGGAATGAAACATTATTTCAAGGGAAGCTTCTGACTGTAAAAGGTCCACTTATTCTGAAGGAGACCCAGGAGCACATTTTCTCGTAGGACTGATGTCTTAATCAGTTTGGGCTGCTATAATTAGATAACATAGACTGGGTGGCTTAAACAACAGTTATTTCTATAGTTCTGGAGTTTGGAAGTCTGAGATAGGGTGCCGGCACGGTCAGGTTCTGGTGAGGACCTCTTCCTGGTTTACAGATGGCCGCTTCCTTGCTGTATCCTCACATGGCAGAGAGAGATCATTTCTCTTATGTTTCTTTTTATAAGGGCACTAATACCACTATGAGGGTTCTACCCTCATGACCTAATTACTTCTCAGAGACCACTTCCAAATACAGTCTCCCAGGGGATTAGGGCTTCAGTATATGAATTTTGAAGGGACGCAAATATTCAGTCCATAGCAGCTGGGGTGTTAATTTATTATACATTTTCCCTTCAGTGTTATTCTCATGATTGCTGTAAGTGGATGGGTCACATGCAACATATCACATACACATACACATGGTCCATCAACCAGGCTTTAAGGCAATTAATTTTCTTACTTTTTTAAAGAAGATAAGTAAGTCAAAATAAAACAAATAAAAATGCTCAGCACATTTGCTGAACTCTTAGGAAAATCAAATTCCTGATAATTTCTTAATCACACCACACTGTTTCAGCCCAATCCTACTTAATCCCCTTTTCCCCATACGTGCTTGCCTGCTGAACTTCTAGTCAACTTACAGATCCCAGCTTCTATATGACCTCTTTTGTGTTGTTTCTGAACATTGAACATATCTCTATTACAAAACATATCTCAGGGAGTAGTCATTATTTGTTGCATATCCACTGCCTTTATTTAGGTGTGAGTTTTGTGAAGGTAGGATTCATACCTTATGTATCACCATACCTTTGCACATAGTAGGAGGGGTGTGAAGAAATCTAAGGTGGCCTCCAAGATTCCTACCCTCCGGCATACACGCTTCTCCTTGCGTGTGGATGGAGCCTTTTAATATGAGAGGTGTCTTGCCCCCACTAGGTTATATTATGTGGCTAAGGTAAGGGGTTTTGAAAATGTAATTGAAGTCCCAAATCAGTTGCTTCTGAGTTAATCAAAAGGGAGATATATACAGGGTTGGCCTGTCCTAATTAGGTAAAGGCCCTTGAAGACAGACTGGGCCCTTCCTGAAGGAAGAGATTCTCCTGCTGGCTGTGAAGAAATAATTAGCCATGTTTTAAGAACATGGGTCTGCATGGCAAGGACCCGAGGGTGGCCTCAAGGAGTTGAGAACAGTTCATGGCCATCAGCTATCAAGAAAATGGGGATACCTACAGTTACAAGGAAGCGAACTCTGCCAACAACCTGAATGAACTTGGAAGTGGATCCGTCCCCTGTCAAGCCTCTGGATGGGGACGTAGACTGGCTGACACCTTCACTGCAACTTTTTGAGAGCCTGAGTAGAGACCCAGGTTAGCCACGCCTGGACTCCCGACCCATGGAGACTGTGGGATGGCAAATGTATGTTGTGTTAAGCCACTAAAGTTGGGCTGATTCATTACACAATACTAGAAGACTATACAGTTGGCATTTCTTAAATGCTGGCCATATTTCATTTAATCAGGGGCTTAGAGTATTTAAAAAGTTTTGGTCACCTTTGAGAATGTGGACATCTTAGAGAGTTGCTATTTCCCTTTGAGCCTTCCACCCACTCAATCAACTTCACACACTGCCAGGGTTCCCATAAATACCAGCTTCTGATTGTCTGGATATAGGAAGTGAGATCCTCTCCAGCCATCGTTAGTATTCTTGGGAGATAGAAAGGATAGAAATTGATGTTGAAATGAGACCACCATCATTTTCTCAGTCTGCTCACTACCTACAGAGCTCAGGATGATTAGAAAATGTAAAACACATGTGAATGGCTAGAGCCTCTTTAGTTAAATCCCATTTACATAGATCGGTTTTCCCAAAGGACAGAAGTTAGCTAAACTTAGGCAATTAAAGCTTCCCTGGTGGCGCAGTGGTTGAGAGTCCGCCTGCCGATGCAGGGGAAGCGGGTTCGTGCCTCTGTCCGGGAGGATCCCACATGCTGCGGAGCGGCTGGGACCGTGAACCATGGCCGCTGAGCCTGCGCATCCGGAGCCTGTGCTCCGCAACGGGAGAGGCCACAGCAGTGGGAGGACGCGTACCGCAAAAAAAAACAAAAAAAACACCCCAACAACCAAACACAAAACTAGAACCTTTGGCAAAAGCCAAAAAACATGGATGAGTTAAACCATATCAGATGTAATGGTTTGTTTTAAGAAGCGTTTGGTTTGTTGTCTATATGCATGGGTGTTTTTTTAAGGCAGATGTAAAAGTAGAACTTGCAAGATCTTTAGCTACCGAGATAGAAGTCCAGTATGTGGGGTTTAGTTCCACCAAAGCAGTCGATACCATCACATCACTGATGACCAGGTCAGGGACGCACTGCCAGCTCCCTGTTCCATTCCAGAGCCAACTCAGGGGCTGTGGCAACAGAGGGGCTGTGAATGTGGCTGAAGACAAAATTAGACCAACCCTGGCCTTGATGTTTCACCAAGAGCAAGTACGCAGGACCTTGAAATACCTCCTTAGGGGGACCCTCCTTGCTGTTCTGCCACGGGAGCAAAGAACAGACTTTTTGGTCCTGACGCTTCTTTCCTCCAGTTGCCAACATTTTCAATTTCATTTGCCCTTGGCTAAATGTAGCTTCCTGTTTCTAAGCAACGAGGCCGAAAGAGCCTTTTGAAGGCCTCACAGACAGTCTCAGAAGGCTTCACGAACAGCACACAACTCTGAGCGAACACCAATTTGATGAGTTAAGTGTAAACGGATCAGAGACATATGGATTACATTTTTGGGGAAATACACATGGGCTTACAATGTAAAGCAGGGCAGTGAGTGGTGGGGGAGTGGAGAAGAGAATGCTTTGAAAAATGTGGTTTGGGTCTTGCCAATTGCAAAATGTTTGAAACAAATAATCTGAGATGTTTTGCCCAGCCTAGAGCATGGCTGGATTCACCCTTCCCTTCTACTTAGGTGTCATTTTCAGACTCGGCACACACGCTAGTGTTGGTTTGGGTCTTGGGTCGATTTTTAAAAATGCAGTTATTTAGAAGTATCATTGCGTGTGATTTCTGTGTATTCTCTGAGTGTGAAGGGTAGGGTGGTGTTGGGGGAAGAACTGGGCATTTAGAAACATTTCTCTGCCTCTAGGCTAAACTGCTTCTGAACCCGTCTGGTATATGTCTACTTGTGGAGGGTCCCAATCCAGGCTGTGCTAGTGAGGTGATGTGGCAGCTTGAGAAAGTTTCTTAACCTCAGTCTTTCCACCTGTAAAATGGGGATAATATCACCCACCACAGGGCCCATGGGGGTTGACGTGCTGGATGGTGTAGTGTTAGGAGTACGGATTCAGGAGGCATATTCCTGGGATGCCGTCACAGCTCTGACCCTTCTGTGAGCTTGGGCAAGTTCTTTGGCCTCTCTGTGCTTTAGTTTCTTCATCTGTATCATGGGGAAAGTGTTAGCATCCACCACATAGGGTTACCTTGAGAATTAAGAGTTATCATAATTAAAGAACTTAGCACAGTACCTGGCCCATAATAAGTGTTTGGCAAGTGCTAACAGTCACTAGTTGTTTATAATTTCTCTTGTTCCATGAAGCCTTTGGATATTGTAGAAAATAAGGCAACTTCACATTGAGTCGGGGGACAGGGCAGCACCTCACTCCATCTGCAGGGCTCCCCTCCAGCCCACGTACCTTTTCTTACTGCTTCAGCTTATAGATTAATTCTTGATTTCTTTCACCCCCAATTAAAAAGCAGGTAGTTGCCTCGGTTTAAAATTAGGCTCATCTTTTTCTCCCTTCTGGTATAGAACATTTTCTTTCATCTCCTTTACCACCATCTAATACCCAGAGTCACTTTGTTCAAGAGTCCAACTAAATCGTACTAGAGTGTGAGAGAATTCTGGGGACTCAAATGGAAGAAAATCATGAGCTCAGAGTTGTGTTGCTTCAACACATTGCTCCTCAGTCCTTCTTGCATGTCAGGATGAACTGGGGAATGTTAAAAAGGTAAGAGAGGTTTTGAGGGTGGAGCTTGGGCATTAGTAAGCTTTAGAACTCTCTAGATGCTTCTGAGGTGTAGTCAGGGCTGAGAACCACTCTGGCTAAGGCAGTCAGTGGGCATTGCAGGTGCTTCTCGTGGTCATTTATTACCCCTCCCCCTTTGAACTCATTGGCCCTTCCTTTGGAGGCCAGAGCAGACCTGATTTCTGTCCTCCATGCAGTGGGCAAGCTTTCCTCTGGGACTCTGTCTTTGGGTCGGCAAAAGCAAGGCCACTTCCTCTTGGAACGTCAGGCGGGCTCTGGGTTGGAGCTGCCGCTACCAGGTGGTTGGTGTTTCCCACCCGCGCCCCAGCTCTGCTCTGAGGGACTTGTCTGAATCCATCCCTTCTTTGCTTGCCTCATGCCTTCTAGCTGCTGTTTCTCTGCTCTTCCTCTCTTGATCAGCCCAGTTTTGCTTCCTCCTGTCCTTTTTGCTTCTTGGCCACTACCCTCTTCTGCTCTGTTAAACATAGTCTTAGAGGCTGTGCAGTGGAGTGAAGGAAGAGGGGACTTGGAGTCAGAGCTGGGTTTAAATCTCTCCTGGGGACTTCCCTGGTGGTCCAGTGGTAAAGAATCCGCCTTACAATTCAGGGGACACGGGTTCAAGCCCTGGTCAGGGAACTAAGATCCCACATGCTGCGGGGCAACTAAGCCCACGCGCCACAACTACTGAGCCTGCGCGCCTCAAGAAGAGAGCCTGCATGCCACAAACTACAGAGCCCATGCACCCCGGAGCCTGGGTGCCACAACTAGAGAAGAGAGAACCCACACGCCACAACTAGAGAGAAGCCTGCGCCCCACAAGGAAGAGCCCGCACTCTGCAACAAAAGATCCCGCAGGCCTCGGCGAAGATCCTGCGTGCTGCAACTAAGACCCGACGCAGCCAAAAATAAATTAAATAAATAAATCTTAAAAAAAAATAAATCTCTCCTTGGCTGCTGACAAGTTACTTAATCTCTCTGGGCCTCAGCTCCTCATTTGTAAAATAGGAATAATGTTGTCTAGATGATTCTCTTGCTGTGAAAATTAAGGGAGATAAGGCAGGGGTATTTGTTGTGGCGGTAGCAGCAGGTGCCTGCAGTGGTGACAGTGGTGGTGGTGGTGATGGTCGTAGTGGTGGTTTTGGTAATGGTGATGGTGGTTTGGTAGTGGTTGTAGTGGTGACCATGACAGTAGTGTTGGTGGTAGTAGTGGTGATAGAGATGTTTGTGATTGATGGTGATGGTGGTGATCAAAGTTCAGTCAAGAAAGTAGAAACTAGGAGGAAAAGCTGTTCAGAGGAACCACATGGGAAGCAAAGACAGGAGGGTCTTTGTTTGCATTGCCTGAGGCCATGGGAATCGCTGGTTGTATTAGTTAGCATTTGATCAAGAAAGCACAGGTACTCTGAGTGACATGGAATAAGGGATTCACTATAGAGGGTAGAAGCTTCCTCAACACTGTAACTCCTAAGCACTAGAGGCACTAGAGGGGACACCTATAGCCTGAGGATGTTGACCACCAAAGAGACCTCTAGGTCCAGCTGGAGGATTTAGCAGGTGTAGATACCAGGAGCAGAGAGGAGGGTCAGTGCCAAGAAAAGAAGCCATTTAATGGGACCCCAGAGTGAAGCCAGAGGTACACCAGGATCCCGAAGAGGGCCAGGTGTTTGCAGCCTTACCCAGCCCATGATTGTGAAATCAAGGATGAGTACGAGAGATGTCCAGCCTTTGGCATGCCCTCAGCTTGTCTCTAGTTACACAGTTATCAGGCCACCCTCTTCCTAATACTCTGGCTTCTGAAGCCTTCATTTACCAACGGGTAGAATTATGATCTTATTTTTGTTTTGTAATTTGCAAATTTTCTTTATCAAAGATGCATTTAGAATTTGGCTTGACTGTATGCTCTCCCATTGGTCTGTCACTGCTCTAACCTACATCACATATGCATGGGTGGCGGGAAAAGAAGTAGTTGGGTTTGGGTTTTGTGCTGTGAAATGAGTGGTTGGAGATTTGGTAGTCAGAATCATATTCTCCACTCCCTTTTTTTCTTTATTTACTTTGTTACCTGGTTTGTGAATATTTTCTCCAGTTGCAAGCAATTTACACAAATTGTAAACTATGTAACTGCTGTAATCTCTGTAACTATGACTAGAGACTGAAAAATGATCAGCTGTCATCAGATCTGAAAACTTGTAGAAAGGGTTTTCTCACTGGTGGCCTCATGCCTGACACTTCTCAGATGGTGGACAAGTTATTGTAATTATTTGCACCTCAGCTTTCTCATCTGTAAAATGAGCAGGTTGCCTTACGTTTCATGCTGTGTTGCTTGAAGCCCTAGGTGTTGCTAGAGGACTCGTTGGGAGTTTGGGGTTGTGAAGGGCCTGGGGTCCAGGCTCCCCACATCTCTAACTCAACTAGCAGAGAGCCACTTGTGTCTACTTTATATATTTGGTTTCTGTGATAGATTCGATTACTGGTCAGCAAATAAGTCACTCCCTATCTCTCTCCCTTGGAGCAGACCACATTCTCCTGTCCTACTGGTTTGGGGCTTGGCCATGTGACTTACTTTTGAATTATTTATGGAATGTGAGAGGATGTGATGTTAGCAGAGACTTTAAACATGTATTTGCCTGGTTTGGCTTGCCTCTTGTGCTCTTCCGTTTGCTATGAGAATGTGCCCACAGGTAGCCACTGGGCAAAGAAAATGAGAGATGTATGGCGCAGACCTAAACCCAACCCACAGCCTGAAGCAGAACTTCCCCAGCCAAGTCCCATCCAGAACAGCTTACCATCAACCTGCAGATCTGTAGGCAGAGAATAAATGTTGTTAAAAGCATTCTAGGGCTTCCCTGGTGGCGCAGTGGTTGAGAGTCCGCTTGCCGATGCAGGGGAAACGGGTTCGTGCCCCGGTCCGGGAAGATCCCGCATGCCGCGGGGCGGCTGGGCCCGTGAGCCATGGCCGCTGAGCCTGCGCGTCCGGAGCCTGTGCTCCGCAACGGGAGAGGCCGCAACAGTGAGAGGCCCGCCTACCGTGAAAAAAAAAAAAAAAAAAAGCATTCTATTTGGGGGTGGTTTGTTACACAGCATCATTGCAGCCATTGCTAATATAGCTTATAAATATGTTTTAGTCAATAATCAGATCCTTTGGTTTAAAACAAGTTTGAAAAGCACTGGCTTTGCTGATTCTCCAGCTCCTCCATTCAGTTCTAACATCTTATGTTTCTTTCTCTGTGTGTATATAGGAGAGGGAGGGAGAATGAAAGGGTTTTGGAAATGAGAAAAATCTTGTGGAAAAAAAGAAAAGAGAAACTGTTTTTCTTTTTGAGGGATGAGGAGGTTGTTAGGGGGCAGAGGTAGGTACATCCACAGTTTAAGGATGTTTTATTTCTTCTTTGAATGCTCCAGTAAACAGATTTCTCCCCTGGCATTATTTCACACTGTTACATTATTTCATCCTCTTTTGTGTTCCACTTGCACAATCTCTGAAATCCCAGGAGGAAGGTGAAAGAATAACATTGCACATAGCCCTGGGTTGTGTTGTGTTTATTTCAGTTTAGGATGGGCCATTTGCTTGGGCTTAACCTTGTACTGACCTTTTTGATTCCAGACAAGATGGCAAAGCTTTGCTAACAGATTCAAAATCATACTCTTAAGGAACAGAAACAATTTACTTTCCCAGCCAAAGACGTTTTCCATTCTCATTATTTGTGTTCGTGGTCACAAATGAGGTTCCAGGGAGATAATTTTGAGGAATTCGTAGACTACTTTACTGCTGAAGTGCATGCATAGATACCCTGGGGTCTTAAACAGTTGGCATCCCACCCCAAACTCTGGATAGATTAACAGCAGTTTGGAGGGAGGAGGAAGGTTTTAGACTATTTCCAGGCTCATTTTTGCTCCAGCCCTTTGCAACATGGTTTCATTTTACTCATAAAGTTTTGAGAACATCTCAAATGTACATGTGTAACCATTGTCCAAAGCCAAGAAAAAGCAATATTTGTATGCCCTCTGTTCTAATGAATAATTAAAGGGTTACTATATCACGTTTGAAGGTAGGTTGCACAACATTTTGGATCAGATCATGGAAGGATGTTTCTATGTCCCAGAAAGAGTCTTTGTGGGGTTTGGGACCCCAGCACGAGGCAGGGTAGGCTGGGTTTGAGGCCATCTCTGCCATCAGCCTGTGCTCAGGTTGTGTCTTACACTGATGGCCATCTGAATCTGGGTATCAAGTGATTCGCTTGCTTGTTTATACTTTGAGGACAACAGAAACTGCTTAATATTTAATGCCAGAAATTGGCACTGCTTATGCATAGAGAACTCTGCGGTCGTGTTCTGGAGGACCTGAGTCTATGACCCACAGTGCCATGTAGGACTTGAGGAGACAATTTATTTTAGGTTGACTAATGAGTATCTAGCAAAAAAATGTGCCAATAATTGTATTTATTGAGTGCCAGGAGATTTTAAAATAAAAGCCCTTTTCCGGTAACCTCTAAAAAGAATAAAAGAATATATACCTACCCACCTAATAGAAAGGGAAGATGGAATTTAAAAAGATAAAATCAATTTAGATAAAGGCAAACAAATAGTAAGGTGGGATATTTAAATCCAAATGAGTCAATTAATACATTAAATGTTAATGAACTAAATATTACACTTGAAAGGTAAAAGTTGTCAGACTGAATAAGAAAACAAAACCCAAGTATATGCCCCTTACGAGTGATATACTTCAAAATAAGGTGTCTGTAAATGGCCACAGCTTTTTCTGAAAGCAGCATGGTGGTATGTACCAAGAGTCATAAGCTTGTTCACACTCTTTCATCTTTTAAGTCCTTATAATAGTTAAGACCTCAGAGTCTAGAGTGGGATAGACCTTAGTTCAAAGACCATCTCTGCCCTGTACAAGCTGTGTGATCTTGGGAAAATGATAATCTTTGCATTTTCCATCTGTAAAAGGAGGGTGATTAGTACTTTTCCCAAATTGATTTTTTGAGGAGTCAGTGATATTTGGGGTAAAAATTGCTTAGCCCAGAGTCTGGCATGTGGTAACTGCTCAATAAATAGTAGCTGTTATAATCACCGCTACTGCTGTTTTTATTATCAGGGAAATAATTACATCAGGGATATAATTAAGCTAAAGGAAAGTGTTGTATGCATAAAGATGTTTATTGCATCATGTCTGTAAAAATAAGAAATTAGATGGGAATTCCATGGCAGTCCAGTGGCGAGCACTCTGTGCTTTCTTTGCCGTGGGCCTGGGTTCAATCCCTGATCAAGGAACTAAGATCTTGCAAGCTGTGCAGCATGGCCAAAAATAAATAAATAAATAAATAATTAGAAACAATCTGAAAGTCTCATTCACTCATTCAATCATTCAATTCAACAAACATTTATTGAGATCCTGTTATGTGCCAAGCATTGTTTCCCACTGTTTGGGAAAGATCCCTGTTTTTGTGATGGGGAACGTATAGCTAACCTGTGGGGCAATACGTCAATGGAATGTCCTGCAGCTGTTAAAACAATAGCAATGAAGACACAGAAAGTTGTTTGTAGTATCAGTAAAATCAAGAAGTAGAAGAGGGGCTTCACTGGTGGCGCAGTGGTTGAGGGTCCGCCTGCCGATGCAGGGGACACGGGTTCGTGCCCCGGTCCGGGAAGATCCCACATGCCGTGGAGTGGCTGGGCCCGTGAGCCATGGCCGCTGAGCCTGCGCGTCCGGAGCCTGTGCTCCGCAACCGGAGAGGCCACAACAGTGAGAGGCCCGCGTACCACAGGAAAAAAAAAAAAAAAAAGTAGAAGAGGAAAACATGGAAACCTTAAAATATGTGTGAGTGGAGCATTTGAAAATGGTTGAAAGAGTGATGGGATCATGTGTTTTGTTTTGCAATAATATGAAATGTTTTTACAGTATTATGAAAAAATATATGTAAGTAATTGAGAAAAGCAAATTGGCACAAGAAAAGCCTCTTACGGTTTAGGAATCAAAGTGAGGCCTGTGGGCAGAAGAGGAAATTGCCTAGAGATCAGGGAAGGAAAATTTGCTATTTCAAAACAGGAATGACTGTTGCAGCTTCTCTGTGCGTGGGATCAGTGGGTTTCATGCCAGGGGAAGGTGTTTTTTTTGTTAAGGCAACCTTATTAAGCAGATGAGAAAAAGAGGCCCCGAAGCCACTAGGAAGGGAGGGTTCAGACTTAAACATGTCTATCTAATAAAGTAACAGAAATTTTCCATTTTCCCTTGGCAGTTTGTGGGTAGAGGGAGACAGAGGGATTTAGAGCCTGGGAAACTGGGAGAAGAGATCCAGCTAGAGAGGGTGAGAGTGGTGGGAACAGAATATCAACTTTAAGAACACTGATGACCAATATTCAATTTTAAGCTATTTTCTGTTATGTTTTTTCCAAACTTCAGTCAAAATATGATTATGCACAGAAATGATTCTCCATTCATTTGGGGAATGAATCGGGGGAGGGGGTAGTGTCCGAGGGGAGGGGAACACACACAGGTGCACAGAGGAAACCATAAATGCAGGAGGCAAGATGGTAAACACAGACCAAGAAGTCCCTGGAAGGGAAGATTTATGTGAGGTGGCCAGGAGACCATGGGTGCCCCTGCCATGCCCCCACTCAGGAGTCTGGAGGAGAGTTCTCTACTCCCATGGGATGGGGGCTCAGGCCATTTGTTTGGATATTAAAAGAAGGCTGGTGCCATTGGATGGCCATTCAGAGTTCACATACACAGCTGATCTGAGGGGTCCTGGCCAGAGGTTACCTTTTTCATGTTGACCCTTCTTGGGTCAACCTTGGGTTGACCCTTTCATGTTGCTCCTTCTTGGAGCCTTGAACTACTTCATCGCCATCATTAGCAATACAATCTTTTGCAAATGGACACCCTCAACCTAGAAATCCTGCTGCTTTAGGAGCCGCAAGGTCTGGGAGAAGTCCTGACTTTCCATGAAGGCCTTAGGGAGAATGGGTTTGGCAGATCACTTAGCCATTTAGGCAGGAGGTTGGGCAGGTTTTGATGGATGGTGGCGTGGGGAGGGAAGGAATAACAAACGGACATGAGTAAGAGTGATTCTAGGGTCCTGAGGCTGGACAGTGTCGGATGGAGGTGGAGGTGGTGGAAGGGACAGCAAAAGGGGAATGGGGTCTAGACCTGCTCCCAGGGGACCTTGTGACAATGGCCCTTTTAGGAATGGCGCTCAACTTCAAGGCTTCTAGAATAGCAACCCTGTGTGGCCTCGGTGGACTAAGGAGGGGCTGGGTGGGAGCCGTCTGCAGGTGCAGGGCACAGGGGAGGGGGAGGGGGAAAGGGGAGTACAGTGTCTGCAGAGAATTCAAAAACAGTTAAGAAAACAAACCGCATTTTATTATCATCATGTGTCGACAGTTCCAGACACTGTGGTGATAAATACCCCTCCCTGCTGGGACAGCCGGTTCAGGCCATTCCTGCTCCCTGGTCCACTGCCTCTGCTGTGAGTTGGGGAGCAGCGGAAGAGGGGACTCCAGAAGGGGCACGTGCAGGAGAGAAGCCCGGATTCCTCCACCTGGTGAATGAGAGACTTCTCAGGACTGAACTTGAAACACATGAGCCTGGCCAAGGGCGGCACAAGAAAATCCTCAGAAGACGGCAGCTGAGCAGAGGTTAAGCAAACTTCTGTGCCAAGCCGGTGGCAGCTCGGTATACAGGTGGCTCACATCCTCTGCGAGCGCTCAAGATGCGTGTCTTTTCAGAGAAAACCAGAGACGTAATCTCAGCTGTGATGGCAGGCTAGTGCCTCTTCGGTGAAAGATCACAGCCCCAGCAAGATTTGGAGAAACTATTCTAAGAAAAGCTGGTAAAGGAGCACTTGGTCATCCTGTAGACCCTGGGGCATGCCTCAAGGCTGGGAGGAAGCCTAGATCCCTTCTTAATCCAACTGTGTATAAGGATGGAAGCCAGTGAAGCTTAGATGGGCAGTTACCAGAGCGTGGTCCTCTAGCCAGCAGCCGCAGCATCACTTGGGCACTTGTTAGCAAAGCAGATTCTCAGACCCCACCTCACACCTACCGAGTCAGAAACTCTGGGGCTGGGGCCAGCAATCCCCGTTTTAAGAAGCCCTCCTAGTGATTCTGATGCCTGCTAAAGTTTGAGAGCCACAGATTGTGGACTCTGGGGTTTGTTTTCCTCTGAGAGGTGGTGACAGTTAACCTCCCCCTCTTCTTCCTCAATCCGGGCACCTGGGACTTGTGGGGCTTCGAGGGTGAATGATAGGACACGGTTAGGGAAGAAGACACAGGCGGGTTTTTGCTTGTTTGTTTGTTTTTAGTTTTTATTCGTGAACAGCGTTAGTTAGCTACTGGATCTGTGGACTGTATTGTGAAAGATTCCAAAGACACCTTAATAATTCCATTCCAGCGTCTCATTCTTCTTACGTTTGGAAAATTTAATCCAATGGTCTTACCCAGTCCTTCGTGTTTGGGCAAGTTCTTCCAGTTGTCTAACGAAATCCCTTCTACTGTACGTGCAAATCTTGAGGGAACACGACCCTAGAAATGACGATTTTCATCACAAGGTTTCTGATCCTAACATTCAAAGCTGGGCCCAGGCAGCCCTGTGTGTAGTGGACACTCCTGGTCACCTGGTGAGGCCCCGGGGCATGAATAGTGGCCAGGATCATCACACCGTGGTGGGAGGCTGTGTAATGAGGTAGAGAGCACATCAGGTTTGAGAGTCAGATAGGGTTAACACTGGGCTCTCCCGTTTATAAGCTAGATGACCTTGGGCAAGTTAGTCTGTCCCGAGGCTCAGTTTGCTCATCTCAAAATTGGGGTTAATTCACTAAAGCATTGTGCAAAATCTTGGGGGTAAGGGTGTGATGTGCTAGTTCATTATGACTGGAAGGTGCCAGAGGGGATGCTAGAGAGGAGCGCAGGGGGCATCGCATCCCTCCCTTTACAAAACCACTTGCCAGGCTTATTTTGTACTTTGAACATTTTGAATTTTACCCTGAGGGCCTTTACATGTAGAGCCAGCCCAATGCTCCCAGGGTGGAGAGATACTTCACGTGTTGATTTAAGCATGTGAGATGCTGGGGTGAGACAGCATCATGTTTCTGAGGCTTTCTCAGAGTCTTCCAGGGCAATATCTCAGTTTTTGCAAACTTGTCACCACAAATGGCATCGCCCCTACTGAAGGCTGAGAGACTCTGGTGGGTGAATGCAGCCCATGCTCTGTGCTGATGGGGAGTCATGGTCAGGATGGCTGTGTCTAAGAGTGAGCAGTCAGACAGGAGGCAGATGTGAGTCATCTAAGGTCACTGGGTTTAAAGGCAACTGGGAGAGGCTGGTTTGTTGGCCACGGTGGGCGCTTCTTCCTACATCAGATCCCATGGACTGCCTTCCATGTGTCAGGCGCTGGTTAATAAGACAGGAGAGGTCCCAGCCTTAACTTTCTCACAGTCCAGGATGGCCCTGGGCAAGAGTTGTCAAAATGTCTGCACTCTGTGTGTGAAAATGACTGGAGGAGAGGTTTTTGGGCTTATGGGTTATGCCCACTCCCCAAAGATGTCTGCATCCTAATCTCCGGAACCTGTTATATTTCTTTTCGTGGCAAAAGGAACTTTGCAGAAGTGATTAAGTTACGGACCTTGAGATGGGGAGATTATTCTGAGTTTTCTGTGTGGACCCAATTGAGTCACAAAGGTCCTTCAAAGTGGAAGAGGGAGACAGAAGAGATTCAGAAGGTGGTGTTTCTGTGGAAGAAGAGGGATGCCGTGTGAGATGGATTCAGCCTGCTGTGAGGAGTGAGGAATGAGCTGAGGAATGGGGCCAACAGCCAAGGAATGCAGGCAGCTTCCAGGAGCTGCAAAAGGCAAGGAAACAGATTCTCTGCTAGAGCCTCCACGAAGGAATGCAACCCTGCTGACACCTTGATTTTAGCCCAGTGAGACCCACGTCCACTTCTCACCTACAGACACGTAAGATAATAAATCTGTGCTGTTTTAAGTCACTGGGTTTGTGGTAATTTGTTATAGAAACCATAGGAAACATAAATGAAGCTCTCTGCACCAGTAGTTAGGCTAAGGCTACCTGTCTGTCCCCAACTCTAAGAAGGGGCCCACAGACTCTGATTGTGAGGTCTTGTGTTGGGTTGTGGGGCTGACTGGCTGCATTGAATCTCTGGAGGTCCCAGGTTGTGTGTGGTGGGAAGTCCAGATCCAGAGGGCAGCAATGCTCATAGCCACTTTTGAGGATGCTCTTGGGGTGCCACAGACACCACCATGTGGCAGGTGGCATGGAGAGATGCAGCCCCAGTGGAATTTTCCAGGTCTGTCCCAGAACAAGTCAGGCAGGAGAGGCTCAGTCTTGACCTAAACACTGCATCTTTCTTGGGTCTTAGACATCCTTTGCTGTCATGGAGAGAGCACAGGACTTAGGCTTGGTTCTATCTCAGCCAGATCACTTATGTGTTGGTGCAACCTTGGACAAATTACTTACCTTCTCCTAACCCTAGTCTTCTCACTTATAAATATGCACTTTGCCATGTCGTTGTGGGGAAGGCTGTTACAACATATAAATAAGACAATATATAAAGCACCTGGTACATCACGGAAGGGCGAACTTTTCCGAAGAAGGACGACTGTGGGGTTCTGTCCAGCTTGGTGACTGGTGGTAGAACCAAGTGTGATACCTTCCTGCTGGCTCACGTGGGAGCCATGGTTTGTCAGAGATTTGGAGCTGTTGGCAGTGCCTCCAAGCAGGCAGTTCACTCCCTAGCCCCTCTGAAATAAGATATGCAGCTGGTCTCTTCCTCCAGGTTCTAGGGAAGGGACGTGTGGCGGGAAATTGCGCAGCCCAGGGCATTGATGGGTCTGGCTTCTTTGGGCCTCGGTGGTAGCACTAGCAGGGAAGGAGATCAGAAGAGCTTGATGAGCCTGGAAAGCACAGCCATCACCCTGGCCAGTGAGTCTTCAGGAGAACAGGCATTTTTGGCCTCCTTCTAAGCCCCTGGAGTGACGCTGCCACGCCTCTCCATGTCGGGTCTATTTTCCTGACCTTAGCATCCTTCCATAGCCGATGTGCTTCTACTGGGCAAGACAGAACACCTGATGTCCATCCCTGACTCTAGACAGCTCTTTGGTACCTGACACCCTAGAGTTAAGCGAGAGATGCTTGGGAAGGCAGCGCTGGAAAGGCAGAGTCGTCAAGCAAACCTCTTTCTGGGGCTTCCACCTACCGCCTCTCCTACCTACCACCCAGCCCGCGACATCAGAGCCCCTCAGGCTGGACCCTCACTCATGTGCTCCTGGGTAAGTGAGAGTTCACAGTAGACAACCCAGAGGACTGTGCTGCAGAACTTTCTGACTCCCTAAATTTGAGAATAAAGTGAGAATAAGAGAATGTTTGTACAACGTCTTGATTTCCTCTTAATTCTCGTTTCCCTTGAGAGGCCAATGCTTCTGTGGTTGCCGTTGATCATTAACTGCAGTTAACTGCCTTTCCAACTTTCCCTGAGGTTTCATCCCTCACTTGATAGCAATTTTTCATAGAGAAACAAGTTTGTAAAAATCACCTACCAGAATCACTTCGTATGTGTCCTCTGTGAGTGATGGAGCTGAGTCCAGTGTGGTCCTGGTCAGCTGGCTGGGCTCCTTTCACCAGTTCCTCAGACATGCCAGCCTCAAATTGGTATTGCAACCAAGTTATAGATCACTACATTCCCTAGGACTTTGGAGTTGCTTCATACTGGGGGTTTGAAATGAAACGAAACTGGTACTCTGCAGTGCCCACATCCCATCCTTCCTCTCTACCCCTTTTAACCACTTCTGTCCTTATTACCTAGGGGCTGGGTGGTAGGAAAGTAATCTGATTGCCCTAATGCAAGCTAATCTACCTCAGATGTTTGCACATTTATCCAAGTGGATTTTGATTTAGTAAAGGATCAAATGTGGATGAGGTTTTTCTTAGAATTGTTATCTGGGGGATTATTTTTACTCTATATTTGTGTACTTTGTATACTCTTTGGGCTATGATTTTTTTAAAAGAAGAACTGCAGTGACCATTAGGAAAAGAATACCCACTGTACATGAGGAGTAAGAAAAATGAAAGAAAATTATTTGAATGTAAACTTTAAGCATTCAGAAGATTTTTATTAATAAGTGAACATGTATTATTAATAATAAACATTAACACTTATTATTAATAATAAATAATAATTATTAATTATATTAATTTCTAAGAAGATGGAATGTAAGTTTTTTGTACCAAGCGTAGTTCTAGGCACTGGAGAATACTGTGATGATATCAAGTCTTCCTCTTTAACTCTCTCGGTCTTTCTACCTTCCTCTCTATTCATACAAATATGTCATTCAACTCAATGATGCTTATGTGGGGCCTTGAACAGGTGTCAGATTAATTTTTCTTTAAATCAGTGGTTCTAAACTGGGGCAATTTTGGTCCTTAGGGGACATTTGACAGTGTCTGGAGAACCAAACTAGATGCTACTGGCATCTAGTGGGTAGAGACTAGGGATACTGCAAGACGTTTTATAATGCACAGGACAGCCCCAGACCCCTACCCAACAATGAATTATCTGGGCCAAAATGTCAATGGTGCTGAGGTTGAGAACTCTTGCTCTAAATCATGAGTTCTTCACTGCTGGGAGCTAATGTATAATGAGAAATGCTACTGGTATGAGTGCACTGAGTTTGGCCCCAGAGGTAAGAACATTTGGGATTCTGTACTCTGGCTTGTAACTACAACATCAAACCCTGTAATACTGCCCTGTCTTTGTAGGTGGTACTCATGGTTATTTGCTGAAGAAAATCTATCTTGAGTCTTCCCGACTTGCTGTGTGACTTTGGGTAGATCACTTAAACTCTCTGGGCCTAATTTCCTCATATAAAATGCAAAGTTTGCAATATATGATCTCTAAGGTACTTTTCAGTTTTCACATGCTATGCCTGTAACAGTGAATGAAGCATGCCAAAGCTACCCTTCCTGTCCTCTAGGTGCTTATACTCCAAGCTCCCTGGTCTGCCATTCCTTCCAATCAGGGTGACCTTCCCTCTTTGCTCCTCCTATTATCTGATCAATTTCTGAGCCAATTTGTATAAAAATGATGCAATCTTAAGGCCCTGGGGTTTCAGATAGCTCTTGGTAAGTTAGAACTCAATAAATATTTCATAGTTAAACCCAAAGTAGCAACCTGGCTCCTCCCTCGAATTAAGCAGATTGAAAAATTCTCCTCAGTGAGAAGTGGTGGGAAAAGAATATCTCAGCAATTGAAGACATATGTGGATATGGCGGTTTTATCCTCTGGCTATATCAAAGAGACAGATTCCTAAGGTGTCTTCAAGGATGACCTTCTAATATCAGCACTTTGGTCCAGATAAATGGAGTCAGAGGTAAAGCACATGTATATGTTTGCATTTGGGGGAGGAGAGGCTGTAGCTTCCCAGTCTTTGTTATGACTGTGTCTAAACAAGCATGTTAATAAATCAGAACTCAGTAATAAGCCCTGTCTACGTAAACCTCTCTGACTCGAAGCCAAGTATCAGGACTGGAAACTGGTCCCTGCTGTGAAAGCTAAAATTGGTGAACTAGAAATATCCTTCTGAGAAGTTAAAAGACTTCTCATTTACAACTAGCCACTGGAGACCTTAATAAAGACAGAACTCCCAAAGCCAAACAATCACTAACCTTGTCCATAGAAATTTGTTCTTCTGTTATGGATTTGCTGATAGTGATCAAAGGTGGACAGAGAAGTAATGAGCCATGAACTAGGAGAAGAGGATTTGGAAAGTATGGGCTTGGGCCTGCTCCCATTGGCCATTGACCATTCAGAAGCCCATTCTCCTGCCCATCAGATTATTCTGGGCAGCCTTCCCCAAATCCAGCCCATTGAGTAGAACTCTAAGGCAAAGCTGGCACATGGAAACCCCAGTTTTATGAAAGTCTCAGTTACAGATTTCTGGTCTTAATTACGGGGTTGGAGAAGTGATGTGTGTTTTCTAAGATTAGCTTTTATACCAGCTACTGTAACTGGCTAGGCTCTAGTCCTGCAGGAGCAGCCTGGCAGCTGGAGAGAAATAACTTTACGTGATGGGGCAAAGAGTCATCGGCGTGTTTGGGAAAAGCCTTTTACAGAAACCCTTTTTGGTTTATGTGCGCTAGCTGGGGATTTTGACTTGGAAAGGAAAAAAAGGTAAGTAAATGATAGTAGTGGGTCAGTTATATTTTTAAAAGTTTGGAAGTTAATGACTTTATGACCAATCTGAGAACTGTTACAGCATAGGATCCATTACTACCAGATGTTTTCCTCATCCAGCATATGTTATTGAGTACCTATAACTGTTCCTGGGCTGTGCAAAGGGGATGCAGTGGTGAAAACCACCCAACATAGTCCTTGCCCCCATGGGTCTTGCAGTCTTATCTTTGCCCAGTTGTTTTCATTTAAATTTTCACTATACAGTTTTCAGTATAGTGCTTGTATCATTTATCGATTGCCACAAACCATCCTGAAACTCAGTGACTGAAAACAATTGGTTATTTATTAAGCCTGTCTGTCAGTTAGCAAGATGGCAGTTGAGGCTGGGTTTGCTTGGGCAGTTCTTCTGGTCTTGGGCTGTCTAGTATGATGGTCTCAAGGGTTGGCTGATCTAGGATGGACTCAGCTGGGAGGTTCTTCTGGTCTCAGCTGAGTTCACTCACATACAAGTCTGGCAGTTGTAGGCTGGGGCCTCTGGGGTCATTGGGCCATGTGCTTCTCATCCTCCAATGGGCTAGCCCTGGCATTTTCTCCAAGCAGTTGCAGACGCACAAAAGCAAAAGTAGAAACACCTGAGTGCTTCTTTTTAAGCTTTGGCTTGTATCAGGTCTGCCCAATGTTCAAAGCAAGTCACAAACTGAGGACGAAGGAGTGGGGAAATACGTGCCCCCTTTTGGTCGGTAGAGCAGCCAAGTCACATTGCAAAGGCCGAGGGTCCAGAGAGGGGTGAAGGGTTGGAGCCATAGTGGGATGAGTCTATCTCTGTGCTTGTTGATGGTATGGTCAGCATTGTCTTTTTATTAGTAGAAAAGACAAGTATATGTATCTATGTTTATTTAAATACGTTTTTGCTTCAGTTTAAGATGAAACACTACTATCTTCAGTAGGAAAAAATAATTAGTTAAAAATACTTTTTAATGAAAAAAAAAAGTACATGGAAGAAAAAAATGGTGGCTTTAGGAAGTTTGGGATAGTGAGTGGACTTACTAGCTGTGAAAGGTAATTTGTTCTGGAGTAGGATATGGGGAGAGGGAGGTAAAGGTTGAAAGTTAGGATGGAAATAGATTGTGAAGGACCTTAACCTTCAAGCAGAGGAATCTGGATCTTTCCTTTTTTTTGTGGTACGCGGGCCTCTCACTGTTGTGGCCTCTCCCGTTGCAGAGCACAGGCTCCGCGCAGGCTCAGCGGCCATGGCTCATGGGCCTATCCGCTCCGCGGCATGTGGGATCTTCCCGGACTGGGGCACGAACCTGTATCCCCTGCATCGGCAGGCGGACTCTCAACCACTGCGCCACCAGGGAAGCCCTGGACCTTTCCTTTTAATGTGAGTAATAAGCACATGTTAATATTAAAACGGGGTGGAAGTTGAAAGTGACATTGGAGTGAAATAACGTGAAAGTGTAGACTTGTCTAACTGCTTGTTTTCTGCTTTTATTGAAACGCTAATGTCGGTGGGTGGATGGAAACGCTGTAGTGTGGGGTTTGGCTAGTTCTAGAGAGTTTACATGAAACAAAGTCTCCCAACCGCTCACGTGGTGAGTCTCATGGCTTTGCTCTTTTTTGTAACTTCTTGCACACTTAAATATTGTACAGCTACTATGTAAACGTGTGTGGTTTTTTTCTTTCTTTTTTTTGCGGTACGCGGGCCTCTCACTGTTGTGGCCTCTCCCGTTGCGGAGCACAGGCTCCGGACGCGCAGGCTCAGCGGCCATGGCTCACGGGCCCAGCCACTCCGCGGCATGTGGGATCTTCCCGGACCGGGGGCACGAACCCATGTCCCCTGCATCGGCAGGCGGACTCTCAACCACTGCGCCACCAGGGAAGCGCAAATGTGTGTGTTTTTTTAGAAGGGGGACCAGGTAAGTGTAGATAAGATGAACTGATGACCATTTCCTCCAAATGCAGGAAAAACACTTTTAAAAAAAAATAAATTTTACCACTAGCACAGGAAGATAGATCAATCTCTCTGTCTCTAAACTTATACCTAGTAAATGACGCTATGCCTGAATGTTCATTAGTATGTTTATATTACGTACAAGTTACTTTTCAGGGTTGAGGTTCCTGCTCAGTCAAACTTCCTGGAGTTGACATTTGTAATCGAGACAAAACGTTTTTCTTTTTCCTTTTTTCCCCCCAAACGGAAGTAAGAAAATCCATTGCAGTCAAGCTGCGGTTCTCAACCTGGGCTGCACATTAGAATCATCCAGGGAGCTTTAAAAAAAAAAAATTCCAGTGTCTAGTGTCTCTGAGTTTAGGGCCCAGGCATCAGGATTTTAAAGAGCTCCCAGGTGATTCTAGTGTACCAGCAAGATTAAGAACCACTGCAGTGGGTGAATAAACAGACTCTTGGTGGCCTGGGCTTTTCTCTGCTGGGCTTTCAGCTTTCACAGTATGTTTTCTGCCAGTGCCTCTGCGCTAACCATCCCATCCCTGATTGCTAATCCTCCCTGTAGCTGTGGTTTTCCCGGGAAGCCACTACACAGCAAAGCAAATTCTCTGCCACGGTGATTTGCATTATCCTCCCATGGTTTCTGCTGCCCACCTACCGGCTTGCCTGTTGGTGTCTGCTCACTCGTTACCCACACGTGAAGCGGTGGTGCAGAGCAGTGCCAGGGGCTCCGGGAAGGCTGGCACACTTGGTGCTGTGACTTGGTACCCATGGAGCTGCACTCAGTCCCTTTCAGTCGGGCTTGCAGTGAAGGCCACCCTCCTTGGGTCTCGTGAGGACTCAGCAGGATAACGCATGTGTAATGGCGGATTGAATGGGCTGGACTCACTGGGGAGAAGCAGAGAGTCACGTTATTCCTGCTCACCATTGCTTTTCAAACAGGTTCTTTCGGCTTTTCCTTCCCTGTCCCTGGAAGATTCCATAGGTGTTTGGTCACTTTCGGATATTTTAGTCTTGTTTTCTGGTATTAAAATATTATGATCCAAATCAAAATTTCAAGTTTTCTTCCAATTCAGAACTTCGAGGTCCGATCCAGCCTCGGGAACTTGCAGTGGGGAAGGGTAGAGTGTCCTTTGTTCTGTGATTTCTCTCTTGCTGTTTCTTTCCTCTTCTGCCACTTATGGTGCTGCTGCTGGTTCTTTGTGGTTTTAATCTGATATTAATGCAGTTGAATTCTGGGGCTGATGCCCTCTGGGTGTCAATACTCAAATACTGGTGCGTGCTCTCTCTCTCTCTCTCTCTCTCTCTCAGTGCTTTTGTAGGTCTTAAGAGATATCCTTTCCCTAAAGGGGCATCAGGCACCCACCGTCTCATTCCCTGACTTAGGGCTCACCCTCCTATTGACCACCTATGGTTCCCCTCTCCCTACTTCTGATCTCCTCCTACCTCTGAGCTTCTGGTTATGGGATCACTTTACCTTTGGGGTTGCATCCTTTCAAGGTGGCTCAAGAATACCTGTCCTCCATGATGTTAACTACTCCTGGGAGATATTTTGTATTCTTTGCCCACCCAACTCTGGAAGGACAGGCTGCACTCAAACGCTTTCATGTCCTGCTCTGGTTGTAGTGTTCAATGGCTCTTTTTCTGCAGCTTCTTGAGTATCACCCTTGGGGACAAGAGTTAATTTCTCTTTCAGGCAATTATATCTATCCTCTAAGGTTTGGTGGCAGTGGAGAATGTCTCTCCCTGCCGCTCAACTGAAATGAATGGGATTCTCCAAAGTATAAGGTCACAACTCTATTCCAAGAAGTCCATGCTCCCCAGTCTTCCTTTGATTATTTTTATTTCCTCTTATGTACTAGCTGAAGGTAAATGATGGACTATAGGTCACAGAATTAGCCTTTCCTCCTCTTCTTATATCTTGAAACAATCTCAAACTTTCAAAAACAATTAGAAAGATAGTAAGTACAAAGAACGTTTTTTTCCTCTGAACCTTTTAAGAGTAGATTTCCAACTTGTATCCTATCACCCTGGAATATTCTAGAGGATGTTTTCTACAAAAAACATTTTCCTGTGTAACCACAATTCAAGCATCAAAATCGGGAAATGAATACTGATACCTTGCTATCATCTAATCCCCACACCCTATTCAAGTTTTGCCAATTGTCCTAATAATGTCCTCATAGCAAAAGGGTGCAGTTCAGAATCACAGGCTGCATTTGGTTGTCATGCCTCTCAGGCCCCCTTCAGTCTGGAGGCCTGAGAGACATGACAAGACCTACCTTGATTTTTATCACCTTGACACTTTGAAGTTCACAGGCCAGTATTTTGTAGCACGTCCCTCAATTTAGATGTTTGATGTTTCCTTGTGATTATATTCAGATTAGGCATGTTTTGGCAGGAACACCACAGCAGTTAGGTTATGTGCTTTTCATTGCATCTTACCAAGTGGCACAGATGCCTCTTTATGTTATTACTGGTGTTGTTACCTTTGATTACTTGATTAAGTTAATGTCTCCTAGGCTTTCCCACTGAAAAGGTACTCTTTTTCCCTGTGTAATTAATATGTGTTTTTTGGGGAGGTGTTTTGAAACTGTATAAACATCTCATTCCTAATCAAACATTAAATAGATTCATCTATTTATTTACATATGTACAGACTCATAGTTTCTCATTATACTGAACACATTTTAATTCTCCCACTTATTTATTTTGATGCTCAAATTGTCCCTGTTTTGGCCAGTGGGATCACATTCAAGCTGACTTCTATATTCCTTTCACATAAACTCTGTCATTTTTTTTTTTCTGTTCTTCAGTTTTTGCTTGTTTGTTTGTTTTACATCTTTATTGGAGAATAATTGCTTTACAATGGTGTGTTAGTTTCTGCTTTATAACAAAGTGAATCAGTTAGACATATACATATGTTCCCATATCTCTTCCCTCATGCGTCTCCCTCCCTCCCACCCTCCCTATCCCACCCCTCTAGGTGGTCACAAAGCACCGAGCTGATCTCCCTGTGCTATGCGGCTGCTTCCCACTAGCTATCTACCTTACGTTTGGTAGTGTATATATGTCCGTGCCACTCTCTCACTTTGTCACAGCTTACCCTTTCCCCTCCCCATATCTTCAAGTCCATTCTCTAGTAGGTCTGTGTCTTTATTCCTGTCTTACCCCTAGGTTCTTCATGACATTTTTTTTTCTTAAATTCCATATATATGTGTTAGCATACGGTATTTGTCTTGCTCTTTCTGACTTATCTTTTTCTGTATGACAGACTCTAGGTCTATCCACCTCATTACAAATAGCTCAATTTCATTTCTTTTCATGGCTGAGTAATATTCCATTGTATATATGTGCCACATCTTCTTTATCCATTCATCCGATGATGGACACTTAGGTTGTTTCCATCTCCGGGCTATTGTAAATAGAGCTGCAATGAACATTTTGGTACATGATTCTTTTTGAATTATGGTTTTATCAGGGTATATGCCCAGTAGTGGGGTTGCTGGGTCATATGGTAGTTCTATTTGTAGTTTTTTAAGGAACCTCCACACTGTTCTCCACAGTGGCTGTATCAATTTACATTCCCACCAACAGTGCAAGAGGGTTCCCTTTTCTCCACACCCTCTCCAGCATTTATTGTTTCTAGATTTTTTGATGATGGCCATTCTGACTGGTGTGAGATGATATCTCATTGTAGTTTTGATTTGCATTTCTCTAATGATTAATGAAGTTGAGCATTCTTTCATGTGTTTGTTGGCAGTCTGTATATCTTCTTTGGAGAAATGTCTATTTAGGTCTTCTGCTCATTTTTGGATTGGGTTGTTTGTTTTTTTGTTATTGAGCTGCATGAGCTGCTTATAAATTTTGGAGATTAATCCTTTGTCAGTTGCTTCATTTGCAAATATTTTCTCCCATTCTTAGGGTTGTCTTTTGGTCTTGTTTACGGATTCCTTCGCTGTGCCAAAGCTTTGAAGTTTCATTAGGTCCCATTTGTTTATTTTTGTTTTTATTTCCATTTCTTGGGGAGGTGGGTCAGAACGGATCTTGCTGTGATTTATGTCATAGAGTGTTCTGCCTATGTTTTCCTCTAAGAGTTTGATAGTTTCTGGCCTTACATTTAGGTCTTTAATCCATTTTGAGCTTATTTTTGTGTATGGTGTTAGGGAGTGATCTAATCTCATACTTTTACAGGTAACTCTCCAGTTTTCCCAGCACCACTTATTGAAGAGGCTGTCCTTTCTACATTCCTGCCTCCTTTATCAAAGATAAGGTGAGCATATGTGCCTGGGTTTATCTCTGGGCTTTCTATCCTGTTCCATTGATCTATCTTTCTGTTTTTGTGCCAGTACCATACTGTCTTGATTACTGTAGCTTTGTAGTATAGTCTGAAGTCAGGGAGCCTGATTCCTCCAGCTCTGTTTTTCGTTCTCAAGATTGCTTTGGCTATTCGGGGTCTTTTGTGTTTCCATACAAATTGAGAAATATTTTGTTCTAGTTCTGTGAAAAATACCAGTGGTAGTTTGATAGGGATTGCATTGAATCTGTAGATTGCTTTGGGTAGTAGAGTCATTTTCACAATGTTGATTCTTCCAATCCAAGAACATGGTATATCTCTGCATCTATTTGTATCATCTTTAATTTCTTTCATCAGTGTCTTATAATTTTCTGCATACAGGTCTTTTGTCTCCTTAGGTAGGTTTATTCTTAGATATTTTATTCTTTTTGTTGCAGTGGTAAATGGGAGTGTTTTCTTGATTTCACTTTCAGATTTTTCATCATTAGTGTATAGGAATGCCAGAGATTTCTGTGCATTAATTTTGTATCCTGCTACTTTATCCAATTCATCGATTAGCTCTAGTAGTTTTCTCGTAGCATCTTTAGGATTCTCTATGTATAGTATCATGTCATCTGCAAACAGTGACAGCTTTACTTCTTCTTTTCCGATTTGGATTCCTTTTATTTCCTTTTCTTCTCTGATTGCTGTGGCTAAAACTTCCAAAACTATGTTGAATAAGAGTGGTGAGAGTGGGCAACTTTGTTTTGTTCCTGATCTTAGTGGAAATGGTTTCAGTTTTTCACCATTGAGGATGATGTTGGCTGTGGGTTTGTCATATATTGCCTTTATTATGTTGAGGAAAGTTCCCTCTATGCCTACCTTCTGCAGAGTTTTTATCATAAATGGGTGTTGAATTTTGTCGAAAACTTTCTCTGCATCTATTGAGATGATCATATGGTTTTTCTCCTTCAATTTGTTAATATGGTTTATCACATTGATTGTTTTGCATATATTGAAGAATCCTTGCATTCCTGGAATAAACCCCACTTGATCATGGTGTATGATCCTTTTAATGTGCTGTTGGATTCTGTTTGCTAGTATTTTGTTGAGGATTTTTGCATCTATGTTCATCAGTGATATTGGCCTGTAGTTTTCTTTCTTTGTGACATCCTTGTCTGGTTTTAGTATCAAGGTGATGGTGGCCTCGTAGAATGAGCTTGGGAGTGTTCTTCCCTCTGCTATATTTTGGAAGAGTTTGAGAAGGGTAGGTGTTAGCTCTTCTCTAAATGTTTTATAGAATTCGCCTGTGATGCCATCTGGTCCTGGGCTTTTGTTTGTTGGAAGATTTTTAATCACAGTTTCAATTTCAGTGCTTGTGATTGGTCTGTTCATATTTTGTATTTCTTCCTGATTCAGTCTTGGCAGGTTGTGCATTTCTAAGAATATGTCCATTTCTTCCAAGTTGTCCATTTTATTGGCATAGAGTTGCTTGTAGTAATCTCTCATGATCATTTGTATTTCTGCAGTGTCAGTTGTTACTTCTCCTTTCTCATTTCTAATTCAATTTTTTTGAGTCTTCTCCCTTTTTTTCTTGATGAGTCTGGCTAATGGTTTATCAATTTTCTTTATCTTCTCAAAAAACCAGCTTTCAGTTTTACTGATCTTTGGTACCGTTTCCTTCATATATTTCTGATCTGATATTTATGATTTCTTTCCTTCTGCTAACTTTGGGGTTTTTTTGTTCTTCTTTCTCTAATTGCTTTAGGTGCAAGGTTAGGTTGTTTATTTGAGATGTTTCCTGTTCCTTAAGGTAGGATTGTATTGCTATAAACTTCCCTCTTAGAACTGCTTTTGCTGCATCCCATAGATTTTGGGTCGTCATGTCTCCATTGTCATTTGTTTCTAGGTATTTTTTTATTTTCTCTTTGATTTCTTCAGTGATCACTTCGTTATTAAGTAGTGTATTGTCTAGCCTCCATGTGTTTCTATTTTTTACAGATCTTTTCCTGTAATTGATATCCAGTCTCATAGCGTTGTGGTCGGAAAAGATACTTGATACGATTTTAATTTTCTTAAATTTACCAAGGCTTGACTTGTGACCCAAGATATGATCTATCCTGGAGAATGTTCCATGAGCACTTGAGAAAAATGTGTATTCTGTTGTTTTTGGAAGGAATGTCCTATAAATATCAATTAAGTCCCTCTTGTTTAATGTATCATTTAAAGCTTGTGTTTCCTTATTTATTTTCATTTTGGATGATCTGTCCATTGGTGAAAGTGGGGTGTTAAAGTCCCCTACTATGAATGTGTTACTGTCGATTTCCCCTTTTATGGCTGTTAGTATTTGCCTTATGTATTGAGGTGCTCCTATGTTGGGTGCATAAATATTTACAATTGTTATATCTTCTTCTTGCATCGATCCCTTGATCATTACGTAGTGTCCTTCTTTGTCTCTTCTAATAGTCTTAATTTTAAAGTCTATTTTTTCTGATATGAGAATTGCTACTCCAGCTTTCTTTTGGCTTCCATTTGCATGAAATATCTTTTTCCATTCCCTTACTTTCAATCTGTATGTGTCTCTAGGTCTGAAGTGGGTCTCTTGTAGACAGCAAATATATGGGTCTTGTTTTTGTATCCATTCAGCCAATCTGTGTCTTTTGGTGGGAGCATTTAGTCCATTTATATTTAAGGTAATTATTGATATGTATGTTCCTATTCCCATTTTCTTAATTGTTTTGGGTTTGTTGTTGTAGGTCTTTTCCTTCTCTTGTGTTTCTTTCCTAGAGAAGTTCCTTTAGCAGTTGTTGTAAAGCCGGTTTGGTGGTGCTGAACTCTCTCAGCTTTTGCTTGTCTGTAAATGTTTTAATTTCTCCATCAAATCTGAATGAGATCCTTGCTGGGTAGAGTAATCTTGGTTGCAGGTTTTTCTCCTTCATCACTTTAAATATGTCCTGCCAGTCCCTTCTGGCTTGCAGAGTTTCTGCTGAAAGATCAGTTGTTAACCTTATGGGGATTCCCTTGTGTGTTATTTGTTGTTTTTCCCTTGCTGCTTTTAATATGCTTTCTTTGTATTTAATTTTTGACAGTTTGATTAATATGTGTCTTGGCATATTTCTCCTTGGATTTATCCTGTATGGGACTCTGTGCTTCCTGGACTTGGTTAACTATTTCGTTTCCCATATTAGGGAAGTTTTCAACTATAATCTCTTCAAATATTTTCTCAGTCCCTTTCTTTTTCTCTTCTTCTTCTGGAACCCCTATAATTCGAATGTTAGTGCGTTTACTGTTGTCCCAGAGGTCTCTGAGACTGTCTTCAGTTCTTTTCATTCTTTTTTGTTTATTCTGCTCTGCAGTAGTTATTTCCACTATTTTATCTTCCAGGTCACTTATCTGTTCTTCTGCCTCAGTTATTCTGCTATTGATCCCATCTAGAGTATTTTAAATTTCATTTATTGTGTTGTTCATCGTTGTTTGTTTCATCTTTAGTTCTTCTAGGTCCTTGTTAAATGTTTCTTGCATTTTGTCCATGCTATTTCCAAGATTTTGGATCATCTTTACTATCATTATTCTGAATTATTTTTCAGGTAGACTGCCTATTTCCTCTTCATTCGTTAGGTCTGGTGGGTTTTTATCTTGCTCCTTCATCTGCTGTGTATTTTTCTGTCTTCCCATTTTGCTTATCTTATTGTGTTTGGAGTCTCCTTTTTGCAGGCTGCAGGTTCGTAGTTCCCGTTGTTTTTGGTGTCTGTCCCCAGTGGCTAAGGTTGGTTCAGTGGGTTGTGTAGGCTTCCTGGTGGAGGGGACTAGTGTCTATGTTCTGGTGGGTGAGGCTGGATCTTGTCTTTCTGGTGGGCAGGTCTACGTCTGGTGGTGTGTTTTGGGGTGTCTGTGGACTTATTATGATTTTAGGCAGCCTCTCTGGTAATGGGTGGGGCTGTGTTCCTGTCTTGCTAGTTGTTTGGCATAGGGTGTCCAGCACTGTAGCTTGCTGGTCGTTGAGTGAAGCTGGGTGCTGGTGTTGAGATGGAGATCTCCGGGAGATTTCCGCCGTTTGATATTATGTGGAGCTGGGAGGTCTCTTGTGGACCAGTGTCCTGCAATTGGCTCTCCCACCTTAGAGGCACAGCACTGACTCCTGACTGCAGCACCAAGAGCCTTTCATCCACACAGTTCAGAATAAAAGGCAGAAAAAGTAGAAAGAGAGAATTAGTAGAAGAAGAAAGAAAGAAAGAAAGAAAGAAAGATAGAAAGGAGGGAGGGAGGGAGGGAGGAAGGAAGGAAGGAGGGAGGGAAGAAAAAAGAAAGAAAGAAGATAAAGTAAAATAAAATAAAGTAAGATAAAATATAATAAAATTATTAAAATAAAAAAATAATTATTAAGACAAAACAAACAAAAAACCGGACGGATAGAACCCTAGAACAAATGGTGGAAGCAAAGCTATACAGACAAAATCTTACACAGAAGCATACACACTCACAAAAAGAGGAAAAGGGGAAAAAATTATAAATCTTGCTCTCAAAGTCCACCTCCTCAATTTGGGATGATTCGTCTTCTATTCAGGTATTCCACAGATGCAGGGTACATCAAGTTGATTGTGGAGCTTTAATCCACTGCTTCTGAGGCTGCTGGGAGAGATTTCCCTTTCTCTTCTTTGTTCTCACAGCTCCCAGGGGCTCAGCTTTGGATTTGGCCCCGCCTCTGCGTGTAGGTTGCTGGAGGGCGTCTGTTCTTCGCTCAGACAGGACGGAGTTAAAGGAGAAGCTGATTCGCGGGCTCTGGCTCACTCGGGCCGGGGTGGGGGGGGGGGGAAGGGAGGGGCACGGAGTGCGTGCGGGGCGAGCCTGTGGCGGCAGAGGACGGCGTGACGTTGTACCAGCCTGAGGCGCGCCGTGCGTTCTTCCGGGGAAGTTGTGCTTGGATCCCAGGACCCTGGCGCAAGCTCCCCGAAAAGGGGATGTGGAGAGTAACCTGTGCTCGCACACAGGCTTCTTGGTGGCGGCAGCAGCAGCCTTAGCGTCTCATGCCTGTCTCTGGGATCCGCGCTTTTAGCCGCGGCTCGCGCCCGTCTCTGGAGCTCCTTTAAGCAGCGCTCTTAATCCCCTCTCCTCGTGCACCAGGAAACAAAGAGGGAAGAAAAAGTCTCTTGCCTCTTCGGCAGGTCCAGACTTTTCCCCGGACTCCCTCCTGGCTAGCCGTGGTGCACCAACCCCCTGCAGGCTGTGTTCACGCCGCCAACCCCAGTCCTCTCCCTGCGCTCGGACGGAAGCCTCGAGCCTCAACTCCCTGCCCCGCCCGCCCCGGCGGGTGAGCAGACAAGCCTCTCGAGCTGGTGAGTGCCGGTCGGCCCTGATCCTCTGTGCGGGAATCTGCCCGCTTTGCCCTCCACACCCCTGTGGCTGCGCTCTCCTCCGCGGCTCCGAAGCTTTTCCCCTCCGCCACCCGCAGTCTCCGCCCGTGAAGGGGCTTCCTAGTGTGTGGAAACTTTTCCTCCTTCACAGCTCCCTCCCACTGGTGCAGGTCCCGTCCCTACCTTTTTGTCTCTGTTTATTCTTTTTTCTGTTGCCCTACCCAGGTACGTGGGGGGGGGGGGTTCTTGCCTTTTGAGAGGTCTGAGGTCTTCTGCCAGCCTTCAGTAGGTGTTCTGTAGGAGTTGTTCCACGTGTAGATGTATTTCTGGTGTATCTGTGGGGAGGAAGGTGATCTCCGCGTCTTACTCTTCCGCCATCTTCTCAGAAGCTCCCCTGTCATTGTTTGGGTGCTTTCTGGCACAGTAAGATGCTCTAGGCTCGTTTGTACTTTCTGCCCCCCAGTCCTGAATCAGCCATTTCTCCAAGGAGCCCTGGTCTCTTTTAGTAGAAAATTGTATTTGGAAGCCAAGGTCTGAGGGCTAGGTGTGCTCATTGTTATTGGGGTATTTTTGCTCCCAGGCCCTCTCTATGGCCAGAGCTAGAGTCTATATATACATATTTCTCTATCTGTTGAAAACCGTAAATTCACACAGATGTCTCCAGTTGGAATCCAACCCCAGGGTTCATTCTAGCTTTCCCCCTCTCTGTATTTGTAACTGTCTTGTCTAACAATGAGAAACCTTGCTTTCATTAGTAATTCATTTATTGATTTGATCAGTGCCCTTGTATATCTCCATGTCTGCTGTCATCACCTCCCAGATGGGGCCACCCTCTTCACTCTGTTTCAACGCTGATACCCTACTGTGGGCCATTGTGGCTTCCTCCGTCTCTGCTGCAGAACCTTGCTCTGCCCCAACGAATGGCCGTAGGACTGAATTATTCAGAAAGAAAGGGAATGGAAGTTCAAGGGACATTGAATCAGTTTTGAGTCATCAGTTAGCAAGTCACATAGATATTCCTGCACAGGGTTCCTAACCTGTCTGTTGTTCAAAGACCCCATAGGGTCCATGTAGAGAATTCAGGGGGTCTGTGAAATTGGATGGAAACGTTTTAACTTTGATGGGAAATAATTACATCTTTATTTTTTAACTTCTAACTGAATGTTACCATTTCCTTCAATTATGAATTTAGGCAACACCACAGTAGTATCAGCAGTGGCTGTGACTTTGTCAACAACGGGAATCACACATATTTTCATGTCACATTGCAGGTGGTGCAGAAACTATTATTTATGCTCATTGCTACTTTCAAATTATGTTAATTATGAGACTGTCCTTTCAGTCTTATTATTTGTTGTGCAAAAATGAAGACATCTGCATATTATGATATCCCCAAATTATTTAAAAATATTTTGATAATTGTTTTTAACATATTTAGTGTCCTTTGTAATCCTATATATTTTATTTTGTGCATTAAAAATAATTATCCTGAGGAGAAGCCCACAGTCTCCGCCAGATTGCCAAAGGAGTCCAAGGGAACAAAAATGCTTAGAACCTCCAGCTTAGCACTTCTTGTTTGAATATGAAAGTATTTTCCCTGATTATTTTAACATTTGGGGCCTGAACTGGATGAGAAAATGTCCCTCTAAGAAACTGTGTGGCACACCTTGAAATCATTCCCTTGGTAGGTGGAGGGTCACTTCTAAGTATTAACAGTATTAACCTCCTGGCACATGTGGCCTGTTCTGCCTGCCGGCTGAGCGCGTTTCTGAGGCCAGAGGCCACGCTCGGGCAGGGACATGTGGGAAGCCATTGCCGGGTAAGAGGCTGTCCGCAGGTGACCTTGGGGATGGGCTGAAGGGATATAGATGGGCCACCAGTTGGGTCGGCCAACCCCATACTCTTCTCTCTGGGCCTCAGCTTCTTCCTCTGTAAGTCTCCAAGGTCCTCCTTGAGTCTCGAATGCAATTTGAAGCATATGCTTAGCCCTGGAGAGGGACAGAGGGCACGGCTGGAATGGAAGAGCCCGAGACTTTACGTCTTCTCAGGTGGCAGGGTTGAATGTGTCTCTCTGGCCCTCCACTATATCCTCCCCCCTCCCCACTGAGGTACCAGAGTTGAGGAGAGGAGAAGGAAGGCCACAGAGCTGTAATGGGGTGGGTGGTGATCAGCCATTTGGGGGTGAGTCTGCCCCTGCTTCCCTTTCTCAGGGCCCCTGAAAGACTATTCTTCAAATGAGCTGTCCCATCTCTGATCACTCTTCCCCAGATTGGGTTTCTAGACCTTCCCAACACTCAGGTTACTGCTTGGTCTGGTTCAGGGTATCACTTTCTGTGCCATCCTCTCCGTAAAGCCTCTTGGGCACTCTCTCCCCAGAGGTTCTTGACCCACATACTCAGAGAACAGTTGGCCCTCCTGGGCAGAAAAGCAACATAAAGTGAGTGGGTGAAGCAGGAGGTACAGCAGAGGACCTCTAGGGCCTCCATTTCTACTGTTTCTATCTCTATTACTGGGACTCTGTGGGACTAGCAAATACGTCAGAACTGATGCAGCCAAGTGGGTGTTGTCCTTCCAAGCGGCCACACTGGGAGCACCACTGCTGAAAACATGCGTTGCTTTTTTTTTTTTTTTTCCTTTCCCAGAATTGTTTTCTAGAGCTGGCGTATTAACCACAGAAGAGAACTGCTCATATTGCCTTATCTTCCCATCTTGCTTGAGCAGAGACACTATTACTTTATTTACCAGGCTTCAGTCCAGGTGGCTTTTTGAATATTTCCAAAAGTCTAATTCACCCACCAGCACTGAAGATAAGAAATACCTTCCACAGAGTTCTTTCTGTATTCCAGGCACCGTGCTAAGCGTACTTCATGAATTTTCCCATTGACAGTTCTGTGAAGTACTTGGCAATTATTTTTTTTTCAGTTTTGCATACGGATAAACTGAGGTATAAAATAGTTAAGAAGCTCGCTTGAAGTCACATAGCTATTAGAAGTAGAAAATCCGAGATTCAAACCTGGCAGTAAGACCAGAGTTGGGACTCTTAACTACTGATGAGTTTCTTATTAATTAATGGATTAATTAATCCATTCAGTAATATTATGTGTCAGGCACTGTTCGAGACACTGAGGATTCATCACTGAACAAGACAGACAAAAATTCCTGCCCTCTGGGAGCTTAAATTCTAGTGGAGGAGACAGAAATAAAGAATTACATACTAGGTAAGAGAATTACATGGTATAATAGACTGTAATTTAGGAAAATAAAAGCAGGGTAAGGGGGAATAGGATGGCTAGGTGGAGGTTGAAATTGTAAATGAGGTGGGCTGCCTATGCCATTTGAGAAAAGATTTGAAGTAGTAGAAGGAGTGAGTGAGCCATGCTATCCAGAGAAAGCTATTTCACACAGAGGAACAGCCAGTGCAAAGGCCCTGAGGCAGGAGCATGCTTGGTATCTTTGAGAAACAATTGGGTACACCTCCAGTTTTGAAGGGACTTCTAGACCGTTGTGAAGACTTCGGCTTTTACCCTGAGATTAATGGGAGGAAAATTGCAGGATTTTGAGCACAGGTGTGATATGATCAGATTTCTACTTCTACAGAATCACAGTTTAGAGAATAACTGTAGAAGGACAAGGGCAGTTATCTGTTATTACAGGTAGACATAACCAGACCCCGTTGCATTTGCTGCCAGGACATGATGGTGGTTCAGACCAGACCTGGAAGGCATGTCTGTGCAGCCAGCAGTTGCTACCAGGTGTGTTAATTTTTCTTCAAATTGGGTGAGGCCTGAGTAAAGAGAATTTGGAGGGCCTGGCCATGTCTCTCTATGACAAAAGATTTAGAAGCAGCAGGGTAAGCAAGAGACTGTGGCAGAGAAAACAGTCACCAGTGTGCCTGCTCACAGAGCTCCCAAAGGAACCTTGGAACGGGAGTTCCATAAGAGGAGGCTCTAGCCTAAGAAGAGACTCAGACTAGCCTGAGAAAGGTCAAGAGAGGACCCGAAACAGGTTATAAGCTGCAGATTGGGAAGGTAGAGAAAAATGCAAAGAGGAGAGCTGGTAAACCCGTGAAGATTCGGCTCCTTTGATTCTGAAGGGCACTAGTGTCGATGTTCATACAGAGGAGGTGAGGGCCCATGTCAGACACGGGGCCCAGGCAGAGAGTGGCCAGAGACTGGTGGTCAAAGGTCCATTTACAGTCAGGAAGGTGGAGCAGAAGAAGAGTCCTTGTGGTTGAACGTGGGCTGGGGCTTGGGATCCATGGTTTGGAGAAGCAGGTGGAGAGGGGCCACCTGCGGTACATCTAGCTGTGATAACTGAGCTCGGGTCTCTGGCCTCTGGCCTGGTGTTCTGGAGCTTTTTTCTGAGCCTGGTCTAACTGTTGGCACGAGCTGTAGTGGATAGTGTTGCAACTCGACGCCAACCTAGCCTGAATGCAGAGGTTTTGAAATATTCCTGGGATGAGTTCTGGTTCTTGTTAGTGGCTCAGGAAGTTTTAACTAATGACTAACATGGGGTTTTGGGTTATCCGTCGGTTTCTTTTATCCATGCACTCTCTTTCTGTTGGCAAGGAGAGAGAGGAGAGGTCAGAGGGAAGCTGGTGGGTTCGGGAATGCCAAATGTGGAATCAGGGAGACCCAGAGATCACAGAGCTGCTGGCAGAGCAATAGCTTTCGTGGGCCTCATTCCAAAGTTCCCTCGTGGACGTGGGGCTGGAAAAAGGAAGGAGGAAACAAGGAAATAAAATCATGCCTTGTATTTCAGAGGATAGCAGACTTAGTCATTTTTTAAAAAATTGAAGTATAGTTGATTTACAGTGTTGGGCCAGTCTCTGCTGTACAGCAAAGTGACTCAGTTATACACATATAGACATTTTTTAAATATTCTTTTCCATATGGTTTATCACAGGATATTGAATACTGTTCACTGTGCTACACAATAGGACCTTGTTGTTTATCCATTCTAAAGGTAATAGTTTGCATCTACCAACCCCAAACTCCCAGTCCATCCCTCTCCCTCCCCCTCCCCCTTGGCAACCACAGGTCTGTTCTCTATGTCTATGAGTCTGTTTCTGTTTTGTAGATAGGTTCATTTGTGCCATATTTTAGATTCCACATATAAGTATACCATATGGTATTTGTCTTTCTCTTTCTGACTTACTTCACTTAGTATGATTATCTCTAGTTACATCCTTGTTGCTGCAGATGGCATTATTTTGTTCTTTTTTTGTGGCTAAGTAGTCTTCCACTGAATATATGTACCACATCTTCTTTATCCATTCATCCGTCGATGGACATTTAGGTTGTTTCCGTGTTTTGGTTATTGTGAACGATGCTGCTATGAACATAGGGGTGCATGTATCTTTTTTAAAATAATTAATTAATTAATTTTTGACTGAGGTGGGTCTTCGTTGCTCCACGTGGGCTTTCTCTAGTTGTGGCAAGTGGGGGCTACTCTTCGTTGCAGTGCACGGGCTTCTCATTGTGGTGGCTTCTCTTGGTGCAGAGCATGGGCTCTAGGCACGCGGGCTTCAGTTAGTTGTGGCACGTGGGCTCAGTAGTTGTGGCTTGTGGGCTCTAGAGCACAGGCTCAGCAGTTGTGGCGCACGGGCTTAGTTGCTCCACGGCATGTGGGATCTTCCTGGACAAGGACTCAAACCCGTGTCCCCTGCACTGGCAGGTGGATTCTTAACCACTGCACCACCAGGGAAGTCCTGAGGGGTGCATGTATCTTTTTGAATTATAGTTTTGTCTGGGTATATGCCCAAGAGTGGGATTGCTGGATCATATGGTAGTTCTATTTTTAGTTTTTTAAGGAACCTCCATACTGTTCTCCATAGTGGCTATACCAAGTTACAACAGTGTAAGAGGGTTCCCTTTTCTCCACAGCTTCTCCAGCATTTGTTATTTGTAGACTTTTTAATGATAGCCATTCTGACTGGTGTGAGGTGACACCTCATTGTAGTTTTGCAGACTTAGTCATTTTTAATACAAAGATGGTCTGGCTTATTGCATGTAAAACACACACCAAACTTTGAATAATGGGAACAGACATGAAAGAAAAGAAAGGGGGACATTGATGATGACTCACAGAGTGGTAGGACCCCAACCTACAGCCCTGGAGAAATGGGGACCTTGGGCACATGCTCAGTGCTAGTAATGGGGGTGATGTGCTATCTGCCTCCTTAAGGACCAAGGGAACGAGCCCAGCCTGCTCTACCTAAGGTGCTGCTTCCCTATGATGTTGATATATCTCCACTTACTGAGGGCTTGGGCACTGGGGAAAACCTCCCTCCTCAACTCTAGGTCAACAATATTTCTTCGGTTCAAGGACTTCGGACACCATCTTCTGGTTTTGCTGATTCTAGCTCACCTGGGAGCATCAAGGAACATAATCATGGTCCCCGAATGTTTGAGGTGGAAAGGACCTTGGCAAGCACCTCATGCAAACTGTCATTGTAATGATGAGAGTCAAGAATCAGCAAGGCCCAATGGCTTGACCAAGGTTCTGAAGCTCACTGGTCCCAGAACTTGTACTAGAACTCAAGTTTAGCATTTAAAAAAACTTATCTTGGTTTTCCTTTCAGCAAATATTTATTGAGCACGCATTGGATCCTAGGCATATTGGTGAACAAGACGAAGTCCCTGCTCTCAAGGGGCCAGCGGTCTGGCAGGGGAGATCGTCATTAGCCGAATAAACCCATATATAAAACAAGTATAGATGGTGATAAGAGCCAAGGGAGACAAACATGTGGGAGACACAGGGGCTAGATGAGGGTTTCAGGGTAGCTAGTTTTTAGACAGAGGTCAGTGAAGTCCTTGTAAGACTACTGACCTCCCCTGGCTTCCATCTAGACAAAGGACATCACCGTGTACCCAGCTGGTGTCTCAACCTCTGAACCTAGGAATCATCCTTGGTGCCTCTCTCTTTTAATTTTAATTTTATTAGAGTAGAGTTGCTTTACAATGTTGTGTCAGTTTCCGGTGTACAGCAAAGTGATTCAGTTATACATATACATAAATTCATTCTTTTTTAGATTCTTTTCTCATAGAGGTTATCCCAGAATATTGAGGAGAGTTCCCTGTGCTCTACAGTAGGTCCTTGTTGGTTGTCTATCTTATATATAATAGGGTGTATATGTTCATCCCAAGCTCCTGATTTATCCCTCCCCCCCACCCCGATGCCTCTCTTAACTCACTTCCCACGTCCATTGCATCAATAACTCAATGTAGACCAGTTGTCCTAAAACCATCCCTTTCTTTCCACCTCCTCGGCACCACCCCCCCCAGCACAAGCCACCACCCTTGCACGTGGACAGCCACGATGGCCTGATGCTTCTCTTCCCCCTACAATTCATTCTCCGTACTACAGCCAGACAGATCTTTTAAAACATAAACCACAACTTGTCACTCACCCAGGCGCCTACCACCCGTGGCACCTCATCACACCTGGAACGAAGTCCGAGTCCTGCCTCATTTTCCCACTCTCCCCTCCCTCTCTCAGCTCCAGCTGCACTGAGCGTCTTGCTATTTCATCTGCACTGCAAGCTTGTCTAACTTACAGTGTTTGGAAAATAACAACAAAGGCAGTTCCTTCCTAATGCTTCATCTTCCATATGTAACCAGCCATTAAGTAGGGAGGCCATATGGCTTGGGTCAATGTTAGCAACCACTTTTACTCTCAAAATTGTCCCAGTTTGGGCAATGAGTTATGTGGGCCTCCTGTCATTAACGATTTGGGGGTAGTCTGTACATGGCTTCCTCCTTCCCCCCTTCTCTCTTCCCTTTCCTCAAACATATGTAGAGTAGCCACCTGGCACGAGACATGTACTAAGTGCTGGAAGGTGGAGATACCTGAAAATAAATAAGCCTTGGTTATGCCCTCAAGGAACTTTCAAACATCTGCACAAACACTGAAAAAGAGAACAAAGCAAAATGACAATGATATGACCTAGACATTTTCAGATTCGGTGTTTGCTATTCTATAGACAAAATGACTCGATATTGGCTTGAACATTTTACAGTTTACCCAGATGTTTGGTACCACCTAGACACGGCCTGATTTCCCCCTCCCCACCAGTCACTCTCAGCTTCCCCCCCCCCGACCCCCTTTTCTCTCTCGTTTGTTCCCATTACTCAGGGCTTGGCAGGTTTCACGCATGCATCATGCCAGAACTTCTTCACATGGAACATGATTAAGACCAAGGCCTTGGGTCTTTCCTGCCTTCTGACAATTCACTGCATAACTTTCTTGCTCTTCCTCTGTTCCTTCCAGGCCCAAGCCAGCCAAGCGGGATCTAAACTAGCTTCTGGTTGGCTCTTGTATTCCTGCCAGAAGTGGTTTTGCTGGCTTGGCCTTGGAGTTCCTTGTATTCTAGCCTCTCCGTGGTGCCCTCGGGGAAGCACACGGAGGCTCCCCTACCCCTGGAGTGCTGTTTGTCTGCCACACTCCCCTACCACAGGGTGAGGAAGCCCACCCCCCCATGTGGGAGCCCAGAGAGGCTCCATGTGTGGTTCCGAGAGAGCTCAGGGTAGGGGTGAGGATCGAAGACACTTAACCTAGTCTTTTCAGAGAAGTGCTTTCTGGTGGCCTTCTGTCCCTCCTCTTGGCTTTGCTCTTTGTGTCGAGTTGGTGACTGTTTACACAGGATGGCATGAGATGGCCAAAATCTCACTCCTCCCTCAAGTGACTCCTCGTTAGCCTACATTGAATTCTTAGAACCCCACGTCTAGTTTTACTGTCTATTGATCTTGATAAGGGATAACCCATTAGCTGGCAAATGATCAGGTGATAATTAAATTAACGGAGTGACACATCATCTCCTGTCGCCTTTAGGGACAAAGGACACAGAAGACTGGTATGTTTTTGATGAGAACAGAGGAGGTTTAAGGGGAACTCAGGATTATGGGGCTCCATTGGGCATGGGGAGCACCTCTGGGCCAAGATCAGGTATTTGAGCATATGAGGGAGGGTCCTAGAGGACAGGCAGGCATGAGGATGGAATGGTGGAGGCATTTTAAGGACAGACTGACTAGGGTGAAGCCTGGTACCCTGCTGGCTCTACTCATAGCATGGCTGGGAATGAGGTGGTGATGCTGTGGGCAGGAAAATACATCCTTCTCTTTGCCTCTCAAGAGGCTGTGGAAGTGGGGTGGTGGAGAAGACGCTACACTCTGTGCTCAGGAGGGATCCCCCAGGTTAAAGGGAGATGGAGAACCGGGGCATGGCAGACAGTGCATCTGGCCTCAGGAGCGTGGGCACATATAATGACTCAGGCCCTTCAGCAGATAGAGAATTTCCCACAAGCTCTTAAGGGCAGCAGTTCATATTTATATAAAAGTCAGAGCGTACGGGCTTCCCTGGTGGCTCAGTGGTTCAGAATCCTCCTGCCAATGCAGGGGATACGGGTTCGAGCCCTGGTCCAGGAAGATCCCACGTGCCATGGAGCAACTAAGCCTGTGCGCCACAACTACTGAGCCTGTGCTCTAGAGCCCACAAGCCACAGCTACTGAGCCCGCGTGCCACAACTACTGAAGCCCAGGCGCCTAGAGCCCATGCTCCACAACAAGAGAAGCCACCGCAATGAGAAGCCCACGCACCACAACGAAGAGCAGACACCGCTTGCCGCAGCTAGAGAAAGCCTACACGCAGCAACAAAGACCCAACGCAGCCAAAAGTAAATAAGTAAATAAATAAATATATATATATAAAAAAAGTCACAGCTTACATCCATGCCCTCTTAAGAGACTATAACACAGGGAGACATGACTTTCACCGAGAACATAGGGGATGAAACTTGAATCTGGCTACAGGAAATACTCTATTCCAAGGTGTTATTGGATCCAGATGTCCCTTGTCCCATAGAGGCTGCCTGGATGAGTCTTCCCACCAAAATCTGTACTCTCCTAGGGCAGACAAAGGCCCTTGGGAGAAAGAGTTGGGATTGATAGAGATAGTCACCTAGGATAAGGATGGGCTGCCCTGGGCTGTCCACAGGGTGAGATGGAGCGAGTCACAGTCCTGCAAGAGTGTGAAGGACTTGGCTTTTCCCAGTGGGGGCAGGTGATCTGGAGGGGAGGAGGGAAGAAGATGTAGGTTCAGCATTACTTTACTGGAGGAAGGGAACAACCACGGAATAATTAACCATATAAATGGAAAACATGTTTCCTAAAATGAGGCTGTATGTCACCTACAGACAGGGCTCATGAGACAAATTCTTTTGTGAGGATGAAGCTTCACAAGAACACACACATACACGGTTTACACACATGAATTGTTCAATGCCTGCATGTGTATGTGTGCTCACATATATACACCTTTATACACAGAAATATATACATGTCAACCCCACGTTTATATGTACACATGAATGTATATACACGTATATACACACATATATAATATTGGTGTTAATTTGCTACATATATATGATATACCTGCTCACATATCTAATATGGAGATTCGTGATAAGCCAACTCCTAATTATCTATCATTATCCACTCTTTTATCCAGGTTTTTCATCCAAGAATGGCTTCTTCCTCTTAGCAAGTGTAATTCTGCAGTCACCACTTGGTCTGTGTTTATGGAAAGTAATTATATCGTAATTGCCATTCTCCTCAACCGAAATGCTAAAAATTAATTGCAAAAGAAAAGAACAAAAATTTCTAACACAAATGCCAAATTATTTATTCTAAAGTCAGATAATAATGAAGTTTTTAGAAATGTGCCATTTGAATTTATTTGCGTCTTCTTGATTATTGGTGCTTGCTATGGACTAAATGTGTTCCCTCGAAATTCGTATGTTGAAGCCCTGACCCCCAATGTGATGGTACTAGAAGGTGGGGCCTTTGGAAGGTAATTAGGTCATGAGAGTGGAGCCCCCAAGAATGGAATTAGTGCCCTTACAAAAGAGACCCCAGAGAGCTCATGTGAGGACACAGTGAGAAGATGGCTGTCTATGAACCAGGAAGTGGGTTCTCACCAGACACCGAATCTGCCAGGGCCTTTTTTTGGACTTCCCAGGCTCCAGGAGTGTGAGAAATAAATTTCTGTTGTTTATAAGTCACCTAGTCTATGGTATCCATTATAGCGGCCCGAGTGGACTAAGATAGTGCTGATACTTGTAAGTTGGCTGGGTTTCACTGGTGCTCTAAGATCTTCCTTTTTTCTCGCCTTTTCTGGCATAGATGAACTGACTTGTGCTAGTTGGGAACATCGTCAACATGACAGAAAGAGTCAGGTGTGAGGCATGGCTCACAATCCTCAAACCTGCTTTTGTTGCATATGCACACACACACACACACACACACACACGCATACATAAAACCATACACTTGTGTTTAAATGTCTGGTCTTTAGCCCTTGAAAACTTATAATAAAATCGAGGCCAACTTTGTTCTGCTGAGTCTTTCAAGCCTCTGGTGATAAAGTGCTGTTTTCAGCAATTGCGTCTATTATTACGATGTCCACGGACTTGGGATTGGGTAGGGGCTTCACTTTTAATGCCAAAAAAGGCCTCCTCTTGGGGTATGTATTCAGTTGCTCCAAACTGTTGGGGACATAACAAGTGGAAACTCTCTGGTGTGACTTCTAGAAGGAAATTTGTATTTAGGCAGCCTCTCAGGCCTCTGGAACCAATGGACAATTCAAACCTAGGAGAACTAGGCTCCTAGGGTGTGGGGTTTTCCTGGAAATGGAACGTTTAGAAAAGAAACCCTTTTGTCTCAACTATTTGATTGAAAACTTGATCAAATGTATTCATATCCTTCCTGGTTAATTCTGTGACTGGAATTGGACCTTTCTATCATTCTTGGGGATTCTACAGAGAGACCAGTGCATTTGATAAAGAGATGAAGCGATAGAAGAAAGTTCAGAACCTTTTCCTTTCTTCCTAAAGTCCTGACATCCATTTCATTTCTTGTTATTGTGATGATTGTCCTAACAATTCTGAGAACCTCTACTACTAACACTGCCACTTGCCACTTCCTGAGCGCTCTATTCGTCCTGCCACTGTGCTGAGACCTTTTACATGCAGCGGCTCAGGAAGCCTCACAACAACGCATTTTACAGCTGAAGAAACTGAGGCTCGGGGGGCTTGAGTAACTTGCTCAAGGTTTTGCAGCTGGAGGGCTGTGAGATTCAGTTCAGGTCTGACACCTAAACGTGTGCTCGTAGTCCCTGTAGCTTTTGCTTCTTTTCCTGAAAGCGATCAAGATGAGATTTTAGCAAGTTAGGTTAATAGTTGCTGTACTATATGCATGTATGTGTGTATTTGTTTTTAGGTTCATTAAGGATAAGCCTAAGTATTTTACTGAACTCTTTTCTTTTTTGCCTGATTACACAGTTAAAATACTTGGATCGGATGGTGACTCTATATCACCATCCCTTAAATTTCTTGCTCTCTTAAAGACCCTTTCAGTTTTACTCTTATTTATTTATTTATTTATTGCTGTTCCCTTTCCAGTAACCTGAAAGTTTTTTTGCATCAGCAACTTTTGCAATGCCTAAAGTCTTTTTGCTTAAGGGTGAATTTTGGCGCCTTCAGGACTACCAAGCAGATATTTTAAGTTTCCATCAATTTCTTTGGAAATAGCAGAAGAATTAAAAAACTGGAATTTCCCTCTTTCAGTAGTTTCTTTCTAAAGGAAACCTAACGTCTGGGGATCTTTGCCAAGAGTAAATACAGAGAAGGTATTGCTTGCGGAACATTGTCCTTGAGTTCAGACAGCCTCCTCCTGTCTCCTGGCCCCAGGGTATAAATAGAGGGAGACACAGAGGAGACTGGCAGAGATCTTGCTGACAGCCCTTCCAAACTTCCAGAAAAGATGACTCGCTGCCTATCGAAAAGTCTGCCTCGTGATTGTACAGCTCCCCTGTCCCCTGTGGATGAAGATTCTTTTTTAGAGCAGTGGCTTCTCTGAATTCCCCTGGTGTCTTTCTGTCCATCCATCCGTTCCCTTAGTAGGCACTTACTAGGCACTGGGGATGAGGAAGTGAACAAGGTCTAGCTTTTAACCCTGGGAGCTCCCACTTTACTGGGGGAGACAGAACATAGCCAGATGACAGCATGACAGTATGTCCTTGGAGAATGTGGAGGAAGGCCTTGGGAACAAAGGAGAAAGAGCCATAGGTTCTACCTGAGGGAGTCCAGGGAGGCCTCACAGAGGAGGTGACACTTGAGCTGGGTCCTGAGGGTTAAGAAGGAGCTTATCAGGCAGAGGGACCAGCAGAGACAAGAGACCTGATTTGCTAAACCGGTGATTGTATTTGGAAAAGGGTGACCTGGTGAGTGTAACGGATTCATTCCACCATCCATTTCCATGAAAGTCATGACTTGTGTTCTTGGATGAGAAGAGAGAGAAGCAAACCACAGAATCCCCTCGCCTGCCTCATTTGGCAGCCTCGCCCTGCTCTCTTGTTGACCGCGTTGAATTTATTTGCTTCCCACATCTGGCCTTCCAAGCTGAAGCCCTGAGCATTTCTGCTCCCCTTCTTTTCCTATCTACATTTTCTTTGGAAACTATTTTGAGGGATTTAAAAGACGAAGCTTCCATTCCACTGACTTCCCGTAATCAAAAGCCTCTGTAGCCACTGGCAGTGGAGCGTGTCTTCCTCTCAGCCTCCCCCGGAGCCACACTAGGAGGTGGGAGATGGGCCGGAAGTGTCTGTAGTGTGATAAGTGGAGGCTGACGTTGCCTGTCCTGAGCCAGTTCTGACTCCTCTGGTGGCTGTGTCCCTTGAGCTACCCCAGGCCCTCCACCCTTGGGGGCTTGCCCTTGGCTGGGGCTCTGCTCTCTAGAGAAGATTTTCCTCGTTCTCCCTGGAAACAGTCATTTTCTGGGCCTTTGTCCTTGGACCGCCAGCCCTTACCATCCGTTCTCCATCCACTCTGCTATGTTTGCTGTTGTCTTCTCTCTGACCCTTTGGGTCCCAAGTTGGTGTCTCCGTGTGAGTGGGGGAGTGTGTGCATGGGGGCAGGGCAGGGGGATGGGGTCGTTCTGGATTGGGGAGACAGGACAGGAGAGAGAATATATAGACTTACACTATAATGAGTTTAGTGCAAATGGCCTTTAACTGCCAGTGTTCATGGAAGGGGGCACTGCTGTTAATAGCTCCAAAGATTAAGCAGTTAAGCACTGCTTGATTTTAGCATGAATTTCTTAATTGAACTCTGACTGCTTTCTTGTTTGGTTGGGAACCATGTGAAATTTCAGTGTTTTGGGTGTACTCTGATGCTTTTGCAAAAATATTCCTGTAAAAGGGTTTCATCTTCAAGGAATTCATGGAAAAGACTCTGACAAGTACAGGTTTCTGGAACTGACTATGCTGCTGAACTGAATGAATGAGCATTTTCAGAACTCTAATGGAAAACTGATGAATTCATAAAAGTGCTAACAAAAGACCAAGATGAAAAAAAATTAATTACATGGGACTGAGTGAACTGATGAGGATGATTATGATTTTTGTGACTTTCTGTTTGAATTAAAAAAAAAAATCCCACAAGGACTCAGAGGCCAAAAATATACGAATCAATTTTCACTGCAAAGTAAAGGAGCTGTTACAGTGGAGGATTCCTGGACTGAATGTCAATATTATGACAGAGTATGAGTGTGTTTCGCGTTTGGTAATTGCAATCATTGTTGCTTTTGTTGTGGCCATCCATTTACAATGCTTGGTGTCAGTTTATTTATCTCTTGTAAAAATAAAATACAGTGAGTGTGTGTTTTAAAAAGAAGAATAAAATGCAAAAGAATAAAAGAGAAAAAAAGATTTCAGTGTTTTGAAGAGTGCTGGGTTCCCATTAGTCCTGCTGCATTCTTGTGAGGCTGTAAAACCAGGAAACTAAACTCAGGTGTGAGAGTCAGGAAAGGTTAGGATTGCATCAGCCTGACCCTCCATCCCAGACAAGATGCTTTATTTTTGGGCAAATCCGTGGTCCAGCCTTGTTTTGCTCAGGTATACCTTATCAAGCCGCTTTACCAGCTCTTGGAGTAGTTGTAAGCAACAACAGCCCTGGCTGTCATTCACTTGAAAACATGCCCTCACGCCAGGCAGGGGGCTTCCTTGGTAGGAGCCAAAGTGAACCACCTATGATACAGCGCCCCTATCTGAGCCAAAATGAATGTCAGGTGGACGAGTGAGCCTAGAGCCAGGACCATCTGTCCTAACCTCTGGAGTCCACATTGGTCAACAGCCTTTCCAAGGACATACGCTAAATGGGAGAAATAGGACTAGACCCCTGGGCTCGCTGATTCCTGACCCTGTGCTTATCCGGCTCACTGAGCGGCTACTGTATGTAGGGGAGTACTTTTTCAGCTACCACAAAGTGATTAGGTTGATTCTAACCAACCATTCATTACTTGAACTTGCAGTGGTTCTCAGCCCTGGCTACACATTAGAATCACCTGGGGAGCATTTTTAAAAAGGCCCACAGGTCTCACTTGACCAGTTGGATCTGAATCTCTGCATGTGGGCGACCTACCTACCCCTGCCGGGCATGAGTACTCGAAAATAATTTTCCAGCTGATTCGAAAAATGCAGAGAGGATTAAGAACCCCTGTTCTAGAGTGGAGATGGAAATAAAGAATCTTTAGTTTGCTGACCGGACAACAGTTTACTAAAGCAAATTTAATGTCATTCATTGCCCTGAGAAAATAGTTCTCTCCAGGAGCTGGTTAAAGCCTAGAGCAAATTTTTTTCTCACCCCCAATTTGAAAATGATCCGAGTATTTCCTGACTATTTCAGAAAGGGATCCTGGGCTCAGAAACCAGAAACAAATATAGAGGATGGAGTTTTCCTTCCTTTCAAAATGACTTGGAGACCATCCATGGGACCTGGGACTATGTCCTGCTCTACCCCCCATTGAAACTTGAGAGTAAATTTGTTTTACCTGAGAGATCATTAATGTCAGATCTTGGATCAGTGTGTTACAACAGTAAGGCAGCTGTTTATAATACAAATGCCTCAGGCTTTCTCACAACCTGTTTTGTGGAACCCCCTGCAAAGGTGATTAAAGGGTAACCGTCTAAAGCCATTACCTCCCCACCTAAGATTGTCCCTGCTTTGCCTTCTGAGGAGTGTGCGGGCCTGGGGACGGGGTCCCTGCTGCTGTGCTGTGCTGGGTCCCGCTGCTCTTATGGGTGTGGGAGAGCCACTGTGCTCCGCCTTTCCCTCTCTGCATTCAGTGACCTCACATCACCAGCTTGAAATTGGCCAGGGTGGAGTATTTACACAGTGGAAATCCGTAAATTGCTACAAATGAAGAATTTTTTTTCCCCTGGAGAACAGGTTGTTAAACATTTACCGGCAAACCTCTGGTCACAGGTATTCTCCGGACAGTTCCCAAGTAGAAGATGTGGGTGTTGTCATTGGGGATTATGTTTTAAATTCTCCAAGGAAGATTCTAGAAGTCTGTGGTCATTCTATCACAGTTTCATAAGATATCTAAAAGGCATCTCAGATTTCTCATGCCTGAGATGGAACATGCAGATTTCTATCTCCCACCAGCCCAAGTACATTCCCTCCCTCGTCTTTCCCAGGCCAGTTAAAGGGAGACTCCATCATTTCACTTATTCAAGCCTAAATGCTGGGAGTCATTTCTGAGTCCTCTTTTCCCAATCCCCATACTGTAAGTTAGCAAGTCCTACTGACTTTGCCTTCACAATATATCCAGTTCTTACTAGCTCCATTGTTGCCACCTGGTCCAAGCCACCCTCATTCCTCATTTGGATTACTGCAATGGCCTCCTAACTGGTCCCCTGCTTAGAGTGAGACCTTTGTCCTTCTAAGTCTATTTGTCACATACAGCAGTGAGGATAATTTTTTTTTTTTTTTTTTTTGGTGGTACGTGGGCCTCTCACTGTTGTGGCCTCTCCCGCTGCGGAGCACAGGCTCTGGACGCGCAGGCTCAGCGGCCATGGCTCACGGGCCCAGCCGCTCCACGGCATGTGGGATCCTCCCGGACCAGGGGCACGAACCTGTGTCCCCTGCATCGGCAGGTGGACTCAACCACTGCGCCACCAGGGAAGCCCAATCTTTTAAGCACATATATCAGATTACGCCATTCTAAAGCTCAAAACTCTCCAGTGGGTTCCTGTCTCACTCAGAGTGAGACTTTGCCAGACCTTGATGACCTTTCTGACTTCACCTCCTTCCACTCTACGCCTTGGTCACTCTCTTTCTCAGCCATACTAATTTCTTTGCTGTTCTTTGACTATTGCATAGGTCAGGATGGTTCCCTCTCAGGGCCTTTGCTCATGGTATTGCTTCTACCTGGAACCTCCTTGCTGTGACTATACAATGGCTCACTCCTCTACTGTATAGCTTTCAGAGCTCTGCCCAAATGGCATCTTTTTAAAATATATATATGTTTCAGGTGTCAAATATAGTGATTCCTAATTTTTAAAGGATTTACTCCATTTATAGTTATTATAAACGATTGGCTATATTCCGTGCTGTGCAATATATCCTTGTAGCTTATTTTATACCTAATAGTTTGTACCTCTTCCTGCCCTACCGCTATCATGCCCCTCCCCCCTTCCCTCGCCCCACTGGGAACCACTAGTTTGTTCTCTTTATCTGTGAGTCTGTTCCTTTTTTGTTACATTCACTGATCTGTTTTATTTTTTAGATTCCACACCAAATGTCATCTTATTCAGAGGGGCCTTTCCTAGTCATATTTCAAACAGAACATTCTACCCAACTCTGACAGTCTCTATCCATTTTTATTTTTCTCCATGGCAGTCATCACTACCTGACACATAGTTTTTGATTATTTTGCTTCTGGCCAGTCCTGGAAAGTAAGCTCCAGGTAAGCAGAGCTTTATGTCGTTTGCTGCTGTATCGTCAGGGCCCAGAAGAGTGCTTGGCATCTGGCAGGCAATATATCTTTACCAAATGAATGAGTAAATGTCTGTAAGGGTGGATGCGCGGGGAGTGTGTGTGTGTGTGTGTGTGTGTGTGTGTGTGTGTGTGTGTGTGTGTGTGTGTGTGTGTGCTATGTTGAACCATATGTAATTGTAAGTATTTGACCACTTTTGACATCTGTCATTACTAGACAATATAGCACCTCGATGATCATTTATAATTCAGCTCTTTATTTTACGATGAGATCCTTTGAGCCTGTGAAAGGGCAGATGACTTGCTCTGGGGACAGTTAGTGATAGGAACGTGGTTTTCTTTTATGAGCAAAAGGTTTTTGAAAGCAGAACACCCAGATAATATCAATCAGCAGTGCATGGGACATTTGTCCTTCCCATGTGTTATGGTTTTTGTCTTCATCTCTGAGCAGGCTAGGCGAAATGCTTTCAAAGAGATTTTCACCCCCTTTGGGTAGGATAATGCTTTCCAGAGCACTCTTAGAGAAGGCTCAGAGCCGCTCCTGCACCACTGTCAACATGGGGTCCTTCCATACTGGCTGAGTTAGAGCCAGGAAGCACCTTGAACTTACTGCTTTGGCCTTTGGCAAGAAAGCTTGCAGCTGGGTGCCTTCATGAGTCAGCTGTGAAGTCTGGACTTAACCACAGGTCTTGAGCTACGAATACTTAGCGCATGGCTGGAGCCACATGGCTTTTTAATGCAGAAGTCTCAGCTCTGCAAGCCCTTCACTCCCCATCTGTGCCAACACCCCTTCCCGGGAGTCATGCCCTGTATGGGGGGCAGGGGGAAGATCTCAGTGGCCTTCCCTATGAAAAAAATGTGAGGCAGGCATGTTGAATTCCTTGGAGTGTCCACTGTATAGTGAATTTGACTAGTTTCATCTGAAGTTTCTCAATGAATAGTGTTTGATGTGAATTTATTGCTTAATAAAATTTACTAGAAGGGAATGGGGCTGGTGGGGAGACATTTGGATTGATTTTCAAACAAATCAGGATTTGAGAACAATTCGAGATGAGGGCTCTCATGCTGATGCTGAACAAGCAGTGAGAGTCCTTTTCAACAAAGCTTGCAGTCCTGTTTACATGAACTGTTTCTCTGAATTATCTAAGGATACATCTGGCTTCCCCTGGAAAGCTTTATGCCCCGTGGAGTAAAATTTTGCTACAGACTAGCATGCTCAGATTTGGGTCCTTGGATTAATAATTTCTCGTAAAGCCCCCTAAATGCCAGGCTCCGTTTGATGGAATATAGTTCACAAATTTTCTCCCTGAATTTTGTACCTTTGGACTTCTACACTGGCATACATAACTTTTCAGGATGTCAGTACTGGAAACCCAGAGCTCTGTCTGCTGAGGTGCAGAAAGGTTTGCTAAACTCATCCTGTGCCCACAGAGTTAGTGGTAAGAGTTAGATTTTCTTAAGTCTTACTCAGTAGTTGCCTATACTTGGATATCTGACTACAGAATTTCCTGTCAGGATTTCACTCTCTGTAGGAGATGGGAACCTGTGTATGGGTTCACTCCTTTGGTCAGCTCCCATATCCTCTGTTATGATCTCTATAATGTGCTCCTTACAGAGGCGGGACTGCTTTCCAGTCTGGAAATATGTCCAGAGCATGTGATCTGTGTTCTTCACACTACAGTTTAAGCTTGGGAGGGCGTTTCTAGACTGCACTGCCTGGGTTCAAACCCCACCTCTGTCAGCTGTGGGACTAGGAGCAAGTTAGGTTCTTGCCTCAGTTTCCTCATCTATGAAGTGGGAATAATAACAATCATAATAGTGACCTACAGTGTTTTTGTGGGGAGTAAGTGAGCTAATAGAGGTAAAGTGTTTATAGCCCAGCACACAGCAAGTGCTCAGTATATACCATTTTTAAAAATTAATTTATTTTAAAGTATTTACTTATTTGGTTGCGTCGGGTCTTAGTTGAGGCAGGTGGGCTCCTTAGTTGTGGCACGTGGGCTCCTTAGTTGTGGCATGCAAACTCTTAGTTGCGGCATGCATGTGGGATCTAGTTTCCGGACCTGGGCCCCCTGCATTGGGAGCACAGAGCCTTAACCACTGCGCCACCAGGGCACTCCCAATAAATACCATTATGATTGTAATAAAATCCCAACCTGCCTACAGTTAACCAGCTTCCCTTGGTCATCGGTGACTGTCTCCAGTCCATCTGCTTCTCTGAGACAATTACATGTCTGTTCAAATCACCTCTCAGGTTGGATCATCCACATGTGCCCTTGGTGTGTCCTTCATTTCATAGGTGCCGTGTGATGGAGCTTTCCTTGAGTGTCCTTACTTTCTGTACTTCCAGAACGTTCTGGCTCATTCAGTTGTCAGCCTGGAAGTACCGTTATGACCACCTTCCTACTCTAAAAAATCAATGCTTTTATCGATAATATCAAATTAGAGAATTAGTATATCTATAAACAACCCATGGCCATTTATCCAGCCATAAAGCAGTTTAACTAGAGGATGCTCACTGAAAAGCCCTCCAAGCGTTGGGCTGCTTTACCTCAGGAAAAGCGAAGCTCTGTCTGCTCCATGAATTATTCCTGTCACATGTGGCGGGAGGTGGGAGCAACGGGCCCCAGCAATCCCAGGAGCAGGTGGGGGGCGCTTGGACAGCACCTAGTAAATTCAGATCCAGTCCAAGAGGCAAAGGACAGAGTCTCAGGATGAAGTAAGCGTTAGGATATCTGAATGGAAGCCACAGAGAGTTCCAGAATCCTACCTTCGAAACAGGACCCCAAGGTCCTGTCCTACAAGGTAGGGGAGGCCAGGCAGATGGGGAGGCAGGCAGCTCAGGGAGGGGTGCAGGGCAGTGGAGCAATTTCTGAGAGACTTCATTGGCTCCAGCTGCGTTCCCAGGGTGTGCATTCAGGTGCTCTGGTAGGACAGCAACAAGGCTGCTGCTCCATACCTTGTAATTCCAGAACCACTTTTAGGGCCTGGCCCACCTGCGTAAAGGATCATTACAAGTGGATATAAGCATGAGTAATTCCTCAATAAAAGTCTCAGAGTACCTGTGACTCCACAGCAGGTAGGAACTCAGTTAATGCCGTCCCTCTGGTTTCCGTGGGACGCTTTCTTCTCGTTCCCCTCCCACTTCTCTTTTTTTTTTTTCGTTTTCGGTACGCGGGCCTCTCACTGTTGTGGCCTCTCCCGTTGCGGAGCACAGGCTCCGGACGCGCAGGCTCAGCGGCCATGGCTCACGGGCCCAGCCGCTCCGCGACATGTGGGATCTTCCCGGACCGGGGCACGAACCCGTATCCCCTGCATCGGCAGGCGGACCCTCAACCACTGCGCCACCAGGGAAGCCCCCCTCCCACCCCTTTGGTATCGCCTTCTCAATCTTCATGCAGGCTCCTCCTTTTAAATGTCGGTGTTCCTCAGACTTTTTAGGGTCCTTTGCTTCTCACTCTTCCCCTCCTTGCATAATCTTCTATATGTCTCTCTTTTCTCTTAAAAATTCTATTAAAAATTGTTCTGAAAGACTTAAAATGCAAAAACCAGCGTGCTACACCTTCTACCCCTACCCTATGTGCATTTCCACTCTGTGCAGACAATACTTTTAAATTCTTTTGGCAGTTTCTTTCCATAGTTGTCTCCTTATTTCTATAATATTTTAGACCACTAGTTCTTCATTCGTCAATTTCAGGCAATGTCTGAAATTAACAGATTTCTTCCAGTGTAGATGAGGATGTAGCCCCATTGCATCTACTGCACTTCCCTTTCTGATCCCCTAAGATAGTTATATTTTTTGTTAAACCAACTATCAGCATTTACAGTGTTACTACATTAATATTATTCATTTTTGACCCAAGGGGAGGATTTTTTCAAGTGTTTCTGTTTATTTTATTTTAAAAATTTTTATTGGCGTATAGTTGATTGGCAATGTTGGGTTAGTTTCTGCTGTACAGCAAAGTGGATCAGTTATACATATATCCACTCTTTTTTAGATTCTTTTCCCATATAGGTCATTACAGAGTATTGAGTAGAGTTCCCTGTGCTATACAGTAGGTCCTAATTAGTAATCTATTTTATATGTAGTAGTGTGTATATGTCAATCCCAGTCTCCCAGTTTATCCCTCCCTGCACCCCTAAATGGTACAAATGAATTATTTACAAAACAGAAATAGAGTCACAGATGTAGAAAACAAACTCATGTTTACCGGGGAGGAGGATTATTGATAATATTTACTTTCTAGTATCATTTTTATTTCTCCTAGAGTCAGTAATTGCCCCTAATTCTCACTTGCAGGTTCTTCAGTACAGGTATTCATTATTTCTTTTTTTTTCCCTGAGTGCTGCATTATATCTGTCGCAAACCTATCAGTTTTTCCCAAGTGCTCAATTATATCTGGTCACATTTCAATTCTCCCTTTTTCCTTTTCCTCAATGTACCTTCCACCATAGTTCTCCTTCCTTCTACTCTGGTCAAACCCCTTGTTCTCTCGATCCACTGGGTATTCCCATGTTTGGTGGATAAATTTTTGAAAGCTTCTAAAGAAAGAGTGCATGGGAGTTAAATTATTTTGAGTCCTTGCTCAACTAAATGTTTTAAATTTACCCTCGCACTTGACTGGAAGTTTGGATGAGTCTGGAATTCTAGATTCAAAGCCGTTTTCTCTTGGAATTTTGAAGGCATTCTTTCATGGTCTTCTGCATTCCTGCATTGCATTTGATAAGTCTAATGCCATTTGTTTCCTTAATTCTTTTACTTTTTTAAAAAAATAGGCATAATCTTACAAACTAGAAGATTTCCATTTCTTATCAAAATGGAAAAATATTGAATGTATAGCTGTATTTACAGATACATTTGCCCATGTAGCCCCATCCAGGTCTTGAGAGGGAGAGAAGATATACACATGCCATCAATCTAGATTCTCCCCCATTGTTTCTGCTCCCCTCTGTTTATCCCCAAATATATATATATTTTTCAGTGTATAACCATCTCTTGAGTCCCAGACACATCAAACTTCCTGTGGGAAAAACCACCTCAAAGTCAATACACCCACGACAAAACTCATCACCTCTTCCTAACCTGTTCTTCCTTCTGAGTTCTCAGTCTTGGTGAAGGGCATTGACATTCATCCAGTTGTTCAAGCAGGAACACAGAGAGTCATCCTTAACTCCTCCCACTTCTTTACTCTTACATAACATCATGCCCAAGTCCTGTTCGTTCTTTCAGTGTCTCATCCGTCTCCATCTCTTCACTCTCACTGCTAGATTTTAGACACATGTTATTATTCATCTCTACTATTGCAATAACCTCCTTCCTGTTTTCTCTGCTTCTCATCTCAACCAACCCCTTCTGATCCATTCCCCTTACTGCTGCCACAGTGCCTTTTCTGACATTGGCATTTGAGCTGCACGAGGGCAGGAACTTTGTTCACCTATATATCCCCAACTCCTTGAACAGTGCTTTGCTCTTACTAGGTACTCAGTATATATGTGTTGACTGAAAAGATGAGTAAATAAATCTGATCCTGGCACTCCCTTGTCAGAACCTTCCAGTGCTTCTGCCCCTCTCCCCATCACTTGTATGATAAACTCTCAACTCCTTATCATGACATGATCTAGCACGGGTCCAAGCTCAGTTCCCACTTCTTCCCACATCGCCCGTTTTTTTCCTGTGAACACTGAATAACTTGTTCTCAGAGAGCATTCTGCTCTCTCAGGCCTCCAGGCCATTGCACGTGCTAGTCCCTCTGTCTGGGACACCTCCTGTTCCTTTGCCTATCGGTCAAGTTGTAATTCATTACTAAAGTTTCATCACAAGAGTTCTCTCCCTGACAGAGGCTCTTCTGGAAACGTAAGGCAACCTCAGACTTTTCTTTTTTTATGACCTCGTCATACATTGTGTACCTTCTGTGGAAGAAATGAGTACTTTTATCAACCTCCAGTTCCACTCTACTTCGGAGCCTTCAGGAAGCTTATACTTCCCTGTCCCTCTGAAATTATGTCTAGCCAGGGACTCTCTCTGGCTAATGATATATGAATAGGGTTGTGCTGAAGTATATTTACGAGCTGGAGTAGGATTCTCCATCTCCCTCTGCCTCTGCCAAGGCAACCAACTACACTGCATACAGTGGAGTCTCTGTTAGCCTGTGTGTCTGAATGAGGATGAAGTGGAGCAGACCCCCACTCCCCGGCCCACCTGCTCCTGATGGACATATATAATACCAGCAAGAAATAAGCCTTGGGCTTCCCTGGTGGCGCAGTGGTTGAGTCTGCCTGCCGATGCAGGGGACACGGGTTCGTGCCCCGGTCCGGGAAGATCCCACATGCCGCGGAGAGGCTGGGCCCGTGAGCCATGGCCGCTGAGCCTGCGCGTCCGGAGCCTGTGCTCCGCAACAGGAGAGACCACAACAGTGAGAGGCCCGCGTACCGCAAAAAAAAAAAAAAAAAAAGAAAAAAAGAAATAAACCTTTTTTGTTTTAAGCCACTGACATGTTGGGGTTGTTTGTTACTGCAGCATAACCTAATCTATCTCAACTAGTACGCTTTCATATAGCCATTACCCTAGCTCTCAACATTAGTTTACCTCATCTTTGAGGTCAAGGACTTTATCATTATATCCTGTTTTATAGCCACTTAAAAACATTTGTTAGCTAGCACTCGGCTAGAAAACTTACTATTTTTTGCAGCGTACATGGCTCAGTGCTAAGGATTTTACCCATGTTATTTCATTAAATCTTCACAACAACCCTTTGAGGTAGGTATGACTGTTAACATTCTTCGGAAAAGGAAAGAGGCTCAGAGGGGTTTGGTGACTTGCTCAGTGTCACACAGCTGGTGAGAGGCCATCAAACCCAAGCAGATCTGATTCTGAAGCCCACACTCGTTGCATCGCCTGCAACCTTAGGAGTAACAGAGGGGGAACACACTGCCTGCTTGGGGGTTCCTGTCCAAGTAGACATTCCTGTCATGAGCCTTGTGAAGGACAACTAAACAAGCATTGAACAAGTGCAAGAGTCGAGTGACTAAATGAACAAAATCGGAAGCATGTTTTTAGCATCGAATGGGAAATGGAGAATTCGTCGGGTAACTCTCCAGTTCTTGAGGAAGAGCCAATCACATACTGTGCATTCACCCAGAACACCATCAGTGGTTCAGAATGAAAGCTAACCCAGAGCACTGCTCGCTTGGCCCGGGTCTGGTTGGCACGGCTGACTTCCGGACCAGTTTCCTCAGTAGCCTCTGTGAACTTGAACTCACGATCAATGACAAGGCACAGTCCCACGGCCCAACCTCTAGCCTTAGAAATGCATTCTCAGAAACACATTCCCGCAAGAATGAGTCAGCTTCCAGCTGACTCAGGCAGCTCTTAGATGATGTGCTGAAGTGGATTGACGGTGGAATGAAGACATGCTCAAGGCCCCACAGAAGCATGGGTGGCACCGCGTGACCCACTGAAGGAAGAGCCACAGCTAAGGAGCTGGTGCCTCAGGCCAGAGAGCATTCCAAGAAGGAGGCACTATAGCAGCCTGGGAGGCAAAGGGGCTGAATGCCAATGACCGTGAAATGGATGGTTTCCCACGCGTGTAGGAAAACCACGGGAGCGAACCTCAGAGTTGGACTTGGACCAGAATATTTCTCATTTCCTTTAAACTGTTATGCTTGACTCTCCATTATCTTTTATTTGTATTATGGGTGCTTTCTTTCTAGTCTGAACTTTGATAGTATGTAACTTTCATTTGGTATTTTTCAGGTATTACTACATATATTTGAAGGCAAAGAGCAGGGCTTATATAGCTTGGTAACTTTCTAGCAGGGGACTTCACACATTTGTAGCTGTTGGCTTATCTAGCTTGTGTCTCCTATTTGGGGAACAGCTACTGGTCATGAGTAGCATCTTTGATCTTGAGAATATTAAGGACTTGCTGGTGGCGCAGTGGTTAAGAATCCACCTGCCAATGCAGGGGACACAGGTTCGATCACTGGTCTGGGAAGATCCCACATGCCGCGGAGCAGCTAAGCCCGTGTGCCATGACTACTGAGCCTGTGCTCTAGAGCCCACGAGCCACAACTACTGAGCCTGCAAGCCACAACTACTGAGGCCTGCATGCTCTCAGCCCTGTGCTCCGCAACAAGAGAAGCCAGTACAATGAGAAGCCTGTGCACTGCAACGAAGAGTAGCCCCCACTCACCACAACTAGAGAAAGCCCACATGTAGCAACGAAGACCTGACACAGCCAAAAAAAAAAAAAATATATATATATATATATATATGTTTAAAAAAAAGAATACATAATACAAGTATCCTTTGCTAATCAAATTTACTTGGATCCTAGTTTGAACAGTAAGTTTTCTAAAGTTATTTGGTTCCTGGGTTTTGACAGTGAATAGTAAGAGTTTGGATAGCAAGGGTGTTTTGACTGTACCCAGGAATTTTATTTATAGAGGTGACTGAGTGATGACACAGAGAGGTCAACGCTGTTGAAAGAAGTTTATTACTTATAGTTTTCAAGAGGAGGGGACATACCATGCCATGCAGGGCCACATGGGAGGCACCAGGGCTGGTCCAAAGGCAGAGGAGCAAGGAGAAAGCATGGGCAGGAGCCTTTATTGTGATTCCTGCAGGAAAGGCATGGCAGGGAGGGATAAATATTTTAGGACTGGGTAGTTTGAGTAATTATGGCAGGCTCTGCGCTATGGGGTGATCTCTAGTTGTCCAGTACCTGGCCCTGGGGTGATTTAGGGCAGTGGAAAGATTGGCTTGGTGTGTGTGAATTAGGTAGAGGAGATAGTTGAAGACCTGGGCTCTGGATTGATTTGTTTGCATATGAAAGGCATATTCACAGGTAAGTTATTTTCTATCTCTGGAAACTAGCTAACCCTGGAGCGGCAGTCTCTCCCCAGCCAGCCAGGTCCTCAAGATATCAAAGCATTATAAAATATAGAAAATTTAAAACATGATTAACACAAAGGGCCCCCGACCTTACTTCTGTAGGGACTGGTGTACAGAAAATTCTGAGAGCCCTTTCTTCTACACTGTGCCTTCAGTTATTCCTCCCAGTAATAGCACGAGTGGGTGTGATCATCCCCATTTTATGGATGAGGAAAGGAACAGTGTGCCCCAGGTCAGGCAGCTGGCAGAGGATGGATTAGAGATTTAATCTTAGGTTCTGCCACTGCACTGTGAGGGTTTATCACACCTCAGCAAAGGAGACAATTTTGCTCTGTCTCTGCTTGAGGCAGCATTGAGATTGTTCAGGAGCTTGGGATGTGAATGATGGTAATTAGGCCTCTGAGGTTAGCGCAGGCTAAGGAGGAAAGGAAGTTCTTATCTGGGCTAGTGCTTTTAGCCCCTGCCCTTCCTTTTTTTTTGGCTTTGGTGTCAGCTGGAAGGGTTGACTTTTTTCCCCTTAAACCAAACTTCCAATTTGGACATACATCAGAATCCCAGGCAAGGCCTGAAACCCAGGGATTCTGCGGATGGAGCATGTCTATAGCTACTTGGAGCTGCCTGTAGGGGAGCAGATAGTATTAGGGGGGTGGTCAAGCTGTGCCCACTGAAGTGTGCCCATAGCTGAACACTTGAACCAAGCCCAGTGGAGAGGGGCGCAGGATGGGGAGGCGGCTCCCCTGTGACATGTTCGGCTTGGGAGGGAGGGAGCCTCGATGGAATCTCTGTGTTTCTTTCCTTCCCCAAAAGGACACTTCCCAGCTTTTTCTGTGTTGGTGACATACTGGTGACTTAAAACTGCGGCATCTATTGGTTTTAGATGCTGTGTGAAAGCAGGATGGTTGAGAATGTGCTGTTTGCTTAAATAACTGCCCAGAGGGCACTTTTAAATTCCAAATAGAGTGCCTTTGGGTACATTACAAGGGCCAGCGGAGGGAGGCTGCTCTTTAGGAGCCAGAGATGCCATGTCGCCCAAAGTGGAGTAGATTTTGGGTGTGGAGGCTCTGGGGTGATACTGTTGGCCTTCAGATTTTTTTTTTTTTTTTTTTTTGCGGTACGCGGGCCTCTCACTGTTGCGGCCTCTCCTGTTGCGGAGCACAGGCTCCGGACGCGCAGGCTCAGCGGCCATGGCTCATGGGCCCAGCCGCTCCGCAGCATGTGGGATCTTCCCGGAGCGGGGCACGAACCCGTGTCTCCTGCATCGGCAGGCGGACTCTCAACCACTGCGCCACCAGGGAAGCCCGGCCTTGACCCTGCCACTTTCTGCCTGTCTGACCCTGGGAAAATGACATAACAATAAGAGCTAACACTTGACAGCTTTCGTCATGGGCCAGGTACTGTTTCTAAGCTCTTGGCATAGATGAACTCGTTTGGTCCTCAGAAGTCGTCTGGTGAGGAAGGTACATGCAATGTCCCCGTTTTGCCAGTGGAGACACTGAGGCACAGGGAGGTTCTGTAACACGCCAAAGTCGGACTCCTTAGTCAGTGGCAGAACCAGGATTCAAATCCGTGTGGTCTGGCTCCAGAGCCCGTGGTCTTAACCACTGTGCTCCACTATTGAACTTGAGCTTGTAGAATTTTTGTTTCCTTATCCGTAGTATGTATTATCATAATCCCTGCTGCGTGGGGTTGCTGAGGGAGTAACTGAGATAATATATAGAAAGAGTTCGGCACATAGTAAGTGCTCAGTAAGTGTTTGCTCTTGTTCATCGTAAAGCAGTGTGTCCCCTTCTCTTTTTGCCAGCTGTCTTTCCTTGTGTCCCCTCTTTGTGGACATAGGAAGTGGGTGGGACTAGAGGGCTTATTTTCCAAAATACATTTAGAAAAGAAAAATATCCCAGAGCATATAATAACTGCATGAATGTGCTGTCATCCCTGCTGCCTCCTGACCCCGGTAAGCCTCCGAGGCGGATCACATACCACCTTTCAACCATACGTGATCCACCCATGTGTTAAAACCAGCACGAGTCTGTCCCCTGCACAGTTTCGCCAGCCACACTCTCTGCCCAGCTGACGGGGTATATCCAGAGCACTGCGTACAGAAGCCCTGGCTGCACCTGGCGTGACTTGACCTGGGATGGCACCCAGGCTTGGAGGAGGAGGACCTTCTCATGGGGCAGGGTTACTCTTTACACTCTCTGCTCACCTGCGACCCTGCCCCACCTCCAGGTGTCCAGATGGATGACATTAGTCTATTAGGGAGAAGGGGGTCTGAACACTTGCCCTGGGTGGGTTCTATGTAGTCAAAAGAGGAGTCGGAGAATTGAAATAATGATCTTGGCCTATTTTCCAGGACTGTTCCAGTCATCTAAGGTAAGAGGTAAGACACCTTACCTCTCTTAACTCCATCCCCATCTTTTTTCTTCCCTCGGTTATCCAGACAGATTTCTATCACTGTAAAAAAGAGTTTAATGAGATGTAAGGGAAGATTCTTATCGTAACACTGATTAAAAGGTAATGAGAAGATGAAAAATCTCCATCCACAAGGACTTTAAAAACCTTTAAAAAGTTTTCCTAGTTAAAGAACGTACACGCATTCCTATTTTGAAAACATAAGAAAATATCAGTCAATCCTTCCATGCTCCGGAACAATCCTCTATCACCATGAAGTACTTTTTAGACCCATTAAAAGTTATGCCTATGTATATTTTGTTTCACAAAATGAGATTATTCTGTATTACAGGACATTGTCTTATTTACATATTATATTTTATCAAAAAAATCTCTCCTGTCATTAGCTGTATTATTTTAGAAGCATGTGGACACTTTATTAGGGCAGACAGCCACTGGTCTTGAGTGGTTTGCACTGAGAAGCCAGGGCTTTGGATCAGGAAACCAATGAGGATATAATCCTCCTTCACTTTAGCAGACACTGTCATTAATACTGTTTGTGTAAAGTATGTTTCCATGATAAAATTCTAGTATCAACTTCGGAAGGTTATTTCTGAGTGTGGGAGGTATATGAAAGGCAGAGAAACTGAGAGAAGTGAATGCAGAGGGAAGGTTTGGGCGCATCTGATGGAGACCCACGAGGAGCTGGGAGGGTGAGGATTAGGGGCTGGGGATCTGATCCAGACAAGGATGGACAGCTCACTGGACTTGAGGCATATGCATCAGCCCTGTGGTGAGCGGAGGGGTCTGGTGGTACCTGTCAGTGCTGATTACCATGCATTTCCAGATCTCTTTCCAGGCATATGATGGGGTGGAACTTCCCTGCTCCCTTATGGTTTGTATGGCCACGGGACATGCTTTGGCCAATGAAATATGAGTACAAGGGACGTGTGTCCCTTTTAGGTGGAAGCTTTAAGAGCTAGTATACGGTTTCCCATGTTCCTTCTGCCCCAGTGACTGGCAATGCTCCAAAGGGTGGCAGACCCATCCGGGCCCCAGAGCAAGGATGACACAGACCAGAGCCCACAACTGACCTATAATGGACACTCTTCCTTTGAAGGAGGAAGCAGAGTATGCTCGTGGGTCCTTTCAGGGGGCTGACATGATGCAGACAGATGCTCTGGGTAATGGTATTTGCCCCTGTGGACCCAGATATTAATTTAGAACAAAAGATGAAAGAGGCTGAGCCTCAAAAGAAGCTAGAGTGATCCTTCCCAACAGAACATATCAGAGAGAAGAGGACCAGAGTGTCATAGGGGCTTCTAGGAGCCACAGAGAACAGACCTGATGTGGGCCCCAGTGGTAACTACCACATCAATGCAACTGTGGATGCTGGGTGTGGGACCCCGGAGTAATAGAGCGGCCTTGGAGAAGAAATTCCAGCCTGGGGCCAGAGAGGGTGAGCTAGGATCCCACCTGTGACGGTTAACTTCACGTGGCTATGGTACCCAGTTGTTTGGTCAAACGGTAGTCTAGATGTTGCTGTAAAGATATTTTATAGATGTGATTAACATCTGCAACCAGTAATCCTTAATCCTGCAATCCTTACTTTAAGTAAAGATTACTCTTGAAAATGTGAGGTGGTCACAGCTAATCAGTTGAATGCCTTAAGAGCAGAAACTGAGGTTTTCCAGGGAAGGAGAAATTCTGTCTCAAGATTGCAAAGTTAACTCCTGCTGAGTTTCCAGCTTGCTGGCTGGCCTGACAAATTTTAGACTGGCCAGCCCTCACCATCATGTGAGCCAATTTAGAGCCATTTTATATTCCTTAATATAAATCCCCTTATATATACATATATGTATGTATTTATATTTTTTATTTATTTCATAACTATATATCTATATATCATCCCTATTTATATCATCTGTCTATCTATCTACCCTTGAGCCTTTATGGTTCTTAAAGAGACTTGCATAAACTCCACCAGGCCTGGCCATAGTACAGGCCTGAATCTACCTCAGATTAAAATTTTAGCAGTTCTCAATACACAGTCAGTGTGGGAGGTGGTGGATTCCCAAGAGAAGGAGTAAGGAAGGTGCCTGAGGAACTGAGCAGAGGGAGGCCTAGAGCTCAACAAGCACGTCTGCTTGTCTGTCTGTCTATCTATCTACTTTATTTGTCTATCTACCTACCTACCTACCTGTCCATTCATTCCATTGAATCAAAAATTTTTTATTTAAAATTTTTATATTAAAAACAATCAAATTAATAGCTTTAACAGGCCCAGGAGATCCACCCTCTGGCTACCAAATGATAAAGCCCTGTTCCCAAACCAGAGCAACTCAGCATTTCAAAAACTTCATTTTGCCACAGTTCTCATCCCCGTCAAATCGTTCATCAGTCCCATTAACCAAGAGCTGAAGTTGCTCTTCAGGGATTTTTTTTTCAGTCTTTTAAAAAATCTTTTCCCATCCCAAAGCTCTTCCATGTGTATAGAAAGGAGCTATCAACTTGAGCTCACATTCTTTCAATCAGGTTCCTGGGGGACAGACCACAGGACAGAAAACCCTATCTTCATGGCTGTTTTCCTTGGAAACCAAGTGGAACTTTTCAGGGAACTCAGTTCTGCAAACACACGTAGGTTGAAGGTAAAGTTGTGAAATGGGCCTGTTTTGTACTTCGCTTCTTTTTTCAGAAATCCTTCTGTGTCATCTTCCCTTCACCTCTATCCCAGGTCCCCCCCTCCCCTAACCCTCCTTCATGTCCCTTTGTGCCCTCAGCTTGCTGGTAATCAAACCTTCTCTGCCTACCATTGTCTAGACCATGCCTGCCTGAGCTCAGACATTTCCTCCCTGAACCATTAACCTTTCCCATTGAGGTTGGGTCCCATTTTCAAGTTCATAACAACAATGAATAAAATTACCCTTGCTAAGGTGCTAGCTTGTTCTCACCTAACTCAAGGAGTTAGCCCCACTAAAAAGCCTTGTTCCATATCAACTACAAAGAGAACAACCCTACAGCGCAATATCCACCCAAGGGTATAGTCAGGGACCCGTATGTTCCCTCACCTCCCTTAATGGGACACTATCTCCCAGACTCTGTAAGTCCCAAGTGACGTGGGACACAGTGTATTGGTTACTGATTGCTGTATAGCAAATGACCACAAACTTAGTGTCTCAAAACAACACAAGTTTATTTATTCATAGTTCTATAGGTCAGAATTCTGGGGTGTTGTGGCTGGGCTCTTAGCTGAGGTCTGTGATGATTAATTTTCTATTTCAACTTGACTGGGCTAAGGGATGCCCACATAGATGGTAAAAGATGATTTCTGGGTGTGTCTGTGAGGGTGTTCCTGGGAGAGATTAGCATTTGAATCAGTAAAGATGACCCTCCCCAGAGTGGATGGGCATCATCCAACTGAGGGCCCGAATAGCATAAAAAGATGGAGGAAGGGACCGGGAAGCCTACACAAGCCACTGAACCAACCTCACTCACTGGAGGTAGACAACAAAAACAATGGGAACTATGGACCTGCAGCTTGCAAAAAGGAGACCCCAAACACAGTAAGTTAAACAAAATGAGAAGACAGAAATATGCAGCAGATGAAGGATCAAGGTAAAAACCCACCAGACCAAACAAATGAAGAGGAAATAGGCAGTCTACCTGAAAAAGAATTCAGAAAAATGATAGTAAAGATGATCCAAAATCTTGGAAATAGAATGGAGAAAATACAAGAAACGTTTAACAAGGACCTAGACTAACTAAAGAGCAAACAAACAATGATGAACAACACAATAAATGAAATTAAAAATTTTCTAGAAGGAATCAATAGCAGAATAAGTGAAACAGAAGAACGGATAAGTGACGTGGAAGATAAAATAGTGGAAATAACTACTGCAGAGCAGAATAAAGAAAAAAGAATGAGAAGAATTGAGGACAGTCTCAGAGACTTCTGGGACGATATTAAACACACCAACATTCGAAATATAGGGGTCCCAGAAGAAGAAGAGAAAAAGAAAGGGTCTGAGAAAATATTTGAAGAGATTATAGTGGAAAACTTCCTTAACATGGGAAAGGAAATAGTCATCCCCTAATCAATTCCAGGAAGTGCAGAGAGTCCCATACAGGATAAATCCAAGGAGAAACATGCCAAGACACATGTTAATCAAACTATCAAAAATTAAATACAAAGAAAGTATATTAAAAGCAGCAAGGGAAAAGCAGCTGTAAGGTAAACAGCTGATCTTTCAGCACAAACTCTGCAAACCAGAAGGGAGTGGCAGGACATATTTAAAGTGATGAAAAGGAAAAACCTACAACCAAGATTACTCTAGCCAGCAAGGATCTCATTTAGATTCAACAGAGAAATTAAAACCTTTACAGACAAGCAAAAGTTAAGAGAATTCAGCACCACCAAACCTGCTTTACAACAAATGCTAAAGGAACTTCTCTTGGCAGGAAACACAGACAAGGAAAAGACGTACAAAAACAAACCAAGAATAATTAAGAAAATGGTAATAGGAACATACATATCGATAATTACCTTAAATGTAAATGGATTAAATGCTCCAACCAAAAGACATAGAATGCTCAATGGTTACAAAAACAAGACCCATATATATACTGTCTACAAGAGACCCACTTCAGACCTAGGGACACATGCAGACTGAAAGTGAGGGGATGGAAAATGATATTCCATGCAAGTGGAAATCAGAAGAAAGGTGGAGTAGCAATTCTCATATCAGACAAAATAGACTTTAATATAAAGACTATTGCAGGAGACAAAGAAGGATACTACATAATGATCAAGGGATCCATCCAAGAAGAAGATACAACAATGGTAAATATTTATGCACCCAGCATAGGAGCACCTCAATACATAAGGCAAATGCTGACAGCCGTAAAAAGGGAAATTGACAGGAACACAATCATAGTAGGGGACTTTAACACCCCACTTTCACCAATGGACAGATCATCCAAAATGAAAATAAATAAGGAAACACAAGCTTTATATGACACTTTAGACAAGATGGACTTAACTGATATTTATAGGACATTCCATCCAAAAACAACAGAATACACTTTCTTCTCAAGTGCTCATGGAACATTCTCCAGGATAGATCATATCTTCTGTCACAAATCAAACCTTGGTAAATTTAAGAAAATTGAAATTGTATCAAGTATCTTTTCCGACCACAACGCTATGAGATTAGATATCAATTACAGCAAAAAAACTGTAAAAAATACAAATACATGGAGGCTAAACAGTGTGCTACTAAATAACCAAGAGATCACTGAAGAAATCAAAGAAGAATTAAAAAAATACCTAGAAACAAATGACAATGAAAACAGGATGACCCCAAACCTATGGGACACAGCAAAAGCAGTTCTAAGAGGGAAGTTTATAGCAATTCAATCTCACCTCAAGAAACAAGAAAAACCTCAAATAAACAATCTAACCCTACACTTAAAACAGCTAGAGGAAGAAGAACAAAGAAAACCGAAAGTCAGTAGAAGGAAAGAAATCATAAAGATCAGAGCAGAAATACATGAAATAGAAATGAAGAAAACAATAGCAACAATCAATAAAACTAAAAGAAGTTTCTTTGAGTAGATAAACAAAATTGATAAACCCTTAGCCAGACTCACGAAGAAAAGAAGGGAGAGGACTCAAAGCAATAAAATAGAAATGAAAAAGGAAAAATCACAACTGACACTGCAGAAATACAAAGGATTATAAGAGACTACTACAAACAACTATATGCCCATAAAATGGGCAACCACAAAGAAATGGACAAATTCTTGGAAAGGTACAATTTTCCAATACTGAACCAGGAAGAATTAGAAAATATAAACAGACCTATCACAAATAATGAAATTGAAACTGTAATTAAAAATCTTCCAACAAACAAAAGTCCAGGACCACGTGGCTTCACAGGCATATTCTATCAAACATTTAGGGAAGAGCTAACACCCATCCTTCTCAAACTCTTCCAAAAAAATTGCAGAGGGAGAAACACTCCCAAATTCATTCTACAAAGCCACCATCACCCTGATACCAAAACTGGAAAAATATACCACAAAATTAAATTATAGACGGATGTCACTGATGAACATAGATGCAAAAATCCTGAACAAAACACTAGCAAACAGAATCCAACAACACATTAAAAGGATCATACACCACGATCAAGTGGGATTTTTCCCAGGGCTGCAAGGATTCTTCAATATATGCAAATCAATCAGTGTGATACACCACATTAACAAATTAAGGAATGAAAACCATATGATCATCTCAATAGATGCAGGAAAAGCTTTTGACAAAATTCAAGACCCATTTATGATAAAAACTCTCCAGAAATGGGCATAGAGGGAACCTACTCAACACAATAAAGGCCATATATGACAAACCCATAGCAAGCATCATACTCAGTGGTGAAAAACTGAAATCATTTCCACTAAGATCAGGAATAACACAAGGATATCTATTGTCACCTCTCTCATTCAACATAGTTTTGGAAGTCCTAGCCGTGGCAATCAGAGAAGAAAAAGAAATAAAAGGAATACAAATTGGAAAAGAAGAAGTAAAATTGTCACTGTTTGCAGATACCATGATACTATGCATAGAAAATCCTAAAGATGCCACCAGAAAACTACTAGAACTAACCAATGAATTTGGTAAGGTTGCAGGATACAAAATTAATGCACAGAAATGTCTGGCATTCCTGTACATCAACAACAAAAAATCAGAAAGAGAAATTAAGGAAACACTCCCATTTACCATTGCAACAAAAAGAATAAAATACCTAGGAATAAATCTGCCTAAAGAGGTGAAAGACTTATACTCAGAAAACTATAAAATACTGAAAGAAATCAAATGACATAAACAGATGGAGAAACATACCATGCACTTGGATTGGAAGAATCAATATTGTGAAAATGACTATACCACCCAAAGCAATCTACAGATTCAATGCAATCCCTATCAAACTACCAATGGCATTCTTCACAGAATTAGAACAAAAAATCTTACAATTCGTATGGAAACACAAAAGACCCTGAATATCCAAAGCAATCTTGAGAAAGAAAAATGGAATTGGAGGAATCAGGCTCCCCAACTTCAAACTATACCACAGAGCTACAGTAATCAAGACAGTATGGTACTGGCACAAAAACAGAAATATAGATCAATGGAACAGGATAGAATGCCCAGAGATAAACCCATGCACATATGGTCACCTAATTTACGACATGGGAGGCAAGAACATACAATGGAGAAAAGACAGTCTCTTCAATAAGTGGTGCTGGGAAAACTGGATAGCTACATGTAAAAGAATGAAATTAGAACACTCCCTAACACCATACACAAAAATAAACTGCAAATGGATTAAAGACCTAAATGTAAGACCAGACACTATAAAACTCTTAGAGGAAAACACAGGAAAAACGCTCCTTGACATAAGCCACTGCAAGATCTTTTTTGACCCATCTCCTAGAGTAATGAAAATAAAAACAGAAATAAACAAATGGGATCTAATTACACTTAAAAGCTTTTGCACAGCAAAGGAAACCATAAACAAGACAAAAAGACAACCCTCAGAATGGGAGAAAATATTTGCAGTTGAAACAACAAAGGATTAATCTCCAAAATATACAAACAGCTCATGGAGCTCAATATCAAAAAAACAATGCAGTTAAAAAATGGGCAGAAGACTTAAATAGACATTTTTCCAAAGAAGACATACAGATCGCCAACAAACACATGAAAAGATGCTCAGCATCACTAATCATTAGAGAAATGCAAATCAAAACTACAATGAGGTATCACCTCATGCAGGTCAGAATGACCATTATCAAAAAATCTAGGAACAATAAATGCTGGAAAGGGTGTGGTGAAAAGGGAACCCTCTTGCACTGTTGGTGGGAATGTAAATTGATACAACCACTATGGAAAACAGTATGGAGGTTCCTTAAAAACTCAAAATAGAACTACCGTATGACCCAGCAATCCCACCACGGGGCATATACCCTGAGAAAACCATAATTCCAAAAGAGACATGTACCACAATGTTTCATTGCAGCACTATATACAATAGCCAGGACATGGAACCAACCTAAATGTCCATTGACAGATGAATGAATAAAGAAGATGTGGCACATATATACAATGGAATATTACTCAGCCATAGAACGAAACGAAATTGAGTTATTTGTAGTGAGGTGGATGGAGCTAGAGTCTGTCATACAGAATGAAGTAAGTCAGAAAGAGAAAACAAATACCATATGCTAATGCATATGTATGGAATCTAAAAAAAAAAAAAGGTACTGATGAACCTAGTTGCAGGGCAGGAATAAAGATGTAGACATAGAGAATGGACTTGAGGATATGGGGTGGGAGGGGGAAGCTGGGGCAAAGTGAGAGTAACATTGACATACATACACTACCGAACGTAACATAGTTAGCTAGTGGGAAGCAGCAGCAGGCACAGGGAGATCAGCTCGGTGCTTTTTTTTTTTTTTGCGGTACGCGGGCCTCTCACTGTTTCGGCCTCTCCCGTCGCGGAGCACAGGCTCCAGACGCGCAGGCTGAGCGGCCATGGCTCACGGGCCCAGCCGCCCCGCGGCATGTGGGATCCTCCCGGACTGGGGCACGAACCTGCGTCCCTTGCATCGGCAGGCGGACTCTCAACCACTGCGCCACCAGGGAAGCCCCAGCTCGGTGCTTTGAGGTGACTTAGAGGGGTGGGATAGGGAGGATGGGAGGGAGGCTCAAGAGGGAGGGGATATGGGGACATATGTATGCAGATGGCTGATTCACTTTGTTGTACAACAGAAACTAACACAATATTGTGAAGCAATTATACTCCAATAAGGATCTATTAAAAAAAAAAAGACTATAGGGGGCCTGCAAAGACTAAAAAATTTACTGTCCATCCCTTTATAGAAAGAGTTAGCCAACCCCATTTTTAGTGGATTCTTTTTAAAATGCAATATGCACATTTAACCTATCAAATTCTTAAATTAATCAAAACCTTTGTCTTCTTTATGGCTAAATCAAGGCCCTTAGGATATTATAACTCTACTTACCCCTTGCCACATACACGTTACTGTAGTCAGAAATTTTAATTTTGTTTTTAAAAAAACTTTATTTTGAAAGCTACCATATGATCCAGCAATCCCACTCCCAGGCATATATCCAGAGAAAAACATGGTTGGAAAGGATACGTGCACCCCAGTGTTCATTGCAGCGCTGCTTACAATAGCCAAGATGTGGAAGCAACCTAAATGTCCATCAACAGAGGAATGGGTAAAGAAGTGGGGTACATATATAGAGTGGAATATTAGTCAGCCATTAGAAAGAATGAAATAATGCCATTTGCAGCAACACGGATGGACCTGGAGATTATCAAACTAAGTGAAGTAAATCAGACAGAGAAAGACAAATATCATAGGATATCACTTATATGTGAAGTCTAAAAAATTGATACAAATGAACTTGATACAAAACAGAAACAGACTCACGGACTTAGAGAATGAATTTGTGGTTACCAGGGGGGAAGGGTTGGGGGAAGGGATAGATTGGGAGTTTGGAATTTACATGTACACACTGCTATATTTAAAATAGATAACCAACAAGGAAAAAGATAATAATGTATTATGAATAACTTTATGACAATAAATTTGACCTTAAAAGAAAAAAGAATTACTGTTTCCTTTTGTTATTCTGTAGAGCTGCAACTGGCATGTTTTACTTGAAAATTAGAACAAATTGAAGCAGAGAGTGAAGCTGAAAGTGGGATTCACCCCAAAGTGGGGTGATGATTCAATGGCTAATCCTTTATTAAGACAATAATGTTGAGCTCTTGGCCAGAGGACAGATCTCCCATGCTGTCCTGGCAGGCACTGTTGAGTATGAGGGGCTGACTGGCCACAGGCAGAGCTGACTTTGTACAAAGATGGAAAGAACGTTGTGCCAGGTAGGCAGCTTTACCAGGTGCCTGAAATTCATCATGCCCAGAAGATTGGGGTTTAGATGACAATGTTTGATCTGGAACCCAATGTTCAATTGGACACGTGCTTGACCAAGCAGAGTGTAAGAAAAACACAAGAAGAATGGGTGGAGGACAGAGGAGGAAGACCCTGAGGACGGCATGGCTGATGGGCCTGAGGACTAAAGACATAAGAGGGACAAGGACAGACAAGAGAGCTGTGGGCCCCCAGGAACTCTTGTGAAAGTTCCCATGCAGTTCTCTCCCTTGCAGAGAACGCCCCTCATCTACAGCCCCTCTCCCATGATCTCTCTCGAATAGTGATTCAATGAGTTCGTCAGATTTGCTGTCAGATTCCCAGTAGTGTAAGGGTCAGGTAGGTTCTGAAGGGGAAACAAGGAAGCGAAGCCTGAGTTGCCTTGCTAGAGAACTTCTGGAATAATCCATTGTTGTTGGCCCAAAATGTTTAGACTTGTTCTAGAAGAGGCCAACTCTGTGACCTAGTTGTAAGTACCCTTTTGATCAGCCCTTCTAACATTGTGCCAGGTGCAGTAACTTGGCTTTGACAAAGCACAGAATTCTAAAATGTTAGAGCAAGAAAATATTAGGGATCATTGAGACTAGAGGTTTTTGAAATTTTTCTCTTTTTAAAGCAGTGCAATCTTTTCTTCAAAAGGAATCAAACCAAGAAGTCCAACATGAAATAATTTATAAATGGAGCAGCTCTGGTTATCCCTAGTGGCTCTTCTGAAGCAGCCGGGTAGAGAGGTGAACTGATTTTGCCAAAGTCATCCAGGCTGGGGAGGGATTCGGCAGGCCCCAGAGTTCTGGTCTCTCATCCCCAATCCAATATTCTGTTCATTGCACCATGTGTCGTTAAATACTGACCTGACAACCCACAGAGCGGAGCTGCAGAACTACTGGTATGAAGGTGTAACACGGTGCTGCTATTGTAAAGTTATGGAATAGACATGTGTTTTTTTTTTTCTTTTTATATTCCGAGGAGCAAAGATAAAACATGGGATGCGGGGGTTTCTTGCAGATCTGATTCTGGGGACATTGAAAGGACAAGGCGTTCACTGTGCTAGAAGGAAATTCTGCTGTTTGAGTCCTTTCATGTGATGCTAAGTCCCTGTTTTGTTGCTTTACATCCATATCTTTATTTTTAAAATTCATGGTGCATATAGTGTGTACAACATCTGCACACAGTTTAATAATAAAAATTATGAACACCTGTGGATCTCTCCCCAACCCTGCTTAAGAATGAGAATATTTCCAATACTATTGAATCTCCCTGTCTCCCCAGCCACCAGTCTGAATCTTGCCTATTTTCTTGCTTTTCACTGCAGTTTTACAACCACAGATTCATCTCTAATCAGTATATTGTTTATTTTTGTCTGTTTTAACTTCATAGAAATGGAATCGTTTCTTGTCTTGCTTCTTTTGCTTAACATCATGCTCTAGAACATTATTATCATTGCAGAAAGCCATATATTTAGATATTTATCTAGATGTTTATCCCTGAAGTTGAGTGGAGATTCACCCATGCTGTTTATCATTCGTATACATTGCTGTGTAATGTTCTACTCTCTGAATAACCACCATGCGTTTATTCATTTTACAATTGCTGGATATTTGGTATATTTCTAGTTTTTTGCTTCTATAAAATGCTTCTGTGAATATTATACATATTCTCTTGTGTAAGAGCTGCTCTAGGGTATACACCCAAGAGTAGACATGTTGGGTGAAGGGTGGAAACATTTGCAAATTTTATCAGGTAAGAACTGATATCTTCACTTTCTTCTCCCTCTCTCCCTCCGTCCTTCCCTCCCTTCCTTCCTCTCTTCCGTCCTTCTTCACTTCTCCTTTCTCTTCCCTCTCTTCTTTCCTTATCATTGGATCTCAGGTGTTTAAATTGGATTAAACACAATCCTTGGCTCATGACACACTCTCATCATTGGACCATACGAGGTCGTCCCTATCTATCTATCTATCTGGACATTCCATCCATCTATCTAGCCAGCCATTCATCTATTTACCTATTAAAAACATACCATCCAACCAATAGGCAAATCTTTACCAATTATTTAGCAATTATTTGTGTCCTCTTATCCTATCCTGGTCTTTTGCCTTCCCTGCAGAGGTAGCCACTATATTGAATTTTGAACTGTAATTTTTTTTTGCTTTTTAGGAAAAGTTATCTTTGTGTACATATACATCATGATATAGTTATCAACCATGGTGTAGAAAATTACCCCCAAATGCTAGTATCTTAAAACAACAATTATCATTTATTATCTTAGAGTTACTGTGGGTCAGGAATTCAGAGAGGGCATAGTATGGGTGGCTTGTCTCTGCTCCATGATGTTTTCTGTGATTTCAGCTGGAAGACTCAGATCCTGGGGTGCTGGAATCACCTGAAGGCTTGGCAGGGGCTGGAGGACCCACTTCTCAGGTGGCTCACCCACATGGCTGTCAAGAGGGGACTGGCAAGATGTTTCCTCTCCATATGGGCCTCTCTACATGCTGCCTTCTCCCAGGGCTGTTTCTTGTCCCTATGACATGGCAGCTTGCTTTAGTGAGCATATCAGCCATTGTTTCTTGTAGCCTAGATGCCACCTCAAACAATAACGTGATGAAGATCATAATATTTCCTTGTTCAAAAATAGATAAACATCTTGAATTTGTGGGAAAATAATCCAAACCATTCAGGTGGAATAATAGACTCTGGATTACCAGATACAATCTAGAAAAGAGCATGTGAACCAATGAGGACATTGGCTGCAAAAAGCCAATGAATTCTGGTTGTCATTTAAGGGTGTCGGAAACTAAACAGCATTGTCTTACCATCATGGAAGAGAAAGATGGGTTCACCCCAGCAACTGTGGTGCTGCTTTTGAGCCCAAACACTGTGCCGCAAGAAGGAAAAAATGCATCTGGAAGAGAATGGTTATGGGGAGATAAATAAGATCTAAGCATGAATATGGGAGAGTGAAGAGATGGAAGTGGGTGGGGAGAGGCAGGAGCTGGTTTTATGAAAACAGAGTGAAAAGGTCAGTATTATTCAGCCCAAAAAGGTAAAGTCTTAGAGGATGTCATAATGAAGAAATTCAGATGTCCTGAATTTCTAAAGAAGTAGTCCTTGAAAGGTAAGCTTTGCATAATATAAGGAAGTCCCACTTCATATAGTGGATAATGCACTTTTGTTTCTCACTACTCAAGAATCGAGGCAATCTCTGAAAATATAAATCTATAAGCCTTATATGTTTGTGGTTGATAGAGCTGGCTGTGGAGGGAAGAGGTTTTTTGTTTTGTTTTTGAGCTCTGATCTGACTTTTTGAGTTCACAACAAAGAGGACAACTCTGACCTTCCATAAGATGCTTTTTGGGGTCTCTGTCACAGCTAGTATCCTGACCCAGAAGAGCAGCTTTTCTGTTTTTATAGAAGAATTCACAAGCCTCAAGCATCTTCTGATCTCTCAGGATTAGGTGTGTAGGAGAATCCACAGATGATGTAGCACTTCAGGTAGTGATGTGAGGGCTAGTGCTTTGACAGCAGTTGGTAGTTCATACATTTTTTTTTTTTTTGTAAAAAGTGGAATGAGGGGAGCTAGGCCCCAGTGATTGGCGGGGGTCACAGGGAATACTGTGGGCTCACAAATTACTGCTGATATCCAGCGACACTGGCCAGCAAGTTTGAACTCTGTGTGGATGGAATAAACATTGGGACAGAGTAAGAAAGAAAAAACCCAATGAATTCTGTTAAATAAGCCTCTCTTGGACCCTAGTGCAGTTATTTTCATAAAGAAACCCATATAGCGATGGACAAAAATGAGATTCTTTTATGTATTTAACATGCAGCATCCAGAAAAATCCAAGGACCATTTAATCTTGGGTTTCTAGCTTCCTTCTCTAAAAATAATGCATCACATCATTTAGCCATCTGATTCAAGTATCCAGGGGCACCCCGATCCAACAACCACATTTCCCTGAATTATTTTATAAATGGTAGAAGTGTCTGGAAGTTTAATGCCACAGGATCATGTGAATATAGACGGGTTGATGTTTAAATGGATCTCCAAGCCTCAGGAGGGCAGGTACCGTGTCTAGTTCATCATTGTGTTCTGGTACCTATCTTAGTGACTGGCACATAATAGATGCACAAAATAATTGGATTGATAATAAGTAAAGCTAGGATGACTTGGGGTTTTCTTTCTATTTATAGTTATGTGTATTAAGTAGAGCTATTGGGCTTTTAGATCTTAATTTGTCCCATCTAATGGTTATTTAATTCTGAGATATTTTCAACATGGTTTAGTTTATTTCTTAAAAAAAAATGAAAAAAAAATCCAAGTAGGTAATTTTGGTGGAAATGAGCATCTGAGGGAGATGGAATTGGATTCTTAATTGGTGGCTCTAAGAAAATTCATGCTTGAATTCTTCTGGGGTGAGAGAGTATCACCCTCCAGATCTTAAGAGTTCTTAAAAGGAAGGTGTAGTATTTCAGAAACAACCCTTTCAAGCTGTAATGCCTTTCATCAAAGGCTTTTAAAGCACTTTGTCTTTAACAGGCCCACGTCTACCTCCTGCCCAGCTCACACACATGCCTCCCTTTGGGGTCAGTAGAGGCTAATAGTGCTGAGAAAACAAGCCAATGTATGTAGTGGAGGTTGCAACCTAGTCTTATTTCAGTCTTGCATGTGAGTGTATACCTGAGACTTCAAAGAAGTCTGTGTAGGCCAAAATGAAATCAAGCATGAGGTCCAAAGAACAGCAGCTGTCACATGAAGGGAACTTAGGTCTCACATTAGAGCCCTCTCAGAATGGAATAGTTTGCCACAGACGGTAGTGAGTTCCTCATCATGGGAGATATTCAAGCTGAGGCTAACTGACCACTTGATGGCAATGCTATGGTTGTGGGGCGAGCAGGACCTACACTCTAGGTGGAGAAACCAGCTTCATGGTCTATAAGAATCCCCATCCCTCCATGACTAAGAGTCTATGAAATCAAGTCTACCTCTTCTTCCTGGAATACGCCATCATAAATCCATGATTTACTGGGACCCTCATCCACCCACATTTCCCCCCGTTACTCAAGTTTAGTGAGAAAGAGGCAAGTGACTCCACCTCCAATAACAGTCTATTTGGCATCCAAAATGAATTAAAAATGGAGCTCCCATTTTTAATGTGACTAGGACACATTTATTACTGGTATTCCAAATGAAGACCTGGGTTGGGAAGGATTCTGAATCACCAATGATTTGGTTGGACTTCCTATTCTATACTTGTCAAGGCAGGACATGACACTGGTAGATTTTATCATGGTTAATCAAGTCATTAATTGTCAGTGTTGAGTTTTCATGGGTGTGTGTGTTGGAGTGCCTTTGCTTCAGGGAAATAACTGTGATTGTTTAGTCTAGTGCACGGTTCTGAAACCTCAGCATGCATTAGAATTACTTCCAGGCTTGTTTAAAGACAGACTGTTGAGCCCCACCCTCAGATTTTCTGATTCAGTAGGTCTGGAATGTGGCCAGAGAATGTACCTTTTTAGCAACTTTCCAGGTGTATTAGTTTTCTAATGCTGCTGTAACAAATTATCACAAACTCAGTGGCTTAAAACAACACAAATTTATTATCTTAGAGTTCTGAAGTGACAGAAGTCCAAAATGGGTCTCACTGGGCTAAAATCAAGGTGTCGGTAGGGTTGTGTGGAGGCTCTGGGGGAGAATCCATTTCCTTGCACTTTCCAGCTTCTAGAGGCTGCCTGCCTTCCCATGGCTCCCTTCCATCTTCAAAGCCAGCAGTTGAGTTGAGTCTTTCTCAGGACATCATCTCTCTGGTTCTTAACTCTTCTGCTCTCCTCTTCCCTTGTATAAGGATCCTTGTGATGACATTGGACTCACCTGGGTAATCTCCTTATTTTAAAGCAAGCTGATTCACAGCCTTAATTTCATCTCCAAACTTAATTCCTCCTTGCTGTGAAACATGATGTATTCACAGGTCCCAGGGGTTAGGACATGGACATCTTTGAGGAACATTATTCTGCCTACACTGTAACAGGTGATGTTGGTGCTACTGGTCTGAGGTCCATGTTTTGAGAACCTCTGGTTTAGTGACTCAAGGGACTAATCAAAGGCTGCAGAGTGAAGGGGAAGATTGCTTGTCGATAAAATTGTGTAGGAACATGCATGTCTTATGGAAAATTAGCATTTTGTGTGGTTTAAGATTTTCTGAAACTTTTATGCAAAATAATACTTTGTAAAATATTAATCCCAAGATTCCTTGGACATCCAAATAGGAAGCCTATTTCCCATGACTCCAGTACTCTGCCCTGCCCCCATGAATCTAATTCGCCCATGGTGCTTATATTGTCTTTGCTACTCTCATGATCATTACCTGTCACATGGTTCCCCTTCTTTTTACCTGTTAAGACCCTGTTCCTTTTTAAAACTCTGGAGAATCCCTCTGCCATGATGCCTTCCCTAATTGCTGAATGTTATCTTGCTAGTTTACTAGATGTCCTCACACATGAAATCATTTGTTCCCATAACAGTGCCGTAATGTGGGTAGTTTCTCCATTTTGCAGATGGAGAGGACAAGGCAGCAGCAAGTTTTAGTAAGCTGCTCAAGTTCACTCAGCACTGGCAAGTCTGGGGACTCAGTTTCTGCCATGGACTAAATGTTTGTGTCCCTCAAATTCATATGTTAAAGCCTAACCCCCAATGTGATGGTATTTGGAGGTGGGGCCTTTGGGAGGTGATTAGGTCATGAGGGTGGAGTCCTCATGAATGGGATTAGTGCCCTTTAGAAGAGTCCCTAGAGAGCTCTTTGGCCATTCTGCCATGTGAGGACACAGTGAGACAATGGAGGTCTGTGAACCAGGAAGCAGGTTCTCACCAAACATCAAATCTGCAGATGCTGTGATATTGGACTTCCCAGCCTCCAGAACTGTGAGAAATAACTGTCTGTCGTTTGGGCTGCCCAGTTTATCATATTTGTGTTACAACAGCCCGAACAGACTAAGACAGTCCCTCAAGCTGTGACTCAGGATCTGAGCTTATCCAGCACTGTGAAGGATGGGCATTTTTTTGAGGAATTCCTAGCTAGTGAATTCTAGGTTGACTGACCACATCTCAGCCTCAGGTGAGCAGGATATCCTCTGGAGGCTGTGACTTCCTCTTTAAGCTCCTTCCCTATCAGTCTATGTCAAAGGAAAACTGTTGCTTGTTAAACTGCTCTTTATTAGGTAGCAGGGTTTTTTTTGTTTTTTTTTCACTCTTTTAAATGGATGTAGAGTTCCTTGCTTGTGAATTTAACTTGTCAAATAGAAGCCCTGTCATTATAATTATTATGTGTAGTTGAGATGAGCTGCTCTGGTTCAGAGCTTCATTCCTGGAGTTTGAAAGAAAGACTGTTGTAATGATGAGTATCACTGATTTGGAGAAAGGTTTATTACAATCAAACACTAACAGTAATGTGTTTTCTACAATCTGTAAACCTTGTGTACCACGACATAGGTGGTCATTATTTTTTTCTTTCACTTAAAAAATACCTTGTTCATCAGGCACATGATTCTGATCTGGGTGAAAGGTTATAAGATTAGCTCCATGGGATAGGAGAGGGAAGATGAGGGCCAAAGACCTATAAAAAATAACCCCACGGTAGTAATTTTGTAAAACATTTGTATGAGTAGACGGTGATTCAGCACCAGTCTTTTTTTTTGTTTTTTTTTTTGCGGTACGCGGGCCTCTCACTGTTGTGGCCTCTCCCGTTGCGGAGCACAGGCTCCGGACGCGCAGGCTCAGCGGCCATGGCTCACGGGCCCAGCCGCTCCGCGGCATGTGGGATCTTCCCGGACCGGGGCACGAACCCGTGTCCCCTGCATCAGCAGGCGGACCCCTAACCACGGCGCCACCAGGGAAGCCTGTATCTTGGCTTCTTTACTGCCACTTTCTCCTCCTCCTCCCCTTCATCTTCAGTGGCAGACATAACAGATGACTGGGGCTACTCTACCAAGACTCAATAATTTTTCCTCTGAATGAACATTAACTGCTGCAGGTAGAAAAAGCTAGAAGGCATCTATCCCTTTGCCAGGGTATTCTGACAGGAGAAAGGCAGATCTGAAGGGAAATGGTGCTAAAAATACCACCAAGATGTGAAGGACAGACTGATAGCCAGAGTCTTCAGAATGAGACAGTGTGAAGCTGGAGAAGGTGAAAATAACATTTGGTCCATGATCACTCCCAGAGTGATAGTGATCTGCTTATATGTGTCTACAGGGTGTGTGCACACAGGAAATGAGATGGTTGGGCAGAGTTCTTCAGATTAATCTGCCAGAAAGATTAAGGAGGGCAGGGAGGGGAGGAAGGGAAATGATTGATTGTAATTCCTAAATATATCTTTTTTTTTTTTTTAGTAGACCTTACATGCCATTTCATACTCTGGGCCTGCTCATAAAAATCAAGGGAAGGTGTTCTTATTTGAACTATTTTTGGATGTTCCCTTTGCTTTTAAAATGCAGACTTCCCAGGGATCTAGAGAAAGCCTTATGAAATCATATGGGCTCCAGTGGCAGAACACTATCTTTTTCTCCAAATATTTTATTCCATTTGTCTCAAATGACCAGAATTTAATGAGATTTGAGTTCATGACTTTATTCCCAAGATGTACTGCCAGATCAACTGAAAGCACGCATGTAAAATCACTTCCTAAAGGATTAAAAATGGTCATGAAATCACGTTATGACACTGACCCCCAAAGCCTTACCCTTCCTGCTTGGATATTTTGTTTAAATGATCTATCCTGAGATTGTGTTTGTTATTAGAAGCTTTGCAAAGGCCTCTAAAATGACTGTTAAAATGGGGTTCCTGCATTTGTAGGTTTCTGCTTTTTTGGATTGCGATGAATCACTGTGCTCCTGGCCATTTCTTCCAATGAGAGGTCTCCTGAGAATGTGGAGGTTTCTCAGTGGGCCTTGCTCCACTGGAGAGGCTGCAGTTCGCAGATGCTATATTAGTCAGTGTTCTCCAGAGAACAGAATTAATAGGATACATGTGTATCCTGTTGATATATACCTCTGTGTGTGCGTATGTGTGAGAGAGAGAGGAATTTATTAATTTATTGTTTTAATGATTTATTAATCATGAGGTTGCAGTGGCTAGCAAGTCTGAAATCTGTAGGGAGGCCACCAGGCTAGAAACTCATGCAGAATTTCTATATTGCAGTCTGGAGGCAGAATTTCTTCTTCAGGAAACCTCAGTCTTTTCTCTTGAGCCCTTCAACTGATTGGATGAGGCCCACCCACATTATAGAGGGCAATCTGCTTTACTTAAAGTCTACTGATCATAAATGTTAATCACATTCTAAAAATACCTCCATAGCAATACCTAGATTAGTGTTTGACCAAACAGTTGGGCACCATAGTTTATTTAAGTTGACACATAAGATCAGCCATCACAGATGTCCAGGCAGAGCCCAGGGTCTCTGGGGATCATGTTCAGAGCAGAAGGATGACAGGGCTTGTCTTAGAACTAAGGTCAAACCCATGTTGTATGGTTGTGACCTCTTACCTAACTAATACACACTGTATGTCATGGCGGATCAATCTCGTCTATCTACAGGGCCTGGCCTGAAAGTGAGGGAGATGGAGGATGCCAGGTGGCAGCATAGATTCATGTACCTAAATCACAGAACGTTAAGGTGAGGGTACTCCGAGGCAGAACCTCTGGTAGCACATTTGGCATCTTTGTCTAGGTTAGAAAAAGGTCCCCCTTCCTCTAAGTGGGTGTAACCTCTAGCCAGGATGCATGGTGAGTACTGGAAGTCACCCCTCACCAGACACCTTAGCCAGGTGTCCTCTTGTTGTAAGCACCCTTCCCAACATTAGGTATTGGCTTTGTTCACTGTTTTATAGGTGAGAAACTGACTCCGGTTATTGATGATCTTGCCAAAGGGTGTGCCCTTTCTGAATGTAGAATTCTGGATTTGGAATTCTAGATTCTAAAACTAGACTCTGAGTGGACTGATGACATGTACTTATTCTTTGGGAGAGGGAGCCAGAGGAGGTCTGGACAGGAAAGAACCCTCTTCAAAAGTTCTGTCACCCTACCTATCAACTCACCGATTTCAGAATCACTTAAGTTGACTACAAAATAAAAATGCCCTCTGAGAGTATTGCCTTATTCATGTATTAGCATTGAATGACTTCACTCGGGCAATGATAGTCGTAATTCTTTACATCTAAAAAATACCTAATGGTTTTCAAATACACACAGTATTTTATTCCCAAGATTGCAAGGGTTTCTTGGCTGCTGAGGACTTTCTTGAGGAAATTCATAGTTAATGACTCCAAGAAGCATTAACTTTTTTTCTAAGCATACTTTCTATTGAAGTATAACATATATCCATAAAAGTATACAAATTGTAGGTGTAGAGCTCAATGAATTTTTTTTTTTTTTTTTTTTTTTTGTGGTACGCGGGCCTCTCACTGCTGTGGCCTCTCCCGTTGCGGAGCACAGGCTCCAGACACACAGGCCCAGCGGCCATGGCTCACGGGCCCAGCCGCTTCACGGCATGTGGGATCCTCCCGGACCGGGGCACGAACCCGTGTCCTCTGCATCGGCAGGCAGACTCTCAACCACTGCGCCACCAGGGAAGCCCCTCAGTGAATTTTTATAAACTGAATACAACTATGTAACCCCATCAGATGAAGAAAGAGAATATCAGCAGTACCCCAGGAATCCCCTTTCTCTAAAAATGTCATTGCTAAACTCTTCCTAAAGACCCAGTTCAAAGAGACCATAACCCTAGTATAGGTCTCAAGGTGAAGAAGAAGAATTCAGTCAAATCTGTGCCTCACCCCAGGATTAGGTTAATTTGTGCTCAGCAAGTTAAGGATGAATGAGACAAGTACTAAATAATTCCTGGCTTTAATTGCTTTTAAACCTTCTCTAAACCTTAAAAATGTTTATTTCCTTTGACCCAATGATTTTGTTTCTTGGAATCTATCAGAGACTCAGAGAGAGTTCTATACAAGTTGAGAAATAGGATTCAACCTAAGCATTAGTAATAAGGGCTGAGTTAAATCAATTGGTCATTGACTGGTAAATGGAATATTATGCAACGATTAAACAAATAGGAATCTTTGCTTAAATGCTCATGATACAGCGAGAAGTGAAAAGTGCAAGATACAGGAAATGTATGTATATTAGACAATAATTATCTCAATTTTCATTAAAAATGTCTGAACAGTTGGAAGAAAATTACATGAAAACATAAACAATGGTGGTCTCTAGGTGTGAAATTGTAGGCAATTTTATTTTCATGTATTTTATGTACTTTTTTATAAATTAAATATTTCTAAGTGAGTATATTACTTTAGTAATAAAGTATTTAGAACTTTTTTATAAAACCATTTACCATTTAAAAAAATTTTTTAATTTTATTTATTTATTTTTTTAACAATTTCATTGGAGTATAATTGCTTTGCAATGGTGTGTTAGTTTCTGCTTTATAACAAAATGAATCAGTTATACATATACATATGTTCCCATATCTCTTCCCTCATGCATCTCCCTCCCTCCCACCCACCCTCCCTATCCCACCCTTCTAGCTGGTCACAAAGCACTGAGCTGATCTCCCTGTGCTATGCGACTGCTTCCCACTAGCTATCTATTTTACATTTGGTAGTATATATATGTCCATATATACACTACCACTCTCTCACTCTGTCCCAGCTTACCCTTCCCCCTCCCCATGTCCTCAAGTCCATTCTCTAGTAGGTCTGCATCTTTATTCCTGTCTTGCCCCTAGGTTCTTCATGTCCTTTTTTTTTTTTTTTTTTAGATTCCATATATATGTATTAGCATACATTATTTGTTTTTCTCTTTCTAACTTACTTAACTCTGTATGACAGACTCTAGGTCCATCCACCTCACTACAAATAACTCAATTTCGTTTCTTTTTATGGCTGAGTAATATTCCATTGTATATATATGTGCCACCTCTTCTTTATCCATTCATCTGTGGATGGACACTTAGGTTGCTTCCATGTCCTGGCTATTGTAAATAGAGCTGCAATGAACATTGTGGTACATGACTCTTTTTGAATTATGGTTTTCTCAGTGTATATGCCCAGTAGTGGGATTGCTGGGTTGTATGGTAGTCCTATTTTTAGTTTTTTAGGGAACCTCCGTACTGTTCTCCATAGTGGCTGTGATATAAACCTTTTGAAAACTGAGACTATAAATGACATGGAGCCAAACCAATGGTAGGCATTCTTAATATTTTTGTCATCTTGAAACACCTTTGGAACCGTTAAGAAAATATATACTTATCTGTAGTGTGGGTTTCAAAGTAGGTGGGCTTTTGTTTTCTAATTCTTCAAAAATTGATCATCTATACAGCACATGCTTGGTAATTCTCAGTCAGAATACTCTATCCCCTAACTATTTCCATTAAATAGGAGAAAGGGTTTAAATTATTTTTCCCTTTGCCCTTGAACCCCCACACCCAATATATAACAAGCACATGCTCAGGTGTATTTGTCCAGTTGTTCAAGTGAGGGTGGGGTGGAGGTGGGATCATGGACTTGGAATGAGTTTTGTAATTTTGCGACCTTGAGAAAGTGAGCAAATGTCTTTGTGCCTTGGTTTGCCTCTAGGAAATGAAGCCCAGAGACGTGCCGATTTTTAAGAGCTGAACTGAACTGCAAGCTTGTGGGTGCAATCAGTGTTAACAGAAGAGGAGAGGGGAAGAGAGGCCTGGCATCTGGAGTGCTGCCCTGGGAAAGCATGGTTGGTCGAGAAGGGAAGAGGCATCTGGGCAGAGCAGACAGTGCTCGCGCCATGGTGGAGGGGGCATGGAAGGTGAGTGATTTTCTTTGCAATTGTAGAATGCTAGGGCTCAAAGAATCCTCAGTGGTCATCACACCCAGCAAACTCATTTTAAGATGGGCAAACTGAATATAAGACAAGTTAGCCATCTGGCCAGGAGAGGGATCTAATTAGCAGCAGAGGCGGGATTTAAACCAGGTCTTTGATCTCCTGCTCCAGCATTCTTTCTCCTTTCACAGTCTTATGCCAGGTAACTATCTAAACGGAGTGACTCTCCAGGGATACCTGTGGGAAAAGAGTGTCTTTTCCCAAACCAGACACTTTATCAAGTGGCACAGCCTTTCCTTAAGAGCTGCAGCCCATCTGTTGCCATTTTCAGAAGCCAATATCACTTGCTTATTCCTTGGGGTTTCCTAGGCCAGCCCCATGGCTTATTACGTAGCCAAAGAGTAGGAGAGACTGGTTGCTGAGAAATACAAGGTTTGAGGAATATTTTATGGTTTGGGTTTGGCAGAAGCTAAACCCGAAACAGTGATTTGCAGGCAAATAGTTGGTTTGGGAGGTGATCTGGAAAACACCACTAGGGGAGCGGGAAGTGAGACAGGGAAGGGAAGAAAGCCGGTAAGTAGTGTGTGATCACACCAGCTACCACTGTGGGCAACTGGAGCTCGGCTCTTTGGGAGACTGTGTAGAATATATTTCCTTAGAGTAGGCTTTCTCACCCTCAGCACTGTTGACACTTTGGGCTGCATCATTTATTGTTGTAGGGGGCGTGTTGTCAGATGTTTAAGCAGCATCCCTGGCCTCTACCCACTGAATGCCAGTAGCATCTTCCTGTTCCCACTACCCCCACCCCCCTCCAGGGTTGTGACAACCCAAAAGGTCTCCAGACGTTGCCAATTGTCCTCTAGGGGGCAAAATTGCCCAGGGCTGAGAACCATTGCCTAAGAGTTATTCCATCCAGCTTTGGTAGAGGGTTGTTTCTGGGGACATTATCTCTCTGAAACTCATTGGCCAAACATGCTATCTTGGTCAGAATAAAAGTCCACGGGCAGAGATTTGCCAAATAAATAGCTCTTGGCATTTATAGTAAGTTCTGAGGGTATATGGGTGGACCACAGGCAACACCTACTTTTTGTGGCCATCTAGGGATCTGCTTCATCATTCATTCATTTTGTCATCATTTCTTCATTCATTCTACAAATGTTTATCAAAGATCTATTATATTCTGGGCAGCAGGCAAGACACAGGAGATCCAGTGTTCAATGGTGAGCAAAAAAATGGACACAGTTCCTGTCCTATGTCATTAGAAGTAACAGTCTAGAAGAGCAATGAGCATTAATCAGATAATACAAATGTTTTTAATAACAACTGTGATAAGTGCTAAGACAAGATACACAGCATGGAGATAAATCATAACCTGTGGCTGTTCCTCTGACACTCTACCTTTAGGAACTTGTCACTCATCGTTCCCTCTCCCTGGAACTTTTCCTTCCAGAAAGCATTGCATGGTCCTTCACTACATTTGGAGCTTTGTTAGTTGTCTCCTCCTTAGAAGAGAATTCCCTGACCACTTTATCTAAGATAGTGCTCCTGTTCTTTTGCCTTTTACCCTATTTATTTGTGGTCCTTGCACTTATCATACCCATAGAAGATTTATATTTATTGTTTGTTGTCCCTGCTGCCATACTGACTGTTGTGTTTCCTTTATGATCCCAGCAAGTAGGATAATGCCTGGCACTTAGTAGGTGTTAAAAAAGATTTGTTGTATGAGTAATCTAGAGATATTGACTTGGTTGGGGAGACCAAGGAAAACTTTCAGAAGAGAACAGCAATAAGCCAAGATCTAAAAAAGGTAGGAATTATCTGGATGAAGAGGGTAGGGAAGAGCATTCCAGAAAGTGGAAGTGGTATGTGGAATGGCTCTGCGGATGGAAGAAGCATGATCATCTTGAGGAACTAAAGGAAGGCCAGTGTGCCTGGGGCAGAGAGAGCAGGAAACCATTAGTTAAGATTTTAATCTTTAGAGTAAAAATATGAAGAAGCTATGGACGTGTGTCGATCAATGGAAAGTTGGGCATGGGAAGGTGGATGACGGGGTGGGAAAATACAACCAGATTTCTTTTTTTTTTTTTAACATCTTTATTGGAGTATAACTGCCTTACAATGGTGTGTTAGTTTCTGCTTTATAACAAAGTGAATCAACTATCCATAGACATATGTTCCCATATCTCTTCCCTCTTGCATCTCCCTCCCTCCCATCCTCCCTATCCCACCCCTCTAGGTGGTCACAAAGCACCGAGCTGATCTCCCTGTGCTATGAGGCTGCTTCCCACTAGGTATCTATTTTACATTTGGTAGTGTATATATGTCCAGGCCACTCTCTCACTTCATCCCAGCTTACCCATCCCACTCCCCGTGTCCTCAAGTCCATCCTCTATGTCTGCATCCAGGTTTCTATTTTAAAAAGATCATTCTGGCTCCAGGGTCTAGAATATTGGAGAGGGACAAGACTGGACGCCATCATGGTGGTATGTTTCATCCTCACAACTTTGTACCCATCTGGTTGAACAGTTGTGTATACATGGAAAATTTCAGGTCATGTGTCAGGGGCTCATGTATGTATGTCCTTAAATTCCCAGAATGGAAAAAGCGTTCTTCTCCCCAAAGAGCTTCCAGAGAACTCTTCCCTCCCCGTGCTCCTGACTGGTGTCCATGCCTTCAGAATGTCTCTAGTTTGGGTTGAGGAAGGAAGAGTTGTCATTGCCCCCATTTTAGTGGATGATTCGTCTCCTGGGGTCCTAGCTCCTTAACTAGTCTGCGTGAAATCAAGCCTTGTCCTGGATCTCAGGATCTTGTGGAGGACTATCTTATTGTGAACAAACTTGATGCCTTTTCCAGGGGAGGTTAATCTATCCCTGACTGTTGCAATTGGCCAGTGACTTGCTTTGTCACATGAAGTGTGAGCAGAAAGGGTGTGTGCCACTTCTGAGACAGGAGTTTTCAGAGTCACAGCATCGTTGCCTGTGTTACCTTTTGCCTTTGTAGGCACGCAATAAATGTTTGTTGAGAAAAGATGAATGAAAGGAGAAAGCCCCAGTTAAACTGGGATAGCCAAGGCCTATTACCAGTTTCCACTAACAAGCTGTGGCATAGCTGTTTTGCTATTCTAGTGGCCACACGTGTTTCTTAAGGTTCCTTTCATTTCTAAGACCCTGTACAGATACGGTAGAAGTATAAAATGACGATTTTTGGGATGCTTATTGGAAGTGTCGCCCCTGCTGGCTAATGGGGAAAAGACTTGAGTGAGGGATGGAAGCACTGGTAGGCAAGTTATTTTGGAAAAAATCGCTCTTCAGGGTGGTCGCCTGAATAGTAGGTTTTCTCTGGAAGCTGTATTCCAGCGCTCTTTCTCAGACTTTACCGCTACTGAGATCAGAAGAAGGGCCAGCGAATATTAATTCACTGAGGAGCCTCAGGACTCTTCCCTGAGACCAGGAAAGGAGGGAAATGTTCCTTCCAATTGCTGTCAAAATTTATTCTTAATAGGTGTTCCTTGTAATCATTGTTTTGGTGACCTCAATCCCTGGGGTCACCTCCTTGGGGCAAAAGGATGCCTTAAGCGGGGAGTTGACAGGCCTGGGTTGTGTCTGAGGTTGGTAGGGGGCCGTCGCTGTGTCCACTGGAGTCAGATGTTTCCCAGCCTTTAACCCATGGTGATGTCCAATAAGAGTCTCGGACAACACCCAGTGCCGTCTTGCAGATGTACTGATGCTTCAGCCCCCATGGGTGCCCCACCTGGAAGAGTCTTGCACAGAAGAAGTAAACTTCACACTTAATTCAGGTTAAAACTGCGCTGTGGCGAAAGCAATGGGATGGAGTGAAAGGGACCCGCACGTGCCCCCAGAAGACCCCAGTGCTCTCTGCCTTTCACATCTCTTGTGCTTTCTGCAGCTCGTGTCAGATTCCTTGGACCCTCAGCTCTGTGCACGTGTACCTGGGCTGCCCCTCCACTGCCAGGGGTGTGTTACCTAAAACCAGGCGCTGACCTGAGGTCAGGAGCTCTTGGGTGTTTAATCTCTCTGCTGTTCATGCCTAGCTGGGTGGCCTCTGAAATATTATTTAATTTCTCTGGGTTCTGATTTCCCCAGTTGTGTGGCACCGAGTGACCTCTCCGTGACATTTCATTGCCTGTGAAAAATGGTGTCATTCGAATGTTTAGGCTTTACCTAGAAGAATATATAGAAGTGTTTCTTGCTGGGGGAGGATTCTGTGAATCTAGGGTCACAGTTTATCTTCTCAACTAGGGCAAGAATTATAACCATAGAAGATTATACCTTAAGAAAAAGGAAAGTTTCTCCCTTTCTAAAAATGAAAGTTGTGAAACTTACGTTTATAATTTTGCCCTGATTGCTCAGAGCCAATAGAAATTTAATTGCCCATTGTGTTAGGCTGATTGTTAGCGTATTTTCATTTTCCTTTTGCCCTTTAGTCCTACTTTTCTATTTTATTAACCTTGTTGATTTGGCAGGGTGTAAGTAAATGCAAAAACTAAATGAAATTACGCATAACTTGAAGGGACCTTATGGATTGTTAAATCCAACTATGCAGTTTACAGACTAAGCAGTAAAGATCTGGACAGAAGGGACTGGAACAGGTAGCCTCAGCTTGTGAGTTACAGAGCCCTGACTTCTGATTCGAGGCAAATACTTGTTCCTCTATTCCATGATGACTGCCCTTCTTAGAGAGTGGAGTTTACCTATGACAATGAGGACAAAGCAACAGTGTCTGCTTGAGTGGCAGGAGCAGTATTCTTTTTTCCTTCAGCTAAGACAGCAGAAGAGATGATGTATTGTATACGTGTTACATTCAACCACAACTGAGAACAGAACTAGTCCAGAAAGTCACAGGTCCAGGGCAGAGGACCAAAAGGGACTGTTTTGATACGAGCAAGGTGGTCAAGGTGATCCAAATGGCCATTGATGTTCTAGATCCATTGAGACAAGTTCTAGACAGTGAGCATGCAGTCCAGCAACTTTTACCAGCATCCTTGGCCTCTGGCTTCCCTTGTTTCTGCTCCTGTGGCTTCCATGGGTGTACAAGTTTACTTGGACCTTTGTCTCACGTTTCTTCTTTTGTGCTTCACGCTGCACACTCACTTCTTCCTCCACTTCGCTTGCATGGCACAGAGGTTTCTCAGAAGATGGCGCTAAGGCCCAGGAACAGGATTTTTAGAATTAAACGGATTCTGGCACATGTTACAGAAAAATCAGTTAATTTGTGCCGATTAGGTCACACTTGGTTATACTTGTGACTCTAGGTTATAGGTTCCTCCGGAGTCTTCTGAACCTGGTGGGCCATTTCTAACTGGATGAAAATTACCAACCGTTTGTCTTTGTCCTGATGAAAATTAGCAGTTCATCTTAGTTTCATAGCCACAGTGTACAGCTGTGACGGTAAGTATATTTTCATTAATCTAGTTGAAATATTTAAGGAGTACCTATTATAGGTCTAGTACAGGGGCTCAATCAATTTTTACATATAATATATATGTGCTAAATATTTTTATGGGTAAGTGTAATATATTGTGTTTATGCAGGTAAATGTAATATATTCTGGTGAAGGTAGAATATATAACAGCTCTATTATCTGTGTATGCATATTTTTTGGAGGAATTCTGTTGCCTGGCTTCCTCATATTCCTTATTTCCTCACTTCCCATATTCTCTTCCTTGACTCACTGTTTTCCTCTAATACTAAAGTAGAATAAAGGAAACCATGTGTGATGGAGAAAGTTGTACACAGCATAGTTCTCAAGGGCTTATTTATACCTGGTCAGCTATAAGGAGCAATCTAGCAGTTCAGATCAAGTCACTACCCACCTAATGACATCTTGCCATCCTAAACTGAAGGCATCCTAAAGCTTTAGGTGAAACAAACCATCTTCTGAGTGCTGAATTTGCAAACAAATATATATGAAAAATAACAATAAGATCACAAAGATGAATCAAACAAATTGGTCATTTTTACCTCTAGTGTGGGGTAAAATGACAAGACTGAATCGTCAGGAAAGATGCTTAACTCTTCTTATTGCTGTGGTCTCCTAGGGCATACTGTGATGCTGTGGCATGGGAATGCTATGTTATATTGAAATTCTTTCAGTTCTCACTGATACAGAAAGGGTTCTAAATGTACCTCAGTAGATTATAATATAGCAAGCATCCAGCGTAATTAACTTCTCTATCATTTGGAAAATTAATTGGAAAAGACACTACTGATTTTGTAGATAATCCCTCTCAATGGTAATATTATAAATATTTAAGTATGGTTAACAGAATAGTAATACCACATATTTATGTATCATCCTATCTCCAAGGAGTGCTAAGTGATTTACAAATTATTTTTAAATCCACTTGTAGCTCCCAGATTCTCTGGGAAGCAAGCAGGGACAGGTTCTATGAACACTGTTTAAAGACAAGGAATTTGAGATTCACTGAGTGGCAAATCCAGACTCACCCAGGATGTCAGTGTCTGAGTTAGACCCTCTTGGCACCCATGTCCTTCCTCTTTTGTTGTTTTCAGTGGGGACCTAGAGCCTTCATTTTTATTTGATCAACTTTCTTCCTTCTCGCTGGCTTCCTAAACACTGTCAGGTCACACTCTATTGCATGAGGTTCAAGGCAAAAATGGAATCTGTGCTCTTTAGTGAGGGATTGAGACTATTTTGTGCTCACAGGGAATTTTGCGAACAATCACAAACACATTGTTCTGGGTCAGTCTCTTTTTAAATATTTGGTGGATAGCAAGAATAAGGATTCACTGGATTCTAGAATTTTACCAATGGAAGGGAGGTGATGGGGTAGAATGGACAGAAGAACACTTACCTGTGATTCAGGGATCTGGGTTCTAGTTTCAAGAGAGATCTGTGAGTTGATCTGGAGCCATGAGAACCTTCCCCAGGAGATGGGGATTCAGGAAATGAACTTGATTTGTAAGGAAAGGCATAACTGGGCCCTTTAGCACTGGATCCTTTCTGTAAGCTCATAGTTTTCCCCTCCTCTCTAGCCACTATTACAGGCTTTTGGAATTTTTAAAATACAAAAACAGACCTAGTAATAATTGCTACCATTCTCAAGGCCTTTACTTATGTGCAGTCATTATTCCCTTTTAACCTATGACCTAGGTTTTAGCTGTGTGACCTTGGGCAAGTGACATAATCATTCTGGGTCTAAGTTCCATTAAATATAAAAAGGAGCAGTTTGACTAGATCTAGTGGTTTTTAACTGGATCCTGTGAGTCTCTAAGCATCAGGGGAGACTCCTTAGGAGCTTCTGAGAGCATCAAAGAAGAAGCTACATCAGCAGATTGCCTCAGGCCATCAATCCTTTACCTCATTTTCAATCATAGGAGCTTTGCTTTTAATCTGTGTTAAATAGGGCATTATTTGAAAAAAGACTTCTCACACAAAAAAGTTTAGTTTTACTCTGTCAAAATGGATTAAAAGAGATTGAATTTGTCATTCCACCTGAAACAAAGGTATAACATATGAAACAATAGTTTTCAAGACAGTGGACTTCAGCCCATGCATGTGTGGAAATTACCCGAATCCAGAGAAAGAACCATCCTAAAGGATTAGGAGGAATAAGCTGACACAGGATCAGAAATAATGCCTGTCCCCACCAACCAGATTGGAGAGCCTTACAATTCATGGAGCATTGGGTAAAGTACTCAGAGAAGTCTTGTCTCAGTAGTGGGAAGTAACTGGCCCTAGAGTAAGCACTGCTCTGGTGCTGTCTAACAAGTCTTGAAAAGCAAGAATAAAAGGCCAAATTGTTTCCTTGTAATTTAATTGTATCTCTGAGTAAGCGCAAAAATATTTATAGGAATACAAAATATCTAACAGCAAAGTAAAATTCACAATGATTGGAATCCAATAAAAAATCACCAAGCATGCAAAAAACCAGGAAAATACAACCCATAATGAGGAGAAAAATAAAACTGACCTAGAATTGGCACAAATGTCAGAACTAGCAGACAAGGACATTAAAACAATTATTATAACTACATACCACATGTTCAGAAAGTAAACTAGAGACATAGAAGATATTTTTTAAAAGCCCAAATCAAACTTCTAGATATGAAAGCTATAGTGTCTGAGGTGAAAAATACATTGGATGGAATTAATAGCAGGCTAGACATTGCAGAAGAAAAGACTGGTGAATTTGAAGACATAACAATAGAAACGATCAAAAATGAAACAGAAACACACAGAGAAAAAAGAATTAAAAAAATAAAGAGCATCAGTGAGCTGTGGGGCAACTTCAAGACGATGTGTGTGTGTGTGTGTGTGTGTAAGTATATTTGGAGTCTCTGAAGGAGAGGAAGGGGAAGGACAAAAAATATTTGAAGAAACAATTTGATGAAACTATAAACCCTAATATATTACTTTTCTCTTGTAATAACTAATTACCACAAACTTAGTGGCTTAAAAATGACATAAATTATCTTATACAGGCACCTTAGAGATATTACAGGTTCAGTTCCAGACCACTGCAATAAAACAAATATCACAATAAAGTAAGTCACACAAATTTTTCAATTTCTCAGTGTGTATATTTATATTATACTGTCTAAAAAAACAATGTATACACCTTAATTTAAAAATAATGCTGTTAGACAAATGGTGCTGATAGACTTGCTCCATCACAAATCTTCAATTTGTAAAAAATGCAGTATCTATGAAGCACAGTAAAATGAGGTATGCCTATAGTTCTAGAGGTCAGAAGTCTGAAATGGATCTTAGGGACTAAAATAAAGGTATCAGCAGAGCTACATTCCTTCTGGAGGCTCTAGAGGAAAACCTGTTCCTTGTTTATTCCAGCTTCTAGAGGGTTTGCAGTCCTTGGCTTGTGTTTGCATCACTGCAGCTTCTTCCACTGTCACATCTTCTCTGACTCTGGCTCTCCTGTATTCCTCTTATAAGGGCCCTTGTGATTATATCACGTCCACTTGTATCATTCAGGACAATATTCCCATATAAAATCCTTAATTTAATTACCTATGCACATCCATTTTGCAGTTTACAATTACATAATCACAGGTATTATGGTGTGGATTGTGTCCCTGCACAAGGTATGTTGAAGTCCTAACCTATGGTAACTCTGAATGTGACCTTATTTGGAAATAGGGTCTTTGAGGATGTAGATAAGATACAAATTAAAATGAGGTCATACTGGAATAGGGTGGGCTCTTAATCCAATATGACTTGTAGGTAAGAGAGAAGACAGATGTTAAAGAAAGGGGGACACAATGTTAAAACACAGACACAGAGGACAGATGACCATGTGAAGACAGGTAGAGACCGGAGTCAAACTGCCACAAGCCAAAGAACACCTGGGGCTACCAGAAGCTAGAAAAGGCAAGGGAGTGTCCTCCCATAGGTTTTGGAGGGAGCATGGCCCTGCCAGCATCTTGATTTGGGGCTTCTAACCTCCAGAACTATGAAAGAATAAATTTCTGTTGTTTGAGCCACCTAGTCTGTGGCAGCCCTAACAAACTAATACAATAGGTTTCAAGGATTAGAATGTGGATATTCTTGGGGGGCTATCATTCTACCAACCATCCAAGAAGCTCAGGAGACCCCAAGCCCAAGAAACACGAAGAGATTTACACCAAGGCATATCAGGATTACGTTGTCAAAAATCACTGATAAAGAGAGAAATCCTAAAAGCAACCAGAGGAAAAAAGACACCTTAAATACAGAGGAACAAAGATAAAAAAGCAGATTTCTAATCAGAAACAACATAAGTGAGAAGACAGTGGAACAACATCTTTAAAGTACTGAAAGATAAAATCTGTCTTGACTATACCCAGCAAAAATATCCTTTGAAAATGAAGGCAAATAGCATTTTCAGACCTACAAAAGCTAAAAGCATTCATCACCAGCAGACCATAACTACAAGAAATGTTTAAAGTCCTTCAAGCAGAAAGAGAAAGATCCCAGATGGAAATCTGGATCTACACTAAAGAACGGCAGAAATGGTAACTCCATGGGTAAATAGTAAGATTTTGCTCCTTATTAGTAATCTTTTAAAAATGTAATTGACTGTCAAAAATAATAGCTGTGTAGTTATTAGCTTTTAAAGTATGTAAAAGTAAAATGTATGATGACAATACCACAAAGACCAGGAAGGGAGAAGAAGTAGAAGCATGCCATTGTCAAGGTTCTTATACTATACATAATGAGGTATAGTATAACATGAAGGTAGACTGTGATAAGTTAAAGATATACACAATATCCTAAAGCAACCACTAAAATAACAAAACAAAGAATTATAGCTGAAAGACCAATACAGAAGATAAAATGGAATCATTAAAAATAATTAATCCGGGGCTTCCCTGGTGGCGCAGTGGTTGAGAGTCTTCCTGCCGATGCAGGGGACACGGGTTTGTGCCCTGGTCCGGGAGGATCCCACATGCCGCAGAGTGGCTGGGCCCGTGAGCCATGGCCCATAGCTGAACATCTGTCCTGAGGGACAGCACATACTGTTCCTCATCCAGGTCACAGGAGACAGGCTAGAGGTCATGCTGCACAGAATGGCATGTCCGGCTCTCTCCCCCAAGCAGGCTAAAGACACACAAAGGCTGAAATGAAAAGAATGGAAAAAATATATAAAGGGAAAACGCTAACCAGAATAGAGCAAATTTGGCAATACTAAATCAGACAAAAGGAGATTCAAGGTAGATGTTATTAAAATAGCCAAAGAGGACTATTTCAGAATAATAAAAGTTAAAAAAGTTATCAAACAAACCTTTATAACCCTGACAACATTGCTTCTAAATATATAAAACAAAAGCAAATAGAAATGACAGGATAAATAAACAGATCCACAATCCCAATAGACTTTAACATATATTTTTTAGAAATTCAGAAATCAAATACACTAAAAATAAGTGAGGATATAAAAGATTTGAATAACACAGTGAATACATTTTACGTATATATCTCCAATGAACAGCATTCCCTTTATTCACAAGAACATTAAACTTTCAGAAAAAAGTGACATGGATTAGAAAATGTTAACAAATTAAAAAATAGAAATCACATAGGCCACATTCATTGATCATGATGCATTAAAATTAGAAATTGAGAAGGAAAAAAACAACCCCCCCAAACCAAAAGCCAAACTATGTTTCTTAAATATAAAACTGTACTATGTCTTTGTAACATCTGAGTTAAAGAGGAAATAGGGGCTTCCCCGGTGGCACAGTGGTTGAGAGTCTGCCTGCCAATGCAGGGGACGCGGGTTCGTGCCCCGGTCCGGGAAGATCCCACATGCCGCGGAGCGGCTGGGCCCGTGAACCATGGCCGCTGAGCCTGCGTGTCCGGAGCCTGTGCTCCGCAACGGGAGAGGCCTGCGTACCGCAAAAAAAAAAAAAAAGAGGAAATAAAAACTATTTAGAAATGCAATATAACAAAATACAATGTGTTAAAACCATTGATATGGCCAAGACAGCACTTGGATTAACATTTGTTATAATTGTACTTATTGGGAAAAACAAGGAAGACCAAAAAATGAATGAACTAATCTTTGAAATCAAGAAGCTGGATACATAGGAGAAAAATAAACTCAAAGAATGTGAAGTGAAGGAATTGGTAAAGATTAAGGTAGAAATTATTTACACAGAAATTAACAAATAAGAAGTTAGTAGAGTTGCCCTGTAGAAAACAAAAGCTGATTCTTTGCAAAGGCCTGTGCATTCTGGTCTCATATCCTCATCCCATTCTTCCTCCTTCCACCTCCATCAAACCCAATGGGCATCCTACTACATCACTACTCAGAGGCCCTGAATATTGAATATAAAGTACTACTTTGCTGTGGCAGGTGGCATTTATCTGTTTGTTCTATTGAAGTCTACCGATGATACGTTAGAAAATTGGAATACAGCCTGTAGAATTGTACACTTGGAAGGGTGTGCAAACCCCAATACTCTTGAATGTACTGTCAAAAATCTGGTACTTATAAACTCATAGGTTTCTTTCTTAGGGATGAAATCCTTCTTTTGTGAGTGAGCCCTGCAGAGGAGAGGAATGTGGATTTACTTCAGAATCTATGAAGCCTTGCCCATGGGGCCGTAAGGGTTTAGGTGAGGTGGGCACTCCTGCTTTTCTTTTGATTCGTGTACTTGGCTTCTCACCTCCACTTCATGTTCTACAAAACGGGTGGCCCTGGGAAAATTTGCAAAGGTCAGTTTTTGCATATGTTGTCACATTCCTAACCCTTTTCAGAACCATGAAGTACCTAGTGCATTCCACTTTGGATCCCACTGAGCTAGAATGGGACCCTAAATTCTAGCCACTTCTTCCTCCATCCAACTTATTAGTCCCATGTCTCATGCATGACCTTATATCTCTACTATATGCAAAAAGCACATAACTAATTAGATAAATGATTCGAATTTAGAATTCTGGGATCTAAAAGCAGTCTGAGAAATCATCACATTCACTGTCCTCAACACTTTAAATCCGTGCTCCCCTCAGAGAGCTTTCTGACTTTCATCTTTTGAATATCCCTACCAGCCAAGTGGTTTTTGTTTACCTTTAACTGTGTAGTATTTGTGATCAAAACAATGAGAACGTTGACATGCCCCTACCCCCATTCTGATGTGCTTCTCCTATGGAGATGTAGTCTACTAGGGAGAATCACGGATACATAGTGCACAATTTGGGTTTGCATTTGGCTGTATGTAACAGAAGCATAAATACAATGGCCTAACCCAATAAGGGTCTGCTGAATTCCCAAGTAATAAGAAGTCCAGAGGCAGAGAGTCAGGCTGGGGCTGCTGCTCAGGGAGGTCACCAGAGTCAAGTTCCTCACCTGGGTACATGGCTTCCCTGATAAATAGGAGCTCTGCTAGTATGGAAGATGGGAAGAATAGGTATCTGCATCGGAATCAGCATAGTCCAGTCCCCCCATTTCATAGATGAAGAAACTGAGATCCATACAATTTCAGTGACTTGTCCAAGGTCATGAAGCTATTCAGTAACAAAGGTTAGATTAGAACTCAGGACCCAAGACTTCTTACTTGACGTTCTCAAAATCCCCCCAAATGGACATGCTGGCACATGCTTCTGTATTTTGCAGATGCCATTCCCCTTCCTTGGGACCACAGGCCAACATGCCTGCCCACTTCAACCCTGTTAAAGCGTCCCCACCCTCACCTGACCCTACTCATCTGATCTGATGCTTTTCTTGACTTGAAAGTAGCAATTTCAAGAACTTGGGGAAGGTGGTGTTGGGTTTGTGTTTGACCTGAGGGTTAAGTCTTCAAATCATAAAATTTTTTTTATTGAAGTATATTTGGTTTACAATGTTGTTAAGTTGCTGGTGTACAGCAAAGTGATTCAGTTATATAAATATTATATATATATATTCTTTTAAAGATTTTTTTCCATTATAGGTTTAGTATAAGATAATGAATATAGTTCCCTGTGCTATACGGTAGGTCCTTGTTGTTCATCTATTTTATATGTAGGAGTGTATATTTGTTAATCCCAAGCTCCTAATTTAGCCCCCTTCCCCCAAATCGTATAATTTTTAAGCCTCTTCATAATCTGCATTAACCTAGTGACGGGTCCTCCTTACCTACCTCACTCTCTCCTGTCCATCTACCATTTCCTTCCCACTGCTCACCAAGATCTGCTTGGCACTTGAGCTCCATGGGGCAGGGCTGCCTTTGGAGCTCAGTTCCCACTACACTCTCTGTTCTTATACCTCAGCCTCCAGCAGGGGAATTAGAGGAGTTTTGGAGGGTCGTTATTCTTGTGGGACTCACAAGTCCCTCATGGGAATTGAGCATTGCCAGGACAAGGCCCCTCATTTTTCTTATCTTTGGATTTCTCACAGCACTTTGCACAGGTACTCACATGCAGTAATTCCTCAAAAAAATATTTGCTTGGTGAATGGCTCCTCAGAAAACTTCTAGAAGTGAGATCTGGGGGCTTGTAGAGATGTGTCTTGCCTAGTGCCTGGTACCTGGTAAGCCTCCTGGTGTGATGTCTGCAACTTACTTTCAACTATTTCAGCATTGATATAACGGTATTTTCTGAGTGTTGGTTTAAGCTACAGTCTAGAGATGATCAGTTGCTCTAATCAGGAATATATACTCTGGGGTAGTCAGCTTGTATTTAATCAGAGAAGCCACACTTCAAAGGTCCCTTCAATAAGCCATCTCCTATTAGAAGCATTACTAATTCGCATAATGATTATTATGTTAGTAACGATAGTGGTATTCAAGAGAAGTGGGTGGCCTAAGTATTTTTTGATGTGTTTCCCTCTCTTGTATAAAAAGGCTATGAGAAATTACTATGGTCTCAGGGATGGTTTTGTTGGTGTGCTGGTAAATGTTTAACAACAGGCTCTTTGGGGAAATGTATAGTGTTTGCTGATTATTGTGGTGTGAATACTCCTACCATGGTCCAACTACCAACATGAAGCCATTAAACAAGGAGTTGGGAAGAGATGTGTTCATCATACATTTGCCTGTCCAGGTTTCAAACAACTGGCCACTTACAAAGATTTTTAACCCAGATATGGCAGCTCTTCAGCTATTCTCATTAACCTAGACGTTAAGAGGACCGGTCTCTGAAATCCTTCAGCTTCAGGTGCTGCCCCTCTTGTGATAAACTTGACTCAAAACTATGTACTACAAAACTCTGAAAAAGCAAGTCAAAGGGATGTTAATGGGTACATTACCTCTGGGGATGGCTAATCCTTTTGCAGACCTTCTGAGGGGCTGGGTAGGACACACCTAAGAATTGTCTCACCAAAGGACATGAAAGCTGAGGTATTCATGCATGAGTTGGTGAATGAATACCTCACTGGTTGCAAAGGCCAGGCATGCTCCTGAGTCTAGAGAAAAACCATAGGTAGAGAGAGATGCAGGTCCTTGAAGGAGGAAGGCTTCGGCATGTTTGAGAACCGTCTGCTGGAGCCACAGATGCCTTCCAAGTAAGCTCAGGGAATATGGCCGGGGCTGGGCCTACAGCAGGGCAGACTGGCCAGCCCCCAGCAGAAGAGCCTCCCCAACGTCCTGGTAGAGCACAAGGACTCCACTCCTGCCAGGGCTGTATGGGAGGGAATGAACAGGAGGTCAGCTCCCCTACTCTACCCTGTTCTCCGGTGACTGGTCTTATACTGGAGTGGGGGTGGGAGCTGCAGCCCAGGGTGCGGGGGAACTGAAGGGAAATAGTCTTAACCATTGACTAGTCCCCTGGAATATTGACTAGTGATTTGGGAGAATGTCTGCCTATTGGGTCCTCACCACTACCCACTTTCACTCCATGGGAAAGAGGGACCCAACTGTGTTCCCAGAAATCTCCCCAAACTCTCACACATTCTTCTTTGAAACAGGGAAGACATGTCTCCTCTAAATCCCAAGCATTGCCACTGTAACCCCTTACACCACATCAGCAGCAGGAAAGAACGTCAGACTTTACAAGGAGCAGCTCTGTATTTCACGTATCCAGGCTCTTGTCTCTTCAAGGAATAATTGTTTGTTCTGTATCTTAGCTGGCAGTGCCCCCAGGCTGTTGAAGGGCAAGGTGCTATCTTTAAAAACTCTGCAGAATAAAGCAGGACCTCAGCAAACCCAGAAGGCATTAACAGTTGCCTGAGGTCAGGTTATTTAAATGAACATCAGCTTCTCCATCATGAAGAAGAACCTCCAAATGAAAATTAAATCAGCCTAATAATAAGCATTTGTTTCTCCCACAGTACACACTAGTTGGTAAAACTGCCTTCTGCTTCCAGCCAGTACATTTTACTCATTTCTGGTTGCATTCTTGTCATCCCAGTTCAATATGGAAATTTTTGTCCTGGAGCTAATTAGTTTCAGCTGATACTTACTCAGCATCACACTTTTTGGAGATAAATACAAGTAGAGTAGCCAGTTGGTGTGATGGAATCCTTTTTTTTTTCTGTGTAAGTTTATGCCGTCCTTACTGTTTTCTTTTTCTACATTTCTTTAAAGATGAGAAAAAAAACCTTAAGTCTTATGAAATCTGTCAGTGTAAGAGGACAAGAGCTTCACAGGAAAGAGGGAAAAAAATCATTTGTCAACCCCCAGGGCAGGTTCTGAAGGAAATGTACAGCTTTATTTCTATTGCAGGAATATGTGAGATAGATGAAAAAAATCCAGCCTTGGCATAATGGGCCCTGTTTGCAGCTGACACCGTGAGGTTTCTGCACCAGGGACCTGAAGAGTTGTCAGTGTTAATAAAAAGAAGTTTTCCTGATAATGGTTTTGGTGCACTTTGTGCAAGCGTGTGCTATTCCTAGTGTTTGGTTAGAAAGAGACTATAATATGGAATGTATTATACAGAAGAGCCAAAAATAACATCTGTCTTGAAAATAAGGGGAACGATCTCATTTCATATCTCTTACTTGACAGCATCTTTTTTTTTTTTCTTTACTGGAAGATTATAGTTTTGTATAGTTTACAGAAATAGCATTTAAACATTGCGTGTGATTTTAGACTCAAATGGGATCTACTTAATAAGACACACAAGCAATTAGAGAACTTGGTTGTAATCACTTCTGAAACCCCAGAAAGTTTACATCGGCTGGGCTGAGTTGCTTCCTTCCTAGGCTTTCTCATTTCGGAAGCTGAGTAGAGGAAATTACCACTGCCCACATCATGTATACAGATCATCTTTACCTAGCAGTACAGATGGTTTTGAACTTCGTGCTGCTACTGCTTGGGCAGATTTCTCATTTCCAGAATGAAAATTATGTTCGCCAGGGATTGGAGTTTGGTGGACACAGAAGTTAAGCACACTTGGCAGTTCATCTTAGGGAAGAATGAATGATTAGGAAAGAAACCCCAGTTTTCTCTTTTTAATTTTATGTAGCAGAGGAGTTACCTGTCTCAGCTGTAATCTAAGCCCACCTACTTAACATTTTTAACCTTCCAAATGTAGGAACTCTTCTACAAGTCCAAAATGTGCCGATACAATTTTAGCAGAAGTCTCATGACAACCATGTTATTGTCATTAGGATTTGCCTTGCTCTTGGATCTCCTTCTGTGCTTTAGCTGTTTTAATCAGTTGAACTCCATATTTCAGAAGAAGCTGGTATTCCCTGCTGTCATGACTGTGCTTGATGAACTACCAGTCTTCAGTTCTTATCATCATTATTGTTTGGTTAGTGATCACAGTCTTTGATTTCAGTGCTTGTATCTATTGGCTAAATCATCTCTTGGATGCCCAGGAAGAGTCTACTTGGATAGATAAATGATCTGTCATTTAAGTAATTCTGATGGTTTATAATGGGCAATATTATGGTGGTAGAGATGGTAGTGGTGTTAGTGATAATTGGTGATGGAGATGGTGGTGTTACTGGAGGTGGTGGTGGCAGAGATAATATTGGAGGTGGTGGTGGCGGAGATAATAGTAGAGGTGATGGTGGTGGTGATGGAGATGGTGGAGCTAGTGAAGTGGTGGTGGAGGTGATGGAGAAAGTGGTGATGGGATGGCGAGACTATTTTGCCAGGCTCAGTCTTTGGAGGGAGTTATATATAGGAGGCACTGAAGGCTTACTATTAATTATGGTAGTCAAACCGTTACTGTTTAAGGTGTGGTCCATAGACTTGTGGCAGTGACCACCAGCCAGCTCTTTGTTAGAAATGTAAAAGCTTAGGTTCCATCTCAGACCAACTGAATCAGAATCTGCATTTTAGCAGTACTCCCAGGTGATTTATATGTACATTAAAGTTCCAGAAGCACTGGTCTAAAGGAGAAATAGCTACAAATACCCTTTACTCTTGTGGCCTCGTGTTCCTGCCCTGCCTCCTCCCCCTGAGGGAATCTCAGCCTTTAGCTGCATATAAGATAAGGGAGATCAATGTTTAGCTGACTAGTAGAAGGTTATTTGGCCTGTACTCCAGGGTCTAGAGTCAGGTTTAAGTATGGATCCAAAAGAAAGCTGTTCATGCCCTGAAATTTGAGATACCCTAACTAAATATATCTTATCTAAATTTGCCGTGGTGCCTGGAGTGCTCATTAGCTTGACTTCTCAAGAAACACAGCCTTTTAGCAGGAATAAGACATTTGGGTGCCACACTGAGGCCTTGATTACGTTATCTGATTACTGTATTAGAATCTGAGGACCTTGGGACCATATGGGTTCCTTAGGGAAGTCTGTAGAGAGCTTGCCTACCTTACCTGATATGTAGTGGGAACCCATGGCACAAGGCGCACACACACACACACACACACACACACACACACACACACAGACACACACAGACACACACACACACACACATACACAATGCAGATTAATTACATTAGCAGAAATTCCTGTGTAGCATTAGTGGTATGTGTGTGTGTGTGTGTGTGTGTGTGTGTGTGAATTGTGTGAGGCGAGACAGGGTTGATTTCTACACATATGTTATGGTTATGTATTGCTATATAGCAGACTACCCCCAAGATTTAATGGCTTAAAAGAACAATCATTTATTTTTGCTCATAAATCTATCATTTAGGCTGTGTTTGGTGAGGACAGCTTGTCTCTGCTCCACATAGCACCAGCTAGGTTGGTCCAGTTGAGACTGAAAGATATGCTTCCAAAATTACTCGCTGCCTGTGAGCAAGTTGGTGCTCAGCTAGGGCTGTCAACTGGTGTCTTGGTACTTCTCCATATGGGCCCATTTGCTTGGGCTTCCTTACAGTATGGTGTTTGGGTTCCAAGCGTAGATGTTCCCAAAGACTTGGGCAGAAGCTGTAGAACTTCTTATAATCTAGCTTCTGAAGTCTCAGATGCTATTTTTTTATGATTGCCTTTCTTTTATGTGGGTGTCCTTTTCATACATATATCCCAGTGCTGGCGTATTTTTGGGGTGGGCAGCACTGGTGTGGCATTAGCTAAATGAATAAATATATTTTTGCAACACTGATGCTATCTGAGAAATTTCTAACCTGGTCTTCCCCAGCTTGCTCAGGTACTGTAGAATGAGAAAAAAAAGCACTGTACAAATAATCAATTAATAGGCTATGTTATAGAGCACTCTAAAAGTAGGACTGGGTTGTGAGGAACAGGTTAATCTGAGGCCAAGAGGGAAAGAATCAAGGTTGTCTTTGCTTGAGGTTGAGCTTACAAAGATTAGGACTCTGATTGATTAAACTACACTTGGTCTCACAAGGCAACTGTATATTGAAATAGCAAGTAGAAGTAAGAGTTTAAGTAGAAGTTACCCATGGAGGGGATCTTCCCCGAATGATACTTTCACCAGGGCCTTCCCCAGCTTAAGAACCTGTCATGGCTTCCTACTCCCATGTTTGGCTTTCAAAGTTCCCCGTAAATGGACCTCACAGTAACTATCCTGACCATCCTCCCACAAGCCCCCAACATTCTTGGCCTAAGCCAGCACCATCTCTTCAAGGCCCTGACTTATCAAACTGTATCAAGCTTCCTTGCCTTTGCTTAGTCTGTTCCCCCAGCCAGAAAAGCTCTCTGACTTTTTATCTAAGAAAATCATATTCCTTCAACAAGTCCTACTTCTCCCACAGAATCATTTCTGACCACTCTGACTACTATGGAGTAATTTTTTCTTGGAACTCTGATAGTCTTATCAGCGTAAAAAATAGTCTCAACTTCCCTCAACTTTCCATTTCCCCCACTCGGGGAGGGGCTCCCTTTTCCTGTACCCCTTCTTTTCAGTACTGAGTTTTCCTGTCTGTCAGTCCCAATCCAAACACCATTACAAGAAACACCATGCAAATGCAGGTGTTTAACGATACAGCAGGCTTATAGTATTGCCTTTTTCAGGGATATTGGTCTTTTAACTAGTGATTGCACCTTTGACCTAAATCAAATCACCATATATTTATTGAGAATCTACCACGCGCAAGGCCGTGTGAGGGCCTGTGGAAGGGCCAAAGCAGTGTTAGACATGACTTGCCCCCAAGGAACTTAAAATTTAGCTGGGCACTATATATAAAATAGTTAAATAATAAGGACCTACTGTATAGCACCAGGAACTCTACTCAGTACTCTGTAATGGCCTATATGGGAAAAGAATCTAAAAAAGAGTAGATTTATATATATGTATAACTGATTCACTTTGCTGTACACCTGAAACTAACACAACATTATAAATCAACTCTACTCCAATAAGAAATTAGAAAAAAATTTAGCAGGCAGAGGAGCCTAATATACATTAGAAACAATAAAATACAAGTTTAATGGTAAACTGTTGGTTTTGAACGTAGGGTATCTTATGAAGGTAAACTCACCGCCAAGATGAAATGTCAGGAGTGGCTAGAAGGGCATTTTTCTGCTGCCATGCTCGGCTCTTCCAGGTGCTTCATAAAGATGCTCCATGATTCTGCTGGATGGTGGGCGTGGTCTCAGCGAAGCTGTGACCCATAGAGATGTGGAGGGTGGAGGAGGTAGTGGTGGTAGGTGGGGAACCCTGGTGGAAATCCTCACTCATGCTTGCAGGCGCGGCCAGGGGACTGAGAAAATTATAAAGGAGGCGTGAAGACACAGCAATGTCACTGCACTCCACTTTGGTTCCGCAGCCAGGGTTTTCACGTTTCTTCACCATGGTGATATACCTGCTGTCCAAATACCTGCTGCTGTTTGGAGGAAACCGTTATCACGATTTTCAGAGAATGACAATCTGAATTTGAGCCGTGCTCAGAAACCTCCAGAAAGTCTACTTCCCTTTAGCTCTTTAGAGGGAAACAGGATATTTTGTGGTAGGTCAAGAAATGAGGAAAGAAAAATAGTAGGATGGGGAATGGAAATAAGGAAAAACAGACCTACGGAAAATGGAAGAGGGTTAAGCAGGGGAGGCATGTGGCATCCACTGAAATGAGACAAGTTTCCTATCTTTTAAAACAAATTTTCCAACTTTTCATATATACAGGGAGACCACACAGTGTTTGTCATAAAAGTCAGTAGCATAGATTTCTGGACTTCCCCCACTGTCTCTATTCCCATGGACCCCACCCTCTCAAAGAAACAAAAAAGGAAGCGAATCGGGGTGGTGAGAGGCTACAGAAGTGACTACAGAAGAATCCCACTAGCTTCACGTACAACTGGAACTGAGACATTTAACGCTAGGCCAGGCTTGCCACCAAGTCCTGCAGAAAGCAAATACACACCCGGTGTTCTAGCCACAAGTTAACCCTGAACCAGGGCCCATTAGTGACTTGTAAACCATTATTGTTGTTGGTACAGTTACTACTTCATCTAGAACTAGGTAGAGGCAATTTTAAGGGGGCTTATTTATATCATTAGCTAACTGCTGGTTCGTTCATTCATTCCTTCATTTCATCAGCCACAGTCTTGTCCTTGTGCTAGACCGGTGGTCTGTGTGTGTTTTCCTTACACGTTGTATTGTTAGCTTCTCAAGGAATATGGATGGATGTAGTGTATTCCATATACACGCCTGGCTTATAAGAAAACTTATCACGTGAAATCATCTATGCTAGTTTCCCCTTCCAGCTGGCTGAAAGGGAGATGATGCCCAGTGAAATTCTGTAATTTTCTTTTGTTATAATGTCTTTATTTAGTTTAAGTATTTGGGTTATGCTGGCCTCATAAAATTTTTTGGAAAGTATTCCCTCCTCTTCTATTTTCTAAAAGAGTTTGTGTAATGCTGTAATTATTACTTCCATAAATATTTGATAGAATTCACCAGTGAAACCGTCAGGGCCTGGGGTTTTGTTTGCAGCAACGTTTTAAATAATGAATTCAATTTACTTAATAGCAATGGAGCTATTAAAAACTTTTACGTCATTTTGCCTCAGTATTGGTAAGATGTATTTTTCAAGAATTTGTTCATTTTATCTAAGTTGTGGAATTTGTTGGCATAAAGTTTTTTATAATGTTCATTTCTTACCCATTTGATGTATTGGATTTGTGGTGATAACACTTCTTTTATTCTTGGTATTGGCAATTTGTGTTCTTAATGAAACTTTGGAGACCAAATGTTGATGATGCTGAAGCCACAAGATGGAATAAACCTTGGTCTTTGAATCACATATTGGTAGAGAGCTGCCAACTAATCAGAAAACCTGTATCATATTGTTACATGAGCAGGAAAGAAATATCTGTCACAGAGATTTGGGGGGTTGGTTTGTTATCGCAACTAGCATTACCTTACCTATTGCAGATCATCGTAACTAGTTTCTATGTTCATATTCCTTGCTCTCCTGTGACCCCTGGAGAATAGGGGCCATGATAATACTGCTCTTGGTATTTTTTCCAGGGCATAGTGCAGTACTTGGTGAACATTAGGTTCTCCATAAACGTGTTTTGAATATACATGAATGACTGAAATTGTTCCTTTGTGTTTGGAGCCTTGAAGTATTCCTTCCCTGGGATGGGTGACTCAACTCTAAGTTGGAGCTTCCAAAAGCAAGCAGTATTGGCTGGCTGCATCTTTCCCATCATCCTTCTCCTTTCCCCTCCCTTCTTCTCACTGCTTTCTGTGTCCTGTCTTCTTTATTCCAGAACTACACCTGAGGGTCACTGTCAGAGAACGTTTATGAAGGTAAAATCTCTTCAATTTGGAGCCCACTAGAAGGGAATTCAGAATAAAACAGACATGGGCTGGGCTTATGTTTGCTTTTGCTTTCTCACCAAAGCATACTGAAAAAAAAATCTACCCAGCAAATAACACCACCACTTAGGACTTTATGCAAATGAGTATATAAAAATTGATCCCACTGACTTTGATCTGTTTGTTCGGTGAAGTTTGTTTCAATTTGCATTTTTTAATATTTTGATGTGGACCATTAAAATAATTTTTTTAAATTTATTTTTAGGCTGCATTGGGTCTTCGTTGCAGTGCGCAGGCTTCTCATTTTTTTTTAACATCTTTATTGGAGTATAATTGCTTGACAATTGTGTGTTAGTTTCTGCTGTATGACAAAGTGAATCAGCTATATGCATATGTATATCTCCATATCCCCTCCCTCTTGCGTCTCCCTCCCACCCTCCCTATCCCACCCCTCTAGGTGGTCTCAAAGCACCTAGCTGATCTCCCTGTGCTATGCAGCTGCTTCCCACTAGCTATGGAAAAGATAAAAGAAAATACTCTTAAGTTGATAAAGCCACGGGAAAATGTATACCCACATACACTGCTAGCAGAGCGTTAATTGGGATTGTTTCTTGGAGGGCCACATTATACTAGGAGAATCTTTAAAATGTTTGTACCCTTTGACCTACAATTCCACTTGTAGGAATTGATTCTAAGGAAATAAAGATGTGTATAAAGAAGAAAAAGAAAAGAGGGATGTTGAGATTACTTGAAAGAACAAATGTTTGAAGGACTCTTCCAGTGACCTGAGTTTAATGCCTTTGCATATGTAATAGACTACTTATAAATTATATTTAAAGTAGATATCAGATTCATTGCTGGAAAAAGCATATTTTGCTGTATCTTAGCATATATTCCTATAAAATAATTTTATCAAAACATTTCTCGTTCAGACTTTCACCAAATTGGACTCGCCCCTTAAACAACAAGTACTGGTGAGGGGCTTTCTCTGCGAAGTAACTGTTAGCGGAAGGTCGGGTGCCTCCTGCAGATATTCTGCGGTCCTTATAAGTGAGAACGAAAACATTCCAACACATACAGTTTGCTGGGTTCTAGGTAACGTCTTGAGTGTTTTTAAAGTGATAACAAATGCTTAGAGCTACATTTCATTTCAGTGGTGTTTTTTCTTAACTACTTGCTGACAAGCTTACTACTCTGCTCAAAGCAAACAGGTGCCGTACGAATTCTCAAAATATCTTTGTTCTTTGTCTTGCCTCATTTATGCTGAAGAGTTTCTACAGTACTTCTTTTTTGTGCATCATATACATCCTTAGAAAATGTAGGCCTCCTTCAGTATACCCTGCAAAAGCACTCTAGCAAGCATTTATTATAAAGCAGACATTATTTTCCATTACTATCTGGAGGTTTATTCATCAGGAGAAAACCCTCCCATAGACTGAGTTGAAAAATTCTGGCAGGAAGTGTGTGGAAAGGAAGAATGGCATAGGGTGGCATGGTAGGAATTGTGGGATTCCTGGAGTTTGCAGTCTCCACTTAAACCATACCCTTCCCCATTACATCACCTTTGGCAATTCTCCTATGACCCTTCAACTCCCATCCTTTCTTAGCCCATAATACCCCTAGGAATTTACACAATATCTAGAAATTCCCTGATTTCATACTCAGTTCTCTGAAACTCTGCTTCCCTTTTCCTTTAGTTTGCTTATTTAGGGTCCCCTAAAGCTGGGCTGTGATATTGTACCTCCACAGAAGATGTCTGACAAATGAAAGACTCCCATCTGTACATCTCCTTAATTGGAGGCTTTAGATTCTGTGAAATGCAAATACAATTTGGTTAGTTTAAATTCTATATATAATTTACTTAATCAGAGGGAATAATTTAAGAGCAGACAGCGGAGTAAAATCTTGCCATAAAGTGTCTTGTTTTAATAATTATGATGATTAAAACTGTTAACTATTATTGAGTGCTTACTATGTTCCAGATGTTATTGGAAATACTTTACAACATATGTTAAATCATTGATCCTCATACCAGCCCTATGAAATAAGCACTATCATTACTCCCATTTTACAGATGAGAACACTAAGGTACAGAGAGGATAAGTAGTTTATCCAAGCCTAAACATCTTGTAGTGGTAAATATTCAAATATTTCTTGTTGAAGAATCTTCCTCTTGCTCAGAGTATGCATATTATATCTGCTTTTGGTGTATAAGAGAAATATTATGATGGTTATTCTTGTCTTTAAATGACATCTACATAAAAAATTTCTACTCTATATTTTAGAGCTATACTCATGTTAACAGAAAAATCATTTTACCTAGTACCTAGGTAAAAATCATTTACCTAGTATAGGATACCTAGTATCCTAAAATACTATCTTGGTTTTTAACCCAGAAATATCAGATCTAAATTCTTAATTTGATGAAATATTTTGCAAGTTGAATTTGAAGCCATCACAACCATCATTGTGATCAGTAGGACTGATTCTCATTATAAACAGTTTGCTCTCTCTTAATAAGGTATGGTATTACAAAATCTACCAGTTTTCACTAGCATAATCTGTGCTGTAAAAGTAACTAAAGGGAACTTGGCTCCTGAAACTTTTTCTGCCCTGTCTTCTCTGTGGTGTATTATGAGGATAACATGTAAAAATACATGTGGTGTCACTTATGTTAGAGTCCTAATCAAATGTTAATAGTTTAACTTCATATTGTATTTTATTAAGCATTCATAAAACAGTTTTAGGCGTGTTTGTTCCTCATGGGTTCGTGTAGGTTTCTGATAACATATTTGTTTAAAGAATTCATTTTTCAGGTTTAATTCTGCTGTCTCTATAATTCTGAGTATTTCTGCAGTGGATTAATTGCACTGAAAGCCCCAAGTTTCCACTCCTCCTACTTTGGGAGGGACATTTTCCCCCAGCTCTTGACTCTGTGGTCAGCCACATGATTTGCTTTGGCCAATGGGGTCTTAATAAATGTGGTATAAAGTATGCACTCCGGACTCAGTCTTTGCTGCTGTTGCATCTTTGCCATAACGATGAGAACATGACCATGCTAGCCCACTAAAAGACTGTAAAAGATGCCTATAAAAGATTCAGGTCATCTCAGGCTATCTAGGACCAGTCACCCTCTAGCCAACCTGCCAGCTGTCCATAGACTCACAAGTGAGCCTAGCCAAGATCAGCCAAGATCAGCCAAGCACGAGCTGGGTCAGCAGAACTACCAGCTGACATATAGACTAGGGAGAAATACCAAATTATCATTACTTTAAGACACTATGCATTGGGATGTTTTGTTATATTGCAATAGCTAACAGATTCAACCTTAATTGCAGCCATAATCATTACTATTTAGAAATATTTCCCCATTCTAGTGTATATTGAAGCTGTTCAGAATAGTGAATTAGGCGCTTGGCTTCAGAACCAGGCTGCCTGGGGTTCAAATCCCAGTTTTTAAATTTGTTTCACTCATAATAGTGCCTGGCACTAGTAAATATGTTAAATAAAATGAAGTAGAGATATTATGTAGATATTTATGAAGTAGATAATATTACACCCATTTAGTAGACGTTGATACCAAGGCTCAGAGAAGTTAAGAAACTTGCACAGTATCACAGTAAGTGGCAGAGCCAAGATTATGAATCTCAGTCTGGCCATGTTTATGATCACTATTATAAATACATTGCCATAGCATCTTACCCATTTGGGCTTTCTTTTGGACTTTTGGTCCAAATTTCAGTCTTGTACCTCAAGTATAATTTTTAAAAATAAATTTAGAAATCTAAATAATATTAACAGGGAAGAAGAGGATGTAACAGAGAAAATGTAAACTGTGCAAGTGCTGTGTATCCCCTTTTACTTGCCAAGGGTACCTTGACATTAAAATCCTGTTTATATACATCAGTCTTGGTCATGGGAAATGAAGATAAATGAAAACCACATTGGGTAAATCTCATCTATTAAATACAGTAAACACTTCATTAAACCAGACCTATTGCTGAGTTTGAGGATGGAGTGGGGGAATAAACCTAAATGAACTTACAGTATTTGAATTATAGATTTATTTTTCAAAGAAGTACAGTTTTACTTAGGTAAATAGTGTTTTCATGGCAAATACTATTGTTTATAGCTTCTGCTGTGCAGTTATAATAATTAATATTTAGCTCTCACTTGTTCCCCATCCCCTGCTGAAGGCTATGGAATTGTAATGGGATAAACTGCTTAAACACAACATCCAGTCATTGCTCATTGTTAATTTCTTTGGCAAGACAATAATGATAGAATGATCCTAAATTCTGGACTCTAGAATCTATATTACTGAGATTTTATAATCCCTCATTCCTCTGGATTTTCCACACAACTGTTTTTTTAGTTTTAATAATATATCTTATTTACCCCAATATCTCCAAAATATTATTACTTCAACATGTAATCAGCATAAAAATTATTAAGAATATTTTACATTTTTATGCTAAATCCAGTGTGGATTTAATCTTATAGTACATCTCGATTTGGACTAGCATTCACTTTTTTTGTTGTTAATTTTATGGTTTTTTAAATTGAAGTATAGCTGATTTACAATGTTGTGTTAGTTTCAGGTGTACAGCAAAGTGATTCAGCTTATAAACAGACACACACACACACACACATTTATATTCTTTTTCAGATTCTTTTCCATTACAGGTTATTACAAGATAATTGAATATAGTTCTCCATGCTATACAGTAGGTCCTTGTTGTTTATCTATTTGATATATGGTAGTGTGTATCTATTAATCCCATACCCCTAATTTGTCCCTTCCCACTTCCCTTTCCTCTTTGGTAACCATAAGTTTGTTTTCTATGTTGTGAGTCTATTGCTGTTTTGTAAATAAGTTCATTAGTATCATTGTCTTATATTCCACATATGAGTGATATCATATGATATTTATCTTTCTCTGTCTGACTTACTTCACTTAGTATGATAATCTCTAGGTCAGTCCATGATGCTGCAGATGGCATTATTTCATATTTTTTGACGGACATTTAGGTTGCTTCCATGTCTTGGCTATTGTGAATAGTACTGCTATGAACACTGGGGTGCATGTAGCTTTTTGAATTAGAGTTTTCATCTTTTCTGGAAATATGCCTAGGAATAGGATTGCTGGATCATATGGTAACTCTATTTTTAGTTTTTTAGGAACGTCCATACTGTTCTCCATAGTGGCTGCATCAATTTACATTCCCACCGATAGTGTAGGAGGGTTCCCTTTTCTCCACACCCTCTCCAGCATTTATTATTTGTTGACTTTTTGATGATGACCATTCTGACCGGTGTGAGGTGATACCTCATTTTAGTTTTGATTTGCATTTCTCTAATAATTAGCAATGTTGAGAATCTTTTTATATGCCTGTTGGTCATCTGTCCATACACTTTTGATCATTGTCACCAACAAGCAACAAAATGCTGAACTTGTCCCTTTCTTGTGCACATGCTAACAGTCATAAAAAAAAAAACAAAAACCCACTGGAGTCAATTCTTTGGGATCAGACTTTGGACAAAATGGCCTGCGTAATCTACAGCCTGGGTAATTTGCCTCTGGACTCTGTTCTGAATGTACTTTTCAAAGTGTTCAGTTTCTGTTTTCTTTTACTCTGTCCAGTAAAGGAGACTCAGACTGTTGTTTAACAGTTTCTGCCTGGGATCAATCTCAAATGACCCAGCCTTTTCTGTCTTTTATCCTATACATCGGAATCATAATGCGCCTCCACCATACATTTGAGAGCTGTAATTCACCCCGGGGAGCTCAAGACCAGTCGCTTTGTGTGTATGTGACAAGTGTGTCAGCTAAGATCGATGGGCAGCCTTCTGTGTCAGGAGCTTCCTTGCTGAAGATGGGCTGTTGTTACATGCCCCCAAATCCCCATCCCTAGGGATAGGCCAGTGCCAAGTCCAGACTCATGGACAGATAATTATTATCATAGTAAAGTGACGTCAAAGAAGGAGGGGAATTCTGTGGCCGTGAGATCACGGTAGATCTGAGTGCAACTTCTGCAGTGTTTCATTAGTTTTCCCTGCAACAGTCCAGGAAGTGGCATGCATGAGGCTTCCCGGCTCACAGATTTGCTGTGCTTCTGGAAAAACAACAACAAAAAAACTGAAGAATTCAGAAATATGTTTATGGTACCCATATCTTAAGAAGCTTTTACTTGATCTTGGCAGGGCAAGCCATTGTTCTAACAATTGAAAACATCTTTTTAAACTGTTTCCAGAAAGCATTTGGAAACACCCCCAAGTAAGGTTACATATTTACAATTCAGCTCTAAGCCTCAATTAAAGCTGTTGTTGTATAGCGTTTGCTGCCTCTGATAGCCTGACACCATAATAATATTATACAGTATCTGAAGATAACGAGATGAGTCTCTAACATCTGCTTATACTCAGAAAACAAGGGAGAATTGGAAGGCTGCATCCTGCAACACTTGTGAAGCACCGCCTTTACTTGCTGGAGACACAGGGTGGCTTTTCTCATCGATTGTTGTCTGCCATCCGGGGGCAAGAGAAAAATGATCCAGAAGAGGTTGGAGAAAGCTTACCATAGATAGGCTGCTCATTCTGGGGACTTAGCTAGACTGAGCTCATTACCTCATTCGGGGAACCATTTGTGAGCTCCTCCAGAATAGTTCAAGACTGTGTTTTTAATGACCATTTCTTTTTTTGGGGCAAGAGCGTTTAAGGTTTACTCTTTGAGCAACAGTCAAGAATATAATACACTATCATCAGCTGTAATCACCGTGTTGTACATTATATACCCAGAGCTTGTTCATCGTATAACTGGAAGTTTGTACACTTTGGCCACTATCTCCCTACCCTCCACCCCGCTGCCGACTCTGATAATCACTGATCTACTCTCTGTCTCTCTGTGTTTGGCTTTTTTAGATTCCACGTATAGGTAAGATCATACAGCATTTGTCTTTCTCTGACTTATTTCACTTTGTATAACGCCCTCATGGTTCATCTAAGTTGTCGCAGATGGCAGGATTTCCTTCTTTATCGTGGCTGAAAAATATTACATTGTATATGTATACTTCATCTTCTTTATCCATTCGTCCACTGATGGAGCTTTAGGTTGTTTCCATATCGTGGCTGTTGAGAATAGCGCTGCAGTGAACATGGGAGTGCAGATATCTCTGTGAAATCTTGATTTCAATTTCTTTGGATATATAACCAGAAGTGGGATTGCTGGATCATATGGCAACTCAATTTTTAATTCTTTGAGGAACCTCCATACTGTTTTCCATGGTGGTTGTACTAATTTACATTCCCACCAACCGTGCACAAGGGTTCCCTTTTCTCCACATCCTTGCCAACACTAGTTATCTCTTGTCTTTTTGATAATAGCCATTCTAACAGGTGTGAGGTGATATCTCATTGTGGTTTTGATTTGCATTTCTCTGATGATTAGTGATGTGGAGGTGTTAGCTAATGCTGTGGTGGTAATCCTTTTGTAATAGATACATGTATCAAATCAACATGTCATACACCTTAAACTTACATAATAGTATATATCAATTACATCTCAATAAAGCTGGAAAAAATCTTAAAAACGTATAAATAATACATAGTTGTATTTTTAAGTTAGTTTATTAAACAAGAGTCTGTGATTTCCCAATGGTGGCAAATACTCCGGAGGTAATGCGTTTTTCTGACTTGGATCTTTGCTCTAATCTGCTCTTATCTAGAATGTTGTCCTCTGGAACCAAGTGATAGTGAATGATGTTTTTGTTTGTTTTCTTTTTTTTTAAGATTTTTTTTTGAAGTGGACCATTTTTTAAAAGTCTTTATTGAATTTGTTACCATTATTGCTTCTGTTTTATGTTTTGGTTTTTTGTCCGTGAGGCATGAGGGATCTTAACTCCCCAACCAGGGATCGAACCTGCACCCCCTGCATTGGAAGGCGAAGTCTCAACCAGTGGACCACCAATGAAGTCCCCAGGAATGATGTTTAATATGCCTGTCTGACACTTTTAGCAAGAGACCCACTTGGAAAGAGGTCTAAGATGGATCTACCTTACGCCATGCTCTGCTTTTCTGGGGTCATACTTTATAGGGACAAGGATCATCATTCTCAATCTTCATTAAGTAGGAACTTGAGACATGATGAAGGGAAATTACTTACGACAAGAAACACAGAAGGTAGGGGAGGGAATAGCAAAAGTGGAACCCATTGTGCCTGCTTCCTGATCTTCCAGGCAGTGCTGTGCTCTTATCTGTTTAACAGAACTGTAGGAGAAAACCTAGTTGGCTTATTAATTAATTGAAAGAGAGGAAACAGGAATGACTATAGTGGGCATTCATTGGTTGACTTTCTAGTGCTTTCCAGTCTTACCCTTTCTCTTTTCTAATGGAATTCTGAATTTCCTCCCTTGCAACTTATTGGGACTTATCCTGGTTTAGATACCCCTGGAAGCAAACCTGACACAAGGATTTAAGTAAAAGTGGTTTATTTGGGAGGGACACTGGTGGGGAAGTGGGGAAGTATGGCAGGGAGGGGGAAAGTCAGTAAAGGGTGTATTAACCAATCACTGTGGGCACCTGGTGCTCAATGCCCCTGGGAACTCTGGAATACTCTGTAGAACACGCCTCAGAATCCTTCCAACTGAAGAGTGAGGATGCTGGGATATTTGTCTGCCAATTCCCTGCTAATCCTTAGTTGAAGGCTGCTTCTGGGAGCACTAATTCTGGAGTTTCTAGCTTGCTCTGTGCATGGGCCAAACATTTTCTTGTGGTCGGGGTGGAAAAAAAGCTCTCAAGCAGAAAGTAGTGGGTGTTTGCAGTGAGAAGCCTTGGGTGAGTAGATTGAGAGTTGAGGGGGAGATGTATGGGCATCAACAGTGACTCAGCAGGACCTGACTGCACCCCCATCTCAGGAGGGGGGCCTTGATTGGCTCAAAGCAATTGACACAGTCCCTCCCCTTAGACACTGTGATTGATTTGCTGTTTGGGCACCTGACTCAAATCAGTCTATGTCAGAAATGCAACTCAAATTCCAGACTTTAGTCAGCTGTTGCAAGAGCTGACCCTCTCTTCTCCATTAAATGTGAAGAAGCAGGAAGCCCTGGAAATTGCTGGTGGCCATCTTGGGAGCAACCCGAGTCTGAGGACGTGTGGCTGAGACTGGAGGAGAGAAACAGGGTCCCGATCATAGGAACTAACTGAGCCCTGCATTAAGGTTCATACAAAGCTGTATACAGGCTGCTAAGGGCTGCTGTGATAAAGTATCGAAAACAAGGTGGCTTAAAACAATAGAATTCTACTGTCTCACAGTTCTGGAGGCCACAAGTCTGAGGTCATGGGGTCAGCAGGGCCAAGTGTTCCTGGATTGCTCTGGGGGTGGGGGCAGGTGGAAATCGTTCCTTACCTCTTCTAGCTTCTGGTATTTGTTGACAATCTTTGGCATTCCTTGGCTTGTAGATGCATTACTCTAGTCCCATGGCCATCTTCTCTCTGTGTGTCTTCACATCTTCTTGCCTCTGTGCACCTCTGTGGCTATGTCCATATCTCCCCTTTTTATAAGGACGTCAGTCATATTGGATTAGGGCCCATCCTAATGACCTCATTTTAACTTGATTACCTCTGTAACGACCCTGTTTCCAAATAAGGTCACATCCTGAGGTAGTCGAGGTTAGGACTTAAACATGTATTTCTGGAGGGACATAAAACAACCCATAACAGAAGCCACATCTATTCATTTGTGATAGGAAATAAGTCTGTTTTGGCTTAAGGATATTTGGGTTGAGACTCTGTGTTGTCTGCAATGTCATCTTACTTACCAGTTCCTTGATCTGTGGCTGTGGATAAAGCAAGACAGAACAAGCAAAGCAAGTGGGGGACTTGCTGTCTCTGAGCTAATGTGACTGGCGTGACCAGAGGGTGGAGCAAGCAGTAGGATTAGAATATGCACTGCCGAGGTGCTCAGTAAAATGTTCAGAATGGGCCACCATTCATTCATTGATTCAACATGTATTTCCTGACAGCCCCTCCTCCCCAGTGTGCCAGATACCGTTCTAGGCATTGGGAATACAGCACTAAATAAAAAAGACGTGCTTTCCTGCCCTCAATGGAGTTTATATTTCTAGTAAGGGAGACAGATAATAAACAAGAGAAATGGGTAAAATGTAGAGTACGTTGGATAATATTCCAAGGAGAGGGAGTATCAGGAGGCCTGGAGTTTCAGAGGGAGAGGGCAGACAGGGCCCCACCAGTCAGGTGACATTTGCATAAAGACCCAAAGGAAGTGATGCAGTTCTTCATGTCGTGAGTCCTAATGGGAACACGGTATCCGGTCTGGGTCTAACTGGAAGCACAAATGGGTTAAAAGCCAGAAAACTTACCTATAGAGGAGGCTCTCTGTTTCCTGAGGGAGTTATAGCTAGAAGCTTTTGTGTTTGAAGGAAATTGGTTTATTTCCACCTGGTCCATCTTGGACACCTGGAGAACTCTGTGAACCACTGAATCTGTTTGCAGGAAATGAGTGGAGGCAAAGGTCGAGTCTAACTCACGACAAGCTGAACGTGTCTTTAAAAACTTTAAAAGCTGAGACATTATAAGCTTTATGAGCACTCTCTCTGACTTTGCGGCTTCAGTGCTATTGAAAAAGAAAGAGCGGGACCAAGTCTAGTTGTAATGTCCCTTGGGACTTATTATTCTTAACAGCAAAATATTGATTTTCTAAAACATCCAAATATGCAAGGTGTGGCTTGAAGGCTGGATTGATTCCACAAGCACCCTGTGAAAATTGGTTGTATTTCTTTTAGTTGTAGCCTCCTAAGGTCCCATGGATGGTAACAAATATTGCACAATGCTTTAGACCTTGTCAAATACACTGATTGTACGAAAGGACTCTCCGTGCTCCAAATTGTTGTCGAGAAGGACAGTTTGTCACTTTGCCAATTTACATCACTTAGCGTGATATTTTTTTACAACTCCAAATTAAGACAGCAGCCATCAGTTAAGTAAACAAAGAATTTACTCTAGTGCAGATGGTAAACATAGTTATATTCTACTAAATTACTTATTGTTCTTAGATAGTAGCTACATGAAGAGCAGATAGTTGTGAGTTTTCAGTATCCATGGTGTTAGTGAAAATAGTGCTTGGACATAGGAATAAGAAACTTCAAAAATGTCCCCTTCTCTTGCAAAATTAAGTTATAGAAATTTACAACTAATGTGAGTTATTAAAGGTTCAGTTCAAGATGCTAAAAAGAGAGAGAGAGAGAGAGAGACCAAAATTCAGAGGCATAAACAATAGACAAGATTGCTTCTCTCTGATGTAAGTCTAGAAACAGGTGAGTGGTCCAGGGTGGATAGTGGGTCTACTCTCTGAGGTCACCCAGGACTAGGTTTCTTCTGTCTTGTGGTTCTGTCATCCCTTAGGTTGTTCTCCTCATCTCCCAGGCTGAAGCTGTCTCACCACCACTATGTTTGTTTTCCAGCCTTTAGGAAGAGAAAGGAGCAGCAGAAGAAGAGAAGCAGCTATTTTAACATGACCTGCATGTTGAACATGCTCTTTAGCTCACATTCAGGTGGCCAGAGCCTAGCGGCAAGGGAAGCTGGAAACATCTCTAGCTGTGTGGCCTTGTTCCCTGGCAAAACTCCTGGGGTTCAGTTACCCCAAAAAGCAAAAATTAGAATGGCTATCAGGAAACGATTAGCTGAAGTGAGAGTGCTATGGGTTCTCTCAGGAGAAGGAATGAAATTTGGATGTTAAGGGCTGATAAACTTTGGGAGGCATTCATTTACTTAACAGCTGCCGTGTACTGAGGAAATGATGTTTTCCTCATGGTCATACAGTCCAGATGGAAAGATAGGCAATTAAATAGAAATTAATAACATGTGAAGATGTTGCGATTGGGGAGATACAAATATTGGCGAGAACACAGAGCAGAAGGACCTATCCTAGTCTAGGGGCAGAAGGATCAGTGATGGTTTCCTGAGGTGATCCGTGCTGGGCTGAGACTTCTGTGCAGGGTCCTATTTGGGTAGAAAGTAGATACTGTTATAAGGGTGGGAATCAGAGATACAGTGTAGCTTTAACGAATCTTCCAAAGATGGAAGTCATTTACAAGGCTGCTGCAAGGAATCTTAACCCAGGGCAGGAGCAAAGGGAAAGCTGTGTAGAATTTATCCAGAAAGGAAGGAGGATTACTGAGCTTGGAAGAAATTTTCTTGACACTGGTCTTGTAGCAAAGTGTAGAATCATGATGAGCCCCAGATTCTGGGTCATCTGCAGTGGTTTGAAACATGGACCTGGTTATTGTTTGGCTGGAAGCACAAATAAATCGATCAAGCTTTTCAACAAGAATTAGAATATTCCTATAATTCCCCATTTATCACGTCTTTTGGAGAGATAGGAAGTGGTAGGAATCACATCTGTTTGGTTGTTTGACACCAAAGTCTAAGCTCTCCTAGTGTTTATCTGGTGTTTCTTTACTAAAATATGTTGTGAGTTTGAATCATGATGAAATCTATTTTATTTGGAGAGTTGCTTTTGAGAATGGATAGCAAATTGTCCTGAAAAGAAAAAGGGGAGGGCTTCCCTGGTGGCGCAGTGGTTGAGAGTCCGCCTGCCGAAGTAGGGGACGCAGGTTCGTGCCCCGGTCCGGGAGGATCCCACATGCTGCGGAGCGGCTGGGCCCGTGAGCCATGGCCGCTGAGCCTGCGCGTCCAGAGCCTGTGCTCCGCGGCGGCAGTGAGAGGCCCACGTACCGCAAAAAAAAAAAAAAAACGGGGAAAAATATTACAAGATAATGGTTGGGTAGGGCAGGGGAACTTAAAAGTTTTTGTTAGTTTGGAACAAAACATCTGATTTTTTCTGTTTTGGAGCAGGATAATCTCCTTTTCTCTATATCTCTTTTATTAGGTTTTGGTTTAAGTGCAGGTTCTGAGCTGCTGCATGCTTTGAATTTTACCTTTTTAAAGATCATTTATTTGCAAGCACTTATTGAGTGCCACGGTGAAGTGTTGCTAGATATTGCCGGGAATTGCAGGCTCTGAGTGTTGCTAGGGGCTAGGTGTTTAGGCTATGATAGCGAAAAAAGGCAGACTTAATTCATGCCAAAATAGAGCGCAGCCCTGGAAATCGAGGCACGCCACTTGTCAGCTTTGCTTCTGAAATGCTGTGTGTCTTTGGCCAGTTATTCAACCTCTCTCTTCTATGAAATTCCTGACCTATAATGAGAATGATCATAGTAGTGTTTTCCCCCCTTTCACTCTTCATTCCTACCCTCTGGCAAAATTCTGCTGTATCCAGTTCTTTCACTGTGGCTAGGACATGGTTCATCTTTGACAAAACCAGGTGTGAAATATACCAAGAGCTTCTCCTTTCTGAGGCTTCTTGCAGAAGGATGACTCAGAAAGTACTTGCTAGAAGGAGAGATGGCTTCCGCATGGCAGGCACTCCATGTTTTTACTCACAGATGGAAGCTTAGGTATCCCTTAGAATTCTGTGCCCAGCTGAGGTCGTTTCCATCGTCTACTACACTTTAGAGACTTTCTGAATGGAAGAATGGAAGGTAGGGAAGTTTTTTCTCCCAGCATTTGGCAGGAGTAGTGGCATGGAATGGGTCTTAATGAATTATGTGCCAAGCACTGTTACATATATTACCTCATTTTGCATAAGGAGCAAGCCAACAATGAGACATTATTATTCCCATTATAAAGATGAGTAGGTTGAGGTTGGGAGAGGCTAAGTAACAGCTGATAAAATGTAGAGGCAGGATTCAAACCCCTCCTTAGACTGCCATGTCCATGCTGCCTTCCACCAAAATGTTTTTACTTGAGCTGGTGAGATCCAGACACTAATTAGTCCGGTTGGGTTAGCCCTGCGCCTTTCAGAAATCTAGGTGAGTTTCAGCTGTCTGGAAGAGCAGACTCCTCCAGGGCTGGGGCAAAATGGGACAGATTGGAGCTGAGAAAGGAAGTTGGCTGGAATGTTGTTGCTCAAGCTGCTGTCTTACTGGCAAGAACACACCATTTTTGTTTAGCCAATGATCGAAGTTCATTACCCTGTTTTCCCTTCAGCTGGACCTTAAAGATACCAATAAAACATTAAAAATTAAAAAGAAATTTTCTGTGGTTTTGAAAGCTTGTTCCAAATGTATGTCTGGGCCAAGTCTACAGAGAATGTGCGTGATTGCCTTACACACAGCAGAAGTTGTTCTTGCCCCGTGTGTTGTGCTGTAATTTATCTGACTGTGGGTCTCCAGGGGGCAGAGGGGTACAGCTCAGTCATCATAGGATCGCAAGCATCCGGCACAGTATCTGGCACACAGCTCAGCAAATGTCCATTGAAATGAACTGGTATCCCCAACACAGCTCAGCAAATGTCCATTGAAATGAACTGGTATCCCCATTCTTGTCCATGACTAAAGAAATTAAATTTAAATTCAAATAGACTTTCTCTGTTATAAAGCAGAAACTAACACACCATTGTCAAGCAATTATACTCCAATAAAGATGTTAAAAAAATTCAAATAGACTAATGCCAATCAAGTCATTTCCAGCTCTCTCTGTTCCTGGGGAAAGTGTGGGCTTGGTTTACTTTGAGTGTTACTTAGTTTTACCTGAAGGGAGGGCATTGTCTTTGTGCCATACGTACCCCACCTTCTTTAGGGGAAAGCCCTCTAGCTGAGGTACATGGATTCCCAGTGCCATGCCTCATGGTCCACCAAAGAATTTGACAAGTGGGTAGTAACGTTTGTAACATGTCCGTTTGGTCTGTGAATGTAACTGCCAAAGTTGCCAAGCCGAAAAAAAAAAAGGAAATTTGGAGAGAAGTTAGGGGGAGGCCATAGCAATATTGAAATATATTAAGTTTGAAGAGCTGCTTGGGAAATGGTTAACTTCTCATTAGCACAGGGAGAGCAGAGAGAAGTGCATGAATGGAGGACAGCTGCCCTGTGGTCTGAGCGGGTCTGTTTGCATTTTCGCTGGTAGGGTTCCTATGGCCTTTTTTACTGATGTTGGTAATGCTCTGGTGGTGAGTTTCAACGATTTTCTTTATTGTGATTTGTAGATCAATCTCTGACATGGTTGTTCCATTTAACCTGTATTCCCTAGGTTATTTCTTAAAGCAATTTACTGAACATTACCTAAATTGAACTGCATTTACTATCCCTTGACCCAATTACTTAAGTGGTCCACATCCATTTGATTTTGGTTGTCTGCTCTGCCCATTTGCTTTCCCTCTAATTTTACTCTCAGTTGCAAAAGAGAATGGGTTCTGCTGTCCCTTCCTTCCCACACCACTCTCTGTATGAACAGTGCAACTCATAAAGGCAGCTGTTCCAATTTGAAAAATCCCAGTTCTTCTAGCTGAGTATGGTTTTATTTGAACAATTCAATTCTACAAAGATTTATGGAGTGCCCACTTTGTGATAGGAATCAGCTAAGAGCTATCTGCTTGCCCCCTTTCTCCTTTGGAATGAGTTTGCTGGGCAAAGGTCTCTGATCTCTGAGCAGGGCGTCTTAGCTCTGGATCCTATCAGATGGTTTTCCAACACCAGTTTCAACTCCTGGGTTCCTTTCCACACATCTCTCACCATGCACGGCAAATGTGCATCACGTCGGTTGGCTGCCGTCATTCGTGTGTCTGTAACTTCTAATCTATGATCTAGCCCTGTTTCTTCAGGTGTTCTTCTATCATGGTCCTTAGACTAGTTTCTACTCTTTGTCTCATAACATTTGTATAAGGTGCTTGGTCCTGGTTCATGTCTTGAATTATTAAAAAAAAAATGTCAGTATCAATACGATTTGTCACTTCCCACACTTAGCATTTCCTCTTTAAACTTCTGAACTCAAGGAAGATTCACTATCTCCCTTCATTTCTCCTAACCCTTGTAAACCAGCACTGTGTTTTTATTGGCCTTCAAACTTGTTTAAGTAGAGCTAGTGGTGGGAATGGAAATGTCTTTTTCTGGGAAACCTGACTATTTATACTGCACGAGGAAAGGCATCTTTAAACAGGGCTCCCTGCTGGTCTTTTCCGATTTCTCTCCTGGTGTGAAAGTAACATTTTGTTAATCTTTTCCTTTATTTGTTAATTCCCATGTCCATCTTGGGAGGTCAACGCTGCTGTCACCAATTTGTTGCTTAAATCCTATTACAACCAATTCTCCACTAACGCACAGAGAGGCCAGTCACAGGTGGAGCTCTCCTCACTTGCAGTGTCCTACCCTATGGAGTCCCAGGCTGTACAAACAGGATTCGACCTGTTCTCCTGAGGCAGAGGGAAATCTTGTCTAAAGACACTTAGGAGCTCAGTAGCTGAAAACCCCGAAATTCCAGATTTGGGAATATTTGATTTGATCACTCAACCATGCCATAGTTCAAGCCTCGGGTTATATTTTGAGTGACAGCAATTTGATTCAACCATGACATTGAACAGGAGATTGAATTACCAGGGTGCTGAGTTTACTGAAGGAAAAGACAAAACAAAGTAGGTGAAATGGTAGCAATGGAGAGAGGCAGAATTTGGTAGCAGAATGGAAGGAAATGGAATTAGCCTGTTATTTGAAAGAGCCGAGACTGTGGAGGTTATGCTAAGGAGCCCATGAAGTGCTTTTTTAAAATTTTATGTGCAATTCAGGGCCTTTGTGAAATGCTTTCTTGTGTTACAGCAAAAATAAGGTCCTGTTTCTTAACCAAAAAGGAAAAAATAGGGCATATTAAAAAAAGAAACTAACCGTTATGTTTTAAAATATGATCTTTTGTCTTAAAAATGCTTCTCCTTTTCTTTCTTCTTGGATTTATTCTATGGCAAATGGAAGACAAGGGTCTGATTACCCTGACCTTTTATCCCTGCCCCTTTTCCTGGTGGTGTCCGGATTCCACTAGACTCTACAATTGGTGTGAGGATATGGCCATTTGGCAAATAACTGGAGGAAATATGATATTTTTTGTTTGCAGCTGTATTGTATTCCAAAAGGAAATGTGGTTCTATTACAAGTTCACTATATAATATTAAATGTCTGGGCTCTGATACAACTGTGCACTCGTAAAAGGGGGAACCCAGGCTTGGTGTTTTGAACATTAGGTGCTAAATGTTCTTTTCACAAAATATGCTGTTTCTGTCCATTTGAGATTCAAAACTTTGTGTACAGGATGGCTTTCCTTTCTCTCAAGAACTAAAGAGGAATAGCCAATGTAAACACTTAGTCTGGTGTGAATCATTTCATCCTTGGATATAAGAGGCTTTTGAAATATGTTCATTTGAAGGCTTTAAGTTTATTCTGTGTGCAAAATACAACGTTTCAGAGTTTCCCAACCCTCGTGTCTGGTAACAGCATATTTGACGATAGGAGATCGATTTTCTCTATTCATTCTGTTAACTAAACATGTTTCCCCTTCAATCATTTGTCTCAATAGAATGAAACGGTTACTTTTGGCATTTGGCATTCATTATAGTAGCTTGTATTTTTTCCAGATGACTTTAGTGTATATGTCAGCACTATGTACCTAGAGCTCTATTTTTTTTTTAAATAAAGCAGAATTCAGTCTAACCCTTTTATACAGAGGAAAATAAAGCCATATGGAAAGATTTCATTTTTCAAATGTACTCTCAGCAGACAGAAAATTTAAATGCGGCTTTTGTGGAGAGCAGGTTGCGTTTGTTTCATGTCGTTCTCACTGTTGACTCTGAGTTTGAAGAGTGTTGCACTGACTCGGCTTTGCATCACGTACAACGTACCTCTTACCCTAGTGTTTGGACAGATGTGAAGAGTAAGGGGGACTTGAGCAGATATTTCGGACAGCCAGACCAAGTCATACATTCTTGGAAACTGATGCAATCTAGGTTTCAGCAGAGACTGTAACGCCCCAAAGGCATTTATCGGTTCCACAGTGAGGCGTTGGGGGCTCTCAAGCCAAGCAGTGGCACCCGCGGCCCCTGCTAGTTTGACACTTACACACCAGCTAGAACAGAAACCCCTTTCCCAAGATAGCGGGAGATCTGACCACTTTGTAGAATTTGAAGAAAACTCTCATAGAATCACGGAATAAAGGTGTCAGCCGAGAAATGTCCTGGAAGACATCTGCCCTATCCATGTGTGTAATAATCTTCTGTTTGAAAAACAAAAATCATATACAGTGTAGCTTGTAATCTATATTTTGCTTGAGAAAGAGCGTGGTTGTGAATAGAAATACATCTGGGTCTCTTTAAAATACCAAGCACCTCACTCATTAATAAATGTGTAAACGTTGATGGTAATCAGCCATGGTTGGGTGACATCGCTACTCGCCTAACGATGGGTTTAGAGCAGGTTGGAGATTCTGAGGACATGTTGCCAGAGATGGAAGCTCTAAGGGGAAAAACAGATTCCAGTGTAAAAGGCACAGCCCTAAAGCAGAGCATTAGGGGAGATTTCCTTTACCAGTGGACTCCTCTTGAGTATTTCATTAAGAAGAGACTAGTGGCTTGGACAGTATGGAAAAAGCCAGGTAAGCATATTCAAAACTGTGTTTCTTAACAAAACGATTGGCAGCAAGTGTAGATTAATATGTAAGAGTCAATAAAAATTTGAATTGAAAGCAGCTGTAAAATTATTAAAAATCAAGTAAGAAGGGGCAGTATTTTCTTATTTTTAGCTGTTTCATTTTTTCTGGATTCTTTTTATTTTGGTTGTATCTAGTGGTTCATAAACAAGACTTTTGAGCTTTCTATTTTATTATGAATAACATTTAAATATTTTGATATATCACTGTATGTCTTCCCTTTGTATTCTTGGTATCTAATGTAAGGTATTTTAAATTTCAGGTTGCGAGTGACTAGTGAGTGGGATAATCTAATTTAATGGTTTGTGACCCGTATTTTTTCTTAATGTTTTACTGAAGTGTGATTTACATACAGAAAAGTGCACATACAGTTTGATACGTCTCCACAAATTGAACACACATGTAACCAGCACTGAGATCAAGAGGCACCAGCTCCCTAGAAACACTGCCCCCAACAGTGACTCCTTCAAAGCACTACCCCTCCAAAGCTAACCCACTGTCCTGACTTAGAACAGCGCAGATTTTCGTTTTGGCTGGTTTTGAACTTTCTATAACTAGAATCATAAAGTATGAACTCTTTTGTATCTACCATTATGTGTGGGAAATTCGTTTATATTATTGCAAACAATTGTAGTGCTTTATTGTATGAATATACTATCCTTTATTTATCCATTCTACTGTTCTTGAGCCTTTGTGTAGTTGCTGACATTTGGCCTTATGAACATTTCTTCTGTTCATATTCACTTCATGATCACTTCTGTGAACATTCTAAACAAGTCCAATGGTGGACACGTGTATTCATTTCTCCCGAGTATGTACCTAAGAGTGAAATTGTTGGGTCATTGGATATGGTATATTCCACTTTAGTGGACCCTACCAAAGAGTTTCCCAAAGCGGTTGTCCCAACTCAGAATAGAATACCATAGAATAAATAGAAATAGAATAGAATGGAATGGAAAAGAAAATGGAAGCCTGCTTCACATGCTGTAGTGGTAATTATTGTTTCTTCAAAGTTTCATTTCAATTATATAGATATTTATGTTTGTACTAGATCTTAATATGAAATGTATTCCTTTTTTTTTCTGAGTTTCCATAAAGAAGTTTAAGAAGCACTTGTCTAATCTTAAGATTCAAGTCCAAGCAATTATATTGACTGTATTGCTTTAACAAGCAACAGAAATTGCCCTGATGTCAGTGAGTAATAAAAAAGTCTTTGTCAAGAGTAGGGAAATAATAAGTTCTTTCAGGATCTGAGCCAACTTTCAATAATAATAATAATACGTAGAAGTATGCTGTGATAAGAGCCGCACAGAGAAATGAAAGCCTGAGGTTGAATAATCACTTGTGATTCGGGGGCAGTCAGAACAGCAACCTGGGTAATTTCATGCGCTCATTTCTGGTCTCGGGTACTGAGAGTGCTTGTGGAGTGGCCCTTAAAAGGCCTCTCCTCACACACAGCTCCAGCTTACCCAGCTCTCAACCAGGGAAATCAGTCACTCCTCAAGTCCAAGGCAAAGGGCTAATTCCATCCTAAGAAGGAAGAGGTGTAGTTCCCATACAAAACATATTTGCCTGCGTTTCCTGATCGATCACCCAGAGTGGTTAAGACTCATTAACAGACATCATGAGAGAGTATAGCATAGTTGACTGCTTGCGATTGTATCCTTCTACTACTTACTACCTGTGTCTCCCTCCCTCCCGCCCTCCCTCCCAGTTCTGATTACGAGGGTGGCACCTATTGCGTATTGTGGTTCTATCTTTTAGGCTTATGGTTCTATTAAAAGTACAACTCTGATCATGTCATTCCCTTGCTTAATATCCTTCAGTGTTCCCATTGCCTTCAGGGAAAATTCTTCACGTGGTTTACAAAGTCCTGTGCCCTCTGGCCACTCCTTACCTCTCCTTACGTTACCTGTGGACTAACATTGCCCCTTGCTTTCAACCACGTTGAACTCCCTTTGGTTTTCTGAAAGTGCCAAACTCTATCTGTCTTTAAGGTCTTACTGTGGGAAGTTCCCTTTCCCTCTTTTGTGCCTGGCTAATTGCTGCTCTTCTTTCAGGGCTCGTCTTAGATGACACTTTCTCCAGGAGGCTTTCCCAAGGTGTGAATTATTTGTCCTTGGTCCTATTGATTCTTGCTGTTTACTAAATATGCTGTGTTGTATTTGCCTATTTATTTTCTTCCTCAGAGGATGTCTCTCTCATTCATCTTTGTATCTTTAAAAGTGCTCATCAAGTCAATCATGAAACACAGGATATTCTCTGAAGGGTGGATTTGCAGATGACTTTTCATTTCTTTCTACTTATCTGTTGTGACTTACTTTTCTACAGTGAACAGGAATTATCTGTTGCAAAATTGTAAAAGTTTGAAATGAGTTAACTATCAAAGGGTAAATTAAAAAAAAAACCCCAGATAACTGCAGGAAAAGGATAAAGTTGGTACCTATTAGTGATTCTGTTATCTGTGGCTGGTGTTCAAAGGGTGATAGAATTCAGGGCCCCTAGCCACCCCTATCCCAAGCTTATATTTGTTAGTAGGATTTAGGGTGTGGAGATTGTACGGTCCAGCCTATTAAAGGCAGGTGGAACCAGAGAAGATATGCGTATGATTAAAGAGGGGAGGGTCATTTAGGAGAAACAGATGGGAACAGCTGTGAAAGGTCTTTGGAAAACTGGAAGAAACTAAAAGGTTTGCAAGTATAAGAAGAAATAGGAGCTGCAGAACCAGGAAACATGAGCAAAATCTGGAGGAATAAGAAGTACAAAGTATAATAGAGAGAGAAGAGGGATAAAGGGAAAAAAAGAAAGGAAGAAAGGAATAGGGCTCAGTAGGGAAAAGATATATCAGAAAGATATGTAGCGAACAAGTCAGGAAGGAATAGAAGTTGAGACTGTTGACCTGTCCTGCCCAGTGCGGGACATCTGGTCTCCTGCTGGTGGTAGATCTGCCTCATTTTCAGCCCTCCAGGTGCAGCTGTCATAGCCACAAGGTGCTGGAGGGATTTCTGAATAGTACCCTTCGGGTCACTCTTTTCTTTGGGAGGTTTTGTCTTCCAAACTTAAGTGCACTGGGCCTCTGGTGTGAGCCATTTATTTACATTTTGAAATGTGAGCGTTGCCTGTGAACTTTCCCTACCCTGCTGTATCTGTGTGCCTGGGACAAAAGACATGACTTAGCTGTCAGTGCACTGAAGTATGCAGCCTGCCTGCAGGTCAGGTCACAAAGCAAAGCTGTTTAAAAAGTATGGGGCTCCTCTCGGGAGACAGCTGTGTGTCCATGCAGCATTTGTCAGCTGTGCTAAAGATGGAATTGAGGACAGAAAGGAACATCCTGAACACTGTATGAATGGAAGGGCGCCATAAAGTGTTTTAAACCGGGGTGAAGTCAGGTTTGAAGTGTTGAGGTCAGAGGGTAAGTTCTCTTTCCCCTGGAGCCTATGTCATTCTCTGGCAGAGTTTCAGAAAGCTAGTTGTGGTAGGTGCAGAACGGCTGCACTGAGACTCATTGACTGTGAGTCTTCCTGCTAGTTTACCAAGGTGAAGCCTATGGTACAGAGTCCAGGGTGATCCTATTTCCTTGGGCTTAGGAGGAGGTTATGGTCATACTGTATCATTTATTTTCTTATCCTGCCACAAATTCTGCTTTTAACCATGCACACTTGGTCTTAGAAATACACACTCTTGGCCACTGTCTAGTGAGTCTGACTGATAAAATTGATCTTGAAGCTGAAAGGGCTAAGACAGGTGGTTAAATTGCCTGTTATTTGTGGGGAGGAATTTAACCTTCATGAGATGATCAAATTCAATATATGGAAAAACATGGGTTGAGTAGGGCAAAACTTGCTTTACATTGTGGCCTTGAATTTATTTATGCGGCTACGGAGATGACTGTTGAGTTTGGTTGTTGACTTGGTAAACAATCACAGAAAGTAGAATTGGGCGGAGCTAGGATGGCCCGCTGGCCCCAGGGACTCATCCTTTTCTGTCGTGGACATGGGTTGCAGGCAACTTTCCGGTGTTGCTCTGCCATCAGAATGATTCACATCTAGTACTATGTATTTCAGTCCAGAGTCTGAATGTAATATTTCATGACCCATTATGGAAACTATTCTGTTTGTAGATACCCACACTCAACTGGAAAATATTGAGACTCATTCATGTCTCTGCCTTAGGGAAACAGTTATGATATTGTGGAAATGGCATGGATTTAAGCACAAGATTGTCCTAGCTTCAAATCTGAGCTTGACCACATACTTACCAGAAAACCTTGGACCATTTATTTAACCTCATAGCTTCAGTTTCCTTACCTGTAAGATGAGGATAATACTGTCTGCTCATGCAATTGTTGTGAATGTTAGATAGGAAAATGTGTATATATTAGGGTTCTTCATTGCGTACAACAGAATTTGCTGTCACTAATTTAAGGAGAAAGGTATTTGTTAAGGGATATTAGCTCACAGAATTGTTGGGAATGCAGAAAGAATGGTCTTCTAGGCTGGGCTGGAACTGACCTGCTAAGAGAGATGCTGCCATATTGAGTCCCAGCACCAGGTTGCCTCTGCCCTCATCAGAACTTGATAAATCAGAAGTGGTCATTGCTGTTGCTATTCCTGGAAGAGCCAAACGCTCCCACCTTCATGCTTCCCAGAAAGGCTGGACCCACCTGAGTGGCCTCCACATCTCACTGTGCACTTCTCTTACCTCCATTCCTAGTATGCTTTTCTTCACAGAGTTATGGTCCTTTTACAAAGATTACTCCCAAGTGCTTTGCATTTTGCCCTCTGATTGTTGTTGCTACCTTGCTACCCAGAATGACTTTCCTTCTGCTCTCCACCCATCAAAATCCTAGTAACCTTAAAGACATAACTCAAGTTCTCCTGTTCCAAGCTTCACAGAATTAAGTCATTCCTCTATCCTTCAAATTTTAAAATGACCTCTGTCTGATTACCCTCAATTCTCAGCTGTTGTTGTCTTTACCTGTTATTTTAAAATTTTATTGTGCAAATATTTTTGTTTGCATCTTAATCTGTTCTCCTCAGGTAAATTATAAGTTTCTTGATAGCAAAGATACATATATAAAATTTGGCAGTCTCTGTAGTAATGAGCACATGGTATATATTCAACAAATATTGTTGATAACACACCAGCTGGACTGTTAACATACTTAAAACTGGCTCCATTAGGAACTATAGTGGATGCTGTGAAGAGCTACATAGATCCAACTTCAGGGCTAAAGGACTTATTCCTCCATCTGTTTTACCTTAACTTGGGATAGCTCTGAAGGGCCATCTGGCTTTCAGGGCTCCCAAAGGGTTTGGTAGAGGTGTCTGTTAAGACTATATCACAGCCCAGCTTCTCCCTCTTCTCAATCCCTGCTTCGGAGTCCCTTCTTTTCCTTAGGTGCTCATCTTGCACTCCCTAATAAACTTAGTGCTCATTAGCACTCCCTAATAAACTTCCTATACACTTATCTCAGGGTGTTTTCCTGGGAATTCAACCTGCAACAGGAACTGTGTGATAAGGTAAAACTAATAAACGATTTGAAGGTTCTGAGCTTTGTTTGATGTGTTTGGAAGAAAAAGAAGTTGTTCATGTTTGGGCACTTTTTTTTTTTGCGATACGCGGGCCTCTCACTGTTGTGGCCTCTCCGGTTGCGGAGCACAGGCTCCGGACGCGCAGGCTCAGCGGCCATGGCTCACGGGCCCAGCCGCTCCGCGGCATGTGGGATCTTCCCGGATCGGGGCACGAACCCATGTCCCCTGCATCGGCAGGCGGACTCTCAACCACTGCGCCACCAGGGAAGCCCTGGGCAAGTTTTTTAATGCCTGCATATTTGAAACCAGAGGCATGTAATTATTATTATTGTTGTTGTTATTTTCAAATGAGGATCTTAAAAAGAATCAGTGACTAAGGTGTCGCTTTGCATTCAGGTAGGATCTACCACCTTATTCAGAGAGCGATACATGAAACCACAATTAGGATAGTTTTAACATGTATGTATGTCTTATTTTCTTACATGCATGAAAAATTACTGATGGGTACTGCCTGATGGAAACGGAATATACCATAATGTTGATAAAAGACCATTACTAATTTGAGTTTTCTAAATGAATTTGAAAAATGGAGTAAAACTGGAAATAATAAGAGCATAAATAAATGTTTAAAAATTAATCGAATTTTCAAAGACTTGCCATCAATTTAATATAAATTGTATTTATTAACTTCATTGTTTTGCAGTGAGAAACCATGCATTTGGGAAGATATTAACTGTTATTTTACAATGATTCTATTTACAAATGGAACTAGGCTTCTGATGGAATTTGTAATTATCCTACATGTGTAACATGGCTGTTCCCCACCCTCCCCCAGATCAGAGTCATGCAGCTAGAAGCAGTCTTAGATTTCGGCCGGTGAATCTGTATCTCTCGATTTACACATAAAAATAAAGGAAATGAAAAAACGTGTCCAGAGTCAAGATCCGTCTAATAGCCAAGCCAGGCATCTAATCCAGGATCTTCAAATTTCATCCATTGTGTGTGGTAGCCCCTTCCCTGTGTCTGTCTTTGAGAGATTATCTTTGTAAATTACCTCTGACTCAAGGCTGAAGGATGATTTTTATTACTTGTATTCTTTTATGCTATGCCAAACAATTTGAGGCATTCACAGGTCAGAGTGTCTGAATTGCATAAAATAACAAAAACCCAAACAAATTTAATTCAGTTAAAAGATTGATTTTTGTTGGCCTCCATGGTGCCCAGCAGGTGGGTTGACAGAAATATTTACTTCTCAAATTACTATTGTTCCTGCTCTGATGACATCTGATTGCTTTGGCATAAACAAATACAAAGAAGACAGAGGGGAGCAATAACCTCTATCTCATATGTAATTAAGTTCAACTCAAAGGCCAAGTAATAAAAGAAGATATATTTTTGAAATGTCTCCCACTCCACTCTCCATAAATCAGCTTTTTTTGCGTCAACCTGACCCGCTCAGAGAGACCTATGAACATTGGCTTGTTCCTCTCACTTGAGGTTGAGAGGCTGGCGAATGTTGACTGGCCATGGGTCCTCAGTGGGGCTGTGTTTCTAGATTTGTTTAGAAACTTGGAATGGTTAATCAGTCTTCTGGGGTGGGGAAAGAGTGTGTCTATCAGGCTAACCTGGAACCAGAGACAGAGTCAGTGGCATTTGGGCCCAAAGTAAATGGCGATTTTGCTTTTATTTGGCTAATTTTCTTCTCCATAGATAGTCAAATGGGCGTATAAAATAGAGTAAATATTTTGGCCATATTTGGTTGTCTTCATGAATCAAATCTACCATGTACTGTTCTGTCACCTCTAGAATGGTCAAGGCTATGGTCAAGGCTATCCAGAGCTGTTTTCCTACAATCTGTGTAACAAACAAACACGATCTATAACCAGAAAACAAAAAGGCAAATGGAAGTATGTACGCCTATTCTAAGAGTAAACTTGATATATGACTCCAGTGAAGTTTAAGGTCTCAGTACCTACATACTTTTGTTGGGGTTCTAACACATTTTGGAAAAGTAGTTTTGGGGGCTCTCTATGTTTTTCTCAACCCCAAACAGATCTTGCTTGTAACTGTTATGCATCAGATAATAGAAGCTTGGTTTCCAGACCCCGACCCTTTAGTGATAACTACCTTATTAAATACAATTATTTCTTTAAAGTGAAATAAAATGTCAGCTTGAAATTGTGCAGTTGCAACCCATCTTGGGAAGGACTCATTCCCTAGTTCTCACACGATGATGTTTATAATTATTTTCATTTCCCAACAGACATTGATTACTGGCAGATAGGTCATCCCTAACATGCCAGCCGGAGTGTAAGTACACGGGTCTCTCTAAATAGATATTCTTTTTTCCCAAATGCAGTCTTCAAAGTTTTAACTTTTACCAATAACTCTCCATTATATTTAGGGATTATCACTATGCATGGTGAGGTTTTATATTTGTACTTGTGAGCCTCAAAGTTACACAAATCACAGAGGCCAGGTCTATATTATTGCCACTAATACTACTACAGTGGCCACTTATTGACTGTGGACCATGTGCTAGGCACTTTGTATATACTATAGTTAATCCTTTCTATAACAGAGCAAGTTAGGTGTTATTATATCTATTTTATATATGGAAAAACTGAGAGTGGAAGAAATAAAATAATCTAGCTGGGGCCTCACAGCTGACTTGTAACAGACTTGGGTTTCAATGCCAGTTCTTTCTGGGTTTAAAGATCTTAATTTTTCATTTTTTCACTCGGCAAGTAATATCTGTGCAATGCGAATAATTGGGGGATTAATCTAGCCATTTTCCATACTGTAGTTGAATATAGAAATATTCTGCTTTCCTCTTTTTTGTTTTGTAAATGGTGTGAGTCACCCCCTTTGTCTCTAGACCTAATGTGGTAGCTGTAATACTTAAAATCACAAGCCGTCCATGGGAATGGTAAATAGTGCCTGGGTTCAAATTCCATTTCAGCCACTTACTAGCTGTGTGACCCCAGGTAAGTCACTCAGCCCAGTCGCACAGGGAGCTCTGTAGCCTAAATGACACTTTAGCTTTGTCCTGCCTTGAGGTAAGATTGCTGAACTTTCATACTCCCTCACTGGTCAACTATTGGCTAAGGGCCAGGAAATGGAGGAGAAAAGAGGGGATGCAAAAGTCCATGTGATCTGCACATGTGACCAAGTGGTGTTGCCGGTGTTAGTCACTAAAACATCAAGAACACAGGGCCTTCGGGACACACAGAACTGGCCAACCAAGTCTGAGGGTCTGGCCAGAGCACAGGCAGGGTCCTGTGCAATGCGGGAATCATTTCCCCATTTATCTAATGCACTGTGGGCGTGTCCTGTGCTATAGGAACGGCTGCCTGGCAAGACTGCTCGGGGCCGACCCTCACTGCTCTAAAGCTGTGGTTGCTGCCACTTTTGAGGGCACCTGGGATCCTTTTCTCCCTCTGGCCTCTTTCCGCCTTGATAAAGCAGAACCTTGGCCTGGTGCCGAGACAGCGGGTATATGAAGGGGAGTGAGTCAAGGTCTCTGCCATTTGCAGAGCTCACTGGCTTGTGGGAGAGGCAGCCATGTATACAGTTGGCTAAAATAATTCCTAAAGACAACAACATTGGGGCTACGAAGCACAGTGCTATGCGAACACAAGAGGAGGAGTAGAGAATTCAAAACGGAGCTTTGAGGGAAAATTCATGGCAGTGGTGGATAAATATCTGTAAGATTTGCAGATGGGAAAGAAAGGGAGGGCCCTGCAGATTGAGGAAATAGCATGAGCAAATACTGTGAGAAAGGAAGCATGTAGTTTGCTCGGGGCAATGCATAGTCCACTGGCTACCTTAGTGCCATGTAAATCAGGAGAAGCAGGGCCTTGATGCTGTGGAAACTTTCACGTGAGGACAGGGCTGTCGCCGTGACCAGCTTCTATAGCCATGGTGCTGTTCACACTGGTTTCATTATATTATGGCAAAGGTGTGCTGGGAAACTCTCCTCATAAATGACTGAAAAAGGAGGTTCCCATGGAAGTTTCTGTTGACACCCAATGACAATGGAAATAACATTCCAAACTGAAGTGTAAGACCAGGATTTACAAAGCAGTTGACTGAAAACCTAAGACCTTGAACCCTTCATCCACATTGAGGATATAAAATGGTCTAGGAGAGGAGTACATTTGAAAATTTGTGGAGATCATTTTTGGGGAGAGGAAGTTCAACCCAAAGGAATCCCCCAGAGGGGAGTTGTTCCCTATCCTTTTCAAATAAAGAGAAACGGGCTTCTAGGACACCCGTTGGACTTGTGTGTCCCTTTAGGCTGTTCTTGTGCCTGACATCACCCGGAAAGCCCAAAAGCTGAGATAGACAGGCTCGTTGCTTTGACCTGAGGGGTGAAGGAGAGTTTGCTCTGCGGTGAGATTGATTAGCACTTTCAGAGTTGCCGGGGCAGATAACAGGGTTGCAGCAAGAGATAACTAGTGTGGTGTCTCCTTACGTCCTCTCTGAAAGGAGGGGCACCCAGATCACAGCAGAGGGAAGCTGGAGGCGCAGCTGGATTTCTTAGGGCTAAGGAAGGAGTAAGCCACCACTGGCAGAGAAGCTGGCAGAGAAGTGCGTTCTGCTGGTGCAGACCTACAGTTATGGAGCATTTCCAAAGAACCCAGAAAAGTGCCCATGAGAGATTTATCTTGAGACACCTGCCAGGTCGCGAGAGCGGCAATCGAAGTATCACAATAAGATCAGTCAAGTAAGAACATACCTGCCTGATTTCCTTTACTTCTTCCATGACTTCTCATTCTGAGGTGTCAGAAAACACATTTAACAAACTGAGGGAGGAGGAATAAAAGTGCTGGGCCATGGAAGAGGCAAGACATTTTCTTTAGCCCCTTTCCTAGGCTGCTTCTGTATAGTTAGGCCCTAGCTTGGGGTAGGGGTGATAGGGGGAGGGGGGAAAGGTTTAACCTTATAGCAAGCCTGACATTTACATGGGATTAGACATTTATAATAATGGATTGAGAGTATTTAAATTTCTTAAAGCTTATCAGAAAAGTTGAGAGACTGCCCAAATTTTCATCCAAGGGTATCCACCAATTAAGCTCCACTGAGTAAGTCATTTTATGGCTAAATCCTCTGAGTTATGCTTGTTTAATGTAGTGGTGACACCACTAATTATTCTTAAAATTGTTTCCATGAGAAAAACTCACCCAGTTCCCAAAAGATGGAATACAGCATATCAACACTCCCCATTTGCCCATGTTAGGTAATACTATGATGGTTATAAGCATGCAAGCCAGTGAATTAATGATTCTGATATAAGAGCCAAATAAGTGATCCTGGCTCCTATTATCACCCCGAATCTACAGTGAAATGAAACACTGTCTGCAAGTGAACTGCTTAACTGGTCTCAGCATCAGATAGGTGGGATCTTGCCACCAGAGTCCAGGGCTTCACCTTCCTTCCTCCACGTTGAGCCACAGACCCTTCGTTAAGTTCACCACCTCCTACCCTGCCCCTTAACAGGGCACTGACCCCACTGCTTCCCAATCAAAGGCAAGGAGACATTACTGTTCCCCAGTGGGGTTCTGCTAGGCCTTCAGGACCTGAATAAAAGGCAGCCCAGATGCTTACACTTAGGGGGCGACTACCTTGTCTGAGCTCTTCTAAGAACTACGTGCTAAGCACTTAAAGGGGCTGTGGCTCTTATTCAGTCCTGCTTAAGCATTTTGCAGAGCAAAGTTTTCTTCTAGATGGAAGTCTGCATACTTCAGCCCATTGGCCAAAATCAGCCCGCTGCCTGTTCTTCTGTAGCCTGTAAGCTAGTAATGGTTATTATTTTTTAAACGTTTGGGGGGAAAAAATCAAAAGAAGAAACAGTATTTTGTTACATGTGAAATTATATGAAATTCACATTTCAGAGTCCATAAATAAAATTTTATTGGAATACAGCCACACTCATTCATTTACATATTGTCTGTGACTACAATGAAAGTTGAATACTCGCAACAGAGACCGTGTGGCAAAGCCTCAACTACTCACTATCTGGCCCTTTCCAGAAAAACGTTTGCCAATTCCTGAACTCTGACACTATCTCCTACTTATGATTTTATCTTGATCCAAGAAAGTTCTGTTTTCCACGCATTAACCATTTTTGATTCTGTTGTTTAGGCTGTAGCAATCATGGGGTTGTTGATTTAGAAAATGAATCTTCCCCTGCTAAATGATTTCAGTGTGATATAGTGGGCAGAGCACTCGCAAAGTTAGGACCCCTGGGCTTTAAACGTGATTCTTTCATTAGCCTAGAGACTCTAGTAAGTTAATCCACCACTGGGGACTTTGAGGAGTGAACTGTTTAACAGGTTTTCAACCTGTGCTTTGAGGAGTTCTGGTCAGTCTTTGAGTCCTTTCAGGATCAAATAGACAAGGGGTTCCTAGTACCCCACTACTTGATCTTCAACCAGAGGCCCCTCAAGAGTATGGACTTTACATAGTGACCATTTGCATAAGATTTTAATGGATAGAAAGGACTGGCTACTAAGCATTTTTTGAAAAGCCATAGAATCAGATCATCCCCAAGATCCCTTACTGTCCCATGAGACTAAAAGGAAGGAAGAGCTTTTGGGATCTGATACTACTCAGACGTTTAAGCCATAGACAGGAGATGCTGATCGTCAAATTCTAAATCCAGCTTGTTGGCATATTATGTAATAGTCCACCTGTTTCAGTTTTCCCATCTGGACAGCAGAAGTGGCACATAACTGGGTTCTCCAAAACATATGATAGTTATGGCAATATTTACTAGTTGGAGAAGGAATGGTAGCCTGGCTGGTTTATTCCAATTTTTGGCTTACTAAAAACTCACAGACATGGATTCCACCAGGGAAGCTGAAAGGTGAGAAGCATCTTATTACTTTCACGTCAACCCTTGGGGTTGACAGAGCTTTGATAAGCAATTCTCTAAAAACAGTTTGAAATCAGTATTACTTAACATACTCAAGAGTAGATCAGTATGGTTTTAACTGGTGAAGTTCGTTAGAAAAGCCTAAAAAGGGTGGAAATAATAAGCCACAGTTTTTCCTGACTCCCTAATGTAGACACGACTGGCTATTTTTAGATGCATTATCTTTGAGTTGATAAACATTTTCAGTTATTATCTTAAGAAGGCAAGCTTAACTGAATTTGCAGTTCACATTCGCTGTGTTTTATGCCCGTTTACAAATGACCGTTCATCCGCCCACTCGAAAAGACTAATGATAGAAGGCAGGCAAATTGCTTAAGTACAGATTTGATTTATTTTTACTAAATAATGCTTAATGGTGAGTACATTGGAGAGATGGTACTGATAATTTTTCTACAGTTAAATTTTGGAAGTACAAGTGAGTGAAGAAGTAGAAGGGATGGTCAAGGGAATAATAGAAGAGTCCATTAAATTTTATTTTAGATAGGCATACTCAATTTATTCAGTGGGAGCGTATTAATCCCCATATACCAAGCACTGTGGTGGATATGACAATGAATTAATGAGACAGAGACTTGTATTCAAGGGACCCACTGTCCGGAGAGGAGTTCAGAGGCAAAGAATGGATTCTCTCTGTTTAACTCAGAAGATACCACCCTTCTCTGGCCCACCGACCATTAGCAACTTGGGGCCCAGCTAGTGGGGAGGGCTCAGCTTGATGAAAACATTGCATGAAATGGATAATCCTCCCTCATCTTTTTCAGTACTCTTCCCCAACTTCCAGTTTTGACAGCATTGACTCACGTTTCAAATCATCTTCAGACAGGAGACTTGAGGAGGCTCCATGGGCTTATAGTGCTATCCATTCATCATGAGGTTAGGAGCCATGTCTGTAATGGAACATTTGAGACTAGAACTGTGGAAGCTCTGAATCCAGATCTTCCCACCTGTGATGTTTTACCATCAGGGTTCCCAGGGGAAACCTGGAATCCCCAACCCTGGTCTTCAGTTGGGACTGAATTGTTGGCTCTCTCCCCAACCGCTCTGTTACTCCTGGCCAATCACTTGATTTTCCTTCAGGTCCCTGGAGGGGGCGGTGAGGGCTAGCCCTTCCTCCACCTGCCCTCCCTCACGGTGTGATTGTGGTACTTCACTGGAAGATAGCTCTTAATTTGCTTCATTGGAAGCTTCCATGAAAGTATATGATCAAGATTGAGAAAGCATGGTGGAAATAAGTATCCCAAGGTTTACAGTTATGTTGGGGTGGCTAGGGGGTCGGAGGGTGTATTTAAAAGCCTGGTTCAATCTTCGGAGTTGGGGACTTGGAAAGGAACTTGGATTTTGGAGGGTTCGAATTTGTTAGTTCTTGGCCAAACACAACCTTCCATTCCTAAGGAAGAAGTCTATAAAAAAGCCATTTGGACTTCAAAGAGATGGTATTTTGATGCATTAAGTGTACATATGAATCAGAAACATGTGGATTAAATTTCCCTTTCAAACACGTGGCCTTGAAAATTTCAGGGGAGAGTGTTTGGCAAAGTGTGCCTGGGATTTGGATAAAGATGGAGCTTTTTTTTTCATGTTTGAGAAGTTTTATCTTCTTCCACGTGCCCCTGTGTGATGTGATTGACATAGCCCTAATGTACACTCAGAGGGTGGCAGGGGAAATTTTGCCTTCTGGCGAATATATATTGAGTTTATGAAAGGAGAGGAGAACATGGACCTTCGTTGGAGGGGTCACTGCAGTTTACAAAAACCCCAAACCCAACTAAACAGTTTTTTCCTGGAATAAGGGCATGGGAATGCAAGACACCAATTATACTGGCGACAAGTGCTACGGGACAGCTGGCTCTGTTTTAATGACTGGTGTCCTACCCTCTCAGTCCAAGACCGCCATCAATATTGGTGTGACCTTTGCTAGGCAGCCTGTAAAGAACTCAGAAGGAAAGCCAGCCCTTCTGAGCTTGGCTGCCAAGGCACTGGTCTCTGCATAAACTTTGGTTCATCTACAGTTCACTGGCTATAGTATGTGTAGGATGCCTTTTGGGGTTCCTCTAGAAGAGACTGCCTGTGTCCAAGAGGAGCTAGAAAACTTGACTAATGTCAGCTTCAGTGCAGCTCTCCAAGGTGAATGGTGATGACCTTCCAATCAAATAAAAGAGGGCCTACCATCTGTCTTAGGGAAGAATATGGAGACCAAATCATTGTTTGATCAAAGGTTACACTCAACATTCTTTCTTTCTTTTTGTTCTATAATAGTGTGGGTTTTCTTCCCTGAATATAAATAATTGTTGCTCATTGTGGAAAATTTTAAAAACACACACAACTATGCTGAAGAAAATAAAAATCACCAGAATCCAATAACTCAGTCACCCTTAACATGGACAGTTTTCCATGTCATTAAGTATTTTTCAAAAACATTACGTAGCCTTTCCAAATTCCATAGTCTGGATGTTTCAGAATGCATTTGACCAATCTCCTATTGTTGATATTTTAGTTTCCAATTTTTTTGTTATGATAATGCAGAGATAAACATTCCTGAACGTAAATCTGTGTTCCTATCTCTGATTATTTCCTTAAGGTAGCTTCCTAGTGAGGAGAATGCTGACTTAGAGTATGTGAACATTTTTATACATTTTGATATATTATGCCAAGTAGATTTCCAGGAAGGTGGCATTAATGTATTTTCCCACCTGCAGTGCATTTGAGGGTCTCATCCATTCTTTGAAGCCTTTACAGTTTCAGAGGGCACCCTCTTTCTTCATGCACAGCCTCACAGACGGGGATATTTATGAATCCTTTGCCATGCTGAACCATCCAGTGAGAATGGCAGTGACCATGGTTGCCAACCACTGAGCCCTAGAAGAGGTGAGAGTTGTACAGAGCATTTCGAAGAATCTTGTTGGCTTTAGAGCATATTGGCTAAGTTTTTCTTCTCTCCAAGTGCACCAGGGCTCCAGTTATCCCTTCTTTTCTTTGAATTGCTCTAAGAATCAGCATAGCTTCTTCCCTGGGGACTCCATACAAAACCAGCTCTAGGTTGAAATCATGGGGTGTGGGTTCTCCTCCAAGCCTATTGTAGAGTTTATCTCCTAAAGATATAGGGACCATACTCTTGACTTCCCAACCCAGTGGGGTCCAGTGGGAACGAGGATCTGGGACAGGCAGTATATGGCCTCACACCAGAATGTTCTTCTGTGCATTGGCCAGAGATGGTTACCCACTCCTGGGCTTAGTCCAGAGTTTCCTGGACTGTATGGTCTCATCAGTCCTTCCTGGCTGCAAAGCCAGTGGGTCTTCACATCAAGCGATGACACTTTGCAAGGGAATGGCATTCCTGTCTCTGGGATTAAGTGGGGGATGCCTTCCAGAATCATGATCCCAACCCTATACCATTTAGGCTCCTGGGTCAGCTCCCCCTTCCCCCATGGCTACTGTATGTTAGGAATGCAAATTAGCATCAATATTAGTTTGAGTAACACATACAAAGGGAAAGTAGATTTTCTGTTAAGCAAGCCATCAATTAACAAAATGCAGCAATTTTGCTAAATCTACTCTCCTCATTAATCAAGTACTTAGTAGCGTCTGTGGAAATATTACAAAAACAATATTTTTAAAACATTTTAAAAGGAAGAAGAAAGGGAAGAAGAAATTTCCATTTACTTTAGGCCACATAGTGTTCTGACAGACATAATTAATGATATAATTTCCTGAATGTCCAAAGGACCTGCTTTTTTTCTTTAAACATATAATGCACACATATAACAAAAAACCCAAACAGGTAATTAAAGTGTTTCCCATTTTTAACGAATAAACCCTTCAGAGACCTGTCAGGCAGCATCTGGGCTCCACGGCCCACTCATCATTAACTGACATGTCAAAGAAGAAAGCCATATCATTTTTATGTTCCCATGGCACAGAAACTAATTTGGGGTATTTTAGGCCAGGGAGATTTATAGATCAGCATCAGAAACTTCTCTCAGGTTCCTGAGAGAGTAGTAACATTCCAGGAGTTGGATGGATTTAGTATCCGCCCTGTTTAAAATATGGGCTCCTGTCAAACCTGTGGGTATCCCTGAGTAACCTTCTATTATGGCCCAGCTGTTCCTTAAAAGAAGCCGTGGAGAATGTCAGGACACTGCGGCAGGTCTCCCCTCCTTTGCTGGGTCACCTTGGGGAGGATTGGGTTGAGCAGAAATTCTGCAGGAGGCTTCTGAGGCTCTCAGGAGAATCGCCTGCCAAATGCCGTTGATGGCGGCCCTTGAGGTTGAGCATTTAGTGGGAAGGGAGAGAAAGAGTACCTGGGAATCAACACTTTGGAGCAAAACACCACATCTTTCTTTGGAACAGCCTTCATGGGGATCCCAGGAGGAAGGAAGTTGATGTTTCAGAGTATCAATGATAAAAAGAATCATACAAGGCTAAATAGAGGATGTTTTTGTTAGATTTTTAGTGTTAAAAAGAACGAATATTTGTTGTTCATTTGTTGACCAAGGAGAAATAAAGGTATAATTGTCATTTGGCTGGATTACCTACTAAAAAAAGCTTTTAATACTTCATGTGCCACATTTCCCTTTTTATTCTAATGGAGGTGACCACAAAATGCTTCTTCCTGATACCCTTAACCTGAACAGCTAGATCTTCAAGGAATACCTCATAGAATAGGTGGCTTTGGAATCCGAGAGGCTTCGATCTCAATCCTTCCAAGCTGTGTGACCTTGGGGAAAATTGTAACCTCTCTGGGCCTGATTCCCTAAACTCAAAGTGGGGATAATCACACCGATTTTGTAAGACTGATTCAAGGATTCAATGAGATAATACAAGTAAAGATTTTAGTATCGAACACACGGTAAACCTTCAATGAATGGGAGATTTTAGGATGATTATCAGGGAAGCACCAGGAGAAATAGAAATAGATGACTGACTGGATGGAACATATGAAGGCCAAAAGCAAGGCTGCAAGAATTGCTACTATTTGCGTTATAAAGAAATTTGCTGAAAGTCCAGTCACCTCTTAGCTAGTAAACTCCATGAGAATGGGTCCTGTGTCTTATTTTGCTCAACATCGTATTTCCAGTGCTTGGCATACAGTAGTGTATAGGGTGTGACCGTTTGGTGAAGGAAGGAAGGAAGGGAGGGAGAGAGGGAGGGAGGGAGGGAGGGAGGAAAGAAGGAAGGAAGGAAGGAAGGAAAGAAGGGAGGAACACTAAGTCTCAGTTCAGGTCTTCTAATGGATTAGAGATTTCTCTAACCCATTCTGATTTCTCTCTTAAATTCACCGCCTGACCTATTTTTGGAAACTTTATCACATTCTCCCTTGTACTGATATTTCATAGTACTGTGTGTGTGTGTGTGTGTGTGTGTGTGTGTGTGTGTGAGAGAGAGAGAGAGAGAGAGAGAGAGAGAGAGAGAGAGAGAGAGAGACAAGACTATAAACTCTGGAAGGCAGGAGCTATGCCTTACACTTTTCCTGGGTTTTCCCCTGGCCTCCCCTCACCACTCCTGACACCTCAAACAAACAGCATCCACCGGCACACATTAGTGACTGAACACATACACGCTGAATTGAATTGAAATAGCGCAGTGCCTTAGTGGAGGGAGTCAGCAAACGCAGTTACAGATTTGTAACTAGAGATTTGTAACTGGAGATTCACACTGCCCACCGGACAGGCTGACTCTTATATGCTCTCCTGACCATTTCAGGAGTCTCGGGGCTTGGCATGTGCCCACTTGCCTTCTTTTGCAGAATATCTCCGCCAACCAAAGCAGGGTTGTCATGGGCTTAAGTTCCCTTTTTGCCTTCCTGTGAAACACATACTCTTAGAAAGCTCCCACTTTAACTTTGGTTGACACCCGTTTACAAATCTATGCCAACAGAGAAAATCCTGCTGCTTTGCAATCACTGACTCTTTGAATAGGCGAGCTCTTATTCATTGGTTTCTCCAGGAATTTGGTTTCAAAGTTGAACAGGTATGAGGAATATGACTCCCGTCTGATCGTATTTCATGGCCACCACAAGTAGCTGCTAAGAGATTTTGCTTAAGGCTGCAGCTGGGGCTAGTTGGGTGCCTGCCAAGAGCAGGGGCATGATATATTTCTGTGGTATATGTGGATGTCTGTTTTCATAGGTACGATATTTATATATATTGCTTTGGGAATTGAGGGGAAGGGTGTGAATACTCTGTTTCCCTCCATAGTGGTTTGTAGGTTAATTCTGCTTTCTGCCTGTGTGGCTTCCAACAGGATCCTGAAGATTACAGATCCTCAGAAAAAGCCAGAATGGTATAGTGGTGCCTTCAAGGAGGACAATTATGCCATTCATGAGGCTGGGGTAGGTAGGTACTAGACATAGGGGTATCACTTGTTGATACACAGTTGTCACAAATAACCACATATGTTCCTACGTTTTCTCTGGGAGCTTCAAGTTCTGTTTACACTGGTCCCCTCACTCATCAGCCTGCCTCCGTCTGAATATCTGCATTAACGGAATGGCTTGCAGAAGGTTTCCAACATCACCCTTCCCACTTATTTAAGAAAGATTCTATAGAGAAGATAAGATTTCAGAAACCGCTTAAATAAAGGAAAAGAGGTGTCTTGGTGACTCAAGCTCTCTATCCAACTCTATTTTCCAATTCTTTAGCATAAACTTTGAGTCCATCTTTAAAGCACCTGACATAGTGTCTAGCTCAGTAGTTTTTATGAATTGAACCCTCCTTAAATATTGTTAAGTTTTCATGGTTCAGAGTAGTAAAGAATATCCCATGCTGCCTATAGGTACTTTTCAGACAACTGGAGGTTAATAACAGAGGAAAGAGACCACGTGTGTGTGTGTTTATATGCACACGTGCACATGTGTGTCTTAGATTCTGAGGAACCTTTGGATAAAGAAGGCAGTAGTCGTGGTGCCTTGAGTGCTTGTGATGTGCCAGGCACTCTACCATGGCCTTGCAGGCATCGTTGCATCCACCGCTCAGGTTCTCACAATAGCCGTGAGGCCGGCATTATCATGACTCTCATTTTACAGATGAGGAACTTGATGTTTCAGAAGGGGAAACAACTTGTTCAGGGTCACACAGCTAGTAATTGGCAAAGTCAGGATTCAGATTCAGGTTTTTCTCACTCGAGCTGGAGCTCTTCCTAATGTTACACTGTCTTAAGTCCTCCAATAGGTTCAAAGACACACACACACACACACACACACACACACACATGGGTGTGCATGCACACATGCCATCCCCACCCCCAGCCCCATCCCTGTCCCCGTCCCCACCCACTCTGAGGATTGAGGACCTTTTTCTGTGCTGAAGGAACTGTTCCCTGAACACAAGCTCCTGGTTCTGAAAGCCCAAGTGAAGCACGTTTGGGGGCTTGGAGGTCTTTCGGTGGAGTGGCCTTGTGACTGCCCTTTCTCAGTTGTGTGGGGCTTACAGAGACGTCCACGAGCTCAAAAGCCATGTGGTTTTGTGCGGCTGCTCCGTGGCTGATCTGCAGGGACTGGTCCCATATCAGATTCTTGGATGCGGACAGTGGGCGCCTGCACTCAGCTCAGGCGCTTCCTGGATATCTCCTGTCTGTGGATCTCCCTTTTCCTGAAGCTGCCCTCATTCTTTATTGATAGAGCAGCTGTTTACTATTGAACACCCTGTTGGCAGGATGCTGCCTCAGTGTTTTGAAAGATACGTCTCTTCTGATACGGGTGGACGGATATTTGCCCGGCAGTATTGGTGGTCTTTCGCGTCGTCTCTTTCACTTTCCTTCCCCAATAGCTGCAGAGCATCTTGATCTGTTCCCGAGGATTGGGTCTGTAGTCCTTAGACCACTGACCGTAACTGCTTCTGCCCTAATCATCTTAGAAATGGACCTGCGATTTGGTTCTAATACTCCACCCAGGAGCAGAAAGCCAGCTTAAGTATCTCAAAGAATAGCTCATCAAGTGATTAAAGAAACACTTTGCAAACTGAGATCAATATCCTAAGCTCAACTCTCACTTAAAGTCGGACCACGAATATAATCAATGTCAGTAGGCATTATCCTGCTGCATCAGGGAGAATCAAGCCATGTTATCCTCATGTGGGCTGCATACATAAGAGGGGTTTAAGTGAGTGGAATCTCAAAGAGCAGAGGAATTCCATGAATAACTCGTCAGTCAAAGATGACAATAAAATGTCGACTAGCTTAATGGAGTTGGTCACCTGCTGCTTCCAGGAAGCTGGTTAATTCAATGTATCAGCTCCAGGCAGATGTTAGGGACCCAGGTCATGCCTAGAACTCATAAGGACCTATATTGAATTCCGATGTCTTTAGTTTATCACCTCCTTTCAGCGGCACGTACAACAGGATTCACTGACCCCAAAGGCGGGTGTTACGGTGATATAAAGTGGCTGTTATGAACTGGCAAAGAATAGACTCAGTGCTGAAGAAAACTGGTTAAGCTACAATCTTGCTTCCCACCTACAGTCTTGGAGTCCTGTGCTCTGAGATGTCTCTGTATGACCGGAGCAACCAAGGCATGACATTGGACCCTGATGTTTACTTTTTTATGTAGAATTCAAGAATCATCTTGTCTCAAGTGAAACACATTTTCTTTTTTTTTTTTTTAATGTTTTTAAATCGAAATACAGTTGATTTACAGTGCTGTGCCAATCTGCTGTACAGCAACGTGACTCAGTTGTACACATAGATACATTCTTTCTTTATATTCTTTTCCATTGTGGTTGATCACAGGATATTGAATATAGTTCCCTGTGCTATACAGTAGGACCTTGTTGTTTATCCATCCTATATATAATAGTTTGCATCTGCTGCACATTTTCTTTTGTATATACCTAAATTCCTTATTAAGTCTTCCTTGATCTAGGAGGAAGCAGTAGTAAATTCCCCCTACATTACCCACTCTCCTAGCTCTTGATGAGTATATCATCCCATGATAGATGTTTACTTAGGAATTTGCCTCTGCAGGGCGTTGAGTTTGTATGGATGTTGTCAGAGACATTTACAAGATATAGAAATACAAAAATCAGACGGTGTGGCTCGATTTGGAACCTAGACCCAAGAACTGGGATTTGTGTTATTCACTTATGTGTTATTCACACTGATAATAATGCAGTCACGGCCTGATGGTTCCACCTAAAAAGCAAACGTTCAGGAGAGCAGGATTACTTTTGGGAATGGCCAAGTCATCTGAGAGTACCTGCCTTTTGTGAGTGATCTAATTAGCATTCTTGAGGCTACACAGCTACAAGCACTGGTCTGAAAAGTGTAGGTCTGTGTGCTTACAGCAAGCAGGTTTATTTAAGAACTTTCCCAGGACCCTGGGGCACTATTGAATATCAATGGCCGGTTCCAGGTTGGGAGCGAGGGCAGTGTACAGTTACAGGAGGGAGTGCCGACATTTTTTTGTCTAGCTTGCTATCTAAGCAAGCTGCTTGGGTAAACAACATGTAAATTTTACAGGCTTTGAACATGTGGCACTCCACACGCATTGGGCAGTTGAATTGACTGGTAATTTTTTTTTTAATTACTTTTTTTAAATGTTATTTTCCGCTGCGTTGGGTCTTTGTTACTGTGCGCGGGCTTTCTCTAGTTGTGGTGAGCGGGGGCTACTCTGTTACGGTGCGCGGGCTTCTCAGTGCGGTGGCTTCTCTTATTGTGGAGGATGGGTTCTAGGCGTGCGGGCTTCAGTAGTTGCAGCACGCAGGCTCAATAGTTGAGGCTCACGGGCTCTAGGGCACCGGGCTTCAGTAGTTGTGGAGCGTGGGCTCTAGAGTGCAGGCTCAGTAGTTGTGGTGCACGGGCTTAGTTGCTCTGCGGCATGTGGGATCCTCCTGGACCAGGGCTCGAACCCGTGTCCCCTGCATTGGCAGGAGGACTCTCAACCACTGCGCCACCAGGGAAGTCCCTGACTGGTAATTTTAAATGAGGAGGATTTCTTGTTGAATTCACTAGAATTTCCCTGTCATATGTTTTAGATTTTCAAAGCAGTGAACCAGGAGGCCTGGAGCTTCCAGTATTAGGGAACTAAATGTGAACAATGCCAAGGAGCAAGATCTTAGAAAATTAAATAATCTTTTTAACACTGGTAACGCTTATCACTTTAGAAGGCAAACGTTCTACTGGGGGACTTTTGTGCAAAGCTAATTGGATCCAGTTGCCGTCCTCCTCTGCCTGAATCTGACAGAATCTTGATATGGCTTTATTTCTTACCTTTCTGCAGCAAGATTTTTAATCCTGTTTTAGAAAAATCTGTTTTGCTGTTATCTTGTCCCTATCCTCATGACTTTCATTCCCAAGTTGAAAGAAAGAAGGAAAGAAGGAAAGAAAGAAAGAAAGAAAGAAAGAAAGAAAGAAAGAAAGGGGAAGAAAAAGGAGAAAAGAAACCAATCCAGTCTATTTTAGATTAGCATAATGGGCCCCCTGTATGTTTGACTTTAGAGTTGGCATTAGTCAAATTTGAAGGTGAATCCAAAGGTCTGGATACCAGGTCAATGGAAAAGTGGAGGACTTAGAATTTTCCCACCGTAAGTGAAATAAACAATTAGCTTAAATAACTCCCAAAGGCATTGTAGGAAAGCATTGTACAAGTGATTCCACAAGTCTTTGTCTTCTGCCTCCCAGACTGTCCTGTCAGGCGCCTTCCCCTCACCTCCCCTTTCCTTACACAACTTAATTTTCCCAGCAATTTCTGTCCCCCTCTGTGGATTCAAGTAGTACTGCTGTAGTCCATGCAGTTTGGACTTTACACCATCCCTGCATTGTTCTATCCATGTCAGTTCTTCCTCTTCATTGGAATCATACGCTCTCCTCTGGGCTAGTTGTCTGGAGTTAGGAAGGTACCTGGTCTTCCTTTACTTTTCTGAACCTCACAGGAACCACAAAATCATGCACAGTAAATAGTTATGGATTAATTCAAATTTTATATTATGTAGTGAGAAGGGACTAGGACCAAAAGAAGCAAGAGTACTGGTCCCCATGCCTCAGTTTTTTCATCAATAGGATGAGGGTAATGGATGAAATACAGTGGTTTCAATTTTTTTTTAACAGTGGAACATTTTTTCGCACATGAAGTCTTGTTTTATCTAAAGTACCAGTAGGCAAGAGTTTATTAAAATTTCTATTTTAAAAGTTTACATTTATCATGGTTATTACAAGTCACTTGGCACATGCAGTGAGGCTTTCTTTATGAACGCCAACATGGAAGTCAGGGGTTTTAACTGCAACTAGTACATCAGCATCCTATTCATTGCTGTGTTCTGCTTAGGTTATACAATACTGAGAAAGCTCCGATTCACACAGAGACTATTTGCAAATAGGAGCAGGTTTTCTTTTTTAAACATATCACCCTGTCATTTCAGGGAACCCACCAGTTAAACACATCCAGAAGATGAGAAACATGAGAGAACATTTTTTATTCACATTTTAATCACTAATAACTTGGAATGCCTGACAATACTCATAATCTCAAAAGTCAGATGTGAAAGCACTCATATTTTATGAATGTGAAAACTGTAAGAAGTTAATAATACATTTCACTGTGTTTACTTCTTGTTATACAGTTAATAGAGACACTACAATAAGATGCTTACGACATGCAATTTAATGAATATTAATTTCATTAAAATGTAAGCATAAGCAGAAGATAATTAGAAACTCATGGAACGGTACAGTTAAGAATTGTACCTTTTATTTAATGTGAATTTAACCTAAAAAAGGAACAATAAACAAATACCGAACTCTGGTTTGAGATATGCATACTGAAGTTTTTAGGAGTTAAATGCTTTGATGTCTGCAACTTACTTTGAAATACATCAAAGAAATTAAATGAGTAGACGGTTGGATAGAGTTGGGTAGTTGTAGAGATACATGGTAAAACAAACATAGCAAAAATGTTACCTGTTCACTGTACAGTTCTTTCAACTTTTCTGTATGACAGTTCTCATGTTATCAGGGCAATGTAAATGGAAAGGCAAATCTTTATCTGAAATGGAAGAGTGTATATCAAACATGTTACTTTAATTCACATACAGTATTGAAACTTTTTTTGTAAACTGAATTCCTGAAAACTTGGATGACCTTACGCCACTCTCGAGGGCGACAATCATCCGGCTGGTTCCAGTGATGGCAGTGTGAGTGGGGTCATATCACTGATATCAGTCCAGTGAAAAGGTTGTAAGTTACATTCTGTGGTGCCTAGAGCTTCAGACTGTGTAGGTACCAGCCCAAAAATCAGAACCTGAGAGAAGACAGATAATTCTACCACTGTCCCACGTTTCATTTCTAGCCCAGCTTGGAGAATAGCACTCACAGCAGCTAAGATCTCCCCTTTACACAGTCCCATGACCCCAATTCCTCTCCTATTTCCTAGGGGATGGCAGATCTCATCCTCATCGGCACAAGGGAACAGGTGCGGCTATACATTGCTGGTAACTTACAATTTCAACCGAAGTCTCCCTTTGTGGAGGAAACTTATGTTTTCCTTTTCAGGTGCCCAAGAGAGGAGAGGTTGAATGGAAGCTTTACTGAGTCCCACATCCAAACAGGCAGAGATGCTGAGGATTAGGTCAAAGGTCTCCTTGATGATGCATCTTACTCCTTGGCTTCAGAATGGATAGTTCAGGTGCTGAGAAGGAAAACCAGAACTTAGCACAGCTAGGGTGGTCTCTAAACTGGTATCCCTGTGCCTGGTTTCTTTTCCCTTCATTCTGTCCAATTTACCATATTCAGTTTAATCATCCTACACTTTCAGTTTTGCTTTTGTTCCCTTAAAACTCTTCTCTTTCAGATTCTTCAGCGGCTTCCCATTACCCACAGGATAAAATATGATCTCTTTCACCTCTCACTTAGGAGCCTCACACTGAGGACTATGGCTCTGATCTGTCTTTTTGGACTTAATTTCCTCGACTCTTTAGGAACTCCTTCTGCCTCAGCTTGATTGGTTCCCGCTGCTTCCCTCTACTCCCTGCACTTCCTAAATGTGCTGTAGAGATTCTGTGAGAGCTTTGCACGTGCTGTTTCCTTCCACCTCATTCATCCAAATCCAATTAGCTAAGGTAGTCCTATCTTCCTCTGAGTTTCTGCATCAGTTACAAATACGGGATCAGGATGCTTTCGGCTGTGAGTAACCGAAAACCAGGGGTCAGGTTATCCTAAACCAGTGGTTTTTAAGCTTTAGCATGCATCAGAGACCCCTGGAGGCGTGTTAAGCCACATATTGCTGGGTTATACTCCTGCATTTTCTGATTCACTAGGGCAGGGGTGAGACCTAAAGTGTGCATTTCAGACAAGTTCCCAGGTGATACGGATGCTGCTGGTTGGGGAAACACACTTTGAGAAACACTGACGTAAATAACAGGAAGTGTGTTGTCACACTCAACAGGAAATCTAGAGCAGTGGTTCTCAGACTTGGCTGTACAATATAAAAAACTGGGAATACTTTTTTAAATCCTGATAATCATACCTCACCACTTACCAATTAAATCAGATCCTCTAGGGCTGAGGCCCAGGCAACAGTAGTTTTTTTTAAAATATATTTTTAAAATTAATTTTTACTGGAGTATAGTTGTTCTACAATGTTGTGTTAGTTTCTGCTGTACAGCAAAGTGAATCAGTTATGCGTATACATATATCCCCTCTTTTTTGGATTTCCTTCCCATTTAGGTCACCACAGAGCATTGAATAGAATTCCCTGTGCTATACAGTAGGTTCTCATTAGTTATCTGTTTTATACATAGTAGTGTACATATGTCAACCCCAGTCTCCCAATTCATCTCCCCCCCATACATTTGTTCTTTATGTCTGTGTCTCTATTTCTGCTTTGCAAATAAGTTCGTCTGTATTTTTTTTCTAGACTCCACATATAAGCAATATTATATGATATTTATTTTTCTCTTTCTGACTTACTTCACTCTGTACGACATTCTCTAGGTCCATCCATGTCTCTGCAAATGTTGCGATTTAGTTCCCTTTTATGGCTAAGTAATATTCCATTGTATATATGTACCACATCTTCTTTATCCATTCCTCTGTTGATGGACATTTAGGTTGCTTCCATGTCCTGGCTATTGTAAATAGTGCTGCAGTGAACATTGAGGTGTATGTATCTTTTGGAATTATGGTTTTCCCTGGGTATATGCCTAGGAGGGGGATTTGCTGGGTCATATGGTAGTTCTATTTTTAGTTTCTTAAGGAACCTCCATACTGTTCTCCATAGTGGCTATATCAATTTGCATTCCCACCAAGAGTATAGGAGTGTTCCCTTTTCTCCACACCCTCTCCAGCATTTGCTGTTTGTAGATTTTTTTGATGATGGCCATTCTGACCAGTGTGAGGTGATACCTCATTGTAGTTTTGATTTGCATTTCTCTAATAATTAGTGATGTTGAGCATCTTTTCATGTTTTTGTTGGCCATCTATATGTCTTCTTTGGAGAAATGTCTATTTTGGTATTCCGCCCATTTTTTGATTGGGTTGTTTGTTTTTGTGATATTGAGCTGCATGAGCTGTTTGTATATTTTGGAGATTAATCCCTTGTCAGTTGCTTTGTTTGCAAATATTTTCTCCCATTCTGAGGGTTGTGTTTTCATCTTGTTTACGGTTTCCTTTGCTGTGCAAAAGCTTTGAAGTTTCATTAGGTCCCATTTGTTTATTTTTGTTTTTATTTGCATTACTCTAGGAGGGGGGTCACAAAGGATCTTGCTGCAATTTATGTCAGAGTGTTCTCTGGCATCAGTAGTTTTAAGAACACTCCAGGTGTTTACCATGTGCAAGCAAGGTTTAGATCCACGGGTCTAGCAGTTTTGGTTATTTCATGAATCCAGCAGTGTCGTCATGGACCATGCTTCTTCTGTCTTTCTCTTCTACCTTCCTCTGGGTGTTGGTCGTTGTTGACTCTTCCCTTCACTGTTGCAAGTTGCTTGCACCTATTCAAACCACACCTCCTTTCAAAATACTGTCCAAAGCTCAGAAGAGAAGGAGAAAGCACCTTCTTTCCTTTTGTCTTTTTAAACCTAAAGAAAAACTTCCCAGAAGCTTCCCAGCAGATACCTTCTCACATCTTTGACCTGACCTAAGTCACATGACCAACCCTGTGCCAATCATTAACTACGGAATAAAATAATTGGCTTGACTTAGACCAATGGTTCTCACCCTTGGCATACATTAGAATCACATGGAGGACTTTTAAGCCTATGGGGTGCTGGGACCGGTGTCCAACCAATTAAATCAGAATCTTGGGATTGGGCTTAATCACTGGTATGGTTAAACCACTCCCCAGGTGATTCTATTAAGTGGGCAGAATTCAGAACCATTGGTTTTGGCCAATCAAGCTTCCCCCACTAAGGCTGTGAGGAAGCTCACCCTTTAGGAAAACACATAACCACCTGATAGGTGAACAGAGTCAAGGTTCTCTTAGCAGGGGAGGAAGGGTAATTGCTATTGGAAACGCCACTGTCACTCATGGGATATCCATATGCTGCCATGTACAGTTGATCGCAATTGCCTGGATTTACACCCTCATTAGAGTGAGACTCTGCTCCACTTCTTTATAGCCCTGGCAAGTTCTTATCTTAGTGCCAGGCACAGAGTAGGCATTCAGTACATTTTTTTTGTGTGTGTGTGGTACGCGGGCCTCTCACTGTTGCGGCCTCTCCCGTTGCAGAGCACAGTCTCCGGACATGCAGGCTCAGTGGCCATGGCTCACGGGCCCAGCAGCTCCGCAGCATGTGGGATCTTCCCAGACCGGGGCACGAACCCGTGTGCCCTGCATCGGCAGGTGGACTCTCAACCACTGCGCCACCAGGGAAACCCTGTACATTTTTATTATTAATTTCATTGTCAATCTGCTGGGTGATTCACTAAAGGAGTAAAGTTATTTTGCCTGGACATTTAAATCTGCCAGAAGGACTGCTTCACCTCCCCCAGCATCAAAGCATTGAAAGATCCCACTCTGCTCCTTGATTGGTGTATCTGCCTCTTGACCCCGCTGTGGTTTTATGTGACAGGGAAATTCCACACTCCCGGCATGAATGCTTGGCCTGACGGGGGCCATGCCAGGAGCTGCTGTGGCGTTTCTGTGTGCCTGCTTTTGTCCTCAGGGTGGTGAGGGCCAAAGCTTGTCCCCCAAAGCCAACTGGGGCAAGTCAGCTCTGGGACTCTTTTGTGTGATGAGTACATTTAGATGCATAGCAGAAACTTTTCCCCCTTCTGCTGAGACCTTGACATTTCCCTCTCGCGATGAGAGAATAAGCATTGGCAGAGTGAAGGGTGAAGAGACAGACTGTCAAGTCTAAATTAAAGGAATTGCTGGGGGTGAGGGAGGGCTGGTTGTGACTTCAGAAGCACAAACTCTCTTTCATTCGGCAAAAGCCCCTGCACAGCGTCTCATTCACATCTCCTACAGAAGAGAGTGTCCAGGAAGGTTGCCCTGGGGAACTTAGTTGGCATGTTAACCTGTACGCTGTTTCATATGGGGCAGGAAAGGAGGAGGTTCTAAGGGCAAGGTCTGTGAAATAATCACTTGGAACATTTCTTTTTCAAGGTGGGAGGAAGGTGTTCGGTCATTAATCATTCCCTTCTCTGCAATAAAGTCTGAAATAAAGACTTTATATTCTGTTACACAAAACCCGATTCTCAGGGAATGTTGCTTCTCGTTTCTTTCCTTTCCACACTCATAATTAATCTGGCCACTCCCTACTAATGACTCAGTTCTTTGTAATTGGAGACATTTACCGGTAGAGCTGCCTTTCAGATACTCACCTTGGAGGGCTGTCTCACATCTAACAAGTATTAGTATCAAATTCACTACATGATACGCAGAGAATGACCATTTCTTTCCTATCATTTTTCTCTTAATTAAAAATCTTTGCCTCGCCACCACCTTGTAGATAAGAGTCTTTGCAGACTAATTTCAGGGACAGTTTTCTTCTAAGGATTTGGGGAGGAAGCTATGAACATATTGCAGTGTGGTTGAAGCCAACACAAACTAAAACCCTCTTCTTCTGAGAGGTAGGTGAACCCAGGTGGATTCACTTTGGAGGCCCACAGGTGGCAGTGGACTGCATGGTATTGATCTCTCCTTTGTTTTCAATAACATTCCCTGAGACCTCTACAAAGACAACAGGACAGCTTTATGGGACCAGATTAGGAGCTAATGTTTGCTCTGCCAATTGCCATTTCCTATAAATCTTACAAAGACCCTTGCCATGCTGTTTACAAAGATGCTGCATCTGAGTGGCAGAGCAAGGATCAGATTCCTTTTCTGAAACTTCATTGAGGGCAACGTTCATCCTTCTTGCATGAAGAATTATTGTAAAAAGTGAAAACATGTGGCTAAAGGAGGGAGCAGTGGAGAGTGTGGGCCAGAGCCCAGTACAGGTGCCTTTAATTTGCCTTGTTGACCGTCATCCAGGCTCCCGAAGAGACGGCATATCCCAGCCCCCAATCCTCCTCGTTTCTTTCTGAAGAATTCTTGTGAAAGTGTAAAGTGAGTATACATTTGCCTCACATCTTAAGAAAACAAGGAAACTTCGGTTTTGCTTCCCCCAGTATATCTCGTACTGCTAATTGGTTGGCATCCAGGGTGAGGAGACACAAACTACATAAGTGAATTTTCTGGTTCCTGGACACTGGTGGTGGACCGTTGACAAGGAGGGGAGCGTTATGCTATGACTCCACTTCTTGGGAGGCAAGGAGAAGAGAGAATAGCCACGTTACTCCTCCATTTCCCACCAAAGAGCCTCCCTGCCTGCCTGTCCAATTCCTCAGGGTTTGTGGGGAGGGGTGGTTATTGTAGTACCTTGGGGATTTCAGAAACGCTTAGGGATTTGCAAGCATTCCGATCGTAGCTGTTCTCTGCTCCCGGTGAGTGTCTCCTGGCAGGGCAGACAGGGGCAGTCAGTGGAAGCGAGTGGGCACCAAGTGAAGCTCTGGGAGCCCTGATGGGAGCAGACTTGTGGGTGTGGTCCTGGCAGAAGAGGCTGAGACCTGGTCCCGATACTCCCTGATGCTGCAGGTGGTGGGTGGATGACTTATTCAACTTTCATCCTCATCTCTTGGCCTGGAAAATAGGGATGATGCCATGGGACTACTCAGGATTTCCAGCACGGTGACTACCTAGGAATTTGCCAGTAGGAAATGCTGAGTGTTTGACTGTTGGTGAACCCGGCTTCCCAGATCTGGGAGCTCACCAGAACATCTCCATCCACAGAACTTTCACCAGGCCCTTCCAGGCCTTTTAGTCTAAATCCTGACCATGTACTGACAAGACTTTTTGCACCTTAGCTAGTTTGTTAACTCTCAAGGGACTGTGAACATGCAAAGTGAAAGCCAACTGTATATTTGTGGCTTTGTTCCTTGTGGCTTTCCTATTAAATAGGGAAGAAATGGAAGAGATGATTTAACTTCTCAAAAACTTGCCCTTCTCTTTGGGTATTTCTTCCCCTTTGGGTGTCAGTTGCCTTCCGACTCTGTCAGCCAAAAGAAAAGATTCAGTGTGCTAATCTGAACAATCTTAAAATGAAAAAAATAAAAGACGATCTTTATACATTGTTATTTGCCTACGGGTCAGATATTCTTATCTTTTGGCTGACTTCAATATTTACCTTTTCTACTGCAAAAGTGCTGCAGTCTTGTGTAATTCAGCCAGAAACAGCCTTCCAATCCACTGGAGCATACGCTGTGCTGTTCTTGAACCATCATAACTCTAACGAGCCGGTATTCTATTCATCATTTTCAGCTTGGAGCACAGTCTTCCTCTTGTGTTCTCAGGATTCCTGCTGGTCCCTCCTCTCTTGAGCTGGAGGACAGGAGTCAACCTGACCCAGAAAATCAACAGCAGACCATTAATGCAACCTTTTTGTAATGCTTGGAGCAAGACTAACATCTATCACGTAGAAGGATGAACCCAGTGATTTCTCATTACTGTCCTTTACATGCAGTGAGTGACATCTGCATCACCAGGCTCCTACTGCATTTCTGGATGTGTCCTGTCCTTATACTCAGTCTACTTCTAGCTGTGTGACCTTTGCTGTCACTGTCATTCCACCTCCAAGTCAGCTGGGGGCGCTAGATGGGGGTTCAAGATAAGAAAATGTCCCATTCTGGCACCTTTCTGCCTTGTGTTCCCCCAAATAGCCGTATGTAAGTGGGTGGTAGTTCTCAGAAGTCAGAGAGTGGGAATAATGCTAATGGCAGAAATGTCCTGAAACTCAATTGCTCGTATCTTATCCAACCACCACCTCCCTACAGCCACCTGTGCCAAATCCTCGTATATCAAGGGCTGAATTACAGAGTGGCAATAGATCCTTCCAGGACTGTCTCCAGGGCTCATCACTATCCTGGATACTCAATATGTGTCTAATTCAAGGACGTTCTCTTTTAGTGTCTCAAGTAATTTATTCTCTTAGAGCAAGATCTTGGAGTCATAGAACCATGAATCCTGGAACCATAAACCATGGACTCTTGGAAGCTGTGATTCATAGGCTTTGTGACTGTCAACCTCTAAGTAGAATGTACTGAAAGTTCTCTAAAATTTATGCAGTGGATTTACATGTCTATGGTATTTCACATGCCATGCTATTAGAATAGGTATTGTTTTTCAATTTTACTGATGAAGGGAACATTAGAAGTGAATTAGTTTTCAAGCTTTTTGACCTCTCAGTGCAGGGAGGACCCTGAGAGATTGTGTAGTAAGTTTTTCAGAGGAGGAAATGGGCTCTGAGGGGGTTAAATTGTGCAAGGTGGACGCAGTTGTCAGGCAGAGTGGGGCCACTTCCAGGTGGCCATGACTCTGCTCTCCCTGGCACCATGCTACCTCCCTACAAGGTCGTGCTTAGGCAACAGTTACCATGAGGCAGATTCAATTCCAATCATCAACTCCATTTTGTTTGGTATAAGCAAATCTCATCATATTAAGAAGAGCCTAGAAATGTAAGTCTGAGTCATTTTAAAATGCTAAGGAATATTGACACTTCAAAGGGACTCTATGGGACTCTTTTTGTTCATTATCATGGTCTGTAAGTCTTGCTGTATTTAAGGGAGCTAGTTGTTTTATGCCTTAAGGGTGGCATAAACTTTGTGAATCTGTACCTCTCAGTAGAATGTACTGAGAGTTGGGGGCCTTACTGGGCATAAAGTTGAAGTCTTTGTATTCCATACATCGTTTTCTTTGAGATACTATGGCAATGGATACTCTTCCCTCCTCCCTTCCTTTCTTCCTTCTTTCCCTCCCCCCCTTCTTCCTTTCTTTCCTTCCATCTCTCCTTCCTCCTCCTTCTCTACATCTTCTACTTCGTATCCCCTCCTCCTTCTCTGCTTTCCCTTCTTTGATAAAGAAATGGTTGGGAGTGAGTTGTCAGGATGAAGGTAGAGAATATGTTTACGGTTCAACCAATGCTAATTGCCTTCAAATAAAACACTTTATTTGCCCCACAGACTAAAGACAAACACACAAACAAAACAAAGAAAAAACCCAAGTCAACTGTTAGAAAAAGAAGGTATGTAGCAAAGACATTAATAGGCATCCACCTCATATTGTGAAATCCTCAGTTCCTAATGGCATTCTTATGAAGAAAGTGTGATCATGGATGACATGATCATAAACTAGGTAAGAGTTATTGTACTTTCTCCATGCAGCCTCACAATTTTAAGACAAAATCTGGGACTCCTGAGGGTAGGAAAAGGGGCAGCAGAGTTACTGAACTTCCCCAGATTCAAAAAATGCAAGTCACTCAAGGATGACTTCTTCCCTGACTATCCTAAAGAGTCTAGACATGGCCTCATAGGAATAATACCACTTGTTATAAGCCAGAGGGCAGAAATCCATTTGGATTTCATTGTTAAAACCAAAACAGAGTTAGTTCCGCTCAGGCTGCAGTAGGAAAAGGAATTAATACTAATGAGTTGGAAGAATGTAACTAAACTTGCAGCTAAGGAAAACAAATACATTTGGAGAGATTAAAAGATGTGAATTTTCCCCATAAAAGGAGGGGTGGGACCTAATCCCCTTTTCTACTAGGTTTATCACATGCAGGGGGGTGTGTGTGTGTGTGTGTGTGTGTGTGTGTGTATGTGTGTGTGTGTGTGTGTGTGTGTGTATTTCATCTTCTCTAGATACTTTTTTCTTGTTTTTTTTTGAGGCTAATTTAGACCATATTTGATAATATGTAAATAGTTCCAACCATGATGGTGTTCAACAATTAAGGGCCTGTGAGTATTCCCCTGGCTCTACAGAGATTACAGGTGCCATGATCATCCCTGTCCATTTGGAAATTGTAGTGACAAATTGTGTGGTAAAGTCCTTCCTTGTGAACTTATGGTTCTCATCAGATTTGGGGTGATTGCCGAGGTGAGGGCAGGGCTTTGAGCTTGACTGCTTCACTGCTCAACCATACGTTCCTTTTATTGCCTTTCCTGTTCAGAAGCTTCATAGTTTTTCAAAGCCCAACAGCATTCCTAAAAGTAGAAGGAAGAGTGTTTGTTTAGCTGAATTAGGAGAAGTCTCCCAAGGCCAATGAAGTTTTTATTGAGCCATATCTGGAAGGACTTAAAAAATTAAGTGGATTTCTTTATTTTGTGCTTTATTGTTTCTTTATATCCCTTTGAAAAGGTAACCTGTACTGAGGTTCAAGCTGGTTGATGTCCGTTGAGAAGTGAGACATCATTAATAGGACAAAAAGAGAGGAGGAGCCTGTGGGAGATGACACTTGAACATGCTGAGATAGACAGATCATTTGGTTGAACTGGGAAGGGAGAGTCTGAGAATTTCATCAAGTCAGTGACAGGTTTTTGTGACTCTCTGTGGGTGTATGGGTGTGTCAGATTGTGAGGACTAGCTGGGGAGTCTAAAGGATTCCCGGCAAAAGGTAACAAAAATGGAAGGTGTGCCAGATGGAACAATAAGTAGGGAGAATATGGGGGTAACCTTATCAATAAGGAAAAATTGGGAGAGAACTAAAGTGTGCCAGCACCGTATCACATAGCTGAAGTATGATAGGGTTACGAATATGCGTGTGTGTGCTGTGTGTATGTGTAGTCCCTACAAATATAAACATTTTTAACCTAATTCTTACTGAATGCTTACTCTGTACCAGGCACTGTTCTAGAGTCAGTGATTTCAATCTCACAAGACCTTCTGTCCTCTGGGTTGTGCTTAGCTTTCTGTAAGCAAGCTGGACTTGCAGATGCAGGATTACCCTTGCTTGCCTACAATGGAATTTAAAAAAACCAATAAGCCACAAAGCATATAAACAAACCTGCTTACTATTGGATTCAAAGCAAGTGTTATTATCAATCGTTTTTTATAGAAACACAAGGAAGTTAAGGAATTTGCCCAAAGTCACACTGTTAGGAGTGGAAATGGTGGTATTTGAACCCAGGGATGTGGGACCAGAGCATGGCTGCTTCACCACTGTAGTACTTTCCCTCTTTACAGGCACTGTGTGGTCTTTTCTTTGTTATCATACCAAAATGCCCATAAAAGGATGTTCAGGGAAGTATCATTTATATAGCACATTATTGGAAAATATCTAAATGTTCTACCAGAGGAAATGGTTGAATAAATTTTGGTATGTTCCTATGAGAGAACACTATGCAGCTGTGAAAAAGAATATTCTCAAGTAACAGATATGGGTACTAGGTAATGTTACGTGGAGAAAACAGGCAACAAGTCTGTATGTACAATTTGATGTCAATTTTTTTTTAACGATGATAAAGGGAAGAAAGTGAACACAATCTAACGGTGTATTAGTAGATGGACTAAGGCTTAGTTTTCCAATGGAATACCACGCCTAGTCCAACAGAGTGAGAGTGATTGCTGTGTATCAACATGGGTAAGTCCTAAAACATGCTGCTGACGAAACAAAGCAAGGTACAAATGATGCATATGACATTATATCATTTATGCAAAAATTTAACACGTACAAAAGCAATATACATTGTTATGGATGTATAAATACGTAGTGAAAGTGTAAAAATACCTGCAGGATCTATACACACCAGCTTCAGGGTGGCGCTTCTTGGCTTCTCTTAGGAAGGAGAATTGGATACAGTTGGGTCTTAGCTGTGGCCCCATTTTATTTTTAAAGAGAGAGAATCGAAGCACATATGGCAAAATGTTAACGTGTGTTAAACTGAGTGGTGTATGTAGGGTGGTATATAGGTTTCTTTTATACTACTCTTCTGTACGTTTGAAATATTTTATAATTAAAATTTTATGTATATATATATATAAATACATACAGCAATATATATGGAAGAGACTGGCAGATAGGTATCAAAATATAAACAATGATTACTGTTGGAAGATTATAAACAATTATTTTCTTCAAGTTCTGTATTTTTCAAATTTTCTATAGTAAGCATGAGATAATAAATAAAAACAGTCTGACTTTTTAGAAAGTATCAATATTGGAGGCAAAGAGCACTGCCTTGGAATCTACTGTCACCGCTTTGAAACCCAGCCCTGGTTAGATGACTCATTTAGCTGCTGGGAGGCATAGTTCTTTTCCCCTGCACGGTGGTGGTGATTGGAGTGTGTGTAGAGGTGGGCTGCATGCTCACTAAATCTACTTAGTTTTCCTGGTAACCTGGTGCCTAATTGGCCCATGTGACTAACTCACCCCAGTGCAGTGGGAGGTCGCAGTTAGGACTGAGTGTACCTTCTCTGAAGTTTCCCTCTTCCCTCTGACTGCTGGCTGGATGAAGCCTAGGGTGCCTTGAAACTTTTTTGAGATGGTGAAGCCACAGTGTGGAAGTAGCCTGGATCCCACAGATCACTACTTGGAGGAGGGTGGTCTAACCAGGAACATACACATTGGATTTTGTGAGAACAAGAAATAAACTTTTGGGGTTGTTTGTTACAGCAGTTAGCCTACTCTGACCAATACATCTCTAGGGTCCCTTCAAATTCTAATATTTTATGAATCCAAAGAGACCCTTGGTTTCACGTTATTTTTCCATTCATTTGACTCAATGAGGTTCACTAGTCTCAAGGACAAACTAACTTAAACCATAAATTTGGATGTGTCCCAAATAACAAGTGAATAATAATAAGTGAATTGAAAAGATAAATAAAAACAGAAAGAAGGCCAGGAGCAAATTCAGAACCAAGTAAGTTTGACACGTGACCAACTTGAGGCTGTTACGTTTTTTGCATTTCCTGAAGACAAGGACCTGAATATCTTTTTATAACCCCTATTTTTATATAGCATAGGCACTTAATCAATACTGTTGGATGAATGAATGAATGTGTGGGAAGATGCTATCAAGTTCTGATGGTCACATACCTTGAGAAGTGGTATGTATCGCCCCCAGATTCATGTTGAAATCCTAATCCCTAAAGATGATGGTATTAGTAGGTGGGGGGCTTTGGGAGGTGCTTGAGTCCTGAGGGCAGAGTCCTCATGAATGGCATCAGTGCTCTTATAAAAGGCTCCGGGAGACCCCCTAGCTCCTTTCACCATGTGAGGACACAGTGAGAAGAGCCCTTACCGAAGGCTATTGCCTTGATCTCATACTTTCAGCCTCTAGAACTGTGAGAAATAAATTTCTGTTGTTTGTAAGCTACCCAGTCTGTACGTAGTATCTTGTTCTAGCAGTCTGAATGGACTCAGGCAAGAAGCCAGTTCTGCATCATTTCTGGGGTTATAGTCACCTGAACTCAGTTCTGTCACACATGGACGATGTGCCCTTTCAGCTTGGTGAGGGGAGTCAGACACGTGACTCTGGACCCAGAGGGCTTGGACAGGCTGGGTTAGAATCCTCTAGCCTCTGCCTCTGCCTTAGACCTTCCATGCCTCAGTCTTCTTAGATATAAAATAGGGATAAAAGTGCTACAAAACTCCTAGCGTCATTTTGAGAATGAAAGAAGTGAATGGAGATGAAGCACTTAGCATAGACCTGCCCCAAAGCCGAGTAACTTGGAGTTAGGACATGAATTCAAAGTGACCCTAGGGCTCCCCTGGTGGCGCAGTGGTTGAGAGTCCACCTGCCGATGCTGGGGACACGGGTTCGTGCCCTGGTCTGGGAAGATCCCACATGCCGCGGAGCGGCTGGACCCGTGAGCCATGGCCGCTGAGCCTGCGCGTCTGGAGCCTGTGCTCCACAACGGGATAGGCCACAACAGTGAGAGGCCCGCGTACCAAAAAAACAAAAACAAAGTGACCCTAAGTTATAGCAAGACAAGACTTCCCCCTCCCCCCATCTGGTTCTGCCACTGCCACTGTCTCAGCCAGCAATGTGTTGGCCTGGACAAGATGTAGCATTGCTCTATAGTGTGCACCAAAATCGCCTTATTAAAACATCAACAAGTCATACTTGCGTACTCACTGATAAAGAAATCAGTGGTTCTAATGTAGCAGGAGTGTGGGTGGTGTGGGAAGTTTCCTAAAACAGACATCCTATAGGGTAACTTCTTAGCTGAATGACTTAGAGCAAGTGACTCCAGTTCTTGAGTTTCATTTTCTCATCTGTAAAGTGGGGAGAGAAACCCTACCTACCATGCGGGTTATTGTGAGGATGAAATCAAAACAGTGTCCCTGAGGCTCAGTGCCTGGCATGGAGGGGTCACTCTTACCCCTCCCTGTCACCTCTTTGAAACCCAGCCCTGGTCGAAGCACAGAAGACATTCCTCCAGTTTTTATTCAGAACACTGTGGTTTTGCTAAAACTCAGATACTTTGGGGGAAGCTTTTATTTATTTATATTTTGTGTCCCCAAACACCCATTTTCCTGAAGGGAAATGGAATCTGTCTGGTTTTGATTCACTTACACTCAACTTGTTGGTATTGTTTTGTAAGCGCCAGCCAGTATCCAAGTAGCCCTTGGAAACTTCTTTTAAAAGCTCCATTTTAAAGTCTAGGAAGTTTACTTTTCTCCCTTCCTTCCTTCCTTCCTTCCTTCCTTCCTTCCTTCCTTCCTTCCTTCCTTCCTTCCTTCCTTCCTTCCCTTTCTTTCCTTTCTCCTTTTTCAAAAAATGTTAAAAGGAAATTAGACTTTAGCACCAGTTTGAGTTTGGGTTTATCCTCAGTGTATGACTGGCTTCCAACAAATGTGGTAAAAAGTACACTTTGCCATTCCTGGTTTGAAGATTTCAGCTCAATTTCAGTTACTCATGAAAAATGTTTTCATATTCCAAGCCAAGAGCACGTTTGTGCGTTCTGTTGCTGTTTTAGTGGATCATGAAATTGTTGCCTCTTCAAGACTTTTGGTTTGCCACTTAAATGAAATAAATGAGCACCTTTGCTGCATATTTGCATCGTACTGGCTTTCCATTGACCCTATCTTCATTGATTTGGTAGAGGGTTTGGTGGAAACTGGTAAGAAGTTTCATGTAGTCAGTCAAGAGAAATTACATGTAATTATCCTAACCTATACTCAACAGAAAGGAATTGGACGCTACCCTTGGTGTAGAGGGTTTCTCAGAGATTTCTAATGAGTAGGACACCAGTCCCACTCTCTACTGTGTCATTTTACCCACCAAGCCGGTATAGTGAACACAATCTCAAGACAATGCCATGTACTTTCCATTGTGTAGTAATAGGCTTCGTCTAGGCTTCGTAATAGGCTTCGTCTATTTCTAGGCTAACAATTGTTCATTGTTCATGCTGCTTCAAGGTTTAGAAATTGAATTTTCTCTCTGGTTACTAGGGGAAACAGGGAGACTGAAAACAAACAAGGAGGTAATTTCCACATGTCTAGCAGCCATTTCATTTGCCAAACTGTATATTTGTGTATTTTAAGAGATGAGTTTGCAGCAGCTTAGGTTTTTGTATAAATCTCAGGAAGGAAATGAAGTCTCCTCTTGGATTTGCATTCAGCTGCGCTTTCTGGGCAGACACGGTAAGCCTTGTCAAGTTTGACTTGAGTACTCATTTCCAGGCAAGGAATGTGTATTTCTGGTTTCATAAGAGGAACAGTAAATTTCAATCTTCTAGCCTTCCACTTTGCTACTGTCTGGAGGCAGTGCATGAGATGTCACACTGAAGACTATTTTTTTTAATACCAATCTCCAGTGACTATATTATTATTTTTTAATAGATCTTTATTGGAGTATAATTGTTTCACAATGCTGTGTTAGTTTCTGTTGTACAACAAAGTGAATCAGCCATGTGCATACATATATCCCCATATCCCTCCCTCTTGAGCCTCCCTCCCACCCTCCCTATCCCACGTCTCTAGGTCATCGCAAAGCTGATCTCCCTGTGCTATGCTGCCGCTTCCCACTAGCTAACTATTTCACATCTCCACCTAGATTGTGAGCATTTTAAGGTAAATAAGGGAGACTTATAAGTATCAAATTGTTTTCTTTGCATCTATACCTAAATTTTCATATAGCCAAAATAGCCACAGAAGATTTGGGTAGAGGGATTAAACAACCCTCGAAACTCTTCCTTGTTGAATTTAACTAGGTCGGTGGAGCCCATTGAGGGCCTGCCCACCCAAGGCAGAAAGATGGGAATGAAACCCCCCCCAAATGTTGTACTAACAAAGGTGGGGTGTGAGAGGAGTGGAGTTATGTTTATGGTTTGTCTGTTTTCTTTTTCTTTTCTGAATTCTTATACAATGAATGTATGTGTGTCTCTATAGATCTTAAGGTTGTGTTTACCAGAAAGATGAGCATATTTATTTGTTGTTTTTAGAAATCAAACTATAGACAAATGTATAGAATGCAATGTACAAGTTCTTATCATTCGACCCTAATCATTCTGATCTCTAGAGATCACAGTTTTGTGGGTAAACTTCCAGACTTTTCTCAGGTTATCTATGTGTAATTGTCAACATTGTATTGAAGGAGTGGGACTCGATAGAGTACAGGTAGAAAACAGATTCCCTTTGCTGTCTCTATCAATGTGATAAGCAGGTTCACTTCAACTTTCTTGGATACTCATCTAGATAACAATTCCTCCAGTCCTTTCAAGTCCCAAGCAAAATCCCCAGGCTCTCTGGCTCTCTGCACATGAGGGGTTCCGACAGCTTGAGGGCATCCTCTGATAAAAGATACAGGTGTTGCCGGGGAGAATGAAAGCTAACCCCTGGAGCAGGTGTGCGAATATCATCAAGAGATCAGAAGGATATGAGCAGGGAGTGCTGACTGCATCTCTACAGGTGGGGCCCCTTTTAAAATGATCCTGGCTGGCTCCCTCACATGTGGTCCAGAGAGGACATACGTGCGGTTTGGCTGCTGCCCTTAGGAGGAGGGCAGTCTGCTTCAATGCAGTGCCTTCAGTGCCTGGCCCTCCCTGGGCCGCTGGATCCAGTGTCTTGCCAGTAGATGAATTTTGATCATAGATTAGTCAGTACTCCTATACACTCCAGTGTTCTGAGCAATCTCCTTGAAGCGCCCCTTACTTAGATTGAGGTAAAGATGGAAGTACTACCCCAACATATCATTCTAAAGAAATTCTTTCTCAACCTTGTCAATTTCAGTCCTTTTCTACTCTTGAGGTGGGTGATGGGCTAACCGTTGTAGTGGATGCCTCCTTTCCAAGTCCGTCTAGGCTGTCTAGCAGCTCATTTTGAAATGTGAGAGCCCTAATCACCTATTGCTTTGTTCTGAGTCTCTTGGAGCCTTAGACAAAGCTGAAAAAGAGTTTCATTTTAATCTCTTGTTACAGACCTAGAAATTGTATCATTTTCCATAAATTGGAACATATTAATGTTCTGCAAATTGCTGTCTTAATTACTTAGCAATCTTTTCACGTCAGATGATGCCGAACTGCCTCATTCATTTTAATGAAAGCAAGATTCCGTCAGGTAGATCAGCTGTAGTTTAGCCATTTCCCTATTGATAGGTTGTTTTCAATTTTTGGATCTTTTAAACAATGCTGCTATCAATATTTCTGTACTCACATTTTTTTTTGCATGTGTGTATACATGCTAGTAATTTCTCTAGAATAGAGACTTAGAAGTAAAGGTAAAGATATGAAAGGTGTGAACCAGGAAGTTTTTGCTAGATTCTTCCAGAGTGCCTCTGCGAGGGTTGTAAACACTCTACTTTCTCCAGCAGTGTCTAAGAGTACCCATTTCCCCGCAGCCTCACTAAATGTTTTCCCTGTTTTTAATCTTTGCCATTTCGGGGAGCCAACAGTAATCTCATTATTATTTTATTCTGTATTCCTTTGGTTACTAATGATGTGAGTTATCTTTTCTCATGTTTGTCCCTGTGTATCTGTGCTCTTTGAATCAACATATCCTTCTCTAGTTTGGAGTTCTAAGGCCTTTACCAACCTCTTGTAGTTCTAAACACGGGAGAAATGGTAAAATGATAAAGGAGAGATAAATTGAAGAGATTTGGTGAGAACCTGGCCCAGCTCCACAAGGACAAGAATGGTGGAATTTCTACCACTCAGATTTTATCACCTTTTTTCCTAAAATTCTTGGCAAGTCTGAATCTGAAACACAGGCTAACTTTTTTTCTCAAATTGACATGTGTAATTTATTAGTAAAATTTCAACTGATTTTTTTGTATTCAAGAGCACGTGCAAAATTACTTTGAATCTTAAACCCAAATAGTTGCCTGCATGCCTTTTGTCTCTTGGCCCTTATTTTACACGTATTAAAAATTACTAAAGGCATATTGGGTTTAGAGGAAGAACCAAAGGAGATTATTTAGGAACACCTAGCAGCCATGGCAACATAGAAGGGGCATGTACTCTCCTCAAAAATATTCCACTTACAGGGAATGCCATACATTTGCTAAACAGCCCCAAGCTAACCCAAGAAGAATAGACAGATGGTTTGAGGTGTGTCAGGAATAGGATTTACAAAATAAGATTATAGTTATGCTGGAAAGTAACAGCAATCATTGTAAAAAGATGGAACAGACTCACTTTTTGCCATGGGGCAGAGGAAGAAGGAGGGTTTTTAATTGCTGCATGTGAATTAGAGTTGGCTCACCAAGATACATAGCTCTCTGGGTTTTATAGATTTCTCTAGGCACTTGTATAGACTCTATGACAGGCCTCTAGTTGGGTTTCTTCAGATCGGAAGCAGGGGAATTGCTTATAGACATCCCTGATGGTGTTGGCCCTGTTTTACTTGTGTTTGGCATGCTAATCTACAACCTTTACCCGAACATCACTATCATACCACTTGAACTGTCAGTTGAGAAGACATTGGAAAGAGCCAGCCTGTTTATTCCTGGATGTGTATTTTTGGCTTCTTGAAATAGATTTTCAGCAAAGGAGGGTACAGAATACCTCCCATGTATGATTGGCCTATTTTCTCATTAGCCCAAATCATAGCCTTTGAAGGTGTACTGAATGAGTCTGCCTCTGCCATGAATTTTATTTTATTTATTTATTTTTATTTTTTTATTTTTAAACATCTTCATTAGAGTATAATTGCTTTACAATGGTGTATCATTTTCTACTTTATAACAAAGTGAATCAGTTATATATATACATATGTCCCCATATCTCTTCCCTCTTGCATCTCTCTCCCTCCCACCCTCCCTATCCCACCCCTGTAGGTGGTCACAAAGCACTGAGCTGATCTCCCTGTGCTATGCGGCTGCTTCCCACTAGCTATCTATTTTATGGTTGGTAGTGTATATATGTCCATGCCACTCTCTTACTTTGTCCCAGTTTACCCTTCCCCTTCCCTGTATCCTCAAGTCCATTCTCTAGTAGGTCTGCATCTTTATTCCCGTCTTGCCCCTAGGTTCTTCTGACCATTTTCTTTTACTTTTTCTTTTACTTTTTTTAGATTCCATATATATGTGTTAGCATACGGTATTTGTTTTTCTCTTTCTGACTTACTTCACTCTGTATGACAGTCTCTAAGTCCATCCACCTCACTGTAAATAACTCAGTTTCGTTCCTTTTTATGGCTGAGTAATATTCCATTGTATATATATGCCACACCTTTTTTTTTTTTAACATCTTTATTGGGGTATAATTGTTTTACAATGGTGTGTTAGTTTCTGCTTTATAACAAAGTGAATCAGTTATACATAGACGTATGTTCCCATATCTCTCCCCTCTTGTGTCTCCCTCCCTCCCACCCTCCCTATCCCACCCCTCCAGGCGGTCACAAAGCACCGAGCCGATATCCCTGTGCCATGCGGCTGCTTCCCACTAGCTATCTACCTTACGTTTGTTAGTGTATATATGTCCATGCCTCTCTCTTGCCCTGTCACAGCTCACCCTTCCCCATCCCCATATCCTCCAGTCTGTTCTCCAGTAGGTCTGTGTCTTTATTCCTGTCTTACTCCTAGGTTCTTCATGACATTTTTTTTCTTAAATTCCATATATATGTGTTAGCATACAGTATTTGTCTTTTTCTTTCTGACTTACTTCACTCTGTATGACAGACTCTAGGTCTATCCATCTCATTACAAATAGCTCAATTTCGTTTCTTTTTATGGCTGAGTAATATTCCATTGTATATATGTGCCACATCTTCTTTATCCATTCATCCGATGATGGGCACTTAGGTTGTTTCCATCTCAGGGCTATTGTAAATAGAGCTGCAATGAACATTTTGGTACATGACTCTTTTTGAATTCTGGTTTTATCAGGGTATATGCCCAGTAGTGGGATTGCTGGGTCATATGGTAGTTCTATTTGTAGTTTTTTAAGGAACCTCCATACTGTTCTCCGTAGTGGCTGTATCAATTTACATTCCCACCAACAGTGCAAGAGGTTTCTCCACACCCTCTCCAGCATTTATTATTTGTAGATTTTTTGATCATGGCCATTCTGACCAGTGTGAGATGTTATCTCATTGTAGTTTTGATTTGCATTTCTCTAGAATGATTAATGATGTTGAGCATTCTTTCATGTGTTTGTTGGCAATCTGTGTGTCTTCTTTGGAGAAATGTCTATTTAGGTCTTCTGCCCATTTTTAGATTGGGTTGTTTGTTTTTTTGATATTGACTGCATGTTGCATGAGCTGCTTGTATATTTTGGAGATTAATCCTTTGTCCATTGATTTGTTTGCAAGTATTTTCTCCCAATCGGAGGGTTGTCTTTTCGTCTTGTTTATTGTTTCCTTTGCTGTGCAAAAGCTTTTAAGTTTCATTAGGTCCCATTTGTTTATTTTTGTTTTTATTTACATTTCTCTAGGAGGTGGGTCAAAAGGACCTTGCTGTGGTTTATGTCATACAGTGTTCTGACTATGTTTTCCTCTAAGAGTTTGATGGTGTCTGGCCTTACATTTAGGTCTTTAATCCATTTGGAGTATATTTTTGTGCATGGTGTTAGAAAGTGTTCTAATTTCATTCTTTTACATGTAGCTGTCCAGTTTTCCCAGCACCACTTATTGAAGAGGCTGTCTTTTCTCCACTGTATATTCTTGCCTCCTTTATCAAAGATAAGGTGACCATATGTGTGTGGGTTTATCTCTGGGCTTTCTATACTGTGCCATTGATCGATATTTCTGTTTTTGTGCCACTACCATACTGTCTTTATTACTGTAGCTTTGTAGTATAGTCTGAAGTCAGGGAGCCTGATTCCTCCAGCTCCGTTTTTCTTACTCAAGGTTGCTCTGGCTATTCGGGGTCTTTTGTGTTTCCATACAAATTGTGAAATTTTTTGTTCTAGTTCTGTGAAAAATGCCAGTGGTAGTTTGATAGGGATTGCATTGAATCTGTAGATTGCTTTGGGTAGTATAGTCATTTTCACAATGTTGATTCTTCCAAACCAAGAACATGGTGTATCTCTCCATCTGTTTGTCTCATCTTTAATTTCTTTCATCAGTGTCTTATAGTTTTCTGCATACAGGTCTTTTGTCTCCTTAGGTAGGTTTATCCCTAGGTATTTTATTCTTTCTGTTGCAATGGTAAATGGGAGTGTTTTCTTAATTTCTCATTCAGATTTTTCATCATTAGTGTATAGGATCGCAAGAGATTTCTGTGCATTAATTTTGTATCCTGCTACATTACCAAATTCATTGATTAGCTCTAGTAGTTTTCTGGTAGCATCTTTAGGATTCTCTATGTATAGTATCATGTCATCTGCAAACAGTGACAGCTTTACTTCTTCTTTTCTGATTTGAATTCCTTTTATTTCTTTTTCTTCTCTGACTTCTGTGGTGAAAACTTCCAAAACTATGCTGAATAATAGTTGTGAGAGTGGGAAACGTTGTCTTGTTCCTGATCTTAGTGGAAATGGTTTCAGTTTTTCACCATTGAGGACGATGTTGGCTGTGGGTTTGTCATATATGGCCTTTACTATGTTGAGGAACTTTCCTTCTATGCCTACTTTCCAGAGGGTTTTTATCGTAAATGGGTGTTGAATATTGTCGAAAGCTTTCTCTGCATCTATTGAGATGATCATATGGTTTTTCTCCTTCAATTTATTAATATGGTGTATCATGTTGATTGATTTGCGTATATTGAAGAGTCCTTGCATTCCTGGGATAAACCCCACTTGATCATAATGTATGATCCTTTTAATGTGCTGTTGGATTCTATTTGTTGAGATTTTGTTGAGGATTTTTGCATCTATGTTCATCAGTGATATTGGCCTGTAGTTTTCTTTCGTTGTGACATCTTTGGTTTTCGTATCAGGGTGATGGTGGCCTCGTAGAATGAGTTTGGGAGTGTTCCTTCCTCTGCTATATTTTGGAAGAGTTTGAGAAGGGTAGATGTTAGCTCTTCTCTAAATGTTTGATAGAATTCGACTGTGAAGCCATCTGGTCCTGGGCTTTTGCTTGTTGGAAGATATTTAATCACAGTTTCAATTTCAGTGCTTGTGATTGGTCTGTTCATATTTTCTATTTCTTCCTGGTTCAGTATCAGAAGGTTGTACATTTCTAAGAATTTGTCCATTTCTTCCAGGTTGTCCATTTTATTGGCATATAGTTGCTTGTAGTAATCTCTCATGATGCTTTATATTTCTGCAGTGTCAGTTGTTACTTCTTCTTTTTCATTTCTAATTCTATTGATTTGAGTCTTCTCCCTTTTTTTCTTGATGAGTCTGGCTAATGGTTTATCAATTTTCTTTATCTTCTCAAACAACCAGCTTTTACTTTTATTGATCTTTGCTATCGTTTCCTTCATTTCTTCTTCATTTATTTCTGATCTGATCTTTATGATTTCTTTCCTTCTCTTAACTTTCGTTTTTTTTGTTCTTCTTTCTCTAATTGCTTTAGGTGTAAGTTTAGGTTGTTTATTTGAAATGTTTCTCGTTTCTTAAAGTAGGCTTGTATAGCTATAAACTTCCCTCTTAGAACTTCTTCTGCTGCATCCCATAGGTTTTGGGTCATCGTGTTTTCATTGTCATTTGTTTCTAGGTGTTTTTTGATTTCCTCTTTGATTTCTTCAGTGATCTCTTGGTTATTAAGCAGTGTGTTGTTTAGACTCAGTGTGTTTGTATTTCTTACAGATTTTTTCCTGTAATTGATATCTAGTCTCATAGCGTCGTGGTCAGAAAAATACTTGATATGATTTCAACTTTCTTAAATTTACCAAGGCTTGATTTCTGACCCAAGATATGATCTATCCTGGAGAATATTCTATGAGCACTTGAGAAGAATGTGTATTCTGTTGTTTTTGGATGGAATGTCCTATAAATATCAATTAAGTCCACCTTGTTTAATGTATCATTTAAAGCTTGTGTGTTCTTATTTATTTTCATTTTGGATGATCTGTCCATTGGTGAAAGTGGGGTGTTAAAGTCCCCTACTATGAGTGTGTTACTGTCGATTTCCCCTTTTATGGCTGTTAGTGTTTGCCTTATGTATGGAGGTGCTCCTCTGTTGGGTGCATAAATATTTACAATTGTTATATCTTCTTCTTGGATTGATCAATTTGTAGTGTCCTTGATCATTATGTAGTGATCATTATGTAGTGTCCTTGATCATTGTGTAGTGTCCTTCTTTCTCTCTTCTAATAGTCTTTGTTTTAAAGTCTATTTTGTCTGATTGGAGAATTGCTACTCCAGCTTTCTTTTGATTTCCATTTGCATGGAATATCTTTTTCCATCCCCTCACTTCCAGTCTGTGTGTGTCCCTAGGTCTGAAGTGGGTCTCTTGAGGACAGCATATATACAGGTCTTGTTTTTGTATCCATTCAGCCAGTCTGTGTCTTTTGGTTGGAGCATTTAATTCATTTACATTTAAGGTAATTATTGATATGTATGTTCCTATTCCCATTTTCTTAATGGTTTTGGGTTTGTTATTGTAGGTCTTTTCCTTCTCTTGTGTTTCCTGCTTAGAGAAGTTCCTTTAGCATTTGTTGTAAAGCTGGTTTGGTGGTGCTGAATTCTTTTAGCGTTTGCTTGTCTGTGAAGCTTTTAATTTCTCCGTCAAATCTGAATGAGATCCTTGCTGGGTACAGTAATCTTGGTTGTAGGTTTTTCTCTTTCATCACTTTAAATATGTCCTGCCACTCCCTTCTGGCTTGCAGAGTTTCTGCTGAAAGATCAGCTTTTAACCTTATGAGGATTCCCTTATGTGTTACTTGTTGTTTTTCCCTTGCTGCTTTTAAAATTTGTTCTTTGTATTTAATTTTTGATGGTTTGATTAATATGTGTCTTGGAATGTTTCTCCTTGGATTTATCCTGTATGGGACTCTCTGTGCTTCCTGGACTTGGTTAACTATTTCCTTTCCCATATTAGGGAAGTTTTCAACTGTAATCTCTTCACATATTTTCTCAGTCCCTTTCTTTTTCTCTTCTTCTTCTGGGACCCCTATATTTCGAATGTTGGTGCGTTTAATGTTGTCCCAGAAGTCTCTGAGACTGTCCTCAATTCTTTTCATTCTTTTTTCTTTATTCTGCTCTGCAGTAGTTATTTCCACTATTTTATCTTCCAGGTCACTTATCCGTTCTTCTGCTTCAGTTATTTTGCTATTGATCCCTTCTAGAGAATTTTTAATTTCATTTATTGTGTTGTTCATCTCTGTTTGTTTGCTCTTTAGTTCTTCTAGGTCCTTGTTAAACGTTTCTTGTATTTTCTCCATTCTATTTCCAAGATTTTGCATCATCTTTACTATCATTACTCTGAATTCTTTTTCAGGTAGAATGCCTATTTCCTCCTCATTTGTTAGGTCTGGTGGGTTTTTATCTTGCTCCTTCATGTGCTGTGTGTTTCTCTGTCTTCTCATTTTGCTTATCTTATTGTTTGGGGTCTCCTTTTCCTAGGCTGCAGATTTGTAGTTTCCATTGTTTTTGGTGTCTGTCCCCAGTGGCTAAGGTTGGTTCAGTGGGTGTGTAGGCTTCCTGGTGGAGGGGACTAGTGCCTGTATTCTGGTGGATGAGGCTGGATCTTGTCTTTCTGGTGGGCATGACTGCGTCCGGTGGTGTGTTTTGGGGTGTCTGTGGCCTTATTATGATTTTAGGCAGCCTCTGTGCTAATGGATGGGGTTGTGTTCCTGTCTTGCTAGTTTTTTGGCATAGGGTGTCCTTCACTGTAGCTTGCTGGTCGTTGAGTGGAGCTGGGTCTTGGCATTGAGATGGAGATCTCTGGGAGGTTTTCGCCATTTGATATTATGTGGAGCTGGAAGGTCTCTTGTGGACCAGTGTCCTGAACTTGGCTCTCCCAGCTCAGTGGCAGAGCACTGACGCCTGCCTGGAGCACCAAGAGCTGTCCTCCACACGGCTGGCCCGCGGTCCCAAGGATCGTCATGGTTTTGGCTGGTGAGGCCCCTCCAGAGCCCGCAGCCTCTGTGAGGCCACCCTCCCCTCGGGCTCCGGGGAAGTTCAGTGACGGCAGAGGGAAGAGACCCCGAGCCAGGAGTTCCAGCTCTGTGGAAACGCAGGCTCTATTCTGGGCACCTGCCATGAATTTTAAATCTCAAATCTCTCCTTTCCAATTCAACTAAGAATTTAGAAAAATAGTATTTTCTCTTGGGAGTATTTTGGCATTTTCCAAGGGAAAAGAGAGAGAGATTGTCAGTGGGGATTTGCTGATGATGAGAAGAAGGTGGTCACAAAGAAAAGACTGGAGATCTCAGAACTTGGGATGCAGTTGAAGCTTCCTTGTGTGGTTAGGAACTGTCCCCATGTAAGCAAGGGATGCATTTGGCCTTTAGACTATATTTCCGTTAGTGCTAGTGTTTGACAGCCAGTTCCCAATGGCAGCCCGCCACAAATCATGTGAGACCTCCAAGTTGGCATGGCTGATCTCTGACTAATGGGGAGAACTACCCAATGAGAATTAGCAATCTTGCATCACCAGTCAAAATTCTTACATTACCTTTCATGTGGGTAACAGCACAAGACTTCCAAAAGGAGTTAGGACTGGTTTTAACATGGACTGTTGGTCAGTGAGACAGGAAATATTTAACATGAATCAGACTCATTTGGAATAGTTTTGATTTGTCTTGATCCTAAGGTTTCCCGGTGTTAGTATTACTGAGCACTCATTTAGCCCTTTCATGTATCGAAAAAAATGTGCCCTCTCATCATTCCTGGATAGATACAATTGGCCTGATTTGACTCTCTCATGGTTTTTATTTGTAACAGATTTTTCAACCTAACACTTTTGGAGAAGTGGGTCTCTTACATGTTAAACTAAGAAAACCAGTCCTGGCCAACTATTCCAAAGAACAGTGTTGCTATCATAGGCTGAATTGATCCCAGATGGATTCTGGAGTGAGAGGACTAACAGTTACATAAAGTGGCCTAAATCTGAATTACACAGTGGTGACCTTCTGGAAGAGGGCTGACCCACAACCACGTGTCCTCAGAGTTGGGGCATAGATACTATTTCCTTTGGAGTTTGGATGGCATGAGGTGGTCAAAATGATTTGAAAAATATTAAGTTAAGCTGGCATCGGAAGATGGCATAGTGTGAGAACAAATGCAGCAACTGAGGTAGTAAACTTGCCTTCGTCGTCATTGATGTCAGAAATTACAAGCTAAGGGTCCAGGATGGAGGTGATTTATCCTTTTTACCTTGCCTCTTTAGACTGTGTTGAGAAATCCTGCTTTTGTACGTTTGCTGCAATGTCTTTTGGTAATAATGACATCTGAGCAGAGGAAGACATGGCTGTGGCTTTCTGAGTCCTCTCTAACCAGGATGATAAATATAATGACAACAATGAAAACACCCAGAGTGCTTCTTTATTTATCTCTCCATGTGAACTCATAGATTGAAGGAGCTCTCATGTAGTGGATTCCCCTGGTAGGAATATACACAAACAACACCAAACCTACAGGATCTATCCTGGACCAGAGGACCCATGTCTGATCCCAGGTAACTGGAGGATCCTTAGCAGACTGTGGGATTAGATGGGACTATCTCTTCATTATTCTGTTCTTAAGGGGCATATGAACTGTGTACTGAGAATGGATTTTTCAGGACACAGGCTATAAAATATATAGGAATGTATAAGGAATGACCAAGAACTGATCTCAGGTGGCCTTGGCCTGCAGTGGCTTGAAGCAGGGTTTCAGTTCCCAGCCAGTGACTGAGGTCAGGTTACAGGGGTGAGAGCACCGAATTCTAGCCACTAGGCTAGTGGTCAGTGACAAGGCCCTGGCCCTACAGCTTTGCAGAAAAAGAATTCCTGCAAAGACGGAAAGTAGTGAAACAAGTAAAGAATTTATTAGGAAGAAAAAAAGAAGTACAGTATGTGTGGATAGACACACGGGCGGGCTCAGAGAGAGAGTCGCGCCCTTGTGGCAGTTTGAATCACTTCTATGGGGCATTTCTTCTGGGTTTCCTTTGACCAATCATTTTGATTTGCCTGGTTCAGAGTCCATATTTGGTGTATCTCAGGATTTTCCCATGTGTGCGTGCACATCTCTTAGCCAAGATGGAGTCTACCGAAGAGGCCTATGGGTAGGTTTGACCACTTGGCGTCACTCCCCTTTTGACCGTCAAGGAGCCTTTCTACACATGTGTAGTTGCGGAGGTCTCCTGACTTTGAGAATGAGGAATATGTGGTCTCTTATCTTCTATCTGGGCAGGGCCCAGCCTTCTCTCTCAGTTGTCCTGTTATTCCCATCTTGGAGTATCGGTCCACAAGGAACGAAATCAAAACGTTTGCCCTGAGGGCCCATCTATCTCCTGCCTCAGAACCAAGGTCAGAATAGGGGGGTCAGATGAATTCCTAGTTTCACCCAACATTAATTTAATACTGTAGAGTCAGGAAAGCATTCAAGGGAGGTGTGCTCTGTAAGGTCACCAGAGGGAAATTTGAAGAGTTTTTGGACCAAAACTGAAATTGTGTGAATTTTACAATATAGTCAACAGGAGAAATATTAACATGTGATTGTGTAAAAAATGAGGGTTGTAATATCTCACAGATACTGCCATTTTCTGTGATTTTCACGGCAAAGTCAACTGGAAAATAGAGGTTGTTGAATCTACTAGATTTTTTCTCTGTTCTCCAGTCTGCCTTCCCTCCTTCACCTAGAAGCACTTAGGCAGCGAGCACTTTCTGATTACTCTCCTTATTCTGATTGCATCTTTGGTGGACAATTTAATTCTCAACTTCCTCCTTGGCTTCCCCCCTCCTTGGTGTTCCTTGGAATCAAACACCGTAGTAGGCTGCAACAAATCCTACTCTCAAACAGATTCTAGTCCTTGCTGTTTTGTTTTATTTTAGTACCTGTACTTCTAACAAATTCTACTCTAGAAAACATGATTATACAACAGTAATGCTAAGCCTTGTGCCAGACATTTTATATGTATGATCTCATTTACTCTTCAGAACAGTCTTATGAAGTAGGCATAATTACTTTCAATTAACAGATGAGAATTCTGAGTTCAGTGGAAGTTGAACACTGTCCCCAAGACCACACAGGTGGTAAGGGGCACCTGTAGAATTTGGACCCAGGGCTGTGGATTTCTTGACCACTGTGTTACAGTAAGATCTTAGTTTTATAGTAAAAGTGACATCGTTTATTAAAGAATAATGATGATTATTCTTATGGTAACACTTATTTAAATTTCAAATCACTCTCAGTTCTTCCTAAATATCGACCCGCTCTATGGAATCACTTGGTATTTTAACTCAGAAATCTGAGCCTTCGTCCAACTCTACATGTTCTTATGATAGATCTGAAATATGATAGAACTAATGACTGTTTCACCTCTTCTCTCCCCATTTACAGGGCCCTCCACTAATACATGTGGTCTCTTGGTACAAACTCAAAAAGGGGCCTCTCCCCCCAAGCAGAAGACGCTTTGTGCCAGGATGCTCATTGGACAAGCCTGAGCTGGATCTCAACCTCTAGTTATCCTCTTGGCTGGGGCCAAAGGGAAAATGTGGAGTGAGGTGAGTCAAGGATCCAAACAGTCGCATTTCAGATAATCATTGAGATATGGATATGTGCATTTCATATGGTCATATTTTATGAGAAGCAGGGTGTTAACTGACAAAGGAGAACTAAAACAAATATCAAAGGACAAAGCAATTAGGCCTGAACTGCCAGAGAAAGAGGAAGACTTCGTTGGGATCAATAAAAGCTCTAATCTGCTTCTGAAGCCCCAGGTTTTAACCTTCTGGTTAAACTCTTGATAAGGTGTTCAACTTGTCTGTAATTCCTATAGAAAGTCATTCAGTAATCTGCATGCCTCAGCTAACATCTCCCTCAAATGAGGCTCAGTGCATAGCAAAGTGTTCAAGTAGGCCAACTAATAAACCCTCATCTGATTTCTCCCTGGACTCTCATGTGAATAGAACAGATATGACTCCAAAATAGGAGTATAACTATGGCACCAAAGTAGGGTTCTGATTGGCCATTATACTTGGATCTGGAAGAACTTATAAAACAAGTTAGGGTATTTTCCTTCTTCAACCAGGTTTATAAAGAATAGCCCAACACCCCGGGCAAGGGTGTTACAGGGAAGAAGTATTGCACTTTTTTAGGGCCTTTCGGTCGCTCTAAGTTTGGACACATACCTTACAACATACAGGAGGCATGCACGAATCAGCACTCAGAAATGCCCTGGCTGACATGTCTCGTGGCTTAATTATAGCCGTGCACATCCGCAGCACAGCACCAGTGTCTTGAATGATTCCCATAGCAATATCTACACTCTGGTCTCCCTCAGGTTTCTAGCTATTCAGCCCAGAGATGGGTACTGATATGCTGTACCATAATTACAGTTGTCCTACCAGTAGATTCCATTTCAACTTTTCAGAGTTCTCAATAAAATTATCCAGAAGTCCTATACCTTAATTCTAATCCAGTGTTTTTCAAACTGTAGCTTGCCACCCATTAATGGATTTGAAATCAATTGAATGGGCCATTACTGGTGTTTTGGGGAGAAATGACATTAAATAGAGTAGAAGAGAGTAGTAAATATCAAAGTGGACTACACATAATAAAGATTAGTATTGATGCTTGAAACATTCTCTATATTCCATCTAAGATGTAGCATTCCATATAAGATATACATTTTTTCATCATAAATCTCTTAAATCAGGATGAGTTTTGTTATAGACAACATTTTTTCTTTCTCAGTGGTAAAATTATGGTTTATCTTGCAATTGATGACAACTCAGATTTGTGTATGTGTATATTGGGTTTCAACGTAAAATGTGTTTCTCTTTGTGGGTCATGGCTGAAAGAGCTAGAAGCAGACTTGATTTAACCCAGCCTTTCCAGGTTGCCTTCTCCACTGGAAGTTGGACAGTTAGTCTCTTGCTGCCTGTAGACTATACACAGAATTTCTGAGCCTCCAATGTCACCCCATTTCCTGATGAGGAATGGCTGTCCTCCCTCCACAGGGAAGTATGCATTCCAAAACTAGTCATCTCTATGTAGTCTCTCTTTGGATGTTGAAGATGATTCAGCCGGGATGGTAATAGTGTCAGAGATCTTGGGTAATGGGGCTTCTCTGGTCTGACCCTCCTGTCTACTGTTCATGCCAATGCCTCCCAAAAGAGACTTCTTGGTGGTAAAGCAGGCTTGCAGGTGGAAGAGTGAGATGCTTCTAGATTTTTCTTTTGCGAACACCACCCCCTAAGCCTACCTGTGGTTTTTCCTGTTAGCCAGGGCTTCCTGTGGCCAACAGTGAGGGTTCACTAGAGCAGCGGACTTTTAAGGTCCTTGGGATTTCTCATATCTCAGGTGGTTTCTGCCTCTTTCTCAGGCTGACAACTCAGTAGGATTCCCAGCATCACTTACAGAGGGCAAGTCACAGGGCGCTGCTGAGCCCTCTGGCTCAGATACTGTCCTTTATAGATATGTAAGGGAAACAGGTCTGCATTACACCAGGGACCATAGCCCTACCTCTCTTTTGCTCTGTCCAGAAAGGGAAGTTCTTAACCCAAAGGAATGAGCCACTTAATGGGAATTTTTAGATTCTGTGGCTATTGAGAGGAGAGGTGTAATTTCCTGTCATTCCTTGGGCCCTGTCCCTACCCCAAATCCTCCCCCTTAGATAGTCATCTTATCAATGTCCCCAAACACTGCAAGCTAGAGTCTTAAATGCTGTATAAAACCCTAAAACCTCTTGTGTTTGACTCCAAATTTGTTCCGCCTGCAAATCCTGCCCACTTTCCTCAAGTTCAAGTGCTACCCTCCCCAACAACCTCTATCTTGACTCCAACCACGTAGAATCACCTTGTCTCTTTTTGCACTTTATGTAAGTGGAACTGTACAGGTTGTGCTTTTCTGTGTCTAGCTCCTTTTATTCATCATTATGTTCATGAAATTCATCCATATTTTTGCATGTTCCTGTAGATCATTTGTTCTCATTTGCTGTAAAGTATCACATTTTTGTGAATATACCACAAATTAGTCCTCCATTCGACTACTGAGGGTATTTGGGTAGTTTCTACGGTTTACCTATTGCAAATAGTGCTGCTATGAACATCCTAGTACCTTCTAGGATGTATACCTAGGAGCAGAATTAATGAATCGTAGGGAATATATATTCAGCTTTAGTAGATTCTGAAAATGAACTTTTTCATTTCAGCCATTCTGGTGATTGTGTAATAGCATTTCATGTGGTTTTATTTTGCATTTCCCTGATGGCGAATGGAGTTGAGAATCTTTCCTGTGCTTATTGGTTATTTGGATAGCTTATTTTGTGAATCGTCTATACATTTTTTCTATTGGGTTGTCTGTCATTTTCTTATTGATTTATGAAAGTTATTCTGGATGTGAGTCCCTTATCTGATGTATGCAATTGCAAATATCCTTTCCACTGTGGAGTTGCCTTTTAATTCTCTTAATAATGTCTTTTGATGAACAGGTGCTCTTAGATTTAATATTGTCTAATTTATCAATTTTATGTTTAATGTTTTCTGTGTCCTCTTTAAGAGCTTTTTGCCTACTCCAAAGTCACGAAAATATTCTCCTATGTTTTAACAATTTTTTAAAAAGGTCCAATTCCTTCTTTTCTGCCTTTTCTTCTTACCTTTACTTTCCTTACTTTTCTTGCTTTCTATGACTCCCCCCTTTCCTGTTTCTCCTTTCCTTACTTCTTTTTTCCCCTCTGTTTCTCTGTCCAAATAAGCAGCATAAGAAAACCTTTCATCTTTTCATTATGAAAATCAGATTCGTCCTCAGCCTAAAATATTCCGTGGTCTACCAAAGCTTTCAGGATGAAGTTGGAATTTCTTAGCTTAGGAATTAAGGTTTATAATGATCTTTCTCCTGCCTACCTCTCTGGCCTCCCCTGATTACTGTCTCCACCTGAAACATACTCTTCATTGCAATCGTATTGTGATATTAAAGTTCCTAAAGATATCTGCTTTTTTATGCTTCCATGCCTTTGCATATGCTGTTCTGTCTGCCTGGTACACTCTTCCTCCTTTTCTTTTTAATTAATTACCATTCATCCTTCAAAACTCAGCCCAACAAAGTTTTCTCTGGTGATCTTTCTGCTCCACACATCTGGTTTAGCTGTGCTTCCTTTGCTCCCTCAGCATCCTGGGCATATCTGGGTTATGACACTTATCACACTCTATCATTTTGCCTCACTGGAGTCACAAGATGCTTGAGAGCAAGGACAGTGTCTTATTGGCCTTTATGTGTCTAATGTCAATATTCCTGGATTGTAGAAGATGCTCTAAGTGTTGAGTAAGTACATTTGGAGATCAATGCAGCCCTGCTTTATGGCTGAGGAAAACAGTGGATGTGAAGTGATAACCAGACCAAACTAGACAAAAGAGATGGAATTTATTGAGGATACATGCATCAGCATTTTCTGTTATTGGGACCTCTTGATTGAGAATTCTGTGTGGAGCTTTCCCATAGCATATTGGTTTTGCTAGTAAGCTCTGCACTAGTTCTTTTTCTTATCTGTTCTCTCTGGAAGTTTATGGTTCATTTTGAGAGAACTGGCAATATTTAAATGCTCTGGTAACATCATTACATCAGTTCCCTTTCTGTACACCTTGTCAAGAGATTTCCTAGCCATTCATCTATCTTAAGAAAAAATAAATGAAATCACTTTTGCTAGCTCATGTCTTTCATTTTTTGTTAAGTGTTCATGTTATATTTTTATTTAATTAATTATGAATAAGCAATGTGTGCATATGGTTTAAATTCAAAAGGTGAGAAGGATATATAGTGAAAAGATTCTTCCTAAAAGCCTCATTTTAACAATACCAAATGTTGGGGGAGATTGGTTCAAGATGGCAGAGTAGAAGGATGTGCGCTCACTCCCTCTTCTGAGAGCACCGGAATCACAACTAACTGTTGAACAATCATCGACAAGAAGACACTGGAACTCACCAAAAGGGTACCCCACATCGAAAGACAGAGAAGAAACTGCAGTGAGACGGTAGGAGAGGCGCAATCACAATAAAATCAAATCCCATAACTGCTGGGTGGGTGACTCACAAAATGGAGAACAATTATACCACAGAAGTCCACCCACTGGAGTGAAGGTTCTGAGCCCCATATCAGGCTTCCCAACCTGGGGGTCTGGCAACAGGAGTAGGAATTCCCAGAGAATCAGACTTCGAAATCTAGCGTGATTTGCTAGCAGGACTTGGACAGGACTGAGGGAAACAGAGACTCTTCTCTTGGAAGGCACACACAAAGTAGTGTGCACATCAGGACACGGGGGAAGGAGCAGTGGCCCCATAAGAGACTGAACCAGACTTACCTGTTAGTGTTGGAGGGTCTCCTACAGAGGCGGGAGGTGGCTGTGGCTCACCACAGGGACAAGGACACTGGCAGCAGACGTTCTGAGAAGTACTCCTTGGCATGAGCCCTCCTGGAGTCCACAGTTAGCCCCACCAAAGAGCCTGTAGCCTCCAGTGCTGGGTTGCCTCAGGCCAAACACCCAACATGGAAGGAACACAGCCCCACCCATCAGCAGACAAGTGGATTAAAGTTTTACTGAGCTCTGCCCACCAGAGCAACACCCAGGTCTACCCACCAGCAGTCCCTTCCATCAGGAAGCTTGCACAAACCTTTTAGATAGCCTCATCCACCAGAGGGCAGACATCAGAAGCAAGAAGGACTGCAGTCCTGCAGCCTGTGGAACAAAAAACACAGTCACAGAAAGATAGACAAAATGAAAAGGCAGAGGACTATGTCCCAGATGAAGGAACAAGATAAAACGCAGGAAAACAACTAAATGAAGTGGAGATAGGCAACCTTCCAGAAAAAAGAATTCAGAATAATGATACTGAGGATGATTCAGGACCCCGGAAAAAGAATGGAGGCAAAGATTGAGAATATGCAACAAATGTTTAACAAAGACCTAGAAGAATTAAAGAACAAACACCTAGAAGAATTAAAGAACAAATAAACAGAAGAATTAAAGAGATGAACAATAAAATAACTGAAAGGAAAAATACACTAGAAGGGATCAATAGCAGAATAACTGAGGCAGAAGAACAGATAAGTGACCTGGAAGACAGAATGGTGGAATTCACTGCTGTGGAACAGAATAAAAAAAGAAGAATGAAAAGAAATGAAGACACCGTAAGAGACCTCTGGGACAACGTTAAATGCACCAACATTCGCATTATAGGTGTTCCAGAAAGAGAAGAGAAGGGAAGGGACCTGAGAAAATCTTTGAAGATATTATAGCTGAAAACTTCTCTAACATGGGAAAGGAAATAGCCACCCAAGTCCAGGAAGCACAGAGAGTCTCAGCAAGGATAAACGTAAGAAGAAACACACTGAGACACATAGTAATAAAATTGACAAAATTAGACAAAGAAAAATTATTAAAAGAAACAAGAGAAAAATGACAAATAATATACAAGGAAACTCCCATAAGGTTAACAGCTGATCTTTCAGCAGAAACTACAAGCCAGAAGAGAGTGGCATGATATATTTAAAGTGATGAGAGGGAAGAACTTACAACCAAGGTTATTCTACCCGTCAAGGATCTCATTCAGATTCAGTGGAGAACTCAGTAGCTTCACAGAGAAGCAAAAGCTTAGAGAATTCAGCATCACCAAACCAGCTCTACAACAAATGCTAAAGGAACTTCTCTAAGTGGGAAACACAAGAGAAGAAAAAGAACAACAAAACAAACCCAAAACAATTAAGAAAATTGTAATAGGAACATACATATCGATAATTACCTTAAATGTGAATGGATTAAATGCTCGAACCAAAAGACATAGCCTCACTGAATGGATAAAAAACAAGACCCATATATATGCTGTCTACAAGAGACCCACTTCAGACCTAGGGACACATACAGACTGAAAGTGAGGGGATGGAAAAAGATATTCCATGCAAATGAAAATCAAAAGAAAGCTGGAGTAGCAATACCCATATCAGATAAAATAGACTTTAAAATAAAGACTATTACAAGAGACAAGGAAGGACACTACATAATGATCAAGGGATCAATCCAAGAAGATATAACAATTATTAATATATATGCACCCAACATAGGAGCACCTCAATACATAAGGCAAATGCTAATGGCTATAAAAGAGGAAATCGAAATTAACACAATAATAGTGGGGCACTTTAACACCTCACTTACACCGATGGACAGATCATCCAGACAGAATATTAATAAGGAAACACAAGCTTTAAATGACACAATAGACCAGAAAGATTTAATTGATATTTATAGGATGCCATCTGAAAACAGCAGATTACACTTTCTTCTGAAGTGCATATGGAACATTCTGCAGGAGAGATCACATCTTGGGTCACAAATAAAGCCTCGGTAAATTTAAGAAAACTGAAATCATAGCAAACATCTTTTCTGACCACAGCACTATGAGATTAGAAATCAATTGCAGGGAAAAAACCGTAAAAAACACAAACACATGGAGGCTAAACAATACGTTACTACATAACCAAGAGATCATTGAAGAAATCAAAAATACCTAGAAACAAATAACAATGAACACACGACAATCAAAAACCTATGGGGTGCAACAAAAGCAGTTCCAAGAGGGAAGTGTATACTGAAACAATCCTACGTCAAGAAACAAGAAAAATCTCAAACAATCTAACCTTACACCTAAAGGAACTAGAGAAAGAAGAAAAAAAAACCCAAAGTTAGTAGAAGGAAAGTAATCATAAAGATCAGAGCAGAAATAAATGAAATAGAAACAAAGAAAACAGTAGCAAAGATCAATAAAACTAAAAGCTGGTTCTTTGAGAAGATAAACAAAATTGACAGACCATTAGCCAGACTTTTCAAGAAAAAGAGGGAGAGGACTCAAATAAATAAAATTAGCAATGAGAAAGGAGAAGTTCCAATGGACACTGCAGAAATACAAAGCATCCTACGAGACTACTACAAGCAACTCTATGCCAATAAAATGGACAACCTGAAAGAAATGCACAAATTCTTAGAAAGGTATAACCTTCCAACACTGAACCAGAAAGAAATAGAAAATATGAACAGACCAATCACAAGTAATGAAATTGAAACTGTGATTAAAAATCTTCCAACAAACAAAAATCCAGGACCAGATGGCTTCACAGGTGAATTCTATAAAACATTTAGAGAATAGCTAACACTCATCCTTCTCAAACTCTTCCAAAAATTTGCAGAGGAAGGAACACTCCCAAGCTCATTCTACGAGGGCATGGTCACCCTGATACCAAAACCAAAGATGCTACAAAAATAGACAGTTACAGACGAATATCACTGATGAATACAGATGCAGAAATCATCAACAAAATACTAGCAAACAGAATCCAGCAACACAAAAGGATCATACACCATAATCAAATGGGATTTATCCCAGGGATGCAAGGATTCTTCAGTATATGCAAATCAATCAATGTGATACACCATATTAAAAAATTGAAGAATAAAAACCGTATGATCATCTCAATAGATGCAGAAAAAGCTCTGGACAAAATTCAACACCCATTTATGATAAAAGAAACTCTCCAGGAAGTGGGCATAGAGGGAACCTACCTCAACATAATAAAGGCCATATATGACAAACCCACAGAAAACATTCTCAATGGTGAAAAACTGAAAACATTTCCTCTAAGATCAGGAACAAGACAAGGATGTCCACTCTCACCACTATTATTCAACATAGTTTTGGAAGTCCTAGCCATGGCGATCAGAGAAGAAAAAGAAATAAAAGGAATACAAATTGGAAAAGAAGAAGTAAAACTGTCACTGTTTGCAGATGACATGATACTATACGTAGAGAACCCTAAAGACTCTACCAGAAAACTACTAGCGCTAATCAATGAATCTGGTAAAGTTGCAGGATACAAAATTAATGCACAGAAATCTCTGGCATTCCTATACACTAACAATGAAAGATCGGAAAGAGAAATGAAGGAAAGAATCCCATTCACCACTGCAACAAAAAGAATAAATTACCTAGGAATAAACCCACCTAAGGAGGTGAAAACCTGTACTCATAAAACTATAAGACCCTGATGAAGGAAATCAAAGATGACACTAACAGATGGAGAGATATACCATGTTCTTGGATTGGAAGAATCAATATTGTGAAAATGACTATACTAACCAAAGCAATCTACAGAGTCAATGCAATCCCTATCAAATTACCAATGGCATTTTTCACAGAACTAGAACAAAAAGTCTTAAAATTTGTATGGAGACACAAAAGACCCCGAATAGCCAAAGCAGTCTTGAGGGAAAAAAACATAGCTGGAGGAATCAGACTCCCTGACTTCAGCCTATACTACAAAGCTACAGTAATCAAGACAATATGGTACTGGCACAAGAACAGAAATAGACATCAATGGAACAGGTTTAGAAAGCCCAGAGATAAACCCACGCACCTATGGTCAACTAATCTATGACAAATAAGGCAAGGATAGACAATGGAGAAAAGACAGTCTCTTCACTAAGGATAACTGGACAGCTACATGTAAAAGAATGAAATTAGAACACTCCCTAACACCATACACAAAAATAAACTCAAAATGGATTTAAGACCTAAATGTAAGACCGGATACTATAAAACTCTTAGAGGAAAACATAGGAAGAGCACTCTTTGACATAAATCACAGCAAGATCTCTTTTGACCTGCCTCTTAGAGTAATGGAAATAAAAACAAAAATAAACAAATGAGACCTAATGAAACTTAAAAGCTTTTGCACAGCAAAGGAAACTATAAACAAGACGAAGAAACAACCCTCAGAATGGGAGCAAATATTTGCCAACAATTCAATGGACAAAGGATTAATGTCCAAAATATATAAACAGCTCATGTAGCTCAATATTAAAAAAACATACAACCCAATCCAAAAATGGGCAGAAGACCTAAATAGACATTTCTCCAAAGAAGACTTACAGATGGCCAAGAGGCCCATGAAAAACGGCTCAACATCACTAATTATTAGAGAAATGCAAATCAAAACTACAGTGAGGTATCAGTTCACACTGGTTAGAATGGGCATCATCTACAAACAACAAATCTACAAACAACAAATGCTGGAGAGGGTGTGGAGAAAAGGGAACCCTCTTGTACTGTTGGTGGGAATGTAAATTGATACAGCCACTATGGAGAACAGTATGGAGATTCCTTAAAAAACTAAAAATAGAATCACCCTATGACCCAGCAATCCCACTACTTGGCATATACCCAGAGAAAACCATAATTCAAAAAGACACATGCACCCCAATATTCATTGCAGCACTATTTACAATAGTCAGGTCACGGAAGCAACCTAAATGCCCATCGACAGACGAATGGATAAAGAAGATATGGTACATACATACAATAGAATATTACCCAGCCATAAAAAGGAATGAAATTGGGTCATTTGTAGAGATGTGGATGGATCTAGAGACTTGTCATACAGGGTGAAGTAACTTCGAAAGAGAAAAACAAATATCGTATATTAAAGCATATATGTGGAACCTAGAAGAATGGTACAGGTGAACCGGTTTGCAGGGCAGAAATAGAGACACAGATGTAGAGGACAAACATATGGACACCAAGGGGGGAAGCTGCGGGGGTGGTGGTGGTGGGATGAATTGGGAGATTGGGATTGACATGTATACACTAATATGTATAAAATGGATAACTAATAAGAACCTGCTGCATAAAAATTAAAATAAAATTCAAGAAAAAAGACACATGCACCCCAATGTTCATTGCAGCACTATTTACAATAGCCAGGTCACGGAAGCAACCTATATGCCCATCGACAGACGAATGGATAAAGAAGACATGGTACATATATACAATGGAATATTACTCAGCCATAAAAGGACCGAAATTGGGTCATTTTTAGAGATGTGGATGGACCTAGAGACTGTCATACAGAGTGAAGTAAGTCAGAAAGAGAAAAATATCATGTATTAATGCATATATGTGGAATCTAGAAAAATGGTACAGGTGAACCAGTTTGCAAGGCAGGAATAAGAGACACAGATGTAGAGAACAAACGTATGGACACCAAGGGGGAAAAGCAGGGGGAGGGGTTGGGTGGTGGTGGTGGGATGAATTGGGAGATTGGGATTGACACAGGTACACTAATATGTATAAAATAGATAGCTAATAAGAACGTGCTGTATAGAAAAATAAATTAAAAAAACAATACCAAATGTTGGAAACGATGTGGAGCAACTAACTGGAACTCTCGTGTACTTGGGAGTGTAAATTGGTCCAAACACTTGGAAAAGCTGCTTGGAAACATCTGCTAAATCTTAAATACTTTTACCTGTGGATCTAACAATTCCTCAGAAGTGAGTTTTTGTATGTCCTCCAAAAGACTCCTTGAATACTACCAGAATACTCCTAGCAAATTTTATTCATTATGTCTCTAAACTGAAAACAATGCAATGTTCACCATAAGTAGTGTATATACAAACTATGGTATATTGATACATCATTTATTCATATGCAATGGAATACTACATGGTAATGAAAAAGGACTGCCACATGCAAGAACATGGTTGAATCTCATAGCCATAATGTCCAATGAAAGAAGCCAGACATGAGAGATTAGATACTGTATGAATCCATCTATATTGTGATCTAGGTCAGAGGCCAGTTGTCTTTTGGGTCTGGGAATTGACTGGATAGGAGCAGGGGGTGGTGTCCTCTGGGGTTCTGGAAATGTTCTGTGTTTGACCAAGGTTGTGGTTATAAGGGTGAATACTTATGTGAAAATTCACTGAGCTGTTCACTTAAGATTTGCACACTTTACCTCAATAGAATAGTAAATAATAATGTTAAAAACACACCCACAAAAACATTTTTAAAAGTCTCTTCCTATTTTCCAAGTTCTCCTCCCTACAGATAACCAGTATTATCACTGTTTTTGGTGAACCCTTTCAAGGATATTTTGTGCAAGTATAGACAGATGCATATATATGTACATGCATGGATATTTAAAGGTGTGTATGTAATTTTTTTTGCTGTTTTATAAATAGATGGTAGCTTTTTATACCAACTGTTTTGTTCCTTTCGGGTTTTTTCCTCAACAATCTTGGAGGTTGTTAGATGTTTTTGTATATAAGTTTTATGTATTATAACATAAGTGATAGCCTGAATTATTCTCTACCCTGACCAAAGAAGGTTGTGGTAAAATATAAATAGAAGGAATGATGGTAGATGTTGTAAACCCGTGAAGTCTGCTTTCTATTGATTATCTCAGTGTTAATGGCAGTGCTACCCTGGAACTAACATTAAAGCAAGTTTAGACTTAAAATTGGTAGATAAGTTAAAAAATAACCATTCCAGAGACTTGTAATTTTCCAGTTCTAGTTGAATGGTTTACGTCTTTTCTTCAAATTGAAGTATGGAGTGACGTCTTCATTAAGTAATAGGAGATTTAAAACTATTTTCAAACTTCCTGAGTCCAGAGACTGTTTGGAGGTTCAGTTCACTCTTCAGGTCCAAATGAATGTCCTGAAGCCATCAGTCAAGCATAATTTTTGAGCACGTGCTGTGTCAGGTGCTGTCTCACTGTGTGCTCCCCTGGCCTTCCTTCTGTGCGTGTGATGGGGGAAGGGCTCTCCCTCTTCTTATAAGGCCTCTGGTCCTAGGGGATTAGGGTTCTACCCTCTTGACCTCGTTTAACCTTAATTACTTCCTAAAGACCCTATGTCCAAATACAGTCACATTGAGGGTTAGGGCTTCAATTTATGAATTTGGGGAGGACATAGGTCAGTCCATAGCAGTTACTAAACCTACCTGAAAGCTTGTTTCCTCGTCTGTAAAATGAGGATAATAACGTTTGTCTCATTGCGTTAGTGGTAGGATTGAAAGATATATGGTGCACCAAAGGTATCTGATGTTTGTTTTCTTTTGTTTTTTAACTTTGTTCCTTTGGAGAGAAAATAGTGAAAGTGAGGACTGTCCTGACTCTGTGGCAATGTGTGGGTTTATTGATAGAATCCTAAAGCCAGAAGGTCCCACAGCATTTAAATGACTTGTCCAAGGTCACCTGTTAAGCGAGTTATAGAAATCGCACTGAACCCTAGGTCTTAGGACCATCGGGGCTGTGTTACACTGCACTGGATGACTTATTTTGCTCAGGGTTGACAGGAGTGGGAGGACTTCCCAGCAGCCTTAGATTTTTCTTGGGTATTTCACAGCAGTGCCATCCCCAGACACAGGCAGGCGTTATGGGCGGAGGGGAACGCTATGTGCCCTGTGGAAAGCTACCCTTTCATTGGATTAGTGAACTGGGCTGGCCTCTTCTGCTATGCACCGCTCTGGCCTCCCAGTATCTAGTTTCAGAAGAGCATGACTGGCCCACACTCAGGTCAGGGAGACAAGGTTGTGGGGGGGTCACCAGTGTCCTTGGGGAAAGGGGATCGTGCTTCTCGCCGGGCAGGAGGCATACACCAACTGCGTTGTAAAGCACACCAGCTCAGGCAGCTGAAAGAATTTGCCCTCTAAGGGCTTTGGGTTTTGAGGGACAATATCTGCGGTTGAATGACTCTCTCCTCTGAACTCCACGTGGCTCCTGTTACCCCATCATTCCAGCCTGCATAAATATTCTCTCTCTAGCCATGGGCGGCTGGGTACAGAATCCCAGGCTGACTGGTGAGAGGGTGGAGAGTGTGCTGCCTCCCAACTGATAGGATTTAAGGGGTAACTGTCCTCAAAGAATCCTCCAATGTGGTGGCTCTATGCCTGAACTCCCACCATGAGCAAGGAATTCTTTTGTGTCCTGAAGGCTTTGGGGTGGGTCATTATCATCCCCCTTGGAGACTTCAGGACAGCTGGGTAGGATGAGAGGAAGCCGGTGAGTCTCTGTTATCAGGCAGCTGACAATGAGATCCCCTGAAGGGGTGACACAGAGTAGGCTGAGGAACGGTGAGGTTGAAAGGCAACCTGCCGTGAGTTTATCGAACCCCTTTGACTTACAGTCAAGGAAACCAAAGTAAAAAGACTTGTCTAAGGTCACACAACTGGTTAGGACAGAGCCAAGCCCGATACCCAGGCTTTCGACTTCTGCTTCTGTCTTATTTATTTGGTATAAGCAAGGCTGAAGAACACAGATGCTGCAGAACAGTGAAGCCTGGAACACAGGGACTGGAAAGGCACCAAAGACAAACTCTGACTGCTTCCCAGCTGCACCTGAAGCCAGTCCTGGTGTCAGCGCTCATGCAGGCAATCCGTGCGTATAAACCGAGTCCTACTCCAAAAGTTCATTCTTAGGTTTATTTCTTGAATCATGGGGCTTGTTTTCCTGTGGAAATACTAGTTTAAATGTTTTAAATGGTGAATTAGGTTCCCAAGACCTTTCTACGGAAACCTGTTTCATTCATGCAGTACCTGAAGGGAAGTGTTAATAAGAGTATTTCAATTAATCCTGCTGTTCCCCGTGAATTTAAGGTTCTTGTCTCATCACAGAAAGAAATCAGAAATGAGACAGGGAGGTCAAGAACGTAAAGTGAGGATTTATTTAAATAAGAATACACTCAGAGGGAGAGCAGGCAGACAGGTGAGGAGTTGCTGCCCTGGGCTTCTTTTGCAAGCCGGTTATGAGGGGCCTACAAATGAAGGGGCGGAATATTCTCTGGGGAAGGAGGAGTTTGCGGGTCATATTCCCTGATTTTCATCCCAGCTCCATCTTCCCGAGGGGAGGAGGGATTTTTCTCCTTATTTAGCTTAGATCAGAAGTGTCATGGTGTCGGTGCATGATGGGTACTTCTTATCTGCAAGTCTAATTTTACTGTAATGACAGCATAATGAGCAACAGGTTGCATTTGGATGCAGGAGGTTCCCGCCTTTCCCCACCTTTCTTTGTCTGCCTTCAGGACGCTTATCACCCAAAATGTGTGGTTTCCTGTGGGGGTTCCTGCTTTTCTTTGTCTGCCCATGGACCCCTGCTGTTTACAAGATGCATAATTTCCTGCCGCCCGGCCCCTGCCCCCCTTTCTCTGCTCATATCTAGCCACCTGCCTGCCTGTAACACTACCTGACAATTGTTACATTATTAGTTATATGGGAATATAATATATAATGAATTTTAAATCAGGTTAGAAGAAAGGTATCTCCCGTAGAGGACAGGGGTGGCTCTCCCAGAACAGAATCTGGAGGATGGGACGGGGCACAGATTAGGAAGGGGTGGGGAGGGAGTGCAGCCATACTCTCTGAACCTCAGCTGTAAAATAAAAACTAGTAGGAATAATGTTGCCCTGCCCGCTTCATAGGATTGACTGAAGGCCTGAGTGAGATAGTAAATGGAAAAGCGCTTTGAAAAAAATAATGAGAACACTTGTCTAAGGTAAGACCTTTCTAGGTCAATCACTCCCTAGATGGTTTGATGGGGTGGTTCTATGGGGCTGTGTTCCGGCCTCAATTAGTAGTGGTACTGATGGTAATAACAACTCCAGTAGTGCCAGTAAACTAATTTGTACAGAGAGCTTTCTAGTTGTCAGCTGTGGTGCTGATGCTTTATACTATTAACTTATCATACCCGTTGTAATGGTTAATTTTATGTATTAACTTGGCTGGGCCACAGTACCCAGATATTTGGTCACACAGTAGTCTAGATGTTGCTATGAAGGTATTTTTCAGATGAGATTAACGTTGAAATCAGTAGAGTTTGAGGAAAGCAGAGTACCTCCCTAATGGGATGGGCCTCATCTAATCAGTCGAAGGCCTTAACATTCTGAGATTTCCTAAGGAAGGAGGAATTGAGCCTCCAGACTGCCTTCAGACTCAGACTTGAACTGTAAAACTCTTGCCTGCCAGTCTGCTCTGATTTCAGACTTGGCAGCTTGAACAATCCCGTGAGCTAATTCCTTAAAATCAATCCATCTTTCTGTCTCTGTCTCTGTCTCTCTGTCTCCACACACACACACACACACACACACACACACACACATACACACACACACACACGTATGTCATGTGTTGTTTCTCTGGAGGACGCTGACTTGTATACCCAATTAACAGGGGAAGAAACAACATAAACACGTGAAAATAGAAAACATAAAACACAGGCATTTTCTTAAGTAAGCAGATATGGCAGAGGCTGGGTTTGTTCACCACGCTGGCTTCCTTTTCCCTCTGGGCCAAGCTAGAGTACACTTCCCAGCCTCCCTTGCCGATAGGTGAGATCATATAACTGAGTCTGGTCCATGGCTGGTGGGTGAGAGTGAAATACACATCTCCAGACCGTGCTCACTCTTCCCCGATCTGCTGACTCCAAGGCTCTGGGTACTGGCAGGGCCATGGATGGAATGAGCCTGAGTCCCTGAATAACTTCATGGAGCCAGGCCTCTTAGCCAAAAGCACACTGTACAGCGACCTGAGTGAGCAGTACCTGTGTTACGTTTAGTCACTGAGATTTGGGGGTTTACTTGTTAATTATAGCACTTTCCCTGACAAATATAGTGATGGAGCTAGACTCAAATCTAGGCCATCAGTCTCCGGAGTCTGGATACCTCATCTCTGTACTGATCAAACATCCTCTGTGTTCACTAATCAAGAACTCAGAGTAGGAAGTATCTCCTTCACTTTTCCCTGCCAGCTCCTGTCTTCCCAAGCAGGGGAGTTCCTGGCTCGTCACTAACTAATAAGCGAGGTCCATTTATGCCGGAGTAGACTGTGGAAGCACACAGCGCGTTCTGCCCATTGCCAGCCGTTGCTCGCAACGTGGTGCTTTTTGCCTAAGCTCAGTTCAGCAGTGGAGGAATGAACTGTCACAGGGCTGCCCAAGGAGGCTGGCACAAACGCGTTTTTCCACATAAAGTTTGCCATCTATAAACAAAATCAAGGTTCAGGGGAATGAGGGCTGCTTTGGTTTCCCTTTTCTGTGCATTGTGGACTGCTCAGCCACTCTTACCTAGGATAGTCACCCTGTCCCATCCAGGGCCCAGGGCAGTTATATTCCTTGGATTTGTCCAGGGTCAGAAAACCTAGGTGGGCAGGTAGCAGATTAGGCTCTTGCGGCCAAATGTGATTCAAAGGAGCTGACCGACCGAGTCTCTTTACCCCAAAGAAATCCCTGCAAGGAGATTTTGCACTAGAAAGGGATACAGTGGGACGTGTATGCTTCTACTGAAGCTACCCCAGAAACCCTGCCCGTGTTTGTGTGGAAAGGTGACCTTGCACACGAGCTTAGGTACAAAATCTGAATCTTGAGGCATGTGTGGTCTGGCTGAGTCTGTGGGAAGAAGTTGTTCACTTTAGGAAAATGTGAAGTTAAAAATTTAGTATAACAACTATATGAGGTCAAAAGACTTTCGGACAGAATTTTCACTTTTCAGCTAGTATTAAACTTCAGCTTCTCTCTAGTCCACATTTTTGAAATTAAAAGAAAATTAGAGTCTTTGTTTAAATTGACCAGTTAATTTGTTTCTACCACAATGACCACTGACTACCTTTGTTTAAATAAGAAAATGGTTGATTTCCTATGGCACAGTAGAATTCAAGTATTTCAAATCAGCGTGCCAGATTTGGGGGCATGAGAGGTATGCGGTTTCACAAAGCTTTCCAGGTACCTCTGATCTTTCCAATTCTACAACCCTGGATTTTGTTTTTGTTTTCTGGTGAATTGCTGGATATTTATTGAAGCTTGAGACAACCAAGTTTCTTGATTATAAGCAACAGAAGTAGGCTTTGGTCAATGTCAGGTAAATGGAGATTTGTTTATTTATGTTAGGAGTCATCAGCTTTTTTTTTGGCCACGCCATGTTGCATATGGGATGTTAGTTCCCTGACCACCAGGGATTGAACCTGTGCCTCCTTTTGTGGAAGCATGGAGCCTTAACCACTGGACAGCCAGGGAAGTCCCAGGAGTCATCAGCTTTGACGAGAGGCTGAGAGACCAAGTTTGAAAATGATAGGAACCACCACAGACCCAGAAAGCAGGAAGTGGGGAAAAAAAGCAACTGTCTCTGTCTCCTAGCAGGAACCAAGTGGCGGGAAGCTATCACCACTGCTGCCTTTGAAAGTAAGGTGACCTCCAGATATCCCTAGCTGTGGTAGGTAGAATTCTACAGAGGCTCCAAGATTCCCATCCCATGGTTATTCACTGGCACACTAATCTAGGTACTGATGTGAAAGGATTTTGCAGATAAGAAGTCCAAAGTCAGTTGACCTTAAGATCTGGAGATTATCAGGATTGGCCTGATCTAATCGTAAGATCCCTTTAAAGCAGAAGAATAAGGCAGAAGGGGAAGTCAGATTCAAGGTGTCAAAAGGGTGCTGTGTGCTACTGCTGGCTTTGAAGATGGAGGGTGTCATATGCCAGGACCATAAAATGACTGCAAGAAGCTGAGAGTGACCCCTGGCCAACAGCCAAAAAGGAAACAAGGAACTCAGTCCTACAACTGCAAGGAACTGAATTCTGCTAGTAACAGGAAGAGGTCTGTAAGATGAGAACATAGCCGGGCAACATCTTGTGAGATCCTGTATAAGCCAGGGTTCTCCAGAGGAACAGAACGAACAGGATATACATAGTTACAGTTGACACTTGAATAACTCGAAGGTTGGGGCACAGACCAACCCTCCAAATAGTTGCAAATCAGCATATATTCTAACTTTACGGTTGGTCCTCCATATCTGCATTCCCACATCTGCAGATTCAACAACCTTAGATCGTGTAGTGCCATATTACATATTTATTGAAAAAAATGTGCATATCTTACCTGAATTTGAACTGTGAACTCACACAGTTCAAAACCATGTTGTTCAAGGGTTAACTGTATATATAAGAGGATATTTACTGTAGGAATTGTCTAACATGATGATAGAGGCTGAGAGGCAGATCATGTCACGTGATCTGTAAGCCAGAGACCCGGGAAAGCTGGGGTGTAATTCAGCCTGTGTCTGAAGTGTAAGTCCTAGTCCAAGTCTGAATGCCCAAGAACCAAGAGTACCAAAGTCCAAGGGCAGGAGAAGACGGATGTCCCAGCTCAAGCAGAAAGCAAATTTGCCCTTCCTCCATCTTTTCTTTCTTTTTTTTTTTTTAACATCTTTATTGGAGTATAATTGCTTGACAATGTTGTGTTAGTTTCTGCTGTATAACAAAGTGAATCAGCTATACATAAACATATAACCTCATATCCCCTCCCTGTTGCATCTCCCTCCCACCCTCCCTATCCCACCCCTCTAGGTGGTCACAAAGCATTGAGCTGATCTCCCCGTGCTATGCGGCTGCTTCCCACTAGCTGTCTATTTTGCATTTCACAGTGTATATATGTCAATGCTACTCTCTCACTTTGTCCCAGCTTACCCTTCCCCCTCCCCATGTCCTCAAGTTCATTCTCTACATCTGTGTCTTTATTCCTGTCCTGCCCGTAGGTTCATCAGAAACATTTTTTTTATAGATTCCATATATATGTGTTAGCATACGGTATTTGTTTTTCTCTTTCTGACTTACTTCACTCTGTATGACAAACTCTGGGTCCATCCACCTCACTACAAATAACTCAATTTCGTTTCTTTTTATGGCTGAGTAATATTCCATTGTATATATGTGCTACATCTTCTTTATCCATTCATCTGTTGATGGACAGTTAGGTTGCTTCCATGTCCTGGCTCTTGTAAATAGTGCTGCGATGAACATTGTGGTACGTGACTCTTTTTGAATTATGGTTTTCTCAGGGTATATGCCCAGTAGTGGGATTGCTGGGTCATATGGTAGCTCTATTTTTAGTTTTTTAAGGAACTTCCACACTGTTCTCCACAGTGGCTGTATCAATTTACATTCCCACCAACAGTGCAAGAGGGTTCCCTTTTCTCCACACCTTCTCCAGAATTTATTCTTTGTAGATTTGTTTGATGGTGACCATTCTGACTGGTGTGAGGTGATACCTCATTGTAGCTTTGATGTGCGTTTCTGTAATGATTAGTGATGTTGAGAATCCTTTCATGTGTTTGTTGGCAATCTGTATATCTTCTTTGGAGAAATGTCTATTTAGGTCTTCTGCCCATTTTTGGATTGGGTTGTTTGTTTTTTTGATATTGAGCTGCATGAGCTGCTTGTATATTTTGGAGATTAATCCTTTGTCAGTTGCTTCATTTGCAAATAGTTTCTCCCATTCTGAGGGTTGTCTTTTCATCTTGTTTATGGTTTCCTTTGCTTTGCAAAAGCTTTCAAGTTTCATTAGGTCCCATTTGTTTATTTTTGCTTTTATTTGCAATTTTCTAGGAGGTGGATCACAAAGGATCTTGCTGTGATTTATGTCATACAGTGTTCTGCCTGTTTTCCTCTAAGTGTTTTATAGTGTCTGGCCTTACATATAGGTCTTTACTCCATTTTGAGTTTATTTTTGTGTATGGTGTTAGAAAGTGTTCTAATTTCATTCTTTTACATGTAGCTATCCAGTTTTCCCAGCACTGCTTATTGAAGAGGCTGTTTTTTCCCATTGTATATTCTTTTCTCCTTTATCAAAAATAAGGTGTCCATATGTGCATGAGTTTATCTCTGGGCTTTCTATACTGTTCCATTGATCTATATTTCTGATTTTGTGCCAGTACCATATTGTCTTCATTACTGTAGCTTTGTAGTATTGTCTGAAGTCAGGGAGCCTGATTCCTCCAGCTCTGTTTTTTTCCCCTCAAGATTGCTTTGGGTATTTGGGGTCTTTTGTGTTTCCATACAAATTGTGAAATTTTTTGTTCCAGTTCTGTGAAAAATGCCATTGGTAGTTTGATAGGGATTGCATTGAATCTGTAGATATTGCTTTGGGTAGTAGAGTCATTTTCACAATGTTGATTCTTCCAAACCAAGAACATGGTGTATCTCTCCATCTGTTTGTCTCATCTTTAATTTCTTTCATCAGTGTCTTATAGTTTTCTGCATATAGGTCTTTTGTCTCCTTAGTTAGGTTTATCCCTAGGTATTTTTTTCTTTCTGTTGCAATGGTAAATGGGAGTGTTTCCTTAATTTCTCATTCAGATTTTTCATCATTAGTGTATAGGAATGCAAGAGATTTCTGTGCATTAATTTGGTATCCTGCTACTTTACCAAATTCTTTGATTAGCTCTAGTAGTTTTCTGTAGCATCTTTAGGATTCTCTATGTGTAGTATCGTGTCATCTGCAAATAATGACAGTTTTATTTCTTCTTTTCTGATCTGTATTCCTTTTATTTCTCTTTCTTCTCTGATTCCTGTGGCTAAAACTTCCAAAACTATGTTGAATAATAGTGGTGAGAGTGAGCAACCTTGTCTTGTTCCTCATCTTAGAGGAAATGGTTTCAGTTTTTCACCATTGAGAATGATGTTGGCTGTGAGTTTCTCATATATGGCCTTTATTATGTTGAGGTAGGTTCCCTCTATGCCTACTTTCTGGAGAGTTTTTGTCATAAATGGGTGTTGGATTTTGTCAGAATCTTTTTCTGAATCTGTTGAGATTATCGTATGTTTTTTCTCCTTCAATTTTTAATACGGTGTGTCACATTGTTTGATTTGCGTATATTGAAGAATCCTTGCATTCCTGGGATAAACACTGCTTGGTCATGGTGTATGATCCTTTTAATGTGCTGTTGGATTCAGTTTGCTAATATTTTGTTGAGGATTTTTGCATCTATGTTCATCAGTGATATTGGCCTGTAGTTTTCCTTTTTTGTGACATCTTTGTCTGGTTTTGGTATCAGGGTGATGGTGGCCTCGTAGAATGAGTTTGGGAGTGTTCCTCTCTCTGCAGTACTTTGGAAGAGCTTGAGAGGGATAGGTGTTGGCTCTTCTCTAAATGTTTGATAGAATTCGCCTGTGAAGCCATCTGGCCCTGGGCTTTTGTTTGTTGGAAGATATTTAATCACAGTTTCAATTTCAGTGCTTGTGATTAGTCTGTTTATGTTTTCTGTTTCTTCCTGGTTCAGTCATTTCTAAGAATTTGTCCATTTCTTCCAGGTTGTCCATTTTATTGACATATAATTTCTTGTAGTAATCTTTCATGATCCTTTGTATTTCTTCAGTGTCAGTTGTTACTTCTCCTTTTTCATTTCTAATTCTGTTGATTTGAGTCTTCTCCCATTTTTTCCTGATGAGTCTGGTTAATGGTTTATCAGTTTTGTTTATCTTCTCAAAGAACCAGCTTTTACATTTATTGATCTTTGCTATTGTTTTCTTTGTTTCTATTTTATTTATTTCTCCTCTGAGCTTTATGATTTCTTTGCTTCTACTAACTTTGGGTTTTGTTTGTTCTTCTTTCTCTAGTTCCTTTACGTGTAGGGTTAGATTGTTTATTTGAGATTTTTTTTCTTTCTTCATGTAGGATTGTATTGCTATACACTTCCCTCTTAGAACTGCTTTTGTTGCATCCCATAGGTTTTGGATCATCGTGTTTTCATTGTCATTTGTCTCTAGGTATTTTCTGATTTCCTCAATGATCTCTTGGTTACTTAGTAAAGTATTGTTTAGCCTTCACGTGTTAGTGTTTTTTACGTTTTTTTCCCTGTAATTGATTTCTGATCTCATAGCATCGTGGTCGGAAAAGATGCTTGCTATGATTTCAGTTTTCTTAAATTTACCAAGGCTTGGTTTGTGATCCAAGATGTGATCTATCCTGCAGAATATTCCATGTGCTCTTCAGAAGAAAGTGTAATCTGCTCTTTTTGAATGGAATGTCCTATAAATATCAATTAAATGTATCTGGTCTATTGTGTCATTTAAAGCTTGTGTTTCCTTATTAATTTTATGTCTGGATGATCTGTCCATTGGTGTAAGTGAGGTGTTACAGTCCCCCACTATTATTGTGTTACTGTCGATTTCCTCTTTTATAGCTGTTAGCATTTGCCTTATGTATTGAGGTGCTCCTAGGTTGGGTGCATGTATATTTATAATTGTTATATCTTCTTCTTGGATTGATCCCTTGATCACTATGTAGTGTCCTTCCTTGTCTCTTGTAATAGTCTTTATTTTAAAGTCTGTTTTATCTGATATGAGTATTGCTACTCCAGCTTTCTTTTGATTTCCATTTGCATGAAATATCTTTTTTCATCCCCTCACTTTTAGTCTGTATGTGTCCCTAGGTCTGAAGTGGGTCTCTTGTAGACAGCATATATATGGGTCTTGTTTTTGTATCCATTCAGCCAGTCTATGTCTTTTGGTTGGAGCATTTAATCCATTTACATTTAAGGTAATTATTGATATGTATATTCCTATTCCCATTTTCTTAATTGTTTTGGGTGTGTTTTTGTAGGTCTTTTCCTTCTGTTTTGTTTCCTGCCTAGAGAAGTTCCTTTAGCATTTTTTGTAAACCTGGTTTGGTGGTGCTGAATTCTCTTAACTTTTGCTTGTCTGTAAAGGTTTTAATTTCTCCATCAAATCTGAATGAGATCCTTGCTAGCTAGAGTAATCTTGGTTGTAGGTTTTTCCCTTTCATTACTTTAAATATGTCCTGCCGCTCCCTTCTGGCCTGCAGAGTTTCTGCTGAAGGATCAGCTGTTAACCTGATAGAGATTCCCTTGTATGTTATTTGTTGCTTTTCCATTGTTGCTTTTAATATTTTTTCTTTGTATTTAATTTTTGATAGTTTGATTAACATGTGTCGTGGCGTGTTTCTCCTTGGATTTATCTTGCCTTGGACTCTGCGCTTCCTGGACTTGATTAACTATTTCCTTTCCCGTGTTAGGGATGTTTTCCACTATAATCTCGTGTTAGGGATGTTTTCCACTATAATCTCTTCAGATATTTTCTCAGACCCTTTCTCTTTGTCTTCTTCTTCTGGGACCCCTATAGTTCAAATGTTGATGTGTTTAATGTTGTCCCAGAGGTCTCTGAGACTGTCCTCAATTCTTTTCATTCTTTTTTCTTTATTCTGCTCTGCAGTAGTTATTTCCACTATTTTATCTTCCAGGTCCCTTATCCATTCTTCTGCCTCAGTTATTCTGCTATTGTTTCCTTCTAGAGAATTTTTAATTTCATTTATTGTGTTGTTCATCATTGTTTGTTTGCTCTTTAGTTCTTCTAGGTCCTTGTGAAACGTTTCTTGTATTTCTTCCATTGTATTTCCAAGATTTTGGATCATCTTTTCTATCGTTACTCTGAATTCTTTTTCAGGTAGACTGCCTATTTCCTCTTCATTTGTTTTGGTCTCGTGGGTTTTTACCTTGCTCCTTCATCTGCTGCATATTTCTCTGTCTTCTCATTTTGTTTAACTTACTGTGTTTGGGGTCTCCTTTTTGCAAGCTGCAAGTTCATAGTTCCCATTGTTTTTGTTGTCTGCCCCCAGTGTGTGAGGTTGGTTCAGTGGCTTGTATAGGCTTCCCGGTCCCTTCCTCCATCTTTTTGTTCTATTTGGGCCCTCAGTTGGATGATGCCCATCCACTCTGGGGAGGGTCATCTTCTTTACTGATTCAAATGCTAATGTCTTCCAGGAACACCCTCAGAGACACACCCAGAAATCATGTTTTGCATGTATATGGGCATCCCTTACCCTAGTCAAGCTGGCATAGAAAATTAATCATCACAGGCCCTGAGCTTACAGCCCTGCCAAAACATCCCAGAATATGACCTACAGAACTATGAATAAATAAACTTGTGTTGATTTGAGACACTAAGTTTGTGGTCATTTGCTATACAGCAATCGGTAACCAATACACTTGTCCCGTGTCACTTGGGACTTACAGAGTCTGGGAGATAGTGTCCCATTAAGGGAGCTTAGGGCACATACAGGTCCCTGACTGTACCCTGGTGTGGATATTGTGCAGAAGGGTCGTTTTCTTTGTAGTTGGAAGGTAGGCTCTAAGAATTCCCTTCTTCCATGGTTACACACTGTGGGAAAGTGCTGATTTCCCAAAAGGAAATTGGGATGTGGTTACCAGAAAAGGGATGGCAAGTAGGTAGCCCAGGTAAATGTCTACCACAGAGTTTTCCTCTGTGAATGTTCTGGTGTACCTCCTGCTCACCCTGTCTTTGGCTGCTTTATGGCCAGTTTGCTAACCACACTGTTCCTAACACATCCCTTCTTATTTGCAAGTCTGTCGTGTAAAAATGGGGATAAAGTGTTGTGTCTTAAGTGCTAATGTTTCAGGATAGGTGGTGCGAGGAAGGGGCTGTCAGTTTGGGAGTCTAGACAAGTGGGTTTTAATCCCGGGTTTTCTGCCATGTTACTTTGGGCAGTCACTGACACACTGTAGATTTAAGCTGCCTCTCTGAAAACTGAAGGACTGTGATGAATGAAATCTGCAGTCTCTTCTAGCTGGAAGTGCTTCTGATTATCTGTCTTAAATTCATTCATTGAATAATTATTGAAAGTTGATACGTGTCAGGTTCTTAGAGCAGTGAGCAAGCCTGGCAAGGCTTCTGAAGTACAGGGTCAGCATTACATAGAGGTTATGGAAAACCACTCCAAAGAGATAATATCTGAGTGGTACTTGCAGACCTAAGACTGGGTCTACTATGAGATTATGAACAGTGGATTGATTACCAGGATGTTGAGCCAAGATGGTGGGGCACAGCCTAGATACAGCCCATGGGTCTTATTTAGCCTGCTGCTTGCCTGTTTTTGTATGGCCCTTGAGCTAAGAATTGTTTTACATTTTAAATGGGGTATTGGTTTTCTAGGACTGCCATAATAAAGTATCACAAACCGAGTGGCTTAAACAACAGCTTTATTATCTCACAGTTATGGAGGCTTAGTCCAAAATCAAGGTGTCAGCAGGGTTGGTTCCTCCTGAGGGCTGTGAGGGAGGATCGGTTCCTAGTTTATTGTAGCCTCAGGCATTCCTTGGCTTGTAAGCAGTGGTCTCCTGTGTCTCACATCTTCCCTCTATGTGTTTGTCTCTGTGTACAAATTTCCCCTTTTTATAAAGACACTGGTCACATTGAATTAGGGTCCATTCTAATGACCTCATCCTAACTTGATGACCTCTGTGAAGCCCCTATTTCCAAACAGGGCCACACTCTGAGGTACTGGAAATTAGGACATCTATCTTTTCTGGGGAGGAGGAGGATGGGACATTGTTTAGGCCCCAACAACTGTAAATGTTAAACAGTTATGTATAAGTACCAACAAAATATCCTCAATTTTGCCTCTGGGCCCACAAAGCCTAAAATATTTGCTATCTGACTCTTCAGTAAAAAGTTTGTCAACCTTGATCTAAATCATTGGCTCTCAAATTTTAGGATACATCTGCCACTTAGAAGACCTCAGTTCCAGAGTTTTAAGAATTGTGATGCTGATGCTGCTAGTCTAGAGGGTGGTTCCCCAGTTCTGGCCCTTGGATATGCCACATCATCTGGGGAACTTGTTGATAGTACAGATTCTGTGTGCCCCAGACTTCGTCCGTCAGAATCTCCAAGGATGGGGCCAGAGATGATTCTAGTATGCATCAGGATGTGGAAACTATTGGTCTAGTATAATTACCTTGGTCAGGAAGAGCAACCGATTAGATTATTCCTTTGTGGTTGGATTGGTTGCTTGGGCCGCATCTGTCTGTGGGAAATCAGGGCATTGGGGAATCCTGTTCTTCTTGTCAAGACTTGTGCTGAAGGAAAACATCATCAAGAAATGTCTGAATTCTTCCAAGGCCAGGGATCTTTGTTTAGGCTGTTTCATAAATATTATTAAGTGGCCTGTCATCAGCTCATGGTAAAAAAAAAAAAGCATATTGATTGCAAACTCAATTGGAGCCAACAACAACGTAGGACATCTGCTGAGAGACCCCATGCCTTCTGGGCTGCTCAGAGAACCAGACCACAGAAGATAACAGTCCCATGTCTCCTGGGCTCCACATGCTGTGACTCCTGGTCTATGAAGCAAACTTCAAGAGCAACACTGACACACTGGAATATGTCCAGGGGAGGGAGATAAGGGATCTGGAAACTATGTTCAGGAAGGGAGGATTAAAAGAGGCCTTGTAAAATGGTTGCCTGCGAGCCCGATCCAGTCACAGGCATGTTATGCTCGACAGTTCTAGTGATGCTGAAAACCCAGCCCCTGTACACTGGTGCTGAATCAAATCTCAGAGACAGAGTTTGGGGCTAAGTAGAAAAGAATAGCTTTATTACTTTGTCAGGCCAAGGGGGACACAGAAGGCTAATTTCCTCAAAACTGTGTGTCCCAACCCGGGGGGATTTCCTGAGGAGTTTTATAACAATGATTCAAGGGTGGGGTTGCTGATAAGGGGCAGGGTGTGTGCAGGACCTGCATTCCTTTAATCTGGACTTAGGTGGTCTCCTGATGAGTGTCTGTGGTTCTAGAGGTTATCAAACTGTGACTTTCTCTCTGGAATAAAGAACGCTTCATCAAGTAATTAACATCTTCCATTTGTTGGGGGTTTTATTTCTGCAGAAGAGCTCAAAGATACTGTTATGTGTATTCCCCAAGGCAGAACCAGGATCTTGTCCCAAGGCTGCACTATTGTTTCTTGACTGCTCCTCCCTTGTCTCTGCATCCCCTCTGTTCCCTGATTAGCAACTGTTTGTACCTGCCCTTTGGAACTCAGGGAAGGTCATGGAGGCTGAAACCTATTACCTACAAACAAGAAATGGGGAGCACAGAAAGGCTTCCATGCCCAGGAGGCCCATAGGGTCCTGCTTGGTTTTCACTAGTGGTTAAAACTGTTTTGACTTGGAGTGCCTTTGGGCCAAGCACTTACTCTGGCCAGATCCACAGCCTTTCCACTTCTTAATTCTTTATGCCAGCCCCACTCAGAGAGATTTGTTACCTCCTGCTCTCTGGGCTCGGCAATTTGCAAAATCTCAGAAGGAATAAAGATAGATGGTTAGGTCACAGAAGGCTGAGAGACTAGAGCTATTTAAAAATGTCTAAAGACATGGACTCATGTACCCAGTATCTGTTGAGAACCCACAATGTGCCAGATGCTGGGGGTCCAGCCATAAGTAAGACAGCTCAGTGTGGCCCCTCTAAGAGCTAAGATTCTCTTGTAAAAAAGACATACAGAAAACAATGGCAAATTGTGATGAGTGCCTTGAAGGAAACAGCAAGGGCATAAGTAGAGAACAATAAGGAGCATCTTAGTTTGGATGGCGTGGTCAGGGAAGTCCCTGTCCACTCTGAAAGTGGGGGAAGACTGCCATGGGAAGGGGAAATGTGTTAATCCTAAGAATGTTTTCTCCTAAGAATGAATAAGGAATCCTGGGGGGAATAGTTGAAAGGGAGATTTTATTTCATCCTAAGGACAAATTTTCCAATTTGAGCTCTCCATAGATGCATTAAGAGGCCTTTTGAGGTAATGAGATTTAAGACAATGGAAATGGTGGAGCTGGACACAGGTTCTCAATAGGTGGAGTTGTAAAGGTGGTGGAATGAGAGGGTTTCGTTATCTCCAAAGGGATTCCTTGCAGTTCTGAGATTCTTTGAAGTGATGTGATGACAATAGTGTAAAACCAGAGAAATCCTGTTTTGGGCTCAGATTACACATAATCTCTAGTTGGATCATCTTCACATTTCACAGGCAAACATAATGAAGATATGTCTGGTTCCACAGAGAACCGAGTACATAGACTGTACAAATTGGACCTTGACATGGAAAAATCCTGAGGCACTAAACTCATGTTTAGAAAAGTGATTTGAAATAGTCAATCCATTGTTACTCTAATTATGTTCTTCTGAAGGAATGGATTTGAACTGATCTGGTGGTGCAGTCTCTGTGATCCTTAAAAACTATATATTGAACCATGTCCAGATTATGGAAAACCCAAGTAGCCATTCTGAGTCCTGTTGTTTCTGTTACAAGAATGTTTGCTTTGTGAGTGATGCCGAAAACATGGCCTCTGTGCACCTGTGCCAAATTGAATCTCAGAGTTTTGGGTGAAGTAGAAAAGAATAGCTTTATTGCTTTGCCAGGCAAAGTGGGACACAGCGGACTCCTGCCGTCAAAAATTGTGTGTCCCAACCGAGGAGGATTTGATGAGAAGTTTTATAGCAGTAGTTCAAGGATGGGGTTGCTGATAAGATTAGGGTGTGTGCCGGACCTGCATCCCTTTAATCTGGCTTCAGGTGATCTCCAAATCTTGATGAGCTTCTCTGGTTCCTTTAAACTGGAATGAAGAATACTAACACCTTTCATTTGTTGCTGTTTTTTTTTTTTTTTAGTTTTGTAAAGAACTTAAAGATATTGTTATGTGTATCCCTTGAGGCAGAACCAGGACCCTGCCCCAAGGCTGCACTATTGTTTCTTGACTGCTCCTCCCTTGCCTCTCCCCTCCCTTCCCTGATTAGCAACTGTTTGAACCTGCCCTTTGTAACTCAGGGAAGGTCAGGAAGGCTGAACAGAAAGGCTTCCATGCCCAGAGCCCCATAGGATCCTGCTTGGTTTCATGGGTGTTACGGGGCCAACCTAGAATCAGACCCCTGGAGCCATCAACTGAGGGAAGATGTGCTAGTTCCATAACTCTGGGGTTCAACCATCAGTAAAGGTGACACTGGGGTTGGTTGCTCAGAAAACAAACACCTCCCTCCTGACAACTTCAGCTCCTGCCTACTTCCACCATCTTTCTCTCAGGCTATCTTCTCTCCATTAATAATAATCAGTAACTACTTATATGAGAATTGCCGATATGCCAGACACTGTGTGCTTCCCATAGATTGTCTTCTTTAACATTCATAACAATCCTTTCTCCATTTTATTGATGATGAAATTGAGGCCCAGAGAGGCAGGGATTCCAGCCTAAGTCACAGAGCAACTCACAGGCACAGACAAGCTTTGTGAATTTAGGTTTGCTTGGCTCCAGAGCCCGGCTCTTTCCATCAGGCTGCCACTCATTATCTTTGAGGGTGATCACTGACACTAAATTTTTTTTGTCATTTTTTATGATAAAAATGTTAAGAAATTCCCCTTGGGCAGACTCTGATAGCAAACATAGTCAGATTGCTGGAGGGTGAATATCTCAGGCTGTGTAAAAACTTATCTCTTGGAGAATCTTGTTCTATGTGTGTCTGTTTTTTAAAGTAAAACTTTGAGCATTTGCTTAATTTTATATTACTTTTTTTGTGCTTTTCCCTTGCATTGTGAAGTCATGTTTTATAATAGATTCAATATTCTGGGTAGAGAACAGATTCTACAGTTTAGTGTAGCTGTGTGTTTTTCATGTGGTTAAGTGTGCTTGCTTTCATGATCATTTTTTTTTTCTCCTTCCTATATTAATAACTTACATACTACAGTGAAATGCACAGATCTAAGTATAATGGGTTTTGATGAATGCAGCTACTCCTGTGTTGCATTAATATTCATTATCATGAAAGGTCTTTAGTGCCACTTTCTAGTCCATTTCTTCATTCCCCCAGAGGCAACCCAGTTCTGATTTCTATCATCATATATTTGTTTTGCCTGTTCTTGGACGTAATATAAATGAAATCGGACAGTCCATAGTCTTTTGTGTCTAGCTTCTCTTACTCAGTATAGTCACCTATATTGTTGCATGTGTCTTTAGTTCTTTTTCATTCCTGATGAGAAACCCATTGTATGAATATAACACCATTGACTTATTCTTTCTTTTTGATGGACATCTGGTTCATTGACAGTTTTTGGCGATTATGAATAAAGCTGCTATGAACATTTGTATACAAGTCTTTCTGTAAGCATCAGCTTTCATTTCTCTTAAGTATATTCCTAGGAGTGAAATTGTCATATCATAGGTAGGGTATGTTGAACTACATAAAAACCTGCCAAACTGTTCTCCAAAGTCGTGGTATCTTTACAATCCCACAAGCAACGTATGGGAGTTCCAGCTGCTCCATATTCTCACTAACACTTGACATGGCCACTCCATGATCATTCCCATATAATTGTTTTTTGCATGCTATAATGTAAAGAATAAACATTAGTTTTTTTCTACACACATATTCATTTGGTCTAGCACCATTTGACATTATAGCACCATTGCTATTTCTCCATCAAGTTCACTGAATTTTGTTGAAAATCTATTGATCATATCTCTGTGGAGTCCTATAAGGGACTCTATTCTTTTCCATTTTCTATTTGCTTTTCCTCCTGCCAACACAATATCTTAATTAATGCAAATTTATAATGTCTTACTATCTGCAAAAAAAAACCTGCTAAGATTTTGCTTGGGATTATTTTAATCTATAAATTAATTTAGGGAGAATAGATATCTTAGCAGTAATGAATTTTTCAGTCCTTGAACATTGAACATGGTATATCGCTCCATTTATTTTGCATTTTTCTCAGCAATGTTTTTGTAGTTTTCAATAATAGAGGGCTTAAACATATATTAAAAAAATATGTTGGGGCTTCGCTGGTGGTGCAGTGGTTGAGGGTCCGCCTGCCGATGCAGGGGACACGGGTTCGTGCCCTGGTCCGGGAGGATCCCACGTGCCGCGGAGAGGCTGGGCCCGTGAGCCATGGCCGCTGAGCCTGTGCATCCGGAGCCTGTGCTCTGCAATGGGAGAGACCACAGCAGTGAGAGGCCCATGTACCACAAAAAAAAAAAATAAATGAAATAAAATATATATATATATATATATATATGTTTAGGTATTTGCTGCCATTATAAATGATATTTTTAAAATTTTATTTTCCAGGTTTTTTTGTTGCTAGGATATAGAAAAGAAATACAGTTGATTTTTATATATTGCTATTTTTATCCTATGACCTTGCAAATGCACTCAGTAGTTATAGTAGTTTTTTTCATTCCTTTGCATTTTCTACATCCATAATTATATTGCCTGAAACAAAGATTATTTCTTCCTCGCCAATCTTTATGCCTTTTATTCTTTGTTTTAAATCTTTCTTTTTTTTCTGGCACATGCATTTAAAGCTATCACTTTTCTTCTAAGCATTGCTTTACCTGCGTCTCACAAATTTTGATATTTGTGCTTTCATTATCATTCAGTACCAAATATTTTATATACTCTATTTCATTTCTTCTTTGACCCAAAGATTATTTAGAAGTGTGTGGCTTAATTTCTAAATATTTGAGGTTTTTCTAGTTATCAGTTTATTATTGACTTCTAATTGAGTTCCATTTTGGAAAAAAAATATTTTCTCAGAGTTTTAATTTCATGTACATCAGATTATTTGATATTTACCCACTTATCTCTGACATTTTAATTCTTTTTCTTTGTGTACTTAACTTAGGCTCTTTTCTATTGACTTATCTTTGAGTTCACTGATCTTTCTTTTGTTCCACTCTGCTTTTAAACTTATTCATTACATTTTTTTTTTTTAGCTATCATATTTTTCTATTCTAGAATTTCTCTTTGGGTCTTCTTCAGAGCTTGAGTCTCTCTGGTGAAAATTCCTTTCTGTTCACCCATCTTGTCCATCTTTATATATTTAACGTAATTCTTTAGCATATTTAAAATAGTTATTTTAGAGACCTCATCTACTGATTGCAATATCTGGTCATCAGCGGGTCTGCCTCTATTGACTCTTTTATTGATTGTGGGTCTTTCATTCTTCTTTGTATGTCTCATAATTTTCAATTATATGTCAGACATTTTGCCTAAAAGAATAATAGGGACTAAACTGGATTGTATCTTTTTGTTTTGTTTTTCCCAGAGAGGGCTTCTCCTTTCCTTTGTCTAGAAGTTCAGGAAGGGAATTTTATCCAGATCTTATCATGAGTTTAGCTGAGCTGGGGTTGGGATATAACTTTAATTAGTTTTAGTTTACCTCTTGCCAATGAGATTATGATTATGATCTCTCTTGGCCTTTTAGTCTAACTCCTAGCTTCTTGCTTCGTATCTCAGGGGCTGATGAATTAGGGATTTTCAATATTTGAACTAGAAGGGGATTTGTTTGCAGTTTTAGTTAGTTTGATTTCACCTACAGATTCAACTCTAGGAGACCTCTGGACCCTAAGTAGCACAAGGGACTGGGAGATCACTCTATACCTCCAGCTCAGCCCCAACTGCTGCTGTCTCAGCAGAATTCCCAGGGGGGAGAATTGCTGTTTTGAGAGATGTATTTTTGTGTTTGGGACTCATCCAGATTTCAGTATTTCATGCTAGCCAACACTGTTGTTAAAAGTTCAGGTGCTTTCTCCTCATTCCAGCAAAACTTGCCATGTCTATGTCCAGTTTACTTTTCCATCCCCCTGTACTCAGGCTATGCAATTTGCCCCAAGTATGAAAAGAATCACCACTTTTTTGCTCTTCTTCCAAGGGCATGTCCCTCTTTGGAATTAGTTTACTTAGACTTATGTGTGTGTCTCGTAGACTTTGAAGGCTTTTAAGAAGAAAAGAAAAATAGAATTTTTAGTTTATGTATGATTTTCTTTTGTTATGATAAAAGTGATCATCTTTATGGCTTTCTATATCATAACCAGAAGTAGCATGCCCATGGTTTCTTAGAATTTTGTCTTAGATTAGCTCTGGGAAGCAAGTGTAAGGCCTCAGAGCAACATAAAGTAATCACAATCCTGGATTTAGACTTATTTAGATTTTGAATGCCAGTTGCCTGAGTCATGAGCAGTATTTGGCCTTGTAAAGTATTACTGTTGTTTTAACCCTCCCTCCCTGCACCAAAAGCAATTAGTTTTACTGCATATGCTTATTCTTTATGCCTCTTTCCTTCTTCAAATCTAATTGGAATCCTAGTGATTTTTCCTTCAATCCAGCTCCTCTGGTACAATTTGATGTACGCTACCATCATCGCCAGATAATAGCCACAGCTTCTTCCTGATATTCTAGCTGGTTTCCCCATAGCCCCTCTGGGTCCCCTCTAATCCAGTCTTCACACTGAATTCAGACTAATTGTTACAAAAAAGTAATTCTGACCACATCACCCTCCTGCTTAAATTCTTTCAATGACTTCCCATTGCTCTTAAGGTACAGACAAAACTCCTCAGCATGGGCTCACTGGCTCTATCTTGTATCCTACCCCCTGTTTTCCAGTGTTCCACTGGCTTTCTCTTAATCCCTACTCTCTTTGCTTTCTCCCACCTCACAGCCTCTTTGCACATCCTGATCTCTCTCCTTGGGATAGCCTTCATTCCTGTTTTTACGTAGTCGTTGCCTGTCGTTTTTTCCTTTCAGATATCTCCTCAATGATCACTTCTCAGAGAAGACTTCTCTGACCGCTCTGACTTTTTCAAATCCTCCTATCTGTTTTCCTCTCACTCGTGGTTACTTGACCCAGTGTTGAATTTTGTATTTGTTTGTAAAATTATCTATTTATTGGCAATATCCTCCATTAGACTAGAAGGTCCAATGAGGGCAGAGAAAAATGTTTGTTTTCTGGATCACCATTTCATCTTCAATGCCTAGAACAGGGACTGGCATTAAATAAAGTGTGTAGAATGAATGGATAACACATTAATGAATTTGGAGAAAATTGTAATTTTTTTTAACCTGGGATCTATTCTGTAGATGGTTCCTATGTCCTATCTATCTTCTTATCTACCTACATACCTACCTACTTACCTATCATCTTCTTCATCATCATCCTCTATCTATTTATTTTGCTTTCTAAAGTCTTTAGAACAAAGCCCTTGAACTCCAGGAATTTGTCTTAAATCAGATTTAAAACATAAGGCTACATATAAAGTAGGAAGTACACCTACTTCTAAACTGTGAGTTGATCATGCTAAGTGTTATTTGATTCACTATAGCAAAGGAATATGTCTTACAGAGTGATGAAGGAGTTCTCAAATTCTTTCTTTGCAGGCTACATTGACATGTTTTTTTCTCTTGACCTAGATCACTAGAGTGGATGGGAATTGAACATTTGCCAATTAATTAGTGACTTAAATCACCTGTGAAAATGGCTGGAAAAATTAACTCAAGCTGACATAGCCGAATTTTCAAATGCCATGTAAACATAAGTGGTGTTTTCTTTTTCTGTGGTGGTGTCCAAGGAATTGTGGTCAAGACTTAATATCATTGAAGACCTCCCCCTTCGAGTTCTTCTTCAAAGACTGGGTCTAGTTACGTAAGCTATTCTTAAATTATCTCCAGGTTCCCAATTCCATTCCTCATCAGTCTTTTAATCCAGTGTGCAATTATTGGCACTGAAAATGGTGGAATTGTAAAGGAAACATCTCTCCTTCAAAAGTTAAGAAGATTGAGTTTCACACTCACATGGGAGTGATTTTAATGTTTTGCTTCCTAATAATTTTTTGGCGTAACATCTCAAATGCTACTGGCACCCCCAAGATGACTCAGAGATGAGAAACCCACAAGTGTCTCTCTCAGTGACCTTGCCCTAGCATTTTAAACCTCAGGGAAAAATAGCACACATGGCCACACTTTCTCATATAAGTTTGAGATCCTCCACCTCTCCATCTTTTTATACATGATAAAATATATTGCTTGAGTAAAGGCATAAAGACATAATTAGACTGTCTGCTGAAAGGAAGGAAGCAGTCAGCTGCTCCCTGCCATATCTTTTTTTTTTTTTGAAGAACAAGTAAATAAGTTCAAGAAGGACCAGATTGTATCTTTAATACTAGTTTTCTTGACATTTTAATATGATTAACTGAAATTGAGCCAATCTGGAAATGGTTTAAAATGTCAAGAAATGCCTATTTGTGTATTTCATGTGTATGTGTGTGTGCACACACACAGATGCATGTTACATAGATTATAAAAGAGGATAATTGCTCTGTGATAGGACATGATTGTAAAGAACACAGATCTCAAGAAAATGGAATTATGGCTCTGACTACTAATCCCTAAGCATGTTTCCTCTTTTTACTATTTCTCTTTTCTGTATGTGTGTAAACATGTGGTGATCATAGAGAAAAAGCTGTACCAGAAGCCTTGAACAATGCTTCTGTATAATTTTAGATGAATATTCAGATATCAACTGGAAATTTGATTATGTCTTATTCAAGTTACTGACATTATTGTCAGCTAGATGTAATGGTAATCTGTTCTATCACACAATCACCGAACATGCAGGACTTCAAGGTTGTCTTCAAGGCCAAGGCCAGAGATAAAACCAAAGAGCAGGTTTTGGATAAATACTGAGTGAGGCCAAGGTCCAAAGTCAGTGTATCATGTATGTATCATTCTTAGTAGCTACATTTTATGACTGTACCAGCATTTACTTAACCAGTCTCCCAGAGAAAAATGTCTGAAAACACATGCCCCAGAATAACAGTGTTTGTCTCTGGGTGGTGGAATTACAGATAATTTTTTTCTCATTATTATCAGTATTTTCCACCTTTTTTCTACAATAAACATGCATTACTTGGGTAATGATGAAAAAACATAGAAGTCTAAAACTTCTACAATTTAGAATGAATAATAAAACAAAAACCCAATTTACAAAAACAACATCACACTAAAAAAACAAAACAAAACAAACAAAAACCCCAGAGGTACACTGGGCAACCCCTTTTGGTAAGACATTGCCAGGACTTAAAATAGGAAGTTTTTTCTTAAGCTGTATCCTCAGTTCTTCTTACTGTTAGTTAAGCCCTTCATCAAAGGAGACAGGGCAGCTGCTAATCCTCATCTAAATCTACCTCCAGATTATATTTCCTTCCTTCTATATTCTCATTTTTAAGCTGAACTTTCTTTTTAATGTCCTTTCACCACACCCTTATTCTGAGCAATTAAAGCATTAAGAGTATAGGAGCAAATTCCACCTTCAAGGACGCATTCTTACTCTGTTTTATTGCTTTGAACCTCATTGGCAGAATAACTAAAAAAGCTTGTTGAAAATAGGTTTTGAAACACCAACTTGAAAATGAATCCTAGGACCTAGCAAATAAACAGAGCTGGATTGGTTAGTACTGTTCTACCCTGGAGGCTCAAAGATAGAAAAATCATTTGAGAAAAATACCCCATTACACACATGCACGCACGCACATGTGTGTACACACACACGTTTTCCATATATATTCTTTTTCGTATTTCCTGCCAGAAGATGCGGGAAAAGTCACTGCCACATTGTGTTAGGCCACTCACAGGAAGGAAGCACAGCCTCTTCCTGGGGTGGAAGAAGAGAACAAGGGTCTGGCACATCTTCCCAGTCAAGGCATTTAGTTATTCATGGTCTGATCCAGGCAACGCAGGTTCAAATTCTGGCCATGTCTGTAGAATTGAAAAAACAAAGCAAAGCAAAATGGAAAAAAGTTCACAATGAAGAGTCACCAACTCCCTGTTTTTCAATATTGGTCCCATTTTCCTGTGGACCTTAGAACTAGTTTACAGCTGGGCCTCAGTAAAGAATTGTGGACATGTTGCTTGATCCATTCCACCAGGCAGTTGCCTGCAAAGGAGCCTTCGTGATGATATACATAGATACACATAGCCTTTGAGAATTTAATAAATGATATTTTCTGGGTTTACTTGGAATTTTCCTCTTTTTTGAGCCCCTAAACTTATGGATTCAGATCAAAGTTTCAGTAGGAGGTAAGGGGCTGACTACAGACATGCTACTATATTCCTGGCTTAACCAATAACGGCTAAAGTAATGAAGTGCGCAACTAGAGGAACAACTACTTGGATCAGTTACTCACCCCATAACTGTGAAAATGTTGAATATGAATTATGAATATGAATATTGAACTCTGACGATAGATGTTATGCTTTCTCTGATGGGGTTATTGAATGGCTGCAGGTTGAACTCCAAGTTATAACTTTATTTTATGCAGTAGAGTAGATAATTCTAATAGGAAGAATCTAAAGCACAACTATCATATCAGAGAACCTAATGAATTTGCTTGGCATACACACTCAATGACTCGCGACCAAGATCCTTTCCTTTTTCAAAACTGGAATTAGAAACCTTTAGGCACAATTTAAAAGAACTCAAAAACCTTTCCAGTTCTTTGGTTCTTTGCTGTTTTCCTTGGTTTATGGGGGAAGTATAGAATATATTAATTTAAAACTGTAATTTAATAGATATAAGCCAGCTATTCAATCTTAGAAAATATCATATCCCAAGTATACCACTTCCCTGTAAGTTTTAGACTTGGTGCAGAAACAGGCAGGGATGGGAGGAAAGACAAGGCTCATCCAAGTCATTGAAATTTGATTACCATCTTGCTCAGAACATTCCAGCCAAATGAATGCATCAGGTTGTCATCGGCCAGTGGGCCCAAGATGGGCTATGCCCAGAGATGGAGCTATACCACCAAGGGCTCTAATCCAAAAACACAGTGGGATTGTGTCCAGGAACTGAGCTCCTGCTGCCCCTCGAGCTGGCCTCAGACAGCTCTGTGGTGACTGCTGTTGTCTAGGACCCTGAGCTTATTAATGCAACTAACGTCACCAGGGTTGAGTAGAGAAAACCGTTAGTGCCTTTGCCTAGAGTGAGGCGGTTGCTATGAAGAGGTAGTCTAAGAGGGGCTCCTGGACCCAGCTTCCCCAGAATCTTCTGAGGGCAGGCTAATTAGAGTTGACATACCATGGTCCTCTAGAAACCTAATAGGACACACATTTTTTTCCAGTAAGTGAGACAATTGCAGAATCCATATTTCATAAATGCTCAAAAGGAGATCTCACACACACAAGAAAATAAACTCATAACTAATAGCCCTTTGGGGGGAAAATTGTATTTTCAATTACCATGCTCACATGGCCTTCCACTTAATCTTGAACACTGTTGTCGGAACTGGGCTAGAAGCCAGTTCTCAAAATAGCATAAATGGGAAATATTTAGGCAAGCCTTGGGATATACACTAGGTGTGTTTGGTTATTGTAACACATTTCCCTTTAGTACTTTCAAAGTACATGTGATGGATTATGGAGTTTGAGATTATTATAGGAAGTGTCACTTCCCTGGTATGACATAGCTGGGCTAGAGGTTACAGGAGTCGGAACTCACGGTTAGCAAAATCAGGGTACATGTGCCTTATTTGGGGAATATGTTCAAAAATGACAAAATCTTTCAGTGGAGTAGAACACATAAACATATTTACTTCACCGGTAAAATGGGGAGGATTGATCTCTGAAGTTATTTGCAGCTCCACCATTGTATGACAGAGATCTATTTTTAACCTGTTAATTTCACATTGTGTGTAAAACAGGGAAAATAATAGTAGGTACCTTGGGTATCAACCTCAGCATTGACATGAGGATTAAATGAGTTAATATATGAAAATTGCCTACACTGGTGCCTGGCACATAGGATGTTCTCAGGAAGTATTAGAGGCTGTGATTGTTCTTTTTATTGGTATGTGTTTAGAGACCTCTTTGAAACCAATACCACAGAGCCCGTGCTGGGCCTTCTGCCCCTGTACCTCACACACAGCCTCATAAAACATATAAATGTCTTTCCATAATGTTGCTATTGCTCAAATATCTCCAAATATTGTCTCTAAAATGAAGACAATTGCTGATAGAATTAAAGTAATTGAGATATGTACCAGAGGTACTTTGTAAACAAAAGAGGGCTATTCGAATATAACAAAAAATTGAGGGTTGCTTGTTGCTAGTGTAGACACCCTCACAATGAAATCGCCCCAATATCCACCTGTTTTAAAATGTAGGTTTTACTATTAGTCAGGTATGGTGAGGCCGACAGATCAGGAGTTAACGGCCATTGAAAAGATAGTTTGTCACTCACAGTTCTCAGGAGGAGGGGGGATGTCATGTCCTATAGGGCCACTTGGGGAAGAACCAGGGTTATTCAGGAGACAGAGGTAATGAGGGGGAAACATGGGCAAGAGCTTTGTGGTGGTTTTTGCGGGAAGGAATGGACAAGGCTGGGTAAGCGGGCTGGACAGATTAGGATTGGCTAGTTTGAATAATTTCAGCAGGCTCCAGGATGTAGGGACTGACTGTCCCTAATTGCCTGGTACCTGGAGTGATGAAGGCAGTGTGATGAAGGCAGAGTGATATGGCTCATCCTGTGAGGTCTAGATAAAGGTGTTAGTTGGTAGGTATGGGCTCTGGATTGGTTGGTTTATTATATTTGAATAGTCCTTTTTTGTTTGCAGAAGATCTCATGTACACCTTCTCAACTGATTTAATTCTGTCAGCAGTTGTCTTCATTTTAGAGACAAAATCTGGAGATATTTGGAGATATTGGATGGAAGGTATTCTCTCAGGGGGGTTATTTACTACCTCTTGGAATTAGCTAGTCCTGGGAAGGGCAGTTTCTCCAGAATCAGCAAGGCCCCAGATGCCAGAGCATTAAGAATACAGAAAATAAGAAAATATAGTTAATATACCATTTCATATTTATAGCATCTTTAGTTTCATTGTTTGTTACCTAGAGGGAGGCTAAGAAAGTTTGGATGAGGATGGAAATCTAGAATTTTAGCTGGAGTGGAAGGCATCTGTCCTTACCTAGTCCCCTGGACTGATTTTGAGATCCTGGTGAATAAAAGGGATGTGTAGCAGACAATGATGAAACTTTCCTTATCTAGTCACAAGAGATGCTTACAGGTAGGTCCAAACAAAAACTGTGGCATGGAGTTGGAGAGAAAACCATCCTTCCCCATCTTCTCTCTTGGCCTCTCTATATGATTTGGCCCCTTTCAGATTTAAGAGGAATTAGAAGATTTGGAGCAACTTGAAGTGCCCCTGGGGCACAGTTGGGCCTTGGTGTTCCCAGGACAGGCAATAGTAGTCATAGGACTTTTTCCAGTGGCTTTCTAGGCAGATGTAAAAAAGTGAGAGCCAGAGCAGAATGAGAACAAGACAAGCACATGTGAGGAATCCTTTTGGACACTTCCAAGAATAACTTGGAGGTCCACCCTATGCCCCCAAGCCAGTAGACATTTAAGCAAAACTATAGAAGATATTGTTTTATTTCAGAACATTTTCACTCATTCAATAGTTAGCCAATATTCATTGATCCCCTTTTATCAGTTATGCCAGAAAATTCATCTTATTCATCTAACAGCTGCTTCTAGCATTTCCCCTAAATATGTATTAAACAGGTTGACCAGCCGCCCACACACACCCTTTCACTAAACCTGCTAGTGTAGTCTGGATCTGCTGAGGAGCAGATGTACAAGGAAAAAGAGGAAGCAAGGAAGGCAGGAAAAGCCTTGAGGCTGTATTGTAGGTCTGACACTTGTGGAAAGAGAGAAGGAAGGAAGAAGGCCTGGGTGAGAAGAATCTCAGACGGCAGTACAGTTCTGAGAAATGTTCAGCCAGCCTGATGGGGAGCCCTTGAGTCCCATGTCTCGCTGGGATAGGCCTGCCTTCATTTCCCTCCATGCTCAGTTATGGCAAAAGTGTGGTGCATCCCAAGGGGCAGTAACTGGGGCCATCATTCAGTTATACTCCCAGCAGCAGGAGATCTGAGTGGCACATTTTCACTGTTGCCACCTCTGGGATCAAAATAATTTTGTTTTTGTTTTTGTTTTTGCGGTACGCGGGCCTCTCACTGTTGTGGCCTCTCCCGTTGCGGAGCAACAGGCTCTGGACGTGCAGGCTCGGCGGCCATGGCTCACGGGACCAGCCGCTCCGCGGCATGTGGGATCTTCCCGGACCGAACCCGAACCCGTGTCCCCTGCATCGGCAGGCGGACTCTCAACCACTGCGCCACCAGGGAAGTCCCAAAATAATTTTGACTGTGTCCCAAATCAAATTTAGCTTGAACAGTCTAGGATTTGCTACCACTGGGAACAGTAAATGAATGCCCCCTGGGGTTTGAAGGCAATCCTGGAAGAAACATCCTAAAAACATCCTGAATTTGTAGAATTCCAGCAGGGTCACCAAAGATGACTGAGCAGGTTGTGCATTGCACGAGGCCATCTGGTAATGGGGGCTGAGATCCAGCCCCCAGTTTGCTCATTAGGCTGCATTCCCTGGGCAGGGCTGCCTTTCCCAGAGAAATCGCTCCTTCTCATTTGTACAAATGTTAGCACTAAGACCTGGATTCCAATGCGTTTGTTCGAAGTTCAGTCACATATGCTAATAGAGCCACTCTCGTAGAAAGAGGGGCTCTACACCTACTTCGTGGAGACCTTTAAGAACTTTTTCAGTCCCCCACAAGATCAAAGACCTAGGCACATCTGTGCAAGAACTGCTGGCCTTCGCATGGTTCTTTCTTCAGAACCTCTCCTGGCTAGTGGGACTTCTCCCTCTCACCAGCTCCACCCCTATCTCATTGTCCCTCCCCTGCTGGTCACTTCTAGGGCTGCCCTGATATGCTAACCATTCTGTACCAAGATTTATGTTGTGTCCGTCATGTACCACCCTGCCACTAGTTCTCCACTAAAAAAAAGTTGGACCACATAGCTTCACAGGGGGGTTAAATGTTGACAACACCTCTTAATGCCTATGTGCTGTGCCAGGTGATTTCACTTCATCTTCACAACCGTGATGCAGGAGTAATATCATCCCCATTTTTTCAGGAGGAAATCACATCTAAAGGGATTAAGTAACTCTGCTAGGTTCACATCTTTAACAAGTGGCCAAGCCAGATTTTAAACCCAAGCATTTTCCCTACAGACTGTTTGCTCTTAACCACCATGCAAGACTGCTTCAGCCACAGAACCTTCAGACACTGCCCTCTTGGTAAGTCTTGAAAGAGAGAAAACTTCTGGAAAAGAGAAAAGTTTTGCTCAATGCTCCTTATATGATGCCTCATAAGTCACTGCTTTTCACAATAGTTTGGTTGAATGTAATTGGTTGTGAGCAGTATTTCAAAAAATTAAAAATGCAAATAAAAAAGAATGCAATAGAAGAGAAAATACCAGAGGGCATGGCATATACAAAAGTAAATGTTGTTCTAGTAAACTTCTATTTCAGTTTTATATATGTGCATATATTTGTGTGTTGTATGGTTAATGTATCTGTATATGCATACATATTTGTACGTGAGTACTGACGTCTGTAAAATTGCACAGACAGTGTACTCCTTTTTTTTTTTAATTGAAGTATAGTTGATTTACAATGTTGTGTTAGTTTCAGGTGTATGGCAAACTGATTCATATATATATATATATATATATCCTTCAGATTCTTTTCTGTTGTAGGTTATTATAGGATATTGAATATAGTTCTCTGTGCTATACAATAGGTCTTTATTGTTTATTTTATATATAGTAGTGTGTATCTGTTAATCTCAAACTCCTAATTTATCCCTCCTCCCCTCCCTGCCCCCAGACAATGTACTCTTAATTGTGGGTCAGGGTCAGATGACTTTGTTTCACACTTGGGTGCTGGATTAATCTGCTTCCTCCTTTATCTGGCCCTAGAGGAGCAGAGAGCTGGTAGATAGCTACCCTGGCCTGAGCTCAACCCAACCCTCTGCTTAGGACTCCTGGCCTGACTACTAGAGAAGCAGAGGCCCCACAGGCAAAGCTGTGCTCCCAGCAGGTGTTCTCCTCCACTTTCCCCCTGCCCCCTCCATTTAGCACACCCTGAAGGCAGGGTAGCAACTTGGGCTAGACTAACCAGGCCTCATCCCTGGGGAATCTCCACGTTTACAGGGTACAGAAAAAGTGGAATAATTGCTTACAAAAGCAGTGTGTAATTTAAATATTAGTGACATTCACATGTTGACAGAACATGAGCCCTTTTCCAGTGGACAGGAACAATAGAGATAGATCCTAGTTAGCAAGAAGAATTGGTTAAATTATAGACCAGTACAACATTGTCTCTAAGACCAATCTGTGAGCAGTATCATGAATTAGAAAGTGAATTTGACAAAATGTGAGGGTGAAATTCTTGCTCTTTATTAAGCATCAGAATTTCTAGTTAGTTATGACTCTGTCAATAAGGTAGTTGAGACCAGGGCTGCTATGATCAGTCATTGGCCAATAATCATGAGAGCTAACGTTGGTTAGTACGTGGTAACTTACCACATGAACATATTCTTGTAAGCTCTTTGATATAGATTGATACTTATAATCCTCATAACAAACCCTTAGATTTTATTATTATCTCCATTCTGCAGTTGGGGAAATTTAGGCTGAGAGGTTAAATAACTTGTCCACGGTCATTCATCTAATAAGAGCTTTATTGATTGCTGTGGTAGATTGACTGCAGAAATAGCCCCAGTTCTTCCAAAAACCTGTATTTGCATCCCTTGCAATGTGACTGCCACTCCTACTACAGGGAAGTGAAGCCTATTTCTCTGCCTGTTGAATTGAAGCTGGCCTTGTGACTTTCTTTGGCCAACAGATATGGTGGAGGTGACTGCATGTGGTGCCTAGGCCTCAAGAGGACATGCATGCTTCTGCTTTCTCTTTTGAGCTCCTGCTTCTACCTTGGGAACAAGCCTGGGCTAGTCTGATGGAGGTTGAGGGGCCACACGGAGCTGAGCTGAAGCATCCTAGCTGAGGCCAATCTAGACCAGCCAGCCCCTCACCAGCCCACCAACCTACTGACTGCAGATCCACGAGCAAACCCAGCCAAAACTGGCCAACCCTGGCTCAGATCAGAACCATGCAGACAGTCCACTGAGTTTTAGGGCGATTTGTTATGCAGCATTATTGTGGCCATAGATAACAGGTACAGTTGCCTCCCCAGTCATTTCTTCTCTCTGCTTTGAAGGCAAAATCTGCTTCCCACAACAGAGGTTTAAATGGGGTATGCTCACTTTTCAAACATTTTTGCAGTTAGGGTGATTCAGTTCTGGTAGATGTACAGGGAAGTCAACTTGGTGGGAGGGTATGTGGGGAGGGAAATAATTCTGAGAAACATTTTCCTTTATGAAAAAAAAGAACCTAGCAGTGAGATAGAGATCTTCTCCTTTCTTCCCTATCTGCTTTGAACACTATCATTAAAAATAGACACTGGAGCAACAGCAGCCCTTTTGTGACCATAAGGCAAGAAGCCTAGGAATAGCAATCTATCACACTGGAAAGAATGGAAAGCTGAAAAGGCCCTAGGTTTCTGACCACATCATTCAGCTGCTGAAACAACCCTGGAAGTGGCTCACCTTCTAACTTTTTTTTTTTTTTAACTATTTAAGCTATTGTGTTTTGGCTAAGCAAGTCAGTGTGGGAACCAGAGTCCAATTCTAGGCAGTCTAGTTTGTAACCATTATGCTGAATTCATTGAAAATTGAGTGCTGTTAAGACTATTAGAGCTCTGGACTTGAGAGGCCCACGTGAATATTGATTGTTGTCATCGACAGGGCTTATTGTTGGTAAACACTGGAGTGGTCCCCTGTGAGGATCCTCAGTCTTTTGGATAACAGCACCACTGGGGCCAGAGCACAAGCTCTCATGGGGGAGTTAGAAGGACACCACATCTTTTCTAGAGACTCTGAAACAGCAGGGTAGAGGGAGAAACCATAAACCCCACCCTCTACCACAAACCCCACCCAATATCCCTGTGCCGCTCTGGTCCCTGGGCCCAATTTCCAATGACAACAAAAACCTTTCTAAATTTGTTTTAACATTTAAAACTTCTTCATATTATCTTGATTCATTAAATTGCCATAGTTTATGTTTGCTTTATCACAAAATTACTTTGCTATAAATATCTTTGACCTTACAGATCTAATCAAGAAAAACAGGCTTTCTCTGTACAGAAGAACCTCTGTCAGACTTCACCTGAATCCTGCGTTCATTGGTTATACTATCTCTTCAAAGCTAAGCCCAGGGACATTTCTACCCTGGCATTTCTGTCTCTTCTACATCCTGCCTGAGTGGTCATGTCCTTTGGTCCAGGCTCCCTTCTTGTTTCCCCGGAGTCTAATTTCTATTGATTCCCTCCTAGGAGCAATAGGTCTCTCCGCCTCCACTTTTTCATGTATCATATAGCTCCTGATCTGCCTCACACACTCCTGTCTAAGCCCCACTCCTCGCCTGGGTCACCCCAGCCAGCCTTGTCTTTGGCCACCCACAGCCCAAGTATATCCATTAGTGGACTCATTTATCCCTTTTCTTGTTACATAGCTAGAGGAAACCTCAGGTAGATCAATCACAGTTTTTATCTTAACAAAATACAGCCCCTCCATCCCCTTCCTTCCCACACCTGACCCTCAACACACATAAAAAGACCAGCATGAAAGTTGGAGGTGGGGAAAATGAGAGGACATCCAGATGGATGTGCACTTTTGGAAAATGCTAAGCACCCTGTGTTTATCTTTTAGCAGGGCAAAGGACATGGGGCGGGATGGGGGAGCTGTCATGCACAAAGATATCAGCATTCAAGATGAAAAACTGAATCCCTTCCTCGAGGCATTCCACCTGCCTGGAAAACAGTTGTTTTCTTAAGTAGGTGAGACCTCCCAGATCCTGGAGAGAAATTTGTACCTCGTGTTTGGAAGACCTTTCAGGAGCACAGTGTGTGGGCATTTTGAAGGAATGGCTCCTCTTTTTTATGTTTCCTGCAAACTGTTAACTGGCTCTTGCAGAGAAAGAAATACCCAATCGACAGCCATCAGCCTGGAGTATTACCGAAAAAGAAAAAAAAAAAAAAGCTGCTCACTACTTGCTCTTCAGAGGCTGTGTACAATGATATTGACCCAGTTTGGGCATTATAATTGCCTGTCAGCCTCAGGGCAATTTCCCTTTGCAGTAAGGGACTGTACCATCCATGCCATCTAGAAGGCCTGCGAAGGACATCCACATGGCAAGTAAGGGTGAAACACACCAAGACCTTGTCCAATCTGCCATATACCAATTTTTGTTTCAAGATGGAAAAAGCCATGTAGACATGGGTTATCACCACAGCGAGGCCAGCCCGTTGTCTCCCCTGAGAACTTGAAGGATGGAATTCACCAAAGTGAATTCCATCTAACGTCAGCTTTGCAGATTCAGAAACTCATGATCAGCTCACCCAGGTTTTCAGAGGTGGGCTTGTGTTAGCCAGGTTCACATGACTGATATGTAAAACTGGTCATGAGTTAATATAGTTACAATACAAAATTATTATCACAGTGCCTTGAATACACAGGACTTAAGCATAGTCTCCCTATAGAAAGACTTACAATTGAAGGAAGCCAAATTATGATGAGAATACCTCTAGGTCAGCCCCAAATCAGATGATTGAACCATCGGATGGCATGAGGCAAAGACTGCCTGTTACTCTTCTTGTTCTGTTTTAGGGATGATCTTCCTGATTGGACCAGAAAACTCAAAGTCCACTGGCCAAGGTGCCCATTCCCTTTGGACAGTACTCTTCCTTTCTCTGTTTCTTAGGCTGGTTGACAACTCTCTGTAGATATGATAATATATTTAATCAGATCACACCATCTAGTCTAGCAGGCCTGGGAGCCCCTCTGACTCTTAAGGTGACAATGCATATTTCTATTCTGATCTATTGTATATTGATTTCAAATTTTAAAATGTTATGGATGATTCCGTTTCTCTCATTTTCAAGGTCTTAGGGGACACTGTCTTACCATTAAGTACTGCCAGCGGGTCGTCCAGCCATCCCTCTGCTTGGAGGACCCCATGTCTACCAAGTGGACCCCATGTCTACCAAGTGGACCCCATGTCTACCAGGTGTCCCTCTCAGCTCCACTATTTTAATTCTGTGTGGTTCTGTTTCCTTCTTGGGTCTTTCTAAAAGCTCTGTGTCTTCATGGGAAGACCATTGTCCCTAATATTTCAGCTGGTGTTAGAGATTCTCTACACCCACATGTCACTAGAAAAATTCAAGGAACTTTGCTAATTGGATCCACTGTCATTTCATTTGTAGCTGCAATGCTGCCCAATAATCATTTTATTCAACTCAAGTCTTCTCTGTAGCATTCTCCTCTGAACAATTTCCAAACACTCTCCAGTTTCCTCTAGCCCTCAAACTCACTTCTCCACCCGTGGCTCCTAATGGAATATTACAAATATCTGAACCCGAGCTTTCATGTTCATCCTAAAATTTCCATCATCTTCTCCTTTTTTTTCTCAGAGGAAAAAGTATCCCTTCTCCTCCCAAACATCAGTCTCATATTATACATAGGTCCTTGATCCCATCTTTTCCTAGTTTTTCCAGGATTTTGTTTCACTATTCTTATTTCCTCTCACTCCTTGTCTTACAAACAAGGGCAGGCCATCCCATCTACACATAATTTTTTACCTTAACTCTCCACTCTCTTGAGTTTGCACCTTATCTCTGTGCCCTATCATTTACCCCCCAGCAACTTACAGTGAGGGCTAATTGCCTGCCTCCATTTTCTCACTGCTATTCCCCGAATCCCTTTCAGTCTGGGATTAACAAATAATCCCACTGCTGTGATCCCCACTGCTCTACCAAAACTGCTGTCTTGAGGGGAGGAAGGGGAAGAAAACAGGCAAAGAGCTTCATGCTGTGTCTAGAAGTAAATCTGTCACCACAGGGAACTATATTCAATATCCTGTAATAACCTCTAATGGAAAAGAATCTGAAAAAGAATAGATATATAGAATATATATATCTGACTCACTTTGCTGTTCACTTGAAACTAACACAACATTGTAAATCAACTGTACTTCAATAAAAATAAAAGTTGGTGTGACCATCAACACAGAGCTGGGGTGTACAGTATAATTTAGGAGAGTAAATTCCATTTACTACAACAAACATATTCTAGCAAAAAGTACTTTTATAATAAACATAGTGTCCAAATATAGTTTTTACAATGACTAGGTAAAGGAAGATTTGCAGTTATCATAGCTTTGTAGTCAAGGTTTACATTTCATGGGAGATAACTATAATACTTGTGTGGTTAAAAGCAGAAAAATCAAAAGAGAGCTTCTTGCCTTTTTCAATAAACAATTCAATTTTATGATGACAAGATACAGAGTATGTATAGATTTAACTTAAACAGGAACTTCCCCCACCTGGATATTACTTCTTATTCTTTGTGTCTTATAGTAACTGGTGTGTAAAATTCTCTATATTTTTACAAACAAAGATGATTCTAATCCAAAACCTTGATGTCTTTAAAGAACTTTTGTCAACAGTCTTTTCTGTCCAAATTACTCTTTCTTTATTAGTTCCTGCTTGTTATCTTACAAACAAGCTCAGGTCTTCCAATTCCTAAAAAGATAAAAAAAATCTTAGCTCAACCCTGCATGCTTGCCTTTTCTTATTCTTAAAATCTTGAAGGTAAAGGCTACATACACTGTTTATCTCTACCCGCAAATTTCTTATTCACCATTGCGGTCCATGACATTATTCAATAATGATTTTAAATGAGATTGAATCAATGTTTTAGGGGCTTATAAGTTCTTATTTTCATCGTTAACTTTACTTAGCACCAACTATATTTCAGGTGCTCCATATGTGTTCTCTTGTATAATAATCGTAACTATACTGAGGTGGGTGCCATTTCTTTCATTTAATAGTAGAGGAAAAAGATGTTCAGAACATTGCACAAATGTCACCCATCTGGTGACAAAGTCACCCATCTAGTAAGCGTAGAGCTTGAATTCAGCCTGTAACAAGTCAGGACTCCTAGTTGCAAGCAACAGAAACTACGGCTGACTGATTTCAGCAGAGAATGAATTGATCATATTGTTAGGTAGTTCACAGAACCCCATGCAAGTCTAGAGACATGGATTTAGGGCTGTGTAGCTAGGGGTGATCCTAATCCAGCCAGAGGTGCATGGATGAAGACAATTCTGGCAGCTTTGGATATTGTAGCTTTTACTGTTGACACTGCCAACACTGCCAAATGGACACTGGATGCCCTCATCAGCACCAATCTTGTCACTACCCTAGGAACTTAATATTTCTGTAACTACTGCTACAGAGAATTTCTTGTGGTTCTCTGATATGAGGTATGTTTGTCTGACTGGCAGAACCTAGGTCATGGGCCTGCATCCTAGGGCCTACAAGGTTTCTTGGGAAAGTAAGTTTCTGGAATTTTCCATGTCTGTAATGGGAAATAGGTTTTGCATCTCTTTAAGAATCATAGTTTGCGTTTGTATATGTATTGGGGGATAGGGGTCTCAAATAAAGGAAGTTGTTTTCATATATTGGACGGTCAAAAAGAGAAACAAATTCCATTACCAGAGCTCAAATGTGTCTGACTCCGAGTCTTTCCTTTATACAGTGAAACACCTTGAAAGTCACTAATGATCTCCTATTTGCCAATTTTAATGACTTTATCTCTCATCCTTTTTTAACTGCTATAAAGATTTGACACTATTGAATATATCTCTTTCCTTTCTTCCTTCCTCTCTCCCTCCCTCCCTTCCTCCCTCCCTTCCTTCCTTCCTAAAAAGAAATTGAGTTATTGTTTTTGCAAAACAAAAAAAGTAGAAGAAGAAAACAATAAAGAAAAGAACAAAATTCAATGGAATAAAAAAACAGGCAAAATAGAGAAAACCAATAAAAACAAAAGTTGGTTCTTTAAAGTATTAATAAAATTAATAATCCCACAGGGAGACTGATAAAGAAGAAAAGAGAGAAACATAAATTAGATGACATCTGTATATACCCTACAGACATTAAGAGAGCGATAAGGGAGATATTATAAATGATTTTATGATGATACATTTGACAACTTCGAACAATGGACAATTTGCTTGCAAAAATCGACTCCCTGAAATTATTAAAAGTAAAAACAGAATATGTGACTATTCCTATATTTGTTAAAGAATTCAAGTAATTAGAAGACTACCCAAAAAGGAAATCCCAGACCCAAGCATATAATTCATTTGTGAATAATACCAAACATTTAAGGAAGAAATAATACAAGGATTAAAACCCTTTCAGAGAATAAGAAGAGGGAACACTTTCCCATTTATTTTATGAGGCCAGAAAAAACCTTACTACCAAAACTGGACAAGGAAAATAAAAATAAGAAAACAATGGACCCTGTGAAGCTCATGAACATCAATGAAAAAATTCTAAACAAATACAAGCAAATAGCAATATATAAAAAAAGGTAAAACATAATGACCAAGAAGGGTCATGCAAGTTTGGTACAGTATCAAAAAAATTTAATCAGTGTAATTCACCACATCAAAAAATAAAGAGGAAAAACTGTGATCATATGTATTTTTTGAAATTTATTTTATACAGCAGGTTGTTATTATATATCTGTTTATACATATTAGTGTATATATGTCAATCCCAATCTCCCAATTCATCCCACCACCACCGCACCCCCCTCCCCCGCTTTCCCCCTTGGTGTCCATACGTTTGTTCTCTACATCTGTGTCGCTATTTCCGCCCTGCAAACCGGTTCATCTGTACCACTTTTCTAGATTCCACATATATGCATTAATATGCGATATTTGTTTTTCTCTTTCTGACTTACTTCACAGTCTCTAGGTCCATCCATGTCTCTACAAATGACCCAATTTCGTTCCTTTTTATGCCTGACTAATATTCCATTATATATATGTACCAAACCTTTGTCCATTTGTCTGTCGATGGGTATTTAGTTTGCTTCCATGACCTGGCTATGGTAAATAGTGCTGCAGTGAACATTGGGGTGCATGTGTCTTTTTGAATTATGGTTTTCTCTGGGTATATGCCAAGTAGTGGGATTGCTGGTTCATATGGTAATTCTACTTTTAGTTTTTAAAGGAACCTCCATACTGGGCTCCATAGTGGCTGTATCAATTTATACTCCCACCAACTGTGCAAGAGGGTTCCCTTTTCTCCACACCCTCTCCAGCATTTGTTTTCTGTAGATTTTCTGATGATGCCCATTCTAACCGGTGTGAGGTGATAACCTCATTGTAGTTCTGATTTGCATTTCTCTAATAATTAGTGATGTTGAGCAGTTTTCCATGTGCCTCTTGGCCATCTGTATGTCTTCTTTGGAGAAATGTCTATTTAGGTCTTCTGCCCATTTTTGGATTGGGTTGCTTATTTTTTTAATATTGATTTGCATGAGCTGTTTATGTATTTTCAACATTAATCCTTTGTCCGTTGATTCATTGGCAAATATTTTCTCCCATTCTGAGGATTGTCTTTTCATCTTGTTTATGGTTTCCTTTGCTGTGCAAAAGCTTTTAAGTTTCATTAGGTCCCATTTGTTTATTTTTGTTTTTATTTCCATTACTCTAGGAGGTGGGTCAAAAAAGACCTTGCTGTGATTTATGTCAAAGAGTGTTCTTCCTATGATTTCCTCTAAGAGTTTTATAGTGTCTGGACTTACATTTAGGTCTTTAATCCATTTTGAGCTTATTTTTGTATATGGTGTTAGGGAGTGTTCTACTTTCATTCATTTACATGTAGCTGTCCAGTTTTCCCAGCACCACTTATTGAAGAGACTGTCTTTTCTCCATTGTATATCCTTGCCTCCTTGGTCATAGATTAGTTGACCACATAGATGCATGGGTTTATCTCTGGGTTTTCTATCCTGTTCCATTGATCTATATTTCTGTTTTTGTGCCAGTACCATATTGTCTTCATTACTGTAGCTTTGTAGTATAGTCTGAAGTCAGGGAGTCTGATTCCTTCAGCTATGTTTTTTTCCCTCAAGACTGCTTTGGCTATTTGGGGTCTTTTGTGTCTCCATACAAATTTTAAGACTTTTTGTTTTAGTTCTGTAAAAAATGCCACTGGTAATTTGATAGAGCTTGCATTGAATCCGTAGATTGCTTTGGTTAGTATAGTCATTTTCACAATATTGATTCTTCCTATCCAAGAACATGGCATATCTCTCCATCTGTTTGTGTCATCTCTGATTTCTTTCATCAGTGTCTTATAGTTTTCTGAGTACAGGTCTTTTACCTCTTTAGGTAGGTTTATTCCCAGGCTTTTTATTCTTTTTGTTGCAGTGGTGAATTGGATTGTTTCCTTCATTTCTCTTTCTGATATTTCATTGTTAGTGTATAGGAATGCCAGAGATTCCTGTGCATTAATTTTGTATCCTGAAACTTTACCAGATTCATTGATTAGCACTAGTAGTTTTCTGGTGGCATCTTTAGGATTCTCTATGTATAGTATCATGGCATCTGCAAACAGTGACAATTTTACTTCTTCTTTTCCAATTTGTATTCCTTTTATTTCTTTTTCTTCTCTGATTGCCGTGGCTAGGACTTCCAAAACTATGTTGAATAAGAGTGGTGAGAGTGGACATCCTTGTCTTGTTCCAGATCTTAGAGGAAATGCTTTCAGTTTTTCACCTTTGAGAATGATGTTTGCTGTTGGTTTGTCGTATATGGCCTGTATTATGTTGAGGTAGGTTCCCTCTATGCCCACTTCCTGGAGAGTTTTTTTTAATCATAAATGAGTGTTGAATTTTGTCAAAAGATTTTTCTGCATCTGTTGAGATGACCATATGGTTTTTATTCTTCAATTTTTTAATATGGTGTATCACATTGATAGATTTACATATATTAAAGAATCCTTGCATCCGTGGGATAAATCCCACTTGATCATGGTGTATGATCCTTTAATGTGTTGTTGGATTCTGTTTGCTAGTATTTTGTTGATGATTTTTGCACCTATATTCATCAGTAATATTGGTCTGTAATTTTCTTTTTTGGTAGTATCTTTGTCTGGTTTTGGTATCAGAGTCATGGTGGCCTTATAGAATGAGTTTGGGAGTGTTCCTTCCTCTGCAATTTTCTGGAAGAGTTTGAGAAGGATGGGTGTTAGCTCTTCTCTAAATGTTTGATAGAATTCACCTATAAAGCCTTCTGGTCCTGGACTTTCGTTTGTTGGAAAATTTTTAATCACAGTTTCAATTTCATTACTCATGATTGATCTGTTCATGTTTTCTACTTCTTCCTGGTTCCGTCTTGGAAGGTTGTGCTTTTCTAAAAATTTGTCCATTTCTTCCAGGCTGTCCATTTTATTGACATATAGTTGCTTGTAGTAATCTCATGATCCTTTGTATTTCTGCAGTGTCAGTTGTTACTTCTTTTTTGTTTCTAGTTCTGTTGATTTGAGTCTTCTCCCTTTTTTTCCTGATGAGTCTGGCTAAATGTTTATCAGTTTTGTTTATCTTCTCAAAGAACCAGCTTTTAGTTTTATTGATCTTTGCTATTGTCTTCTTTGTTTCTATTTCATTTATTTCTGCTCTGATCTTTATGATTTCTTTCCTTCTACTAACTTTGTGTTTTGTTTGTTCTTCTTTCTCTGGTTCCTTTAGGTGTAAGTTTAGATTGTTTATTTGAGATTTTTCTTGTTTCTTGATGTAGAATTGTATTGCTATAAACTTCCCTGTTGGAACTACTTTTGCTGCATCCCATAGGTTTTGGATCGTCGTGTTTTCATTGTTATTTGTCTCTAGGTATTTTTTGATTTCTTCTTTGATTTCCTCAATGATCTCTTGCTTATTTAGTAATGTATTGTTTAATCTCCATGTGTTTGTGTTTTTTTGCTGTAACTGGTTTCTAATCTCATAGCGTTGCGGTTGGAAATGATGCTTTATATGATTTCCATTTTCTTTAATTTACCGAGGCTTGATTTGTGACCCAAAATGTGACCTATCCTGGGGAATGTTCCGTGTGCACTTGAGAAGAAAGTGTAATCTGTTGTTTTTGGATGGAATGTCCTATACATATCAATTAAATCTTTCTGGTCTATTGTGTCATTTAAAGCTTCTGTTTCCTTATTTATTTTCTGTCTGGATGATCTGTCCATTGGTGTGAGGTGTTAAAGTCCCCCACTATTATTGTGTTACGGTTGATTTCCCTTTTTATAGCTGTTAGCATTTTCCTTATGTATTGAGGTGCTCCTATGTTGGGTGCATGTATATTTATAATTGTTATATCCTCTTCTTGGATCGATCCCTTGATCATTATGTAGTGTCCTTCCTTGTCTCTTGTAACATTCTTTATTTTAAAGTCTATTTTATCTGGTATGACTATTGCTACTACAGCTTTCTTTTGATTTCTATTTGCATGGAATATCTTTTTCCCTCCCCTCACTTCCAGTCTGTATGTGTCCCTAGGTCTGAAGTGGGTCTCTTGAGGACAACATATATACAGGTCTTGTTTTTGTATCCATTCAGCCAGTCTGTGTCTTTTGGTTGGAGCATCTAATCCATTCACATTTAACGTAATTATTGATATGTATGTTCCTATTACCATTTTCTTATTTGTTTTGGGTGTTTTGTAGGTCCTTTTCTTCTCTTGTGTTTCCCACTTAGAGAAGTTCCTTTAACATTTGTTGTAGAGCTGGATTGGTGGTGTTGAATTCTCTTAACTTTTGCTTTTCTGTAAAGATTTTGATTTCTCCATCAAATCTGAATGAGATCCTTGCTGGGTAGAATAATCTTGGTTGTAGGTTTTTCCCTTTCCTCACTTTAAATATATCATAGCACTCCCTTCTGGCTTGTAGAGTTTCTGCTGAGAAATCATCTGTTAACCTTATGGGAGTTCCCTTGTATTTGTTGTGTTTCCCTTGCTGCTTTTAATAATTTTTCTTTAATTTTTATCAATTTTATTACTATGTGTTTTGGCATGTTTCTCCTTGTGTTTATCCTGCCTGGGACTCTCTGCACTTTCTGAAGTTTGGTGGCTATTTTCTTTCCCATATTAGGGAAGTTTTCAACTCTAATCTCTTCAAATATTTTCTCGGGTCCTTTCTCTCTCTCTTCTCCTTCTGGGACCCTTATAATGCAAACGTTGAGGTCTCTTAGTGTATCTTCATTTCTTTTCATTCTTCTTTCTTTATTCTGTTACGCCGCAGTGAATTCCACTATTCTGTCTTCCAGGTCACTTATCCATTCTCCTGCCTCATTTATTTTGCTCTTGATTTCTTCTAGTGTATTTTTCATTTCAGTTATTGCATTGTTCATCTCTGTTTGTTTGTTCTTTAGTTCTTCTAGGTCTTTGTTTAATATTTCTTGCATCTTCTCAATCTTTGCCTCCATTCTTTTTCTGAGGTCCTGGATCTTCACCATCATTATTCTGAATTCTTTTTTCTGGAAGGTTACCTATCTCCACTTCATTTAGTTTTTTTTCTGGGGTTTTATCTTGTTCCTTCATGTAGTTCATAGTTCTCTGCCTTTTCGTTTTGTCTGTCTTTCTGTGAATGTGGCTTTCATTCCACAGGCTGCAGGATTGTAGTTCTTCTTGCTTCTGCTGTGTGCCCTCTGGTGGATGAGGCTATCTAAGAGGCTTGTGCAAGCTTCCTGATGGGAGGGACTGGTGGTGGGTAGAGCTGGGTGTTGATCTGGTGGGCAGAGCTCAGTAAAACTTTAATCCATTTTTCTGCTGCTGGTTGGGGCTGAGTTCCCTCCCTGTTGGTTGTTTGGCCTGAGGCAACCCAGCACTGGAGGCTACAGGCTCTTTGGTGGGGCTAACTGTGGACTCCAGGAGGGCTTATGCCAAGGAGTACTTCCCAGAACTTCTGCTGCCAGTGTCCTTGTCCCTGTGGTGAGCCACAACCACCCCCACCCCTGCAGGAGACCCTCCAACACCAGCAGGTAGGTCTGGTTCAGTCTCCTATGAGATCACTGCTCCTTCCCCCTGGGTCCTCACAGGCACACTACTTTGTGTGTGCCCTCCAGGAGTGGAGTCTCTGTTTCCCTGAGTCCTGTCGAAGTCGTGGAAGCAAATCCCATTAGCCTTCGAAGTCTGATTCTCTGGGAATTCCTCCTCCCATTGCCAGACCCTTGGTTGGGAAGTCTGATGTGGGACCCAGAACCTTCACTCCAGTGGGTGGACTTCTGTGGTGTAGTTGTTCTCCAGCGTGTGAGTCACCCACCCAGTGGTTATGGGATTTAATTTTACTGTGGTTGTGCCTCTCCTACCATCTCACTGTGGCTTCTCCTCTGTCTTTGTATGTGGGGTATCTTTCTGGTGAGTTCCAGTGTCTTCTTGTCGATGATTGTTCAACAGTTAGTTGTGATTCTGGTGCTCTCGCACGTGGGAGTGAGTGTACGTCCTTCTACTCCACCATCTTGAACCAATCCTGATCATATTAGTAGACGCAGAAAAACACTTGATAAAACTCACCACATGTTCATGAAAAAAAAATCTCTGAAAAGTCGGAATTGAAGAGAACTTTTCTGATCTGATAAAAGCATTTTCAAAAAACCTAGAGCAACCATAAAATCTAATGGAAAACTGTTGTTTTCCCTTTAAGGCAAAAATGTTCCCTCTTATCATTTCAATTCGACATTGCACTGGAGATAGCCAGTACAATAAGGCAAGAATAAGAAGTAAAAGGCATAAACATAGGAAAGAACAAGTAAAACTATCAACTCTGTTTATTTACAAATAACACACTGGTGTACATAGAAAATCCAGTGGAATCTACAGAAAAGATAAAAAGGAAGGAAGGAAGGAAGGAAGGAAGGAAGGAAGGAAGGCCACTGCAATTAAAAATCCAATTTGTCAGGACCAAGGAATAAAAAGACAAAAATCATTTGCATCTCTGTTTACTTGCAACAAACAATTGAAAAATTAAAGAAAATGCCATTTATGCATATCTAGGAATATAGTTAGTGAAATATGTGCAAAGACCTATATATTGAAAACTATAAAACATTGCTGATAGAAATTTTTAAAAACTGAAGTATGTAGAAAGATATATGATGCTTATGGATTGGAAAACTCAATATTTTTAAGATTAGTTAATTCTCCCCAAATTGATCTATTGACTGAATGCAATTCCAATCAAAATCCCAGCAGGTGTTTTGGAGAAATTGACAAGCTGATTCTAAAATTTATATAGAAATGCAAAGACTTAAAATAGCTATCATACCTTGAAAAAGAAGAACAAAATTGAAGGACTCACACTATTAGATTTCAAGACTTACTAAACAGCTTCAATAATTAAGACAGTGTAGTTGATGTAAGGATAGACAAATAAAGTCATAAATTAATGGAACAGAAAAGAGAATCTGGAATAGACGTATACATATACAGTCCATTAGATTTTTAAACAGTCAATTCAATAGGGAAAGGAAAGTCTTCAATAAATGATGAAGCTGAAACAACTGGGTACCTGTACAGGGGAAAAAAAAGCAACTTTGACTCTTACATCACACAATGCATGAAAATAACTTCAAATGTGAAAGCTTAAACTAAAGCTTTCTAAAGGAAAGAGGGAGGAATATTTTGATGATCTTGAGATAAAGATTTCTCAAGATATATAAAACACTAATTATAAAAGAAAAATGATAAATTAGGCTTCATCAACATTTAAAGCTTCTGTTCATCAAGAGACATTGTTAAGAAAGTGAAAAACCAAGCCACAATCTGGGAGAAAATATTCATAAACATATATCTGATAAAGAACTGGTATGCTGAATGTACAAGAACTCCTAAAAATTAAACTTTAAAAGGACAAATAATCTAAACAAAAAATAGGGAGATGACTTGAATAGGCACTTCACAAAAGGAGAATGGCCAATAGCCTGTGAAAAGGTACTGAGCATCATTAGTCAACAGGGCAATGCACATAAAGACCAGGATGAGATACCAAAATGATTAAAAATAACAAGACTGCTGCTGTGGATGTGGCGCATACAGTTCTTGTGGGAATATAAAATAATTCGACCCCTTTGGAAAGCAGCTTCTCACTTTTGAATGAAGCTAAACATGTATCTATCCTATGACCCAGTATTTCCATTCCTAACTCTATTGCCAAAAGAAAGGAATGTATCTATCCTACAAAAAGACTTATTCAAGAATGTTCATATCAATTTTATTTATAAGAGCCCCAGATTGGAAACAACCCAAATGTCCATCAACATTAAAATGGAAAAGCTGTTGTATACTATTCAGCAATAAACACGAAAGAAGTTCTGACATACACTACAACATGAATGAAACACAAGGACACTATTTTGAGATAAAGAAGCTAGATAAAATAGTAATACTGTATAATTTCATTTATATGAATTTTAAGAACAGGCACAATTAATTTATGGTGCTAGAAATCTGAAAAGGATACAGGGTTATTTACTAGAAAGAGATATCAGGAAGTTTTCTGAGGTGATTGAAATATTCTAAATCTTTGTAGGAGTGATGGTTACACAGGTCAAAGTTCATTGAGCTGTACACTAAAATTTATTAATTCCACTCTATATAAATTAAATCTCAGTATACTCTTAGCATTAAAAATAAAAATAAGAAAAAAACCTCATAAAAGCCCTATTGTAATAATTTTTTTCATATTTGAAAACATCTGGTTATTATTATTACCCAGTGTCTTGCCGAGTTCTGATATTTTTGAAACACACTGTTGTTTTTTCTTCTAATTTTGTAGCCATTTTTACATTATCTTCTGGCATCAAATGTTGCTGCAGAGAAGATAGAGGCCAATTGTAATAGCCCCCTCCCCACCCCTTGAGGTGATTGGTTATTTTTCTGTATAGATAGATAAGAATTATCTAGAAATTCATTATCTTAGTAGCATAAGTGGTCTCCATTAAAAAAATTTTAACATATTGATATGATCTGCAGGTTGATTTTTTTTTCATTCCAGTAAAATTTGCTTGTATTAGATCATGTAATACATTTTCTATCCCATATTTAAAATTCTTCCAGGAACACTAATTATTCTTTTGTTGTATTAATTTTGTTTTCTACATCAGTTAGCTTCTTTTATTGCATTTGGCTTTTTGCCTTTTATTTTTTGAGTTCGCAGTCACTGTCTTATATACCGTTAAGTTTATTTTTAGGTGGGTCTAGTCTATTTCTTGTAGTCTCAAATTTAATCATAGATGATGCTTTTTTCTCCTTCAGTTTGTTCTCATGGTTCTGTAACTTTTCTGTTTATTTTATTCTGTTGTGAGAGAGCACCGAATCCTAACCGCTAGGCAACGAGGGAACCTTCAGTCTGTTGTTTAATCATCTTGACTATGGGCCCTTGTTTTCTTGAATTTATCTTCTCACTGAGTTTTCTGTAGCTCAGAGCACTTGTGAAGAATTTCCCTCTGATTTTTATTTGTTTTTGCATCCAAGTTGGTTTCTATATCTTTTGCATTCTAGATATGTAGGTCTGCGTGTGTGTGTGTGTGTGTGTGTGTGTGTGTGTGTGTTTATGTGGATGGTTCCCGGAGGCTAATTTTCATTTTGCTCAACTGTCCTCTTGGTCCACACCAGTTATTTGCCCTAATGCAGTGTAGACGGCTTCTTGCCTCTCTTCCCTTTTGACATTCATTTTCTTCCTGACAAGCCACAATTTTAGGGCTGGGACTTTCATGTTGTTTCCACTTTTTCTTTAGGCATAGCAGGACATGACAGACCCTGCTGAGGTACTATGCAGGGTACCTGCATAGAATACCAGGGTTAGCATACCCTGGGTTAGAGTACCAGGGTTCAGCAGTCATTTCTAAAGTTGTTAAATGTTTATTAAATGTGTGAAGGCTTTCTTCACTGGGTTGAGGAATGTGTTCTAGTCCTAGGGGAGGATACCCTCAAACTTGGAATCTATTCCCCAATTTCATGTTTAGTCTTGGAGCCTTCAATGCCATTACAGAGCGTATAACTCACTGTTCATTTCCAATATGTTCCAACCTTTTCTATGACTTCTTATTCAGAGTTAGCTTCTCAGTAAGCTTTCTCCCAATTTTGGGATGAGAATGAGATGTCCCTGGATTTAGTTGGTACACCTGTGTGGCTCCTGGGGATGGACAAAGAGTTAGGAGCCTTGCCATGGTGGACTGTGCCACTCTGCTATAGCATTTTCTGTCTCTTTCATTGGCCAGTTTTTTTAAGCTTATGATACAGGGCTATATCCCTCTCTGGTTTGGTTGCTGCAGTGGAAGTTTGGGGGCCTGTTTTTTTAATGTATCATTTTGTTGATTTCAAGAGATAGAGGGAGGGATATTCTTATGAAATGGCTTCATTCTACTTGTGCAACCTGGAGGTCCTGCCTGCTCTTTCCTCTCTTGATATCTTTTAAAAGTTGTTTTTCTGCTCCCCAACCCCCTTTCCTACTGCCTCTCAGTCTCCTTTCTGGCTTCTTTGCCTATACCAATTAAGACATTTTCAAAGGTCATTTTGCATCCCCCTTCTCTTTCCCATCCCCTCATCTCCCTTATTCTCTGATCTAATCTCTTAATATGCTCTTTTATAACCTCCTAATTCACTCCCATGCCTCATTAGTAATGTCTAGGCAGATATCACTCAAATTTATATTTCATGCCCTCACCTGTCTTCTATGGGCTGGTCTCATTTTCAGCTCTTTGCTGGATGTCTTACTGTATGACCATCCCACTACAACCTTAAACTTAAAATATCCACAAGCAAGCTTACTGTATTTTGTTCCAAACCAATCCTTCCTTCTATTTAGTTTGCTCTCAGTTTTTCAGGTGCAAAAGCCTGGGGTCTTCTCTGATTCTCTTCTTTCTTTATCCAATTAGTTAATGAATCCTTTCAACTGGATTTTTCCTCCTCTTTACTTCCACTGCCATTATTCTAGAATAAGTTTGTATTTTTTTCACTTGAACTTTGTAATAGACATTTAACTGGTCTCCCTCCTCTAATTTCTTCCTCTAATAAATGCTCCACATGGCTTCAGAGATATCTTGCTCTAAACCTTCCATGAGTACCTAACACCTTTTCCTGATATTCAAAGACCTCCATAATCTTAACCCAGTTTTTAATGTGAAGCTTAGTTTTCCACTGTCTCTCACCTTAGATTCCAACCAAAGTCTATTACTAAGCATGCCCTGTTCTTTCCAATGTTGAAAACTTTTCATGCAAGGCCCTTTCTCCCATTTCATCTACCAAAAATTTACCAGTTTTTCAAAATCCAAAACAAATTTTATCTCCTCCACGAACTTTTCATAATCCACTGATTTGGAAGTGATTCTTTCCTGCCTTCTCTAAAATATTATCATTCTTTATTACTCTTCACATTTGATCATTGTGAACATGTCTTAACCTGACCCAAGACTGTCAGTTCCTTGTGGGGTGGGGACCAAGGTTATGGGAAGTTGTAGCATTTAGGGGAAGTTGTGATATAGTAAACTTGGACTTAAGTATTGTAAAGCCTCAGTTCAAGGTCAACTTCGCCACCTTGGGTGTTTGGGCAAGTGGCTTACCTTCCCTGAGCTCTACCTTTTTCATCTTTAAAGAGATTGTTGTGAATATTAAATGAAATAACATGTATGAAAGTGCTTTGTAAATTATATATATATATATATATATACACACACATACCTATGTATATAAATAGATAGGTAAATTAAATATAGATTAAGGTATTGCTAACTTCTTCAAATTCCCCCCAAGCATCAAGCCTGATAGTTTATGCATAGGATGTCAATAAATGTTTACTGATTGAAAAGAATGAAATATACCTAGCTACAGTTATGCCTGGCCCCAGAACACCAAGGACATGTTAATGGGTAAGGATAAGTATAGAGGAAGTTGATAGCTTATGTGGTTATGCCAGCAATTTGCCCAGCTGGAAAACTGCTTAAATGCCTCATCTAAGATTTCATGAATGGTGCAGAGGACCTGCCTAAATGGAGGCAAATGGCTGAAATGGTGTGTTCCAGTCGCTTCTAGCTCCTGAAGTCTAGTCTTTCGCAGAACAACATAATAGATGTCATATGTGAAAATGAAATATTTGTTTATCAGTAACTATTCAATATATGCAAATATATACATTTCAGATGTGAGTTTATGCTAAATATATTTCATGTAAATATAGACATTTATCTCAAATGTTTCCTTATATAGTCTGTTGCCATTCGTTCAATCACCATTGTTACTCTTTTCCAAACTCCCAGTTTTCCAGTAGTGCTCTGTTTATAATCGAAGACAGCAAAGCTAGTGTATTCACATCAAAGCTAAATAGAGTGACAAGTACATGAGAATGGCCATTAAGTAATTCCCATAATAGCTGAGATCATCTGGATCGAATCCTGTGAATGTTCAGATTTCCCGTGCCAGCTTCTCCTGCTTTTCCTCCAGAACCACATGCTCAAATGTTTTAAAAATATTCTAATTTTATAGGTCTTTTAAAAGTCATGTTTCATAGAAAACTGTCTTTTTGGAGGGAAATCTTAATAAAAGCCAAATATGTATTCTGAGAATCTGCTTGCGATGTGATAAATCTAAGACCGTGTTTGCAATGATAAACTGAATGTTCACATTCATTTTGCACCTGGACAAAATTTTGGACAAAAATGTGCATAGCATCCCTTGTCCTAGACGGAGCCTAAGCTAGGTTCCTGATTCACATGCTTAAACCGTGCCTCTGAGGGCACATTTGCAGAAGCCTATGTGCACAGGGGATGGAGACACTTTCTTGGCCAGAATTTTTCCTAAAAGGAGAGTGAAGCAGGACATGTGTGTCCCAGTAAGAAGCCAGTCCCTCCATGAAATAATATGTTAAGTCCTGGGGACAGAGGAGATTGGGAATCAAAACTCTGGGAGAGACTTGGGGCAAAGCCATATGATGTGGAGAGGGCAGTGTTCCCCACTTAACCGCAGCAGAAACTCGGCCACTTCCAGAACCTCGATGTGTCAGCATGGGTGGAATGGAAGTACCCAGTGGGAGAGGGAGCACTGCCCCGTGGTGGGAGCCAGATCTAGAAGGTCCAGAGGGCAGTGCACAGGGAGGGGCAGAGGCAGCTAAGCCCAGCAGACACAAGTGTGTGCAATGGTGGTGACACATCTTTAGGCACTGGAGATGGTGGCAGCGACCTGCACACAGCTTAGCAGGCTTGGCAGGGATGGCATCAGTGGGGGCCAAGCAGTAGAAGAGGAAAACATGTGTCAGAATAATATTTCTTTGAAAGATGCCCACAACGGATAAAATGTTTGGGAAAGTTTATTCAGAACAGAGGGAGGAGAGAAGACAAGTACTAATCTTTGAAGAAGTTTAGGAAATATTTAACCATTTTCATTTCATTTATTCTTTTTAAAAAACACTTGTTGAAAGTACCAACTCCGAATCTGAAATAAGGCACAATCTGAATCTGCTTATGTAATTTTTATTAAGTGCATTACAGTTTAAGTATTTTCAAGGAAAATATTGAGCCTGGCAAGTCAAATACTTGACTTTCAATTTCATAAGTGAAAACAGATTTTATTCACCAAATCGCTGTTAAAAACACCTTAAATGATTGCAAATTTTAAATTAAAAAAGCCTCACTGTTGTCGTAGATCATCAGATTATGGGACTGAAAATATACTGCCAAGGGTTATGAGGGGTGGCATAACTTATGATGAAAACATAAGGGAAAATTTTAAAAGGGGGAGAATTTTACAAAAATGGAGAGATGACAAAGATGAAGGATACTGAATAGGGCTCTTAAATACATCAACCAGCTAAGATAAGTAGTCTTCTACAAGAGGTGCTGTTGATGTGAGTTACCACCACTCATGACAGCCTATATTCTGGTGCCCCAATATTAATCACCAACTCTTTGTCACCAAGGACTAGTGAAATCCTTAATCAACTACATTCTGGTTAACTGGACAGAGAATGTAAACAGGTAACGTGATTGAAACACAGTGAGGGATAAGATAGAGGTATACACAGAATATATATGGAAAGAGTACACAGGAAAATTTTTTTTTAATTTTTTTTACTTTTTAGCGGTTTAATTGAGATATAATTGACGTAGAATGAACTGTACATATTTGAAGTGTACAAGTTGATAATTTTGGGCATTTAGACACTTGTGAAGACATCAACAAAATCAGTATAATACACATTATCACCCCCCAAGTTTTCTTGTGCTTCTTGATAATCCCTCCCTCTTTCCTCTCCTTATCCCACCTCTACTGCTGTTACACTGTCCCCAGGCAATCAATGATCTGCTTTCTTTCCCTATAAATTAGTTTCCATTTTCTAGAATTTCATATAAATGGAATCATACAGCATATACTTTTTTGTGGTTTTTTTTCACTCAGCGTCATTATTTTGAGATTCATGTACGTTCGGTGTATCAATAAGGGAAGGCATTATTCTAATTGAGAGCTGAGGTAAAGTTGTCAGAGATGAAGCTTGAGTCTCATAGGATAAGTGATATTTAGCCAGGCAAAAACGGGTGGGAAGAGTATCCTAACTGGAAGAGGTAGCAAAAGCAAAAGCAGTGAAGCACGCGCATGCGTGTGTGTGTGTGTGTGTGTGTGAGTGTGAGTGTCTTGGGGGTGGGGAAGAAAGTAATACACGAGGGTGGCCATAGTGCTACATTAAGGGAAAACGGAGCATAAGAGATCAAGATAAAGAGTGCAGGATAGCAGGGCAAACTGATGTCGCTGATGCTGAAAACATGCGGGAAGACTTAATAAAGAGGAGAAGAAGTATACGTCGGATTGTATGATGCTAATTAAAGTCATTCAAGTGACCTACTTTTTATTTTTACTTAATATTCATCTGCCCAACAGGCTGTGTGTGTATATATAATATATATAATGATATAAATCATATATCATCAATTTTATTTAATCAAGAAATTGATTATATATAATTATAGGGTATATAATTATATATAAGATCACTAAATTTGATAATATATAATACATATCATCATGTATATTACATATATAATATATAAAATCACTAAATTTGCCAAGTTAACTTTATTGTAAATTTGATTGGAATGCAGCCGTAAGCACCGTACTCATAGGTCAGTATTATTTTCTTAATTGTTCAAGTAGCCCTGTTGCCTGCTCAGGCATATGATGATTTTTCTCACAATTTAAATATTACTTATGTGGACTATTGCAAGTGTATAATGCCTTTGGTCTATGCATGATTAATACCGTCTCAGAACAGTTTAGTTTTTATGTAATTTGCTCCCTTTTGGTGAGCAGAGACCATCTGCGGCTGGGGAGTCGCAGGCCTGGCTCTCACCCATTCTCTGACCAAGTAGCTGGGGGGCCTTGTCAGAGTCTATGCCTTCTTTTTCTCATTTTGGAAATGCAGGCTTTGGAATTAATATTTTCCAGGTGCTTTTCCGGGGCAGTGCCATATGGTGACAGAATGATAGGACCAGGACCCAGGGCTCCTGGCTGGTGGCTCCGGCTCTCCCCAGTGTGCCCTTTGACAAGTAGGTTGGGACTCAGTCCTCTCATCTGTTCATTGGGGATAATAACACCTGCTCTGCTGGTTTCATCAGACTGTCACCTGGATTAAATGAGACTGAGTTGGGAAGTAAAGCTAGTAATAGTGTTGCCCAGCTCTAAAGTTCATTACCAAGGGCCATGGGGCTTGAATGACTTTCCCGGAGAGTCTTACTTTCCCTAGCTCCTTCCTGTTCTTTTAGATGAAGAGGTTAGATGAATGTTGTAGTGTTACTATGACATATTGATCTGTTTATAGCATACATAACAATAATATTTAATACAGTATCATTCATCCTACAAACTCAACGGTGTGTCATAATGCTCAGTATTGTCTCCAACAGTCCAAAAATATCCTTTGCACTCTCAGTTGCTGTGTGGTTTATGAAAAGGATAAAGCAAAACATGTTTCTGTGAGTTAGCAGAATGGCAGAGCTTCAGTATGGTCTTTTGTAGTAGGAGCTACTTAAATTCAATAAATAAAAAATAAATAAATAAAATTCTGTGCCACTTTCAGAACAGGGGTCACCATTTACCCTTGGACTGGGAGTGGGAAGAGGTGAGAGTAGGGAGAGGTGAGACTGACTCAGGAAATTAAATTAAACTATAAATAATGGCAGACCCTGATCCCGTCATCATTTCTCACTAGACCCAATAAGACTTTGAAAGGAGGACTCTGTGGAATTTATTTTAAGTCTTGGAGAAACAACATGCAATCTAATATCTGCACATAAAAATGTTGGGGTAGGTGGGTAGGTCAGGAGATGTCAGACGGTGTTGGGATCACAACCTTGCTCCCCAGACCTTTCCCCATTAAATACGTTTATATGCAGTCAGCCCTGATGGTGACAATGCTATGCTTGGAAGTTCCTAGAACTACCTATTTGGGGCGATTTTTCTTATGGAAGTGGCAGTATTTTTCCAAATTTATTCAGCTCGCAGAAGAATTTTATTGCAATTGAGTCAGACTATTAGTTTAGAGAGCTCCAACTTAAAAGCTCTTCTTTTTCAAGTAAGACCCAGAGAAGTAAAGGGACCTCCTGGAGCCCCCCTCCCCTCCCCAATTAAGAGCAGAGTGGAGACCTGAAATGCCAGATCCAGCTGCTTGTTTTACTTGTTCCTTTTTACTTTGCACAAATACTTATTCGGGCCCTATACCGTGGAAGGCACTTTACAAACCCTGTAGGAATTCAAAGCTAAAAAAAAATAGGGCTCCTCGGGAAGCAAGCATCCAATAGAGACAAGTATAGACGTCAACTCCAAGGCAGAGTGAGATGAAGTGACTGTAGGTGGCCACCAACCTATTGTGGATCCTGACGGGAAGAAAGATCACTGGCTTCATGGAGGAGAAGGCATTTGAGAGGAGCCTAGAAAGATGGCAGAAGCTTGAAAGACAAATAGGGGTGGGTGGGAATTGATCAAAAAGTGCAGAGGTGTGAAAACAATGTGTTTTTTCCAGTTTGGCCAAAGAATGGTGGAATAGCGAGGGCTGAGGCTGGACAAGTATGCTGGGGCTGTGTTGTAGATGGATCTGTGCTGGACTTCGGGGTTTGTATTTCAGTTGGTAGCCAGCGGGGGGCCACTGGAGGCTTCCTTGTGGGATTGAAATGATTGCAGGCGTGAATGATTAGAAAGTGGAGGCTGGGAGTTGGGTGAACAGGATGGGGTCTACAGAGACTGCTAAGCAGAGATCATGGGGCCATGAAGCGGGATAAGAACTGAAACTGAGAGGAAGAGAACAATTTAAAAATTATTGTGGAGATAAAGTCAGCAGGACCTGGCACCTCGTTAGATGAATAGGTGAAGAAAGAAGATGTGGGTTTAGGCATCAAAGATAATTGCAAGAGAACTGGGATACGGAGAAAGAACATAATGATGCGTTTTGAATACCCCTGGGAAATACTGCAAGAAGAGTGTTCCTGGGCATAAGGGAGAGAACATGGGAGTGAAATAGTAGGCATTTGTATTAAATTGCCTTTTCCGGTGATATTCGGCTGATCTTGGAGGGAAGTGGAGAATGAAGAACCTGGGGATTCTCCGGTTGAGATGGTCTAATAAACAGGGCATGATTGAACTGAGGGATTTGAAGTTTGGGCTGAATGGGGATAGAAATGAAACCAGTGGTGCTAAAGGATGAGAATAGTAGAGAGAGGCTTAGGTTGGGGGAGGTTTGGCTCAATAGAATTAGAAAGAAAGATGGCAGACAAAGAGGTAGCGGTGTGTGAGGAGAACTCCAGAGCTGGCGATCTTGGTGGTGGAGACGTTTTGAGTGATGAAAAGAACTAGTGTGGAACTGGGCCATGTTGGCTGATGCAAAGACTGGAACTGTGGGTGTCAAAGAACTGGGAGGTTGTCAGCGGCGAGTGAAAAGAAAGTCCCAAGAAGAATGTTCTAATAAAGTTTGTTTGTGCCAGTGGGGTTGCAGGATGAGGGAAGGCTGTGGCTGTATTTATAGTCTCGCAGTTTTATTGCTGCCGCCTTAATTCTATGTGAATTGAGACAACTTGGAGCTTTCTCTTGGTTTATACAATCGGTGTGTTTTCTCATATCTTTGAAATATGCCGGATGTAACGTCTTTTTCTTTTATTTTTCTTTGTTAATCCTGTTCCTGGGGAAACATCTACTGCAATGTCTTCTGCCAGTTTATATTTTTCTTAAATTAATCATTGCCATCTCTGTCAAGGTTAATCTAAATACCTCACACCTGGCCTGGAATTTCCAATACAAAGTTCATTCCTCTGGCTGAAATAGCAAAGAAGGGCAAGGGAAACAAGTAAGACAGGCTTCAGGTTGGGGGGGTGGGGAGAGGGGGGTGGGAGAAGGCAGGCAAACAGATGTTAGACCGTAGTGGTTGCCATTATTTATGACTTGAGCGTTTGAAAGTTATATCAAAGCCAGAGTTGGTTGGTTTTTGTTTCTTTGGGTGGGTTAGGTTTTTCTTCCTTGGATGGTCTCAGGAGACAAAGACATGGTGTCAAGACAGAACTTTGTCTGGACAAGGATGTGAATTGAAAGGAAAAAAATAATAACCCAGACTTCATGTTTTGCTTTGATTCTACAGTGCTGAAGTTCTACACTCACCAAAGTTGCACTAGAACCTTTTCTAACATCCATATGTGCTGTGTCCCTATGTACAAAATAAGGAACCCTCTCAGGCTCAGACTTTCTGAGATGGTATCACACCCTCTGTAGGGATCGTCCCTCCCCTTTTCAGTTTTCCGGTTAGTGGTGGTAGGAGAGAAGCAAGGAAACCCCAGACGTTTAATTAGGCTATTAAACCCGCTTATAATAGAAAGCTTGCCTTGTTTTGTTCAACATCTAAGCCCTATACCGTTCAAAATCTTTGGGGATTTTATTGTGGTAGAGGAATTGGAATGACAGTTTGGTCCTGCTCTCTTTCCTCCAAGCTTTGTCCTGGTCAGGCCAGAAAGGTGCAGCTGATTTTTGCAGCTGCCACAAAAGGAGTCCCTGCAGGGGCAGTGAAAGCGTTATTGCTGGAGGAGCTGGCTGGGTTCAGCTCTCCCTGTGGGTGAACCACTCGACTGAAAGCAGAGAGGCCAGCAACCTAATGAGAGATACAAGTGGTTTCTAATGAAGAGACCTTGGCAGGAGGAGAAAAGGCAAAATCTGGGCCTTGTAACTTCCAGTTTTAGGTTTATACTCTGGCTTTAACAACTAAAATCTCACCTTTGAATGCAAATAAATAACATCTATTTTGTTCTTTCTTTGAAACATTCTTCTGCAACCTTTTTTTTTTTGTGTGTGGGGAAAGGTACATGGAAGGAGCAACAAATAACTTCTAAAACATGCAACGGTGCTCTGATTTAAACCTCATTGTTTAAATTCTTTAAGACAATTTCCCCCTTATTGAATGGAGGATTAGGTGAGGGACTGTTGTATTTTTTTCTTTTTGCTTCATGCTAATGAAATCTCTCTTTCTATTTATCTTTCATAAGACCATATTTCATCACTTATAAATGGGATTTTCTTTGGCCAGATGAATTTGTATAACTTAGCTAACCTTTGAAAGGTGGGGAAAAGGAAACAGTTTAAAAAAGAAAACCTGTGCTGGACTGAACTCAGACACACACACACACACACACACACACACACACACACACACACACACACACACACACACACACACACACAGGCATGCACTACTTCTTTCACCTGGAGACCACCAAGATCGTACGGTTGGTGGAGAGCTAGTCTGGTTTTTGTTTGGATTGGGTATTTTTATTTTTAATATTTGTCTTCTGAGTCAGAGGTGGTTATCTCTTAAAAGAAAAATTTGATGGCTTGAAAGCTAGGTGTTTGTGCTTTCCCCTTGGAAATGTTAACATTTAAGTAGCCTTCAATGTGCTTCAAAGTTAGCACCCCACTAAGATAAATTAGTGACCTTCCTCCAACCCCACCCCTGCCCCCATACTCTGGTGCAATTATCTCCCCATGGCTGGCTGGGAGCCCCCTCTGGCCTGAACTGGGTGGTTCAGTAGGAGATTCGGTCAATCTGGGTGGCATGAATGTCTTGCCAGGACAATGGTGGCTTTTCATGCCGATTTAATAATCTGAAGAATGCAGCAGCCTGTCCTTGAGAGGAACCTGCTTCTGTTGATATGTTTACGTGACTTCCGGAGGTGGCGAGTGGGTAGGAGGAGTGGGGTGGGGGGTGACATGTGGATTGCCTGGAAATTTACAAGTCCGTGTGACCCTGATTTATTGAGACTTTATGAAAAGTTAAAAAAAAATGTCACCTATCCAGTTTCCTGACACATTAGGTTAAAGATTGATGAAAATGAGGTTTTTCTGTTTCAAACCCTGACCCTGATTACTGAAAGACCCTACTCCTATCACAGCTTATGTTTCATGGGAGTTTTAAACAGCATCTTTTTGTAAAATTCTAAACTTGCTCTACTTTTTCTTGTCTGTCTGCTGATTTGGACACCCTGCTTTATCTGTATCTATCTATCTATCTATTATCTATCTATCTTCTGGCTGTATTTGTGTGGCTTGCACAGTCTATACAGACACCAGCATGGTGTCAATGGGGACAAGACTGGTATCTTTTAACCACCATGGGAGGTGGGGGAAGTGTCTCTGTACCACTGTGCCAGGATGAGTCATGCAGAAGAGTGAGTGGTTCCAGCATCCATCCCCCGCTGCTGCCTGAAATACAATTCAAATCAGATGACCTCCCAGGAGTGTCTGTGTTGCTGTCGCTGTACGCTGATGGCAACTCTTGTCTCTGCAATTCTAATAATTATCAGCATGTCCACTGTCCCAAGCCTCCAACAGGGAAATCTTTCTGCTGGAGGCTACAGGCACTCCCACCCCCGGGCACTGTGGCATTTGTAGTGCAGACAACGCAACTGGGCTCAAAATTCAGCTCAGCCAATCACCTACCCTCTCTGAGCCTCCGTTGTATTGTTTGTCTGTAAAGATGAGGAGGTTTATGCCTCCTCCTAAAAGAACTGTTTTGAGCTTTAAGGAAGCTAACAAGTGGTTCTTCTATCATAGTGTAGGTGCCGGATAAATGTTAGTGAGAGCAGTAAATTGAACAGGCACAACTTGTGATATATTCGAGGCACAACTTTATTTTTGCTTCCCTTGGTGCATTTAAACTTTATTTGGGATGGTAATGTTCCCTTAAGCCAGGTGAAAATCAGGCAGACCTGTGACTTTTATGCTCACTCCGTAATGACAGCCTTGAGTTCCCTTAAGTCACGTAGTCTTGAATCAGAAGACAAAAAAGCCTACACTGGTAATAGTGAATATTCTACCCTTGACCTGGCAGCAAATCTCCCCTCCACCTGTTACCGACCAGAGTTCTTGGCCTTCCTTAACCAATAGAAATTGATAAGAGGCCAGACAGGAAATTCAGGCAAGGCTTTATTGGGGCCCCTGCTGCAGCAAGGGGTGGGGGCAAGAAAAAGTAACAGGTTCCCTTGCTAACTTTCTCAGCAGGGGTGGGGGAGAAGTTGGTTCCTTATATGGGGTGAGGGGAGGGGTGTGTCCGGAGGTCAGGCCAGAGGGTTGGCTTAGGTGGCCTGCCCACCCCTTTGGTAGTATTGAGGGCAGGGGCCATGCGCCGTACCCTGCTTTTGCTCCCAGCACCCTGTTTTTGCTTCTGGCACCTGAGAAGTGGCAGTTGGTCTTTTTAGTCTTTTTGTATCTGTCCTCCATAATTTGTCCCAACTGTGCATGCATACAGTTATTTTTAGTCCCTTATAGTTTCTTTGTATTTTGTTGCTGGAGGAGATGTTTGTCCAGGTGCAAGCCCTGCAGCACTGCAGCAAAGGGTCCCAGGTCCCAGGTCCCAACCTGTCTCACACCCTTGATGCCCCGCAGTGGTCCTGCAGTCTTTCTCGCCTCAGCTGTTTTCCTCCTTCTGCCCACTCCATCAAAGACTATTCCCCCAGATCCCCTTGCCAGAGAGGTGGGATGGGATAAGATGGGGTGGGGGAATGAGATAAGGGCAGAGAAGTTCCTAATGAGATTCTTGGGACCTGGAGGATGACTGAGACTTTCCCTCCTGGGAGACTCTACAGGGCTCCTCTCTCTCTCCTTCAGCTCCCTGGGCACAGGTGGCCCCACGTCTGTTCTGACTCGGCCTTGTGCTGCCTTCATCAGTCCAGGGCAGCTGGCCGGCCACCTCCAGCCTCCTGTGTTCCCTAATGAAGTCTTTCTCCACGTGGCCCCAGCCCATGACAATGCAGACCCTCCCACTGCAGGGACACACCCGGCTCTGTGAAGGGCATCGGGAAAGACCCTCATGAGGCCCTCCCCAATCCCACTGGGAAGGTGGGACAAGAGTGTTCAAAGCGCAGGTTTTTTCCAAAGATTTCCGTATAACATTCTCTTCATTCCATTCTCTAATTCCTGTGCTTTTTTTTTTTTTATTGCCATACGCGGGCCTCTCACTGTTGCGGCCTCTCCCGTTGCAGAGCACAGGCTCTGGACGCACAGGCTCAGCGGCCATGGCTCACGGGCCCAGCCGCTCCGCGGCATGTGGGATCTTCCCGGACCGGGGCACAAACCCGCGTCCCCTGCATCGGCAGGCGGACTCTCAACCACTGCGCCACCAGGGAAGCCCTCTGATTCCTGTTTTTTTTTTAAATAACTTTATTTATTTATTTATTTTTAACTTTGGCTGCGTTGGGTCTTCGTTGCTGTGTGCAGGCTTTCTCTAGTTGCAGAGAGTGGGGGCTCCTCTTGTTGCGGAGCACAGGCTCTAGGCGCGCGCGGGCTTTAGTTGTGGCATGTGGGCTCAGTAGCTGTAAGCTCGTGGGCTGCAGAGCGCAGGCTCCGTAGCTGTGGCGCCTGGGCTTAGCTGCTCCGCAGCATGTGGGATCTTTCCGGACCAGGGCTTGAACCCGTGTCCCCTGCATTGGCAGGCGGATTCTTAACCACTGTGCCACCAGGGAAGTCCCATCTGATTCCTGTTTTATGCTCCAGGTTCTCATAGCCATTCCTTGAAAGTGTGTGTGTGTGTGTGTGTGTTGTGTGTGTGTGTGAGAGAGAGAGAGAGACAAAAAGCGAGCGAGATGGTGGAAGAATCTGTCTCATATCCTTGTTATCCTGATATTTATCATATTGACACCTCAGTCTAAATTGAGGCAGGAAATTTCCCCCTTCCCACATAAACACACTGGCCATAATTTACCACAAGGAAACTTTGATTGTTGGCAGAGATGTAGCAGAATGGGACCTTAGCAGTGTTGAAAAGCTGGTGCCCCAGTGCAGACGAAGCTCGTGATTAGGGCAGTTGATAAGAAATTGGTATTTGATGATATTTCAACACAGCACTGAAGTCATGAGGATGAGGAAAAAACAGAGCTTTGTTGAGTTTAATTTATTGTCTAGTTTTGTTTTTGTTTTAAATTTCATGAGTGTTGGAGGAACAGGGCAGCTTAACGCATCTGATATTCTTAGCAGGCCCTGAGGGTCTGAGAATGTTCCAGATTTCAGGTTGTATCCTAGCAGAGGCTTGGTCCAGGCCGGGCACACCTTTTGCTTGTCAGCCCAAACGTGGAGTTTGCAGCCTGCCTCTGCGGCTCAAGTCCTCTGCGTGGCTTATGGGGCCCTGCTTTGGTTTGCATTTTCTCTGTCCTCTAGTCCAGAGCCCACCGACTGGTCCCTCAGGCTGGAGAAGCTTCTGTGTGTTGGGAGGTGGGCCCTACACTCCCTAGGGCCTGCCGCCCTTACCAGAGGCCTGGGAATGCCCTTTGGTGCAGCCAAAAGTGGCATTTTCTCCATGAACCCTGCCCTTGTGCAGAATGCCTGGTGCAGGAGGTCAAGGCTTGGAGGCTCAGGCAGTTCCAAAACCGACTGCCCGTGGGCTGTGTGACCGCGAGCACGTTACCTAACCTCTCTAAGGCTTCTGTCGCCTCATCCCTTAAAGGGGAAGAGGATAAAGAGCATATGAGCCACGTGGGCTTGGTGTGAGATTAAATGAGGCCAGGCGTGCAAGGCAGTTAGCTCAGCGCTTAGCACATAGTAAACACTGAAAAATTAGCTATTATTCTGTGACTTGGTCTAAAAAAAAGGGCAGTTCCCAGCTCCCACCTCAGGAGATTTTGATTCTGGAATCTGTATTTTCACAGCTTGCCCCTGATGATTTGTCTAGTGAACAGATTTGGAAGCCCTGTGTATACCTCCTCCTTCTGTTCTATGGGGTTGTCTTTGGCAGCCAGGTACCCAATCTTGTTTAGGTAGCAGAGGCAGCTGTGCCTCATGGTTAGAGCTTGCCTCTGGGTTCAAACTGCTTTTCCAGGCACGACTAGTGCATACCCGGGGAGGTTTATCACCTCCCTGTGCTCTGTTTCCTCATCTGTAAAATGAGGATAATAATGGTGCCTCCTCATGGAATTGCTGTGAGGATTCGGTGAGTTAATCCATGCAAAGCTGATATATGCAGTGCCGAACACACAGTGAACACTCAATAAATGGTAGCTACTATTAGGTCTACTCATTTTGTAGCTTATGTCCTACCTTGAGGAAGTCTTACAAACTATTAACAAAGATTTGAATTCTTTTCAAAAGTATCTTCATTAATTCTTAAGTCACATATAAACCACAACTTTAAATATGAGCAATCCAAAATTTTCGAATTAAAATATTTTTTTGAATTTTAATAAGTAAATGTTAAATAGTAATAATTATAAAACAAAAAATCTAAAACAAAACAGAAAATCCTGCTATGTAGCTATCTGTTCTGAAGCTTGCTTTTCCGCTCATTTAAACTGTTTCATGCCTTTATTTTTCTCTTTAATTCTGTAGCACCTGTAGGTTCATCTTTAAACATTTTTTTAATATCACCTTTTAAGGTTAATTTTCACAAGATGATCCAATTTAAAACATCATTTCTAAAACATTTTTTAAAATTTGAAGGTGAAGGTAATTTTTTCTTCTTCTTATTTTTTTTTTGGCTATTCTTTACCACAAAAGGGTCATTGGGGTTATCAAAGAGAAAGCATAAACAATTTAAATACCTTGCTTTTTAAAAAGTATTTTAGAAGATTTTCTGCTGCACAGTCTATAAAATTCTAGTGGATTCCAGACCTAAGTTCAACAAATTTACAGTTAAGTTTGGTTTGCGTACTTGGGACCCACAGCCTGAGTTTCAAGTGCCATTAAAAGTAACCATGGTGGGCTTCCCTGGTGGCACAGTGGTTGAGAGTCCGCCTGCCGATTCAGGGGACACGGGTTCGTGCCCCGGTCCGGGAAGATCCCACATGCTGCAGAGCGGCTGGGCCCGTGAGCCATGGCCGCTGAGCCTGCGCGTCGGGAGCCTGTGCTCCGCAACAGGAGAGGCCACAGCAGTGAGAGGCCCGCGTACCACAAAAAAAAAAAAAAAGTAACCATGGTGAGTGTATTGATTCAAAACATCTTTGCGTGTACCTTGATTTTTTCTTTAGGATAAATGATCAGAAGGAGAATGATGGGATTAAAAGGTGTGCCTCTTATTAAGGTTTTGTTGAATATCATAAACTTGAATTCCTAAAAATCTGAACCAGTTCCTATTCTCACCAGCAGTAGATAAGAAGGCTCATTTCCCAAATACTCATACCAACACTTGTTAATATCATTTGTCTAATAAGTGAAAATGGTATCGTGTTGCTTTAAACATACAACTTTATGCACTTTACTAGTGAGGTTGAGCATTTTAAGTCTATTTATTGACCATTTATATTTCTTATTTTATGACATATGATTATGTCCTTTGACCATTTTTTTAGGTTGTCCTCCTTTTCTTACTGATTTATAAAGCTGTATATATATTAAAGAATAACATCCTCTCAAAGATACTACAATAATTTTTCTTAGTTTTTTTCTTTATCTTTTAACATATTTTTTTTCGGATGCACTGGAATTTTAAAACTTTTTTGCAACTTAAAATTTTCCTTTATGATTTTATTCCTTTCCTTTATAATAGGTCTTACTAATCTCAAGTTTCCATAAATATTGTTTTTAAAATATCTAATTCTTTAAGACTTTACGCATTAATTACTTTGCCTTTCCAAATAGATGAACATTTATCCCAGTACCATGTACAAATCACACCAAAAATAGTTCCTAGTACATAGTAGCAACAAAAAAAAATGTTTGGAATCAATGAATAGATATTTTAGCTATGTTCTTATTTAGGAGTTAATGTGGGTTTAATCTAGTACTTCCTTATATTTGGATAATGAAGAATAGATTGAAATATTCATGTATATTGCAAAAGATCACAGACCTTGACGGAATTAGCCTGTGTATAGGAGGAACTAGACCATGGATATCATGGAGTCATTCCTCTATGTGATAAGAGTCACTAGTTATCCTGTAACAAAAGCTAGAAAGCATGGGATCTTTTTGACAGGATGGCAGACCCTGTTGGCTGCCTGCCCAATGGCTGTTCCCCACTTTTTCTTTGGTACTAGCAACTCAGATATTATTTAGGCATGGGCGAGCAACATGTTCAGGGAAGCTGGTCCCAGGGTAAAAATCATAAATCATCTAACCGTATAATAGTAATCCTCATCCTTTTTTTGTCAGTAATTGGTTTAAAGGTGGGCATGTAACAACTCAGTCCTGGTTAATGGGCTCTGAGGGAAGGTCTACTGGGTGCCTCTGGGAAATATTCACATTCTCACAGCAAAAGAAAGATGTACAAGGGGAGTTTCCTCCCACTACTTTCCCCAACACACACACACACACACACACACACACACACACACACACACACACACACACACACCCCCCTTCCTCCCTTTGGATATTATAGTGTGAGGCTGTGATGCTTGGGACTGTGGCAACCACCTTGCCAACATGAAGGGGGATGGTCTGAGTCTTAATAGTGTTGACTTTCTAAAATAGCCCATTCTCTAGACTTCTTGTTATGTGCGATGATGAACCCTCAGTTTGGGTGAGTCACTCAGACTTTCTGGGGTTTAGTTTCTGTGAAAGAGCATGGGTGAGCTGACTGGCCGTCATGGTCCTATCCAGGTCCATAACTCTGTGATTCCAGCTGTTGCCTCTGGAGCATCTTTCTCATCTTTATTGTAAAGGAAAGTACTTGAAATCCTGAAATACAGAGAATGATAATTAACACCTGTAGAGTACATTTCACACACGTTATCTCTTGTAATCTTTATAACAACTCTGAGAAGTAGAGTAGGCATCCTCATCTGCAGGTAAAAAAAAAAAAATTGAGGCTCAGAGACATACCCAAGATCTCTCTGCTAAGTTGGCTGAGCTGAGACTTAAACAAACCCAGCTTCTCCGGCTCCAGTTCCATTCCTCCTTCCCCTGTGCCTCACAGCCACAGGCACCATTATCTTTGGTTGGTTTATAGCAGCAGACAAACTTCCAATGTGATTAATTTCTCCTTGCTGTCTGGATGATCACTGATCACTCTGAGAACAACTCCACGAGCAGCCAGAGAGTCCAAAAGGAATGTTACCACCCACCAATGGATTCTTTTTTTAAATGAACTCTACAGGGTCAGGCTCTGATGTTTATATGAAAGGAGATAAAGTACACCTGTTCTTCTGGGAATATACTTTAAGGAAAGGAGAATATATGACTTATTTTGGATAAGATATTTATAACCTACTAATCTATAAACTAAATGATGAATTACCTAAAGTCAGAGTTCTGCAGGCCCTGGCAGGATAGAGTGTACACCCTGATCATGTGGTCCCAGCACGAGAGGAAGACGAGAGAGATGGTTATGACAGGTGGGGATGGTCTCTGTACTCATCACAACTTGCTGCTGACGAGTAACTGCTGCAGAACCTGGGGACGTATACCTCCTGTCTCCATCTCCAAAGCATGTGGTCTTTATAGCCACAGGAAGGCTGACATTGTCTAGGCCTCCCATTCACTTTGTAGGTGAGGAAATTCCCTTTATGGTCATATCCTGAGCATCTAGCACAGAATCTGGCCCATAACAGGCACCCAATAAATATTTTCTGCATCCTGCTGTTGATGAATGAAGTTGAAGCCTAAAGAGGTGAAGTGCCTTGGTCAGAGTAAAAGAACTAATAAATGACAGAGCCCAGACTTCTGGTCTCCTCAGTCTCATCTGATAGATTTACCTCCAGTAAAACTGGAAATATGGACTTTGTAGGTGGTCAGAAATAGCACTACACATGGGAAAATCATTGTTTTAATTCTATCTCAAAATGCCTGGGATCCAATATAAATACATCATTCATTTAAAAAGAGGCCAAATGTATCTTCCAGGTTGAGTAGCAACGTGAGTAGAATGGCTGGAATAGCCCTGAGAGCATTTAGTTATGGAAATCTGCCTGTCTCCCAGGGCTCAACAGAGGGTCCAAGGTGGTGTCTGTCAGCCTAAGCAATCCCGTCTCTATGGCTGGAGAGACCTTGGTCACCCTTAGAAAGATGCCCACTGGGCCACAGGCATAACTTCCTTACAGCACCTCAGTCTCTAAACACATGTCAATGGCTTAAATGTGATGCCACGAGCCACTTCAAGATGAAAGAATGGTACATACTGGAAACAGATTCTGAAGAGATTACATCAAGGGTAAGAGAAGGGTTCAGCCATTTCAACTTAGTAATGAAAGAGAGGAAGAAATGAGAAAGGACTACTACCTCCTTGAGGGCAGGGAATGAATAGTGTTCATTGTATCAGGCACAGAGCAGGCAAAGATTTGCTGAGTAAAAGAACATTACTGTCTTATATATGTATGCATATATTAAATATATGCATATATTGATGTATTACATGTATATCATTGGTTGGATGGAGAAGACTCTGTCTTCCCTGGTCTCTTCTAGCTGAATCACTGACCATCTTTCTTGTTTTGATAGTAACTCAGGGTCTCCCAAACTTGGAGCCTGACATGATCAATCCAAATGGTCCCACTAATGGCTCTGACTGGCAGAGAAGATGGGATGCATAAATGTAACAAGATGTTTTCTAAAGGCTGCTGGTAGAGAAACTTCCTGTCTCTTCTATGGCGGCCACCTAAAGAGATTCCCTCTTCCAGGGCCATTGCATTGCACAAATCCAGAGGACACTGTTGGCATCGTGTTGAATTCAGTTTTCCATCAGTGGTGTACCCTGGAGTTGTGTAACATGGCAGACCTGCCAGAGGACATACGTGAGGAAGCATATATTCCCCAGAAACTTCTGGCAGCCATCTTCGGGGGGGCAGCCAGCCTTAGGGTTCAACACCACATGAAGATGACAGATTGGAGAGCTAGGATGGAACTGGGCCTTTGGAGACACTGTTGAGCTAGTGTCAAGCCTTGATGAACCTTTCTATTTCATTAGCAGGTGGCACCACATTGCCCCCACTGTTTAAATCTGTTTGAATCAGGTTTTAGTATTACTTGCAACTGAAAAGGTCCAAAAGGACACACACAGAGCAATGGGTATCTTAGATATGTAGCATTAGTCTCATCAGTGTAGACACTCAGGTCAGACCACTTGGATCTGAGAGAGGTGATTTTGTCCTGAGTGTCCAATTTCACACCCTGTTTATAGTCACCAGATAATTACCCAGTGTCTGTTTCAGCTCGGAATGGACATGAGACAATTCTCTTCAACAAACTTTAGCAAAACTTTCTTTACACCAGGCACTTGGCTAAGTGCAAGGTCATAAAATATAAATGTAAAATAGTAAATGTGTTCAAAACATGAACAAGACAAGAACCCGGCCTTTAGGAGCTTACAGTCTCCTGGACAGTAGGGGGTTGTAGGCGAGGTAGGCAAAAGGAGGCCTCCTGTCATGTAAGGCACGATTGTGAAATGAAAAAAGCGAAGGGCAAATACATTTCCTAGGAGGGCAAAACTAACTCCACGTTGCAGCCTCCATAAAGAGGTCAAGAATAAGTTTGCTATGAGCTGGACTTGAAGAATTCACAGAATTTCCATAGCCAGCTGTAAGGATAAGGGCAATCCCAGGCAACAAAGGGTACGAAAAGGCCAGGAGGCAGGAAATTACAGATGAATAATCCAGTGTGGTAAATTTTGCTGTGTGGGAGTGAGGTAGTGACAGATCATGCTAGACGGTAGGGAGGGCCCAGAGTGTAGGGGGCCCTGGAAGGCTTTTGAAGGAGCTGGGCTTTATTTAATGATAGAATAGTATCCATACAAGTAATAATAACATATAGATATAGATATAGATATACACACACAGACATATATATAATGCTTTTTTGTGCTAGGAATTGGTCTAAGAAGTTTATATATATTACATGGACTAATTTAATATACATTAAATTAAATATAATACATATATAAATTAAATTTCATATATAGATTAAGTTAGTCCGTATATATTATTATTCTCATTTCACAAGTGAGGAAACTGAAGCACAGAGAGGTTCTGTAGGTTGTCTGAAATCACACTGCTAGAAAGTGGTGAAGAAGGGAGTGAAACCAAGGCAGACCGGCTCCAAGGTCTGAGGACTCCAGGGTACTCAGAAGAGTAGTGATGTGGCTCTGATGACCCAGGCATTAATGTGGAGGACAGACAGCAGTCACGCTGTCCCAGTAGCTCAGGTAAAAAACAACAAGGGTCTCACTAGGTCAGTGGCAAAGAGAAGGCAGAGGAGATGGAGTGGAGAGAGAGATACAAAGGAGGGAGACTCCGTATAGAATTGTAAACCAGGGCATCGACCTCGCAGTCTGGCTGCGGTGGTTTACATGTTGAGCTTTGAATGCATTTTGACGGAGGATGCACTCTCTGTTTTCCCATAGTCATACCCAGACCCTTCCTGTATTTCTCTCTCCAGCCTGACTTTTGGAGGCTAATACATTTATGATCCCTGTTGCATAGAATTTGATGTTAGGGATAAATGAATGAGTCAGAGATGCATCAGAGATGTCTAGCTTGAGAGCAGCATGGGTGGTAGTGCCATCACTGATGCGACCTAGCATAGGGAGAGGCCAGGAAGAGAGGACTAATTGGTCAGCCAATTAGTAAGAGATCTATGGGGCAGACTTGTAGATAGTAAGAGATCTATGGGGCAGACTTGTAGATGGCCAGTAGTTATGCAAATATAGCCTGAAGCCCAGGACCTAGAAATGGTTTCTCTTTAACTAGAGAAACTAGTTAAAGTCATGGAGGAAGTGTAGAGTGACATGAGGGCTGGGCCCATACACCTGAAATGGACAGGTGCCTCATTTTCATCAGTTTGAATCATTCAGTTAGATCCTATCATACTCGGCAGGCTTTAACCATACAGATCTAATCCAAATAAACCAGTGGTTCTGGACACTGGCTGTACCTTAAAGTCACCTGGGGAGTTTTAAAAATGCTGATTGCAGGCTTCTTCTCTCCCTATCCATGATTAAATTAGAATCATCTGGGCATGGGTATATAATTTTTAAGTTCCCCCCATGCCAGCCAATCTGACAGGTAAGCAATACCTGGGAAGCTTATCAACAGATCATAAACTTTGCAATAGAAAAAGGGAAAAGGAAGTGGAAGGGGAATGCCAAGCCCTAGTCCTAGAAAGGCTGTGGTATTGTGCCCATCACCTTGCCTGGAGCAAAAGAGAAAGTCCACTCTTTGATTAATCAGGGCAAATTACTGGACCCACATAGTATCTGCAACGGACAATAGCAAGGCTTAATGCTTAGACCCTAAATATTGTATGGAGCCTTATTTAACCCTTTTTTCTAAAGCCAATATTGGCCCCCATGACAGAAGTAGAACTGAACCTGCTGGTGGCAGGCAAGTGGCCCAGAAGTGAAAGGAGAGGAGCTCAGGATGCCAGGAACCTGATAGAATATTAATGCTTTTTAATAGCATGTGGTGAACGTAGCTCATCTTTGACTATAGAAAAGCAAACTCATCCTCAAAATAAAAGCAAAAAATAGATGAATAGATAAAAGTAGTCCAAGTGACTTTAATATGAAGCTGGGTGGACACGAGTGTCCCAAACTGTCCAATTGAACACTGTATTCACTATGAATGCAAGTAAAACAGAGTTCACCTAATTCTTTTTTTTTTAACACGTTTATTGGAGTATAATTGCATTACAATGGTGAGTTAGTTTCTGCTGTATAACAAAGTGAATCAGCTATACATATACATATATCCCCATATCTCCTCCCTCTTGCGTCTCCCGCCCACCCTCCCTCTCCCACCCCTGTAGGTGGTCACAAAGCACTGAGCTGATCTCCCTGTGCTATGCAGCTGCTTCCCACTAGCTATCTATTTTACATTTGGTAGTGTATATATGTCCATGCCACTCTCTCACTTTGTCCCAGCTTATCCTTCCCCCTCCCCACGTCCTCAAGTCCATTCTCTACGTCTGTGTCTTTATTCCTGTCCTGCCTCTAAGTTCTTCAGAACCTTTTTTTGTTTTTCTAGATTCCATATATATGTGTTAGCATACAGTATTTGTTTTTCTCTTTCTGACTGACTTTACTCTGTTCGACAGACTTGAGGTCCATCCACCTCACTACAAATAACTCAATTTCGTTTCTTTTTATGGCTGAGTAATATTCCATTGTTTATATGTGCCACATCTTCTTTATCCATTCATCTGTCGATAGACACTTATTAAGTAGTGTGTTGTTTAGCCTCCATGTGTTTGTATTTCTTACAGATTTTTTCCTGTAATTGATATCTAGTCTCATAGCGTTGTGGTCGGAAAAGATACTTGATATGATTTCAATTTTCTTAAATTTACCAAGGCTTGATTTGTGACCCAAGATATAATTTATCCTGGAGAATGTTATATGAGCACTTGAGAAGAATGTGTATTCTGTTGTTTTTGGATGGAATGTCCTATAAATATCAATAAAGTCCACCTTGTTTAATGTATCATTTAAAGCTTGTGTTTCCTTATTTATTTTCATTTTGGATATCTGTCCATTGGTGAAAGTGGGGTGTTAAAGTTCCCCACTATGATTGTGTTACTGTCGATTTCCCCTTTTATGGCTGTTAGTGTTTGCCGTATGTATTGAGGTGCTCCTACGTTGGGTGCATAAATATTTACAATTGTTATATCTTCTTCGTGGATTGATCCCTTGATCAGTATACAGTGTCCTTTGTCTCTTGTAATAGTCTTTGTTTTAAAGTCTATTTTGTCTGATATGAGAATTGCTACTCCAGCTTTCTTTTGATTTCCATTTTCATGGAATATCTTTTTCCCTCCCCTCACTTTCAGCCTGTATGTGTCCCTAGGTCTGAAGTGGGTCTCTTGAGGACAGCATATATACAGGTCTTGTTTTTGTATCCATTCAGCCAGTCTATGTCTTTTGATTGGAGCATTTAATCCATTTACATTTAAGGTAATTATCTATATGTACATTCCTATTCCCATTTTCTTAATTGTTTTGGATTTATTATTGTAGGTCTTTTCCTTCTCTTGTGTTTCCTGCCTAGAGAAGTTCCTTTAGCATTTGTTGTAAAACTGGTTTAGTGGTGCTGAATTCTCTTAGCTTTTGCTTGTCTGTAAAGCTTTTAATTTCTCCGTCAAGTCTGAATGAGATCCTTGCTGGGTACAGTAATCTTGGTTGTAGGTTTTTCTCTTTCATCACTTTAAATATGTCCTGCCACTCCCTTCTGGCTTGCAGAGTTTCTGCTGAAAGATCAGCTTTTAACCTTATGAGGATTCGCTTATGTGTTACTTGTTGTTTTTCCCTTGCTGCTTTTAAAATTTGTTCTTTGTATTTAATTTTTGATGGTTTGATTAATATGTGTCTTGGCGTGTTTCTCCTTGGATTTATCCTGTATGGGATTCTCTGTGCTTGCTGGACTTAATTAACTATTTCCTTTCCCATATTAGGCAAGTTTTCAACTATAATCTCTTCAAATATTTTCTCAGTCCCTTTCTTTTTCTCTTCTTCTTCAGGGACCCCTATAATTTGAATGTTGGTGTGTTTAATGTGGTCCCAGAGGTCTCTGAGACTGTCCTCAATTCTTTTCATTCTTTATTCTCTCTGCAGTAGTTATTTCCACTATTTTATCTTCCAGGTCACTTATCCGTTCTTCTGCTTCAGTTATTCTGCTATTGATCCCTTCTAGAGAATTTTTAATTTCATTTATTGTGTTGTTCATCTCTGTTTGTTTCATCTTTAGTTCTTCTAGGTCCTTGAACGTTTCTTGTATTTTCTCCATTCTATTTCCAAGATTTTGCATCATCTTTACTATCATTATTCTGAATTCTTTTTCAGGTAGACTGCCTATTTCCTCTTCATTTGTTAGGTCTGGTGGGTTTTTATCTTGCTCCTTCATCTGCTGTGTTTCTCTGTCTTCTCATTTTGCTTAACTTACTGTGTTTGGGGTCTCCTTTTCGCAGGCTGCAGGTTTGTAGTTTCCGTTGTTTTTGATGTCTGTCCCCAGTGGCTAAGGTTGGTTCAGTGGGTTGTGTAGGCTTCCTGGTGGAGGGGACTAGTGCCTGTGTTGTGGTGGATGAAGCTGGATCTTGTCTTTCTGGTGGGCATGACCACATCTGGTGGTGTGTTTTGGGGTGTCTGTGGCCTTATTATGATTTTAGGCAGCCTCTCTGCTAATGGGTGGGGCTGTGTTCCTGTCTTGCTAGTTTTTTGGCATAGGGTGTCCTTCACTGTAGCTTGCTGGTCTTTGAATGGAGCTGGGTCTTAGCGTTGAGATGGAGATCTCTGGGAGATTTTTGCCGTTTTATATCACATGGAGCCAGAAGGTCTCTGGCAGACCAGTGTCCTGAACTCGGCTCTCCCACCTCAGAGGCACAGGTGTGACACCCGGCCAGAGCACCAAGACCCTATCAGCCACACGGCTCAGAAGAAAAGGGAGAAAAAGAGAAAGAAAAAAAGAAAAGAAAGTCATTAAAATAAAAAATAATCATTAAAAATAAAAAAATTAAAATGTAATCAAAAGAAGAAAGAAAAGAGAGAGAAAGAAGAGAGCAACCCAAACCAAAAAACAAATCCACCAATGATAACAAGTGCTAAAAACTATACAAAACAAACAAAAACGGACAGACAGAACCCAGGACAAATGATAAAACAAAGCTATACAGACAAAATCACACAAAGAAGCATACACATACACACTCACAAAACGAGAAAAAGGAAAAAAATATATATATATCGTTGCTCCCAAAGTCCACCGCCTCAATTTTGGAATGGTTCGTTGTCTATTCAGGTGTTCCACAATTGCAGGGTACATCAAGTTGATTGTGGAGCTTTAATCTGCTGCTCCTGAGGTTGCTGGGAGAGATTTCCCTTTCTCTTCTTTGTTCGCACAGTTCCTGGGGTTCAGCTTTGGATTTGGACCCACCTCTGCATGTAGGTCACCTGAGGGCATCTGTTCCCGCTCAGACAGGACAAGGTTAAAGGAGCAGCTGCTTAGGGGGCTCTGGCTCACTCAGGCCAGGGGAAAAGAGGGGCATGGAATGCGGGGCAAGCTTGCGGTTGCAGAAGCCAGCATGACGTTGCACCAGCCTTAGGCGCACTGTATGTTCTCCCGGGGAAGTTGTCCCTGGATCACAGGACCCTGGCAGTGGCGGGCTGCACAGACTCCCGCCCCCGGGAGGGGAGGTGTGGGTAGTGACCTGTGCTTGCACACAGGCTTCTTGTTGGCGGCAGCAGCGGCCTTAGCGTTTCACGCCCATCTCTGGGGTCCGCGCTGATAGCCGTGGCTCGCGCCCATCTCTGGAGCTCATTTAGGTGGTGCTCTGAATCCCCACTCCTCGCGCACCCCGAAACAATGGTCTCTTGCCTCTTCGGCAGCTCCAGACCTTTTCCCGGACTCCCTCCCGTCTAGCCGTGGTGCACTAACCCTTTCAGGCTGTGTTCACGCCGCCAACCCCAGTCCTCTCACTGCGCTCCGACCAAAGCCCGAGCCTCAGCTCCCAGCCCCGCCCGCCCCGGCGGGTGAGCAGACAAGCCTCTCAGCCTGGCGAGTGCCGGTCGGCTCTGATCCTCTGTGCAGGAATCTCTCCGCTTTGCCCCCCGCACCCCTGTTGCTGTGCTCTCCTCCGCAGCTCCGGAGCTTCCCCCCTCCGCCACCCGCAGTCTCCGCCCGCGAAGGGGCTTCCTAGTGTGTGGGAACCTTTCCTTCTTCACAGCTCCCTCCCACTGGTGCAGGTCCCATCCCTATTCTTTTGTCTCTGTTTATTCTTTTTTTCTTTTGCCCTACCCAGGTACGTGGGGAGTTTCTTGCCTTTTGTGAAGTCTGAGGTCTTTGCCAGAGTTCAGTAGGTGTTCTGTAGGAGTTGTTCCACATGTAGATGTATTTCCAATGTATTTATGGGGAGGAAGGTAATCTCCGCGTCTTACTCTTCCGCCATCTTGATGGTCTCTCAGTTCACCTAATTCTAATTATTTAAAATAAGGTATATTTTTCTGGCTATAAAAGTAATAGATGTTCATTATTGAAAATTTTGAAATTGAAAAAGGACAAAAGAACATCACACTCACTCAAAATATTACTACTGTGGATAATCATTTGGTTGTATTTTTCTCTTTATTTTAAAGTACATGCATATATGACATGTGGTTGATATCATGCTATATTTATAATTTTACTTTTCATCTGACATTATATCATGAGAATTTCTCTGTGTCATTAAAATGTCTTTGGAAACACAGTTCTAAATGCCTTCATAATTTTTAATTTCTATGGCTGAAATATAATGTACTAATCTTTGAGCACTTATATTTTTTTGCTTTTTTATATTAAATGATCCCGGTATTCTTTGTGTCCAAATTTCAAATTAATTTCATAGGCCAGATTCCTAAAAGTAGAAAGACCGAGTCAAGGAGTATGAACATTTTACAGGTATAGCAATTCTGGCTAGTCATGCAAAAATGGGATTATTGGAAGGAGCTAGGAGGAGCTCTGGAAGTTGAAGAACATGGCAGATAACCTAGAATCAGGAAGGCAGGACCTAGAGTGCTCTTCCGGCTCGGTCTCCCCGAGCCCTGCTGCAAGAGTCTGATTAGCTGAAGTCAGACCCTGAATCAATCAGCAGATAAGGCGCACACACACACACACACACACACACACACACTCTCTCTCTCTCTCTCTCTCTCTCTCTCTCTCTCTCTCCAGGGGAGGCATTGTGAGCACAGCATCCACCTAAACCTGCGCCCATTATATGAAGATTCCTAGAAATGAAATTCCTGGGTCCAAAAGTATGCATATGTTAAAAGTTCTTAACAGAAATGGCCAAACTTCTTACCTGAAATGTTACCAATTTATACCCTCATGAGGTCTGTGTTTGTACCTCAATCCTGTATCTAGCATCTGTTTATCCATCTATCTATCTCTCTCTCTATCTCCTCCAAAATTTGATAGGTAAAAAACTGTATCTTTTTGTCATTTTAATTTACTTTTCTTTTTTAACTTGCAAATGTTCTGAACATATTAGTGATCAGATATTTGTATTTGCCCTTCCGTGAACTGAACCTTTGTTTCTATCAGTCATTTATTGATTGGGGGTTTTTTTATGTGAATTTTTCGAAAGCTCCCGTCTACACTCCCTCATACCAGAACACTTTGCAAGGTTCTGAAATAACCATATAGTTAAGTAAAAGCATTTGTTCCCTTGAATAATGCAAATGGTTTCAGTTTATACTTCATGTGCCTCTTTAGTGTGCCAAAGATTTGAATCTTATTCCAAAAGAATGTTTAAAAAAACCCATAAAATCTCCATATAAAAGTCTTAAAATTTCCCTTTATTAAACATGATTTAAAAGCTTTGATTTGTGAAGTACTAAAAAAATCTCTTTGTCTTGTGTGGGAGTTGGGGACACTGTCTTTCACTAGCTGCCGGTTGATTAGTACTAGAAGAAAAAACTTACCTCATGTAGACGGAGGAATAAACCTATCAAAGATTAGCTATCAGAGTGCACAGCCTGGGCTGTTTATGGGTAAGTCCAGGAAGATATCAAAATTATGGGCTTTTTAATTATCTTTAAATAACTCTTGATGTGCCAGGTCAGAAAGTCCTAGGTTTTATGTTTCTAAAGAAAAATCAGTTGAGGCTAAAGCAGTTTTTGGCTCCTTGAACTTGAGACCGTCACCTTAATCAGGAGAAGAAATCTGTGAAGAAAAAAAAAAAAAAGGAACCTTATCATTAATGATTGTTTCATTATGTAAGCCAAAGAAGGCATTAAGGATCAAATGCAGACAAGACCAAAATCTCTTTTGAGGTACTCCTGCCGCTTTCTCCTCCACCCTTACCATTCTGTACATTTATGCAGCCAGATGGTTCCAATTCATAAGGCTTATCACAAATGTCCCTTTTGCAGTGGGTTTGGTAAGTCCAAAAAAAGACTCAAGTGTGTTGAGTCTGAGGTCTCCAAACATTCCTGGTGATTTCATTCGTTCTTAGAATCATGATGAGCTTGTAAAATAGCTGGGAACACCCGAGACAGGCTCTGTTTGAATTCATGTCTGTCCTGTCCGAAGGTTCTATCTTCTAGCTTTACAGGGTTGGGGAGGGCAGGAGAGCAGAAAGGGAGAAGACGGCTGCATGTAGAACTTGCCTTCAGTAGCCTGGCCCACCTGAGCTGCCCCTAAAGGTCCAGAGCGGGGTGAGGGCACCATTTTGGACACTTGCAATTAATTTAGATATGTATTTTTCATCAAAAATTTCAAAAAGAGAAGGCTCCATGGTAAGTTTCCACACTCCAGATGGCTCTCTACCATCCTCTGTGACTTACATTTCCCTCATGACTGCAAGATGGCTGCAGGGCCTCCAAAATCATGTTCTCACATGACAGCCTTTCAAGCAGAAGGGAGGGAAGAGGGCAAAAGGCTTTCCTTCTAACTAAAAATAGAACTACCATATGACCCAGGAATTCCACTCCTGAGTATTTATATGAAGACACTAATTTGAAAAGTACATGCACCCCAGTGTTCCTAGCAGCATTGTTTACAATGGCCAAGATATGTAAGCAACCTAAATGTCCATCAACAGCTAAATAGATAAAGATGTGATATACACACACACACACACACACACACACACACACACACACACACAGTACACCATTTGCAACAACATGGATGGACTTGGAGAGTATTATGCTAAGTGAAATAGACAGAGAAACACAAATACTACATGATCTCACTTATATGTGGAATCTAAAAAATAAAAGAAACTAGTGAATGTAACAAAACAGAAACAGAGTCACAGATACAGAGGATAACTAGTGGGGAGAGGGGAGCAGGTGGGGCAAAGTAGGGGTAGGGGATTAAGAGGTATAGACTACTATAAGCTACAAAGATATATAGTACAACACAGGAAATATAGCCAATATTTTATAATAACTATAAATGGAATATAACCATTAAAAATTATTAATCACTAAGTTGTACACCTGAAACTTACATAATATTGTACATCAACTGTACCTCAATTTTTTAAAAAAGGCTTTCCTTCTTTGACTGACTACTTTCTATCAGGAAAAAAATCTTTTCCAGAAACCCTGAGCTGACTTCCTTTTGTGTCTCATTGGGTCACCTGACTCAGAACTGGGTCACATGACTGCCACTGACTTCACAGGGAAAGTTTAATAGGCCTATTGTAATTGGTTTAGACCAGATGCGTTCATCTCTTGCGGCCGAGCATATGATACCTGGCCAAAACTGGGGCTCTGCTGCCGAGGAAGTTGAAGGACTGACGGCCAAGAGGCAACCTCCAGGGACTGTCCTGGTGTAGTTAATAACACCTTCCACTGGCAAATCACTTTACAAAGTAACCTTCAGTATGTGGCATGGCTTCATATTATAAGATTAAAAAGGAGGAACCAGGAGACAACAACAATGTATGTGGTGGTGATGGCGGTGGTGATGGTGGGGTAGTGTTAAGAAAAGGGAAGATCACGTGGACCAGCTGAAAGCCAAGAAACAACTTTCCTAAGTATCTCTTATGTGCCTGACATAGTGCTGGGCTAGTGTCAGATTCCAAAGCCCCACAAATGTGTGCTGTGAGCCTCATCTGCAAGGGAATTGCAAGCTGTTGTGGTACCAATGAGAGAACAGTAGGAATCAGAACATTACTTAGGACTAAACTGTGTGGTAGAGAAAATAACGTCCAGGGGAGAGCAGGGGGAGAACAGACTATTGCAGTTTGGAGTCTGGGGAGGGCTTCAAAAAAGAGGTGTGTTTTCGGGCTGGGTGGGATTTAACTGAGCAGAGAGGACATTCCAGGTGGGAGAACACTGCAGATCTGGGGCAAGGGAATGTCAAAGGCTGAAACAAAAATGCATGTGTGTTTGGAGGTGGGAGGGCCCGCCAGTGAAGAAACCTGAGTTTGGAGTACATTTGGAAAGCTGCTGCTTGAATTCTTGGAATGGTAGCATTCAAAAATGCACCTCTGAGAGCAAAATGGTGTCTGACAAGCGAGGTTTTACTTCATGAATTTTCCTGGTGGAACATTTTTCTTGTTGTTGGCAGCACGGTCTTGCCTCTAATGCTTACAGATAAGAAGCTCTCAGTTCATTGGTTGAAAATGTTACTGGTGGGGTAGGGTGGGGCTGGGGTGTCTCCTTCTGGGGACAAATGACCATTTGTTGCGCAGGAAGATTGCACAAAATCAGACATTCCTTGTAGCTCCGTCCCTACTTACGCAGCGTTGCATTCAAAGAAATAGGTATCCTGCTCAGGCCCTCCTTGAGAATTAACACCCATCTTTACCATAGATTTTCTTGAAGCCTGCTTATAACCTCTTTAGATATCTTACCCTCTCGGTAGCCGCTGAAACATCTTCCTCTCTATCCCCCAAACAACATGCTTCCATCCTGCTGACTCCCCGGATTCTGTGTTCATACACATCACAGCTTTCTCCAAGCCTGTACCCTCTCTCTCTGTGTGTGCACAGATCCTCAATTATTGACTTGACTCAAGAAATCTACCCAGGAAAGAAGAGCTGGGAGCTGATTTGATGAGACTGGCTGCAGGGGTGGGGGAGATGGGTGACTGAGAAACTCATATATAAATCACTTTTATCTCTGTTCACATCTAGTCTATCAACCTACAGACTTAAAAGTTGTTTTATTGTGATATATATATGATAAAATTTGCCACTTTGTTTTTAAGTGTACAAGTCAGTGGCATTAATTATATTCACAGTATTTTGCAACCGTCACCACTATATATTTCTAAAACTTTTTTTTTAATATTATGGCGTGTTTTTAAAAATTTACTTATTTGTTTTATTTATTTTATTTTTGGCTGCATTGGGTCTTCATTGGGGTGCACAGGCTTCTCACTGCAGTGGCTTCTCTTGTTGCAGAGCACGGGCTCTAGGCGCATGGGCTTCAGTAGTTGTGGCACATGGGATCAGTAGTTGTGGCTTGCGGGCTTAGTTGCTTCGTGGCATGTGGGATCTTCCCAGACCAGGGCTCGAACCCATGTCCCCTGGATTGGCACGCGGATTCTTACCACTGTGCCACCAGAGAAGCGCTCTAAAACTTTCTGATCACCCTAAACAGAAACTCTATACCCATTAAGCAATAACTCCCCATTCCTCCTTCCCTCCCTCCAGCCTCTGGTAACCTCTAATCTACATTTTGTCTCTCTGAATTTTCTTATTCTAGATATGTCTTATAAGTAGAATTATACATTATTTGTCCTTTTATATCTTGCTTCTTTCACTTAGCATAATGTTTTCAGGGTTCATCCATATTGTAGTGTGTATCAGAAGTTTGTTTCTTTCTATGGCTGCATAATATTCCATTGCACGTATATACCACATTTTGTTTATCCATTCATCTGTTGATGGGGATGGTTGTTTCCACCTTTTGACTATTGTGAATAACGCTGCTATGAACATCAGCATACAAGTATCTGTTGGAGTGTCTCTTTTCATTTTCTTGGGATATATACTTAGGAGAGGAATTGCTGCATCATATGGTAGTTCTATGTTTAAATTTTTGAGGAAACACCAGAATGTTTTCCACAGTGATTGCACCATTTTACGTTCCCACCAGCAATGTACAAGGGTTCCAATTTCTCCACATCCTCACAAACATTTATTTTCTGTTGTTTTTTTAAAATTTTATTATAGTCATCCTAGTACATGTGAAGTGGTATCTCATCATGGTTTTGATTTCCTTAATTACTAATGATTTTGAATATTGTTTCATGTGCTGCTGGCCATTTTTGTGTGTGTGTGTGTATTTTTTTTTTTTTTAGGAAAATGTCTGTTCAAGTCCTTTGTCTATTTTTACATTGGGTTGTCTTTTTGTTGAGTTGTAGGAGTTCTTCGTATGTTATAGATATTAATCCCTTATTAGATATATGATTTTTCAAATATTTTCTTCCATTCTGTAAGGTGTATTTTCACTCTTTCAACAGTGTCCTTTGACGTATGAAAGCTTTTAATTTTAACAAACTTCAATTTATCTATTTCTTTTATAGCCTGTGCTTTGGTATCATATTTAAGAAACTACTGTTAAATCCAAAGTTATGAAGATTTTCCTATGTTTCCTCTAGGGGTTTTATAGTTTTAGCTCTTAAATTCAGATTTTGGACTTAATTTAATTTTCGCACATGATATGAGGCAAGAGTCAAACTTCATTTGTTTGCATGCGGATATCCAGTTTTCCTAGCACCATGTTTGAAAAGACTGTCTTTTCCTCATTGAATGTTCTTGGCACCTTTGTTGAAAATCAACTGACCATAAATGTGAGGATTTATTTCTGAGCTGCCAATCCTATCCCATTGATCTGTATGTCTATCGTTATGCCAGTACCACACTGTTTTGATTATTGTAGCTCTGTAGTAAGTTGAAATGAGGAAGCTACAGAGTTTAAAATGCAAAGAAGACATTCATTTTGAAGTCATACCTTTTCCTCTTCATAGAAATTATTCCTATACTGAATACAAATTTCCCTGCCAGCCTGTGGGTCTCTGTTCTTGTTCCAAGATTGGCTCTAGTTTAGGTCACAGTGGGGCAGAGGGAAGCCCATCAGTTTTAGCTGGGGCAGGACTAAGTGAAAGCCTGGAATAAATGCTTTGAGGTCTCTCTACAGGAACTAGGGTATTGGGTTTTTTGCCTTCCCCTGCCCCCAACTACAGTTAAGGAATGGAGGATTCAGAACTAGCCCAAATAAGGGAGCAAATGTTAATGAGAGGATATGAGTATCTGTCAGGTTCTAACCAAGAATATGGAAACCACTTCAGATATTGCCACAGAGAGAACTGAATTCAGGGAACAGTTACAAAGGAATGGACAAATGGGGAAACTGAACAAAGAGTAGAGATATCCCAAAGACGAAAAAGAGCTGAAAACCCACTGCCACTCTCTATTATGGGCAAAGGGAAGAAGCAATGTTCCCAAAGCCTAGGGATCAGTATTGTCCTGTGAAACCTGGGGATTATCAGGTAGGAGGTGGAGCTACAGGGGAGATGCAGCCTCTGCAAAAATGCCACCCAAGTCCAAACAGGAAGGGGAGAGATACCCCAGCTTCTCCCACCAAGTGCTACCCCACCACTAGCTGAACCTAGTCAGAAGTCACCTGTTCTGAGAATGCTCATGGGAATGCTGTCTGCAGGGGCCCTCCCTGTTCCCTCTGTCTTTCCCCTCCCCTAACCCCCACCGATGATGGAAAGCAGAGCAGAGAAGGGTGATGCAGAATGGAGCTCAGGCTATATAGAGGCCCGGGAGTTGCACACAAGGAAAGCAGGACCCTCCCATCATTGGAGTGAAGGGATCTGATTTGGGGTGTGCTGTTACAATAACAAATTCCATAATGGTAACAGTTTTACAATTACTGAGGATTAGATATATGTGAAGGAGACTACTAGGCTCTTTGCATGTTATGTGATTTAAATTCATGGAAAGACCCAGTGGTGTTACTGTGACTGAGTAGTTTTAAAGACAGGGAGAAGGAAGCTCAGTTAAGTGGCTTGTCCCAGCTTGTAAATGGCAGAGCCAGAATTGGCATCTGGGCACACCTACCCCTGCCACCCCCCACCGGAGTCTGTGCTCCTGACCATGAGGTTTGCTGCTTCTCAGAAAGGAAAATTGAGACTAACAGTTTTGTGAGACCAAAAGGAATTCTCTCCCTGCTGCTACTGCTTCCCACCTGGCTGACTGTGACCCCCAGAAAGCCATGGAAATGTGAGTCACCCCCAACCAACATGTCACAGAGAAGATGGGAGGAACGGGGTGATGACTGGAGAAGGGAAACATGAAAAATATTCTGCCCTCTGGGTCAGCTTGCTAATAGTTCTAGAATTAATTTTGTCTTCTCTCCAGAATGAAGAATGAATGAGTAACCACGTTGAAATTTCCTGCCATTCCTTAGAAGCAAGGGGCAAGAGGCTCAGCTAGACAGTACAGTGACTGAGAACAGTCCTGAGGAGGCCCACGGACAGCCTGGCCTGGCACCAGGCTGCAAAAAAAAGTGGAATATTTGGGGGAGTTCCGAGGTGCCCCTTATGATGTTTGACCCATATGTGTAGCTTCTCCAGGCTTCCATCCTTTTGTAATCAGCTCCCTACATAAATTCTCCCTGTGGCAGTTGACTTCAGGAGTCTTTAAGGAATAAGATGAGCTGAGGCACCAAAGCACCTCCAGGGTGAGGGGAAATATTACTCAGGTATAGGTGAGTTACTCAGGTATAGGTCCAACAGGATCTGCCCCCCATACCAATCCCTCTTCACCATTCTAAGTTTCTAAATTCATTTTCTAGTACTCTCTCCCTGGCTCGTTTGCTCCAGCTACACTGACCTCTTTGCTGTTTCTTGGACACGTTAAGCATGATCTTGCCTCAGGGCCTTTGCACTTGCCGTTCCATCTGCCTAGAACACTTTTTACTCATACATCTGCTTAATCTCTTCCTTAACTCTTTTAGGTGCTCTACTCAAAAGTCACCCATATCAATGAAGCCTTCCCTAAGTATTCTATTTAAAAGAACAAGTCCTTCTCCATTGTATTCCACTTCCCTGCTTTTTCCTCCATAGCCCTTATCACCTATTCCAAAGGTTCTCAAACTATAGCAGGTATCAGAAACACCTGGGGTTAGGCAGGGAGGCATATTAAAACCCAGATTCCCGGGCTTCCCTGGTGGCGCAGTGGTTGAGAGTCCGCCTGCCGACGTGGGGGACATGGGTTCGTGCCCCGGTCCGGGAAGATCCCACATGCCGTGGAGCAGCTGGGCCCGTGAGCCATGGCTGCTGGGCCTGCGCGTCCGGAGCCAATGGGAGAGGTCACAACAGTGAGAGGCCCCCTTACCGCAAAACAAACAAACAAACAAAAAAACCCAGATTCCTGGCTCCGCTCCCAGTTTCTGATTCAGAAGGTCTGGGGAGGGCCCTGAGAATTTGCATTTTTCAGAATTTCCCAGGCGGTGATGCTGCTGATGATCGCAGGACCACATTTTGTGAACGACTGCCGTATAACTATCCATCCATCTCTCTATCTAGCTACATACTAATGTATATACTTCAGGTGTGCTGTCTTTAAGTCACGTATTATATTTTAATAATTTTAAAAACTGATATTTCTATAACTAGAAGCTCTTTTCTCTCTTTATATTATTTGCAATTACCTCCCCCATTTAATCAATCATAGAGTTTTTCAAAAAACCAGCTTTCACTTTTCATACTATTATTCTCTTTCTGTCTCTTTGTTTATACCCATTTTCTTTCTTCTTTTCTTCCTTATTTCTTTATATATACCCTATTACTCTTTACCTTCCTGAGTTGAATTCTTAGCTCATTTTCCACCTTTCTTGGTTTTCATTACATATATTTAAAGCTCTCCCTAGCCCTCTGAGCACTGCTTTAGCTGCATCCGACTAATGCTGAAATGTAATGCTTTCCTTGCCATAAAGCTCTATATCTTTAGTAACTTTTCTATCTGATTTGCTCTTACATCCAAATGTTCTTTAGTGGTATTTTTTTTGGTTTCCAGACATATGGAATTTTTAAAAACTGTCATTTTATGAATTTTTAATTTTATTGCACTGGGTCAGTGAAGTTAGTCTGTGTGACACTGGTGCCTTGAATCTTTTTTCTTTTCTTCAGCCAAGAACATGTCCAATTTTTGTGAAGTTTCATATGCGCTTGAAAGGACATGACTTTTGTTTGTTGGAAGTGAAGGTATACATGTATATATGTTAGTGCTTATGGTATTGAATACGTATATAATAGCAGTTATATTAATATATCTTAGCACCTCATAACCATGTTATTCAAATCTTCTGAACATGTGTTTGTTTGCTCTCTGCTAGACCCACTATTTCCTTCCCTCTGTTTACTTCCCTCACTTTTCCTTCTGAGATTCCTATTAGAATGATGTTGACATTTCTGTTTATCTTTCATATCTAACTCTTCTCTCATTCTTTTCATCTCTTCAGACTTTCTTGACATGTACTGGGATAATTCTTCAACCTGAACATCCAGTTTGCAAATTTAGAATTTGTATCTGCTGTTTCCAGGCCCCCAGTGAGAACGGGGGTAGGAATCATGCCAGGAAACATGAAGGAGAGAAAATGACACAAATAAAAGCTGTCTCCTGGCTGGTGCTTCAGCTGTGTCCCAGGCTGTCTCTAGCGTAAGACCATCATCATCCCCATCCCCCAACCCCCACTCCCAGCCACTGGGTCCCAATCAAGACTCTCCCCGAGCATTTCTCCTGATGTTTGTGTTATTTGGCCGAGCACACTCGAGATCCATCAAACTTCTCATTTCTTCTGTAGCATCTCCAACCCTGGGATCCATATGGAAGCCAGCAGTCATGAATAGTCATTTCATGTCCATCCTGGCTTATCTGTGGGTCCCAGTTCCCTGTTTTTATAGCCACTGCTTGTCTTAATTTTATTCTTTTCAAAATAGTGCAAGAAGAAAATACTGAGAAGTTTGGGATCATTTTATTAGCAACAAATGTCTGTCAATATTAATTTATCCCATGTGAGATATATGAGTGAGTTAAGTGCCAAACTATTAAATTCAACTTAAATACAGGAACAGCAAAGAATGAACTGAATTCTTGGCTAGTAGAGTAGCCACATTTTTCCAGCAGACTTGACCTGCTGAAGTTCAGAGGTCTGGAGTAAAAAACCTTAACAGAAGTTCAGACAAGTACCGAATCTGGGAGGACAAGTTTCTCAGGGTAAATTCCCCAGGATTTTAGCGGAGTGGTTTCTCCATAGAGTTGACAGATTTTGCAAATAAAAACATAGGACACCCAATTCAATTTGAAAAATAGCTTTGACTGCCAAATTTTTGTCATTTATTTCAAAAATATCTGAACACAGGACATTTGAGGAGTCCTGACAAGGTCAACATATGACACAGAAGAAAATCATTAAATACAGGTCCTCTCCTGTGTATACAGGCCTGGCAACTCTATTTCTCCGTCCATTGGCGTTACTAGACTTCCACCAGCCTAATGGCGTTCATGGTCATGATGAGAAACACTTTCCTTCCACAAGTTTGATCCATGACCACCTTGGGAGAGAATACTGGAAATCAGGACCATTCGGGAAATTCCAGGAAGAGTATTGCATAACAGCAGGCTTTCTTTATGGCAGAAGTCTTCAACCCTGGATGTATATTAGTGTCACCTGGGGATTGTATTACCAAAAAAAAAAACAGGATGCCAGTAAGATTTAAATTTCAGGAAGACAGGAAAAATTTCTTACTGTAAGTATGTTCCAAATACTGCATAGGATACACTTACAGTAAAAAAAAATTGTTGTTTATCCAAAATTCAAATTTAACTGCATATTCTGTAATTCTGTTTGTTAAATCTGGCAGCCTTACCTGGGGAGCTTTGGAGACATACCCTTGCCTGGTGGGACCTCTCTCTTGGTCCGGTTAAGAATCCAGGTGATTCTAATGTGCTGCCAGTGTTGAGGATCCCTGCCTGCCCACAACCCCAGTCTAGAGTGAAGCGTCTCAAGCTTAAATTTTATGTAGATCATCTGGGCTTTGTCCACGTGCTGATTCTAGCCTTTGGGGTGGGGCTTGCGATTCTGTGTTTCTAACAAGCTCCAGATGATGTGGGCCCACAGGTCACGGACCTTTTTTGCTGAAGAGCTGTTTAGGAGCGCCTGTCGGTTAGACAGTGCTAGATGGGGTTGGGGTGAAACCCTACAGCTATTGAGAGAGTATCAGTGCCCCCTCACCATCCACGACTGTCCAGAGGAGTTTGGTGCATTTTCCTGGCCTTCTTCTCACTGGCACTGCTCTGGTACCAGGTAAGAGGAACGGCTGCTTTGTCCACCTTGTCTTATCAAGCCCCTGCTGGTTTCCTTGCTGAGTATAGGGTGTACCTGGGTGCAGGGAGCAAAACCCGGTGTGTGTATCTGGAGATGAGCTCTGGGATGTGGGAAGCAGTGGCGGACGCAGCCCCCCCGCCTCCCAAGGAGCTACACTCTGACCCCACCTGACTTGATCTTTTTTTAACTTATTTTATTGAAGTACAGCTGATTCACAGTGCTGTGTGCATTTCTGCTGTACAGCAAAGTGATTCAGTTATACACACACACATATATGCATTCTTTCATATTCCTTTCCATTATGGTTTATCACAGGATATTGAATACCGTTCCCTGTGCTATACAGTAGGACGTTGTTGTTTATCCATCCTGTACATAAGAGTTTGCCTCTGCTAACCCCAAACTCCCAATGCATCCCTGCCCTACCCTCTTCCCCCTTGGCAACCACAAGTCTGTTCTCTGTATCTGGGAGTCTGTTTCTGTTTCATAGAAATGTTCATTTGTGTCATATTTTAGATTCCACATATAAGTGATAGCATATGGCATTTGTCTTTCTCCGTCTGACTTACTTCACTTAGTAAATGACCATCTCTGGTCCACCCATATTGCAGCAAATGGCATTATTTCATTCCCTTTTGTGGCTGAGTAGTATTTTGTTGCATACATACATATATATATATATATATATATATATATATCTCACATCTTCTTTATTCATTCATCTATTGATGGACATTTAGGTTGTTTCCATGTCTTGACTGTAGTAAGTAGTGCTGCTGGGAACATAGGGGTGCCTGTATCTTTTCGAATTATAGTTTTACCTGGATGTATGCCCAGGATTGGGATTGCTCGATCGTAAGGAAACTCTATTTTCAGTTTTTTGAGGAACCTCCGTACTGTTTTCCAGAGTGGCTGCACCAATTTACATTCCCACCAACAGTGCAAGAGGGTTCCCTTTTTTCCACACCCTCCCCGGCATTTATCATTTGTAGACTTCTTAATCATGGCCATTCTGACCGGTGTGAGGTAATACCTCATTGTAGTTTTGATTTGCATTTCTCTCAAAATTTGCGATGATGAGCATCTTTTCACATGTTTGTTGGCCATCTGTGTGTCTTCTTTGGAGAAATGTCTATTTAGGACCCCATCTGACTTGGCAGCCTCTCTTTGCCCAACGGAAGCTGGACTTTGCTCATCAGAAGTAATCTAACACAGAAAGGATTTTAGACCCCTTAGAGCAGCCACTTTAGCCCTGCAGAGAATCATGGGATTTTTGCAGAGGTGCATACGTGTGAAACAGATGGCCTGGATGGATGTGCGTACATGTGTGACAGGAAGCCTGTAGAAATAGATCAGATGGGGTCTGTGGCGCTGGTGTGGAGCTGGGGGGAAGGGGAAGGGGGAAGGTGTGTCACGTTACTGAGTGGAGTTGTTGAGGCTTTGGCTCCTTCCATCAGCCAGATCCTTCCCCCAGCCCCATTGCTTCATAGTCACTGTGCACGTGCGTGCACGCACACCCTCACACACTTACGCTTTCTTTTTTCAACTCTTACACAAAGTCTAAAAGTCTGGGTCCCTGTTAAGATCACCAGGAGAAGGTCGGCTCATTCCTCTGGGGTTGTCTAGCCCAGTTTATCATCTCTAAAGGAATACACACGACAAGGACCGGTCCCTAGCGAATGCTATCAAATGAGGAAACAGGAAATACCATTCTGAAAGCTACCACGTGCCACCATTCAGCAGAACTGCCCTCGGGATACTTCAGAGAAACGGGACAAGGTGGGCCCCTGTTTTTGTCCCTCCAAGGAGACGGGGGCAGAGTAGTCCGAAAAGCAGTGTCGCTTGGAGAGTAAGATTTGATTTGCATCTCGGTTTTGCCACCTAACAGTGGGAGGACTCCTGGCAAGACCAGCGGCTGGCCTGACTTAGTTTTCCACTCTCAACACTGAGCTAGCAATACTTAAGAGGGCTGCTGGAGGGTTAATGAGAAGCTGCAGGTCAGGGCCTGGCACCGTGCCTGGCCTGAGAAAACTGCTGATCAGCCAGTTCTGCATATGGGGGGTGGGGAGAGGCTGTTTCCGTGACAACTTCAAGGTCTCCCCGTCTCCAGTCCTTATTCCCACACACGTGCTCTGAGGGAAGAAGGCTGCAGAAAGCAGCAAACACTGCCGCTCAGAGAGGACTGCAGGGCCATATATCGGCACCCAGCTCATGTTTATGAAGAATGGCATTTATAGCTGAGCATTTGCCAGGGGAGCGTACTTCAATAACACAAAACAAATCGCACAAAAATACCAGCACACACACATCCCTTAAAAAACTATTTACTGTTAATTTTACGAGAAGTTGACTGGACTGTTGAAAGAATGTTGACATGAAAAGCCACTTCTGAAACATCTCTCCATGTCTAGAAACATTTTGGGGTGTCATTAACAGTACTCATTTTAATCTGCAGGCTCTTTGCCGCCCCCGCCTGCGTGACTGAATGAGGAAATACTCCAGTGTGTTGAGCAGAGTATCGCTGGTTATCTCCTCCGCGAACATTTGTTGATTCCAAATGAATCATCGCTTTGGAATATCAAGAAATGCCATTTACCGATTAGACCCAACAGACTTTTACTCAGTGAACTAATTGTTTGACAAAATGTGCCAATGAAGCAGGGAGAGATTTGTTTCAGAAGCTGGGGTTGCCCTAATTTTCTTTTTAATTTATGATTGAAATAACGAATTTGTCTTCTTGTTTTAAATGCCCATAAACAGAGGAGAGAATTCTATTTTCAGCCTGATCACTGTGGCCAGACATAGATTGTGTTGTTTTTGTGAATAACAACCAAATTCACACAGTCCAGTGTAAGTGTATTTAGGTGTGTGTCTACCCATATATGTGTATATGTTAGAATATAAATATCAATTACATATACACAAAAAATTGTTCAATACTTTGTGCTATAAATATTTAAAATTATCTCTCTGTATATATTTGATTACTGGACAACCCCTAAAAATTAAGTGATTAATGAAAAGCTGCTCAACATCACTAATCATTAGAGAAATGCAAATCAAAACTACAATAAGGTATCACCTCACACCGGTCAGAATGGCCATCATCAAAAAGTTTACAAACAATAAATGCTGGAGAGGGTGTGGAGAAAAGGGAACCCTCTTGCACTGTTGGTGGGAATGTAAATTGATACAGCCACTGTGGAGAACAGTATGGAGGTTCCTTAAAAAACTAAAAATAGAGCTGCCACATGATCCAGCAATCCAACTCCTGGGCATATATCCAGAGAAAACTCTAATTCTAAAAGATACATGCACCCCAATGTTCATAGCAGCACTGTTTATAATAGCCAGGTCATGGAAGCAACCTAAATGTCCATCGACAGATGAATGGATAAAGAAGATGTGGTATATATATATATACAACAGAATATTACTCAGCCATAAAGAAGAATGAAATAATGCCATTTGCAGCACCATGGATGGACCTAGAGATTATCATACTAAGCGAAGTAGGACAGAGAAAGACAAATATCATATGATATCACTTATATGTGGACTCTAAAAAAATGATACAAATGAACTTATTTACAAAATGGAGATAGAGTCACAGATGTAGAAAACAAACTTATGGTTACCAGGGGTAAAAGGGGGAGGGGATAAATTGGGAGATTGGGATTGACATATACACACTACTATATATAAAATAGATAACTAATAAGGACCTACTGTATAGCACAGGGAACACTACTCAGTATTCTGTAATGGCCTACATGGGAAGAGAATCTAAAAAAGAGTGGATATATGTATATGTACAAGTGATTCACTTTGCTGTACACTTGAAACTAGCACAACATTGTAGATCAACTATACTCCAATAAATTTTTTTTTAAAAGTGATTAAGGATTCTTCAATGACAAGGGGAGATAGCAAAATAAGGAGGTGAAAAAGTTGTAAAATGGTATTAGAGTATGATCCTAGGTTTGTAAAATTACACACAAACACACACACACGTGGAAAAAATACATAAGCAAAAATTAGGATACGTAATAATATGTGACCGGTTGTTATATCGGGGTGGTTGGATTACTGGTGATTTTGTTTACTTTGGGTTTTTTTGTATTTTTTTGCATTTTCTTCAATAAACATTACTTTTTTATAATCAGAAAGAAAAATCCCACAACAATGGTACTCTTAGGAACTGAAGTGGAAACCCCAGTGTTTTCCATGGCTGCAGGTCAGTGAGCCACTTTGCCTCCTTGGTTTTGAGGCTGAGACCCCCTGGTTTCCTCGGCTGGCCTGGCAGGGGCTGAGGGGAGATGTCTCCAGCAAGATGGCAGAGCCTGAAGAGTTCCTTCCAGCCGCCTTGTCCAACAAAGAGACAGAGGTCTGACCGCCCTTAGGCTTCGTACCTAAAGATCAAAGAGGCTAAAGTGACCCCTGAAGCCACAGAAGCCTCTGAAAGGTCCCCACGCTTGGCTGGTGTTCTGTTGTCACCATGTTGAAATTCTTACTAATTTTTGAACAGAACCCTGCTCTTTCATTTTTCCCTGGGCCCTGCAAGTGACGTAGCTGGTCTTGCCTGAAACCCTAACCTCTCAAGAGCAGAATCTATGTTTATAAAAGAAAAACAAAAAGAGTAAAACAATAGCTTAGTTTTTCCACTACTTCGAATGCCCAGTTTGCAACATCCCAGGTTGAGTGTCCTCGGAACACTGTATTTCCTCTGTAGCATCTCACACTATCTCTGTACATTAAAAACACATAGTTACCTCAACAACATTGGAGGCTGATGGTGGCTGGCACTCAGCTTACGGATCAATGTCTTCTCCTCCTCCAGTTATGTGGTTCTTCTGGAGTGTGGCTAGCGGGCGATGTTCCTGTCCCTAATGGGGACTGTGGGGACACATGTGTGCCCCTTCTCTCAAAGAGTTCACAGCAACCTGGTGTTATCAGACCCTGGGAGAGACTGTCCCACTCTCCACTTTCTAGGTCCTATGCCTTTAAGATGTGTGCCCCATCAGATTGCTCTCTCTCTCTCTTTTTTTAGTGGCTTTACTCAACTCCAAAAAGTGGCATCAAAAAAATTCACCTGTTTGCTGTGTTGGTGTGCTCTTTAAAAGAAAAAACAAGTTTGCTTTGCATTCTGAATTACTTTTAAGGAAACTGAACATTTAAAATGGAAGACGCACAACAGGCTCATTCTTGACTTAATCTTTTGCAAGAAAGAGAAAACTGTTCTGATATTTTTGGGCCTGCAGGGTCTTTAGAACCGCATTTACAATATTTTTTATTGAATAAAGTACCAGTCTGCAGCGTGCGCCCTGTGGCACTCGTCGCCCTCTGCTGCTGGGGCCTTGGGGTCTGTGGTAGCCCCCCGCGGGCTGCACTGCATTCCCTGCTGAGCCCCGGGCGGGTCACATCCGTGTGGGCTCACCAGCTCCGGAGCGCTGGCCTCAGCCACAGCCTGCCCTGATTAGTCTTGCTCTCACTCGACCCTGTCCCAGGAATGGCTTCTCTTATTACAAAGTATCATCCTACCTCAGCTGTTGAAACCTGGTCATTTCGCACCTGCTTCGATGAATTCAGAGTGGCTTGTGTTTTTGATGAGCTGCTCACTTCATAAATTCACCACTCTCCAGTAATCGACACTCACTCCCCACTCAGGCTTGTCCCGGCGCAGCCTTCTCGGCAGCATCAGAAGGAGGCCACTTTTAAGCCTCTGTTCACATTAAGATTCCCAAGTCATGATTTTAAGTCTGCCTGAAAACTTGAAGTGCCGTAATTGACAGAGGCTCAAAATTGGATCCACAGCCTGACCTGAGGGGCAACGGCCTTGCCGCCATACTCCCAAGTCCTAGAGAGCCAGCTGGAGCAGATATAATGCAGAATAGAACTGTTTTCTAAAGTTAAGATAGAAATCTGGCTCACCTTCTCACCCCCGCTTGGGGGGATTTGTTTGTTTGTTTTCCCATCATGAAATCACTGCCTGGGTTCTTTTTCCCCCTCAAAGATTTTTCAACACCACTAATTGCTGGAAGTACCAAAATGCCAGGAGCTCCAGGGCGCTTCTGGCATTTTAGGGTCGGCTCAGACCAGGAAATACTTCCAGTTTGGTAAGGGAACCTGATCTCTCGAGGTTTCCAGCCCAGATAGTTTTGGTATCCCAGCCCTCCCTAGTCTTGCTGAGGACAAAGCTGCCTCCCTCCCTTTGTCTCTTGGATGAAAAAGAATTTTCTCTCAGGTCAGATTCAGACAAATTGGTGTCTCCTCTTTTCTAGATTCTCTAGAGCAGCATTCGTAATCTGTGTGGTCTGTGGTATCTGATTATGAGTCTGTGTGTTCATGGGTGGGTGTCTGAGTGTGTGTGTGTGTGTGTGTGTATGTGCGTTCACACACACAGCATAGACTGGAGTGAGAATCTTCCAAATCATAAATTCACTAGGTTTATACTTATGACCCTAGTGGGGAATTCAAAACAGTGAACAGTCAGTAGCACCACCTTGGGCTTCTACTGACTGACAATGCCAGCATTTAGGGCTCTGAGAATTCCTTTCCTGCCCCTCAAGTGTCTCCTTCCAGAGAGATCCAGAAAGGCTCAGGCTCATTCACAGGTGGAATATGCTGGGCCCAGGAAAAACCCAGTCCTGATGTCTCTCCTCCCAAGTAAGCCCTTATCAGGGACCAGCCCCAGGAAGCCCAGGGAACATAAGTGCCCAACCGGTCTGTGCTTTTCCCCTGGCTCTGTGCCCTCACCTGCCAGGGGATAAAGGTACCCACACCTTGGTAGTGCCCACAGTTGTCACCCGGGTTCAGCCTCATCTGTTTCAATCCAGGCTTCATCTGCCTTCTGACTCTGCCCATTTAGGAGGCCACATCAGCCCTTTGCGGACTTGACCTCTGAGCTTCATCAGGGTCCCCAGGTGAGATTTTTAGCCCAGATTCACCTCACTGGCTCCTCCTACCTTGGACCAGCCATTTGGACTCAGAACCCACCCTTGGCTGTAGCTGCTGGGATGGGATTTTGGTCACTTGTGTGGGGTTCAGAGAAAGGAAGTGTATCCCTTCTCCAACGTGAGGAATGGCCATTCTCTTCTTGCTGCTGCCGCCCCTGGCAGCTACAGGCCCTGGGGACCTTCTTCTGGAAACAGCTGCCTAGCTGCCTCCTGTCCCCCAACATGGCCCTTCCCAGAGCCCACTCTACCAGGAGCAGCTACCCAACTGTCACCATGCCTGCCGTGGGTGGGGAAGTGCGCTTTGGAGCAGTGGCCGTGGCTCACTGGCTGTGCCTCTCCTGGCCCCTGCAGCTGCTACCACTCTCCAAATCCCCTCTCCGCTGGGGATTGGGAGGTAAATCCCAGAGACGTATCCAAATGCTGCTCCTTGGGGTTTGCCACCCCGGAGGTGTCTGCGCCGCTTGACCTGAAGAGCCGAGTTGGCAGAACTACCCCGTTAGTTCTTTCCAGCATCTCAGGTCTTCTCTTGGCCTCTCCACCCAGGGCCCGGGTGTCACATGGTGGATCTTCCACTTCTCCTCACCGAGAGAACCACAACTCAAGTCTTCTTGAAGGGGCTCAGCTCAAGGTGATGGACGCAATAGTCCCAAACCTTAAATTAGGGATGGTATGTACGCCCTCACCCATCTTAAATCAGTGAAAGGGCCTTGCCTCTAAGATTCTCCTTAGTAAGAGAGCTGCTGCCCGTGCTCTTCTTTGCTGGGCCACATTTCCCCATTCAGCCCCGCTACTGCCCTACCTGTATACAGGTATGCAAACAACCACTGGGGCTTATGGCCCTGAGCTCTTCCACTCTCTTCTCCAGAGCATGGCTAGGCTCAGACACATACTCCAGGCTTGACAGCAGAGATTCTCACATGTTAGGACACACCAGAATTGCCTCTTCTCTTGTTAGAAGTGCCTATTCCTTTATTCCATTTCTAGAGATCCTAATATGATAGCTTGGGAGTAGAGTAAGGCATCTGATAAGTAGCGAGCCACCTCTCCTTCCAGGTGATTCTGATGCAGGTGGCTCACAGACATCATTTTGAGAAATGATGCTTGACAGGCTTTAGATTACATCCTTATTTTAAAAATGTAAAGACCAGGTAGTACCAGTATTAAATATCAAAATAATAAGTAGTGATTGTACTGTGAGTTTCTGAGTTAACTGCAGTTTGGGAGTTGTCTGAAACTCTTTGTTGGCTGAATAACCTGTTCTCTTCTCTGCACTTGGATCTCTGAGTTATGGGACCCCAGAGATAAGGAGACCAAAAGGTATTAAATGGTTAATATCTAAGTATATCAATGAAATTAAATGATGTTATCACAACATACAAGAGTGAGAAACTTTTCTCCAGGTATGTTTGGGGTGGACTGACGGCAGGCACTTTGGGAGTCCTCAAAGAAATGCCATCAAAGAGATGGACAGTCGTCTTCCAGGGTCACCAAAACTACAGTGAAGAGCCAACTGGGAGAGACGCGCCATTTGTATTAAGAAAACATGGGTAACACAGAAAATGACAAGTGTTGGCAAAGATGTGGGGAAATCAGAACCCTCATACACTGCTGGTGGGGATATAAAATGGTGAAAGGAAGCAGGGTGGCAAGTCCTCATTGTTAACCATAGAATTACTATATAACAAAGCAATTTCACTCCTAGTTATCTGCTCAAGATAAATGAAAAGATATGTTTACACAAGGCCTTATATGTGAACGTCCAGAGCAGCCTTACTTATAACAGCCCCCAAATGGAAACAACCCAAATACCCATTAAGTGATGAATGGATAAACAAAATACGATATAGCATGGAATATTATTCAGCAGCAAAAAGGAATGCAGTACTGATACATGCTACAATACGGATGAGCCTTAAAAACATTATGCGACTTAAAGAAGCCGGTCCCAGAAGACCATATATTGAATAGGCAGCTCTACAGAGACAGAGATCCAGAGAGCAGATTAGCGGTTGCTTAGGGCTGGGGTGGGAGGGGCTGGAGAGTGATTATAAGTGGGTTTGAGATTTCTTTTGGGGATGATGAAAATGTTCTAACATTAGATTATGGTGATCGTTGCACAATTCTGAACATACTAAAAACCATTGTACCTGTCACGGGGTGGATTTTATAATATGCAAATTATATCTCGGTAAAGCTTTTTTTTTTTTTTAAAGCCACTCTGGACAGAAAAAAATAAATAGTTATTTCAACTGTAAGCCCATAATAAAAAATCACAAGGGCAGACCCTCCAAACTGTACATCCTCATTGAGATAGAGCCTAGTAGCTTGGGCCAGGGTTTTTATTTAATGATGGTTAGAGATTCTGCCAAGCAATGCCAAGTTCACAGCTGGTCTAGGAGAGTAAGTTATCTGGTGACAGGCTTCCTGAACCAAGAGTCTCAATGTCCCTGAGTCATTGGGCCCCTGCACCCCAGAGGGTAAGCATCACTGCAGCTCCAGCACACACTTGAGGGCAGAATTTCAGCAGTCCCGTGCTGAGCTTAGAGTGTTTTGCCTCTGACTCGTTAGCTAAATCTGGCCCAGGCAGTAAGCCATGATCCAAAGAGGATCTCTGTAAGAACTACATTACTTGTGTAAAAACCTTTCCATTTTGAAAAATTGCTCCAGGTCCACCTGCACTTGTAACTTTATTTGGGCCATTTGGCTGGAAAATGGATGGAATTTTTCAACATGACCATTTTAAAGCTTGAAAGATAAACTTTTTTTTTTTTTTTGGTTCTGCCTCAAATATTCCACTTGTTCCTAAGATTCTGCCAGTAAAAGTTGAGCTTCACCCTGAGAATTATTTACACTGTCTTCTGTAATTCACTCTGGATATTGTCATAACCTTAGAAATGGAACCTCTTATTCAGCAACTTCAAACTTTTTGAGTTGTAACATCCTATATTTGTTCAATCTCACGAAGTCTCCCTACTCCTCTACAAAGAACCTGGATACGAGTCTGAATTCTAAGCCTTGACCCTATTACGAAACTGTGCAATCCGTTTAGAAAATACTAAATAAAAATTAAATAAGGCTGAACGGAACTTCAGGGAAACCTTGCTTGGTTCAACCCTTTCATTCTGCAGAAAAGACAACCCTCAGAATGGGAGAAAATATTTGCAAATGAAGCAACTGACAAAGGATTAATCTCCAAAATTTATAAGCAGCTCATGCAGCTTAATAACAAAAAAACAAACAACCCAATCTAAAAATGGGCAGAAGGCTTAAATAGACATTTCTCCAAAGAAGATATACAGAGTGCCAACAAACACATGAAAGAATGCTCAACATCACTAATCATTAGAGAAATGCAAATCAAAACTACAATGAGATATCATCTCACACCAGTCAGAATGGCCATCATCAAAAAATCTAGAAACAATAAATGCTGGAGAGGGTGTGGAGAAAAGGGAACCCTCTTACGCTGTTGGTGGGAATGTAAATTGATACAGCCACTGTGGAGAACAGTATGGAGGTTCCTTAAAAAGCTACAAATAGAACTGCCATATGACCCAGCAATCCCACTACTGGGCATATACCCTGAAAAAACCATAATTCAAAAAGAGTCATGTACCAAAATGTTCATTGCAGCTCTATTTACAATAGCCCAGAGATGGAAACAACCTAAGTGTCCATCATCGGATGAATGGATAAAGAAGATGTGGCACATATATACAATGGAATATTACTCAGCCATAAAAAGAGACGAAATTGAGCTATTTGTAATGAGGTGGATAGACCTAGAGTCTGTCATACAGAGTGAAGTAAGTCAGAAAGAGAGAGACAAATACCGTATGCTAACACATATATATGGAATTTAAAAAAAAAAATGTCATGAAAAACCTAGGGGTGAAACAGGAATAAAGACACAGACTTACTAGAGAATGGACTTGAGGCTATGGGGAGGGAGAAGAGTAAACGGTGACAAAGCGATAAAGAGGCATGGACATATATACACTACCAAACGTAAGGTAGATAGCTAGTGGGAGGCAGCCGCATAGCACAGGGAGATCAGCTCGGTGCTTCGTGACCGCCTGGAGGGGTGGGATAGGGAGGGTGGGAGGGAGGGAGACGCAAGCGGGAAGAGATATGGGAATATATGTATATATATAACTGGTTCATTTTGTTGTGAAGCTGAAACTAACATACCATTGTAAAGCAATTATACTCCAATAAAGATGTTAAAAAAAAAAAAAAAGATGAGAAAAAAAAAAAAAAGGCAGATCTCGTTTAGAAGGCTGTGACCAATTCACAAAGCTAGTTATTTCCAGCCTTGGTTGGTTCATCCTTAAAATGGGATGGATAATATTTTCCCTTCATTGCTATTGCTTCATTCATAGAATTGTTGTGAGGATAAAGTAAGATTATCTATGTAGATGTGTTTTGAATAAACTTTAGAAGAGCTAAATAAATGGTATTTTTCCTAAACACATGCACACTCAAATTCATTTTATTCTGCAAAGGTTTTTTTCTCTACTGAGAAAGTCTGAGACCCTGGGTGGGGGTCACATCATTAGAGTGGATACCCATTGCTCTTGTCTGATACACATCGGCTGATGAGGATAGGGGAGTTAAATCAGTTTTTCATGTCCAGGAGGGAAGCTGTATTTAATAAACTGTTTCCATGTATATTTTAAAAATTCATCAGCTCTGTAATTTTTCACTGAGATTAGTTTGTAAGAGCTGGAGCAGTAAGGGAAAAGCTTTGACATGATTTCCTAAATAGGAAGAAGAAGGCATAAAGTGAAACTGAGCTGCCATGATGCCAGGGTAAGCGTTCCCTTCATGCGACCACTGGAAAGGGTCTGCCTTGTGGCAAAGAGTTGGTGCCAGAAAATGATATTGGAAAACTTGAAATAAACGTGAACTGTTGATCTGAATATAGGAAGATGGGACAATTTGACTTCTTGGTTTTAATTTGAACTGACGGGATGTCTCTGAGGATTATATTATGTTATGGTAGCAGTAACAGGTTTCCAAGCCAGCGCAATCATGGAAATTGTATCAAATGTACCCATAGCCAAGTGGAGTGATATGTCTTAGGAGAGCAATCAGGCTGAAGAACTACAGAAATACACAAAGAAACTCCCAGCTGCAAAGTACTTGAATGAAGTGAGTAAAAACTTGAATGAAGCTAAGATTGCGCAGGAATGCACAACTCTTTATACGTCCTTAAAGAGAAAAAGTCCAATGCTTCTGTCATGCTCAGTAAAGCTAGTTTGCCTTAGAGGACCAAGGAGGAATGAATTCCACCTTTCCTCTAGCTAAGAGAGAGAAATGCATTTGTTCTGGCAGATTTTCTGCAAAACTGAGTGAAGTTTAGAAGGAGACTGTTATCTTTGTACTAAAGCCCACAACTGAAAATGTTTTCTGTTGAGTCCAAGTGAAGAAAAAGTTTGGAGGCATCTGCTCAATCCATGTTCCCCATCTCTGAGAACCCCTCCTGCCACCATCCATTGGGATGGGATCCAATGGCATATCTTTATTGTGTGACCTCTCCTTGATAGTCAAAGATGATTGGACCAGTGGGGGACACCCAACACAGGCTGAACCAATCAAATCTTCTTTTCCCAGAATCTGGAATTAGGATTCTAAGGTGCTGGCCAGATTCATCTGAACTTTTGAGCCATGCTATGATGTATAATTGCGTCTCAGGCAGAAGCAGAGAAAGCTGGTCTGCAGAAAGGGAAAAAACAGAATGATGCAGATATGCAGAAAAAAGCAGAAATGAGATCACATGGCCCCAGAGAGATGGAGAAACAGACTGGTTCTGACAGCTTTACAGTTTCTGGTCTAATTCCTTGTAAGGCCCAGCTACACTTCCTGTCCTAAGATGAATAAATTTGCTTAAGCTAGTTTCAGCAGGTTTATATTACTTTCAATCCAACAAGCCTTAACCAAAATCTTGGAAGTCTGTAGATGAGAAGAGATCGGATGGCTCTCTTTTATTGTAAAATAGCCCTCTTGAGCCCTAAAATAGTTTTTCTTGCATATTTTGTTTTAGAAAACCTCAAACTATTAACACATTTTTAAAATGTCTTATGAATATCATTCACATTATTACATACAAATGCCACTTAGCCAGGAAAGGCATGATACTTAAATTCCAGCATAATAGGGGCTCCCTAAATATTTGTTGAAAGAATGAATCTTTGACAGATATTTACTAAGATATTCTAGTACTGAGCTAAGTCACATATTAATCCTGTATTTCCAAAATTAGTGATTAATGTTCTTGGAAAATTGTTGTGCCTTTCAACAAAACATAAATGAAACATTTTATGGATTTGCTAGAACACATGGCCTACATATGCCATGCAGTTATATTTGCATTATGTCCATATAAGAGATTTATTGTCTCATAATAGCAGTCAGGAGAGGAAAAATAGTGTTGGGCCTTTGAAGACATAGTTTATAGAAAGAACCAGCAGTTGAATTTTCTATATGGGAAAAACTTAGTTTAGAATTGTATTCATTTCCATTACTGAGATGCTCCGTAGACACCTAAATGTAAGGTTGAAATTCTTTCCCTTCAGTTTAGAGTTGGACCTGGAATCAAGTCCCATTACGTGTCTGGGGAGATGAATTTAATGCTTCCCTAAATTGTATGACATTGTTTCCAGAATTACCTTGAAATTGTTTGTGAACATCATCTCTGCTGCCCAGAAGGAGAAAAAATGTCGATCTCTGCTGGTTACCTTTACATTAACAAGTGACTCCACCTGAGGTTGATTTACAGGGGCCCTTAAGGACACAGGTGGGCTTCATCAACCTCAGCTGACCTTCAGACTGATAGAATCCAGTCATTTAATGGGATAAATGGTGGTCTCTGGTTATTCCCACATTAGCTACACAGACTTTTGGCCTAGAACCTTTCTGAAAGTTCGTTTGGCAAGAGACATTTCCTGAAATCTTCAACTACAGCTGCCCATTTTTGAGCCCCCAATTAACAATGAAATAATTCCTAGTCTATGATTTTATAAGGAAAGGTGCTATATATTTTCTAAAGCTGTAGGCCATTTGAAGGTTTTCCTTTGCCTGAATTTATGTAAAAAATTGTGATTTTTATTAGCAGTATTATTTCTGTTATATACAATTTAAGTAATAACCTAAATACTGAGAGTAATAAGTTACATTAAAGATGTGAAGGAAAATTACAGATAAAGAAAGTTTTTTTTTTTCTTTCTCTAACATGCAGAGTTAAATTTTCATTTGGTTCAACGTATTTCTAGAGAAATAGATAGGTCTGTATTTATTGCCAGTCATGGCAGCAAAGCTGTTTATGGGAAAGCAAAGATGTTTATTTCCTGATATCTGTAACAGGAAATGTGTTCAGAAACACCCACCCCCCACCTCGCCCCTCAAACAGTGGCTTATACAAACTACAAGTTTCATTTTCCTCACCTTTCAAAAAGTCCAGAAGTAAGTGGTTAATGGCTTTGGCTCAATGGCTTAAAGGTACCAAGGCTAAGGTATCTGGGAAGATCAGGGAGGAATAAAGAGGTAAATGGTGCAGGCCCTCAGGTCTGTCCTCCTTAAGCTCCACCTGTCAGACTTCTGCTCACACCCCCTGCGCTAGAACTCGGTCTGCAAGAGGCGCTGGGAAGTGTGGATTTATAGCTGGGAGCATTGCACCTCCCAATAAAATTAAGGTTTGTGAGGAAGAAGGGCAGTGACTAGCAGGTCTGCTCCAATATCACTTCAAAGTAAAGGTACAGAAAGCATACTAAACATCCCTGGAAATTAACACCTCACTATGGACGAATAGTCCTGAATGTATCTAGAACTTGCTCGAATCTCCTTCTACTTTCAGCCCATCTACTTTTTTTTTTTTTTTTTTTTTTTGCGGTACGCGAGCCTCTCACTGTTGTGGCCTCTCCCGTTGCGGAGCACAGGCTCTGGACGCGCAGGCTCAGCGGCCATGGCTCACGGGCCCAGCTGCTCCGCGGCATGTGGGATCCTCCCGGACTGGGGCTCGAGCTCGCGTCCCCTGCATGGGCAGGTGGACTCTCAACCACTGTGCCACCTGGGAAGCCCAGCCAATCTACTTTTTGAGGGAAAAGTCAATAATGGTAGAAACAAACTCGAAAGTGGTTTTTTCCGTCAGTCTCTTTTGGGACGATAAGAGCACAGTTGGCAACCAGCTCTGGAACTTCACTGTCATCTGTGGTCCTCGCTCATTTCCCAAGGAGCAATCTGGGAATCATTAGTACTTGGAGAGACTTCCCCCTGCCGTCCATGCTCTTCATCCCTCCACAGACATACGTACATGTGCTCAAACCTTTCCTACAAATGAACTTCCATCCCCCCACTATGTGCCAACCTCTGTCCTTGAGCCCCTTGGCGTTCCAAATTTTGGCCCTTCTCAAAGGTTCAGGATATATGACGCTTTGTGATTGAACTGAAGCAGGAATTTAAATCCTACATATGCAGGAGTGGATTAGTTTTCAGTGTTTCTCAAAGTTAGGTTCAGTGACCACCTACATCAAAGCCCTTGGGGTGTTTGTTAAAAATGTAAATTCCTAGACTCCAGTGATACATTTAAAATCCAAATCTCTGGGGGGAGAGCTGAGGCAATCTGCTAGGGTAATGTGAGCCCCAGAAGGACAGGGATTCTCTGTTTTCCCTCCACTGCTGTATCCCCACTGCCTGGCGCAGTGCCTGTCATGAGGTTGGCACTCAACAAGTATCTGTTGGAGATAAGTAAACACTTATAATGCTTCCTATGTACTGGGCACTGTCCTAAGGACTTTTATGTCCTTATAAAAGACATATTTAATCCATATAAAAACCCTTTGAGATAAGCACTGTTCTTATCCCCATGGAACAGCTGAGAAAACTGAAGCACAGAGAGATGAAATGACTTGCCCAAGGTCTCAGTTTGTAGGTGGTGGAGCTGAGGTTTGAACTCAAAGCTGTGGGAGTAGAATTAATGATTGACATGGAACCTAAAAATATTAGGTTGGATAGTTAACAAAAAGAAAGAAAAAATTACTAAAAAATCTAGAGATTTGTGACAGTCTCAGAATGCATCTCTCAAGACTACCAGGAGATGATTACAGTAGACACTGGAGATACAAAGAAGAATAAAATGGGCGGAGACAGACAAGTTAACAGGGAAATTATAAAACCGTGTGGTGTGTGCCGTGAGAGAGGCTGGCTCAGCATGTGCTGGGAGCTCTCGCGAAGCCAAGGGAAGGGGTGGGAGAGGCAGCTGAGCGGGGCCGTGTGGAGAGTTAAGACTGGAAGTTGATGAAGGGAGTTGTTTGCCTTGATGAGGACACTCAGGGAGCAGCAGAGAGTGATCCAGAGCAGAGATGGGCTGCTCAGAGCACAGGGTGCAGAATTAGAAAATGGACTGGCTCAGGAGCCTGCATTCATCCAATATCCAGTCATCCTTATGAGCACTAACAAGGCCAATAGTTACTGAGCATCCTTCTCTTATATGCAAGGGACAGCGCTCTACTCATGTGTGCGTTATCTCACCTCATCCTTGCTCTAGTCCTATCAGGTTGTCTGTATTCCTGTTTTACAAAAAAAATAGCAGAACAACTGACTTAGCCATTCATGGGAAGCAACTAGCTAGTTCATAAAATAGTGTGGAACCTTCAAAATAGCAGAAAGAAAATGTCCAGAAAAAGTTATTATAAAGAAACATAAACGGTACGCCAAATCTGATGAAGTTATCCTTTCAGCAGGATTCACTATCTTTCCTCCTTAATGCACACATTTGTCAGTGCCATTCTACTGAATGTCAGTTTCATGTGTGTTTCAGGTTTCCCTACTTCTGAGCACTTCTCCAAAGGTGAATATTTCTTTTATGAATGGGATGACTTTCCCTTCAATGCAATTTGTTTGTCATAGATGAAGCAGAAACTTTCTTTTGTCCAATGGACAAACCAAGACTGTATGAATCTACATGTGGAGTTTACATGTGGGTCTGAGGTGTCTGTGTGTGCATAAGTGTATGTTTTCTTCAGCACTTACAGGGATAGCGGGTGTTTGTGCTCAGAGGATACATATAAAGGTATTCCTAGTCACAGTTTCCCAATTCTCACCTATGACTCTAAGCTTTTATTTCTCTGTGACTTTAGGAAAGGTGGTAGACATAAAGTTAAACATTTTTAAAAGAAAGAGACCTACTTTATTGTTTATAAAATCCTTGAAATTCATTATATGTTCAACACTTGGCAAGAAATTACCATACCCCAAAATACAGTGATTTTGAAAAGCCTCCAGCAAAATAAAAATTGGCATAAACTTCATAAGTAATTATTAGAAACAAGTTTTAAGCAAACAGATAATTCAGCAAATTACTAAATTGATGAATGGGTTTACAGAAATTGCTTTCTGGAAAATTGACCTAGAATTCTTTCTTCATGTAGCAGTTAGAATTAGGTTGGATAGCTTATAAAGAATACACAATGTGGCTTAAGATAGGGACTTCTTTTTCTCTTCTGTGAAAGGTGAAGGAGGTTTTCTCAACAGGGCTGTGATGGATGACTGTAAGATCATCAGTGTTCCGGGCTCCTACTATCTTTCTTCTTGACTATCCTTAGGGGTTGCCTTACATCCTCGGGGTCACTGCATGGTCCAAGATGGCTACTAAAGCTCCAGCCATCACTTCTAGGTTTTAGACAGGAAGAAGGTAAAAGGGAGATGGGAGGAAAGGGCAAAAGGGCATGTACCAACTGCCTGTCCCTCTGTTAAGGAGTTTCCCTTAAAGTCCCACCTGACAAATGCCACTTACATCTCAGAAGCCATCCTAACTGCAAGGGAGGCTGAGAAATATATTCTTTCAATTGGACACATTGCTTTCTGGAATAAAATTAGGGTTAGTTTGGTAAGAAGGAAAGAGATAATGAGTAGACAGCCTCGGCCACATCACTGTACCAAAATCCTGAATTTGGGTACATCAGGGCCAAAATTTTAAGTGAAGAAGGAAACTCAACGCCCTCCTTTGGGCACTTACGGAAAGGATGAGTTCTCATGTCACGGGCCTAAAAAAGAGACATTGACAACCCAGAGGACTGCTATCAGTCTAAAGTCATAGAAGCCTTTCTACTTTGGGTGAATAATGAGAAGCTGGCGGAAGAGATTTCTTTGGCCTTCACGCTAATATTTGCCTGAGAGTCACCAGACATACCCCAATCCCAAGTCATAACGATAGAGCGTGACAGAAAAGAGAGCTGAAGAAAGCAGATGATTATCATTCCCCAAACTTCCAGGGATGACCGTGAAAATACGTATCTTTTTCTCATATACCGTTGCCGAGATTTAGCTCAGATATGGAATTATTTGTGACGCAGTGTAAATAGTTGTATCAAGTTACAGCATAAACTGTTGGATCATTTGAGCTCTCAGCTGAGTTGGCAGGTTTGGGGTGAGGAGATGGGTCTTTTCGCATAAAGCCTAAACTTCAGCACGAGAAGCATGATGGGAGTGGAAAGTGCTCAGTGCAAAGGATGAACTTCCTGCCTGATGAGTAGCTCTTCCAAACCCTGATGCTACTGCCCCATCCTGGCTGAGGCAAATGATTTGTGCTACGTCTCCAGTAGTGGTGTAGAATTTCCACTCTGATACTCGTACTCATGTTCGAAAACTGGTTTAGGATCTGCCATGGCTGCAAGCATCCTGGAAACAGGTAGGCTGAACTTGTGGTGGCGACACTGCCAGGGACAGTCCCCTGCTGTCTGTGACTTGTTGTGACTTTACAGAGATAGGACCCACCCAATAAATCAGAACGATTGACAGCTGCTACCTCCTTCCTAAAGTCTTTGGATTGTACTTGCTTTACCAGTTCTACCTCCTCCTTCCTCTTTCTCTTTCCTTTTTCCTTCCACATAGAGCCTTTTGTTATTCTGATCTTTGGTACCTAAATCACCATCAGGTCATTGTCCGCTAAACATACTCTAGACCAGGCCTGTGTTTCCTTTGATATATTGTGCTCTCTGAGTTGGAGAAGATTTTTATGGTTTGCCCAAAACTGTGCTGAAAGTACCTATAATTGAAAAAAAAGATAAATTCTTGGAAAGGTAACTGGGGGAGAGAATATCATGACAGGAGTGCTATGGGGAAGACAAAAAACTCCGCTGTGCAAGGGGCCTCTGGGGCTGGAGTGGGGAGAGTCCTCAAGAGCACAGCAGGACTGAGAGCTGGGCATCACCTCAGTCAGAAACTCCACAGGGTGGGGTCTGAGCACTGCCTTTCCCGACAGCCTCTGTGCGTCAGCCATGGACCTGCATCCTCCAAACTAGAAGCTGCTAGACACGTTACCTGCCTCCAGAAAGAAACTTCAGGCATCAACATTGCTGTTGAAGGGTTCATAATTGTGTCAGGACTTGAATTTGGGGCTAAGAGTTTGGGGGTGGTTGTGGCGGAGACGATGGAGGATCTGGAATGCTATTCTACCAGTTCCCACGAAGATGGAGAACAGAACAGTGTAACAGGAACACAGCGTGAGCCGCGCATGTGATTTCGACTTTTCCAGTAGGCACGATTCAAAAAGTAAAAAGACACAGGTGAAATTAACATTAATAATAATGTATTTATTTAACCCTATATATCCAGAATAGTATCATTTCAAAATGTAATCAATGTGAAATATTAATGAGATACTTTACAATCTTTTCTCTTTTTTTGCATAAAATCTATAAAATCTGGTGTGTATTGTCTACTGACAGCACATTGCACTTCAGACCAGCTGCATTTCAAGGGCTCAATGGTCACACTTGCTAGTGGCTGCCATATTGATCAGCACAGCTGTACGAAGGTCCATTGCTTCAGTATATCAAAGCTACTTTCAACTCTCTTCCCCATATCCTCCATCTCTCGCTGGTCATTTTGTAATCTTTCCCTTCTTTCTACTTGCCCCCTTTTCCCTAACTTCTTTTCCAATATTCTCCACTCCTTCTCTCCCTCCTTTTCTTTCTTATATCAACGACCTGTATAAATCACTTCTGGGCTCATTAGAAATGAGAAGAGGGCCAGGACTTGGACCAGGAAAAAAGGGACAAAAAGAGCTTAATTTTGTGGTATAATAGAAGGAATATGTGACAAATGGTGTGCAAGTTTAGCCCAAATCACACCACCTCAAGCTCCAGGAAGAAATAATATTTCTCAGTGAATTTTGTACAGAAAGGAGTTCATTAAATGAGTTTCATTTATAATGAAAAGAAATACTCTCCTCTGTGATTTAATTACTCCATGCCCACATGTGTCAAATTTTCCAGTGATAACCGTACTGGTTTTCTTTACCAACACTGAATTTCTTTTAGTTGCATAGAATCTATGTAGTTGCTCACTCTCTTCTCTTTATGAACTAGCATCCAAGCTCACGCAGAAGGTGTACGAAGCGTTCTCAATTGCTATGCTCCTCTTTGTCAATAGAAGACTCCCAACTCGTAACCATGTTTCTTAGAAAAGAGGAATGAGGGAAGAGTTTCTCTCCCCTGCTCCATCTTCCTTCTTCTTCTCTGATGTTCTAAGACAGCTGAGCAGAGCCTGAGCGGTCACATAATGAGGTGGTTGTCTCAAAACTGTGAGCTGTGGGTTTTGTTGGGGCTGAAAGCTATCCTTCAAAGTCTCGAATGTACAGGAAGCCCAGCCTTGGCTCCGAGGGACATTAGGTTTTCCCCCAGGTTCCTTATTTCCCTCTGGTCCTACACTGCTACCTATTAAGTGCATCAGAGATTATTTGGTTGATTCTGGCAGCCTTCCTAATTATTCCAACGCTTCCTCTTGTTCGAATGCATTATGAATGGAAAGATCATTTCCAAAGTTTGGATTTGGCGCCCTATTGACATACTGCCTCCAACTGTCAACCCATTGAGTTAAAATAGGCCAAATCCTTTATTCCACTTCTTCACTAGAAATCAACTGCTTCGTTGAATATTCTAACAGCTCATTCCTGCATTTAGATATAATTTTGGTGAGGTTGCCTTTTCCCGTCATGTGCTGGTTTGACATTAAACCTCTGCTTTCTTTAGCTTTAGCCTTGCTGGCTACACTGAGCCAAAGCTTTCGTTGTTTTCTGTCTAGCTTATCCACCACCCACTTCGTTTGACCTTATAAACATGTTTAAATAGATTTCTTGGATAAGGACCATTTTAGCTGGCAACTTCCCGTTTAGATATTACAGCAGGCACAGTGCAAATTAGAGGGCAGAGCAAAAAGCTCTAAGGATCATGAGACCCTGGACAAATACAGTCAGATCGCTCAGCCTCCATAGGACAAGGCTGCGTTCTGATCCCAGTTTACTCACTGACTCGGTAAGTGACTCTGGGTAGGGAGAGTAGAACACTCACTGATTTCACCCACTGGTGACTCAGTCATGTTGATCTCGATAATGGGGGCCAAAGAAGGAGCTTACTGTCACAAAGATACCTCATTTCCATCCTGGCTGTTTCACTGTTTTCTGGGCTTGCCTCTGAATTCACACTGAGCAAAACAAAGACGCCCTTTGTGCACTATATACTGGGCGATGACTGGGGTGACTGGCCTGATCAGCGATGAGAGGAATGTTTCTAAAGTTTAGCCGATGGGCAAATAGAAAGAGCTGGTCAACCTGATATTACAAGGTAGCCTTGAAAAGGTGGCTTTGTTCAATTTGGTGTTACCTTGATGGGATGTGCTTCCCTGCTCTGTGATCTCAGTAACTTCCCAGGTCCACAAATGATTCAAACTTTCAGTTAGAAGCCTGATGAGGTTCTGCTCAGCCCCTCACACAGCCTTTGTCACGTACTAGATGCTCAGTGAATGTTGAAAGAGTGAGCGAATGGATAAAGGACTGAAGAATTAGAAGTGATTACGTTGTCAATGGCCTCGTTCACATCTCTGACAGCACCTTTCCTTGGGGACTTGATTTCCCAAGGGTCAGAATTGTCAGATCTGAACTTCCTCAAGTCTTCTTTCCTTTTCTGATTTTTAGAGCAAGGGTTTTTTACAAATTGAATTATAATTGACATACAATATTATATTAGTTTTAGGTGTACAACATCATGACTCAATATTTTTATACAGTAAGCATTTTCAGTTACTTGCTGGCCATCTGATGGGTCTTTTACGTTCAGTTGTTTGCAGGAGATCATACTTTTGTGACCTAGATGGGAAATATTTTGGCTAACTTTTCACTAGTCCTTATTAAATAAACTTAGCTTATCTCCCTTCTCATTCCCCAAAATGTATTTCCGTCTTTTCGGAGGTGGAACAAGGGAATGAGAAAGTATAGCACATAAAACTGTATAACAATTTGATGAGCAACTAGGTTGATTTTTTCAAAACGCAGAAAACTTGCAAAGCAAGAAAGCAACTGGCAAAACAAATTACAAAAAAATTAGCCAGTTCATACTTTTTCCTTTAGAGAAAGAAGCAATTTCATATGGATAAATGACGTTATATTTACTAGTTAATAAACACATCACCTCATACTATATAGTTCTTTTACATTTACTGACCCCAAATACCTTTATGTCCTCATAAATATTGCCTGAGGCAAATGGGACAAGTGCAATGTTTTACTTGAGCAGAGGTGGTAGCTGAACTTTCTTTCAAAGATCTTATTTTTTAAATTTTTTATTTATTATTTTTTTAATTGAAATACAGTTGATTTACAATGTTGTGTTAGCTTCAGGTGTACAGCAAAGTGATTTGGTTTTATGTAAATATATACACACACACATATATATATATTCTTTTTCAGATTCTTTTCCATTATATTTTATTATAAGATATAGAATATAGTTCCCTGTGTGATACAGCAGGTCCTCGTTGATTATCTATTTTATATATAGTAGTGTGTATCTGTTAATCCCAAACTCCTAATTTATCCCTCCCCAGCCCCTTTCCCCTTTGCTAACCATACGTTTGTTTTCTATCTCTATGAGTCTGTTTCTGTTTTGTAAATAAGTTCATTTGTATCATTTTTTAGGTTGCACATATAAGTGATAGCATATGATATTTGTCTTTCCCTGTCTGGCTTGCTTCATTTAGTATGATAAACACTAGGTCCATCCATGTTGCTGCAAATGGCATGATTTCATTCTTTTTTATGGCTGAGTAATATTCCATTGTATATATACACCACATCTTTGTTATACATTCATCTGTCAGTGGACATTTAGGTTGCTTCTATGTCTTGGCTACTGTAAATAGCGCTGCTATGAACACTGAGGTGCATATATTTTTTTTGAATTAGAGTTTTCATCTTTTCCAGATATATGTCCAGGAGTGGGATTGCTGGATCATATGGTAACTCTAGTTTTAGTTTTAAAAAGAACCTCCATACTCTTATCCATAGTGGCTGCACCAATTTACATCCCCACCAACACTGAAGGAGGGTTCCCTTTTCTCCACACCCTCTCCAGCATTTATGATTTGTAGACTTTTTGATGATGGCCATTCTGACCAGTGTGAGGTGATACCTTATTGCAGTTTTGATTTGCATTTCTCTAATAATTAGCAATGATGAGCATGTTTTCATGTGCCTGTTGGCCATCTGTATGTCTTTCTTTGGAGAAATGTCTGTTTAGGTCTTTTTCCCATTAAGGATCTTGTAGTCTATTTGGGAAATTAAAGGTGTATATAAAAGTGAATAATATGGGGTAGATTCTGAGTACCCATTAAATGGTAGCAGTTCAGGCAATGGTGATACCACCTCACTGTATCAGGGAAGCCTTTCCAGAGGAGGATGTGTTTATGAATATAAAGGATTAGTGAAGCTAAAGCAAGTGGAGAAAACTAACTTTGGTGGATCAGGGGTGCAGAGAAAGGGGCAAAACCAATACCAATAAATCTAATGGTTTTCCAGACTCCTTGAAATGTTTTGGTCAGGTCAGTTTCCAAGTGCACTTTGTAACTTATGCTCTGTATGTACTGATTGTACTGAGTTTGAGTCCCGGTGTGACTCTCACAAAACCAGATTCTGATAGGTTCCTGAGATAGCACTGAAAGCTATAGAACAACCCTGAGCTAAAGGATCCAGCATCTCTGACCAGGAGCGTAGGAGACACTGCCCTGCATTACTCAGATCCTCTCTGGTTCATTTTTCCATTTTGGTGTGCCCTTCTTTCCCCTGGCTTCTGTGTGATTTTGTTTCTGTGTTCACACCTGTGACTCTCTCCAAAGACTGCCTCTTTGCCTTTGAGCTTGAAAGCCAGAAGTACCTGAGGGCTTATATATCCCTATGCCACCCCTACCCAATGACTGACTGGCAAAGGAGAGTGAAAGCCCAGATCCATCGCCTCAATTTGGAATAAACTTGGTGGTGTAATTCACACTCCAGAGTTCTGCTGAAAGATCAGGCTCAAATAACCTTTGTGAAATTTTCCCTAAAATCATAGCCCTACTTGGACTTCCCCCTTCCCTATCCACCATCCATCTTCCTCTACCCCCTTATGAAACAAATCTTCATTTCAGAATCTGCATCTAGAAAAATGTCCTTAAAACAAGGAAACACGTTTATCTTCTAGTTTGTGTTTAAGGTCTCTAAAAGAAAACCAAGAGGGAGGGGATGATGATACAGCTAAACCAGAAATTAATCTCTCATTATTTTCCGAGCACAGGAAGACTCTACTCTGCCTCCTTTCTTCTCCACTGTCCCTTCCCCTGTCTCTGTTTTAGAGTCCTTCAAGGCACAGTCAAATACCACCTTTGGAAATGGTAAACTCTGATAACTAGTTCCTGAATAGAAATGAACGAGTCATCCCCTCCATCCCCACCATCCCCAATACAATCTGTGTTCACGACATGCAGTTTGGAAATGATGATGATGATAGTCACATAATCATAGTCACAGCCCTATTTCACTGCTCTGTACCCACGCATCCTCTTGCTCAGCCCATTGATGGTTACCAGGAGGCAGCTTGCCAGGAAGGAAGCCAGCTGTGGCGGCTGCACAACCCCAGGAGGCAATCCATCAAGAAGACATTTGTGACTTTCGGGCGTGGGGGTGAAAGGGAACAAAAGTAGTGTTTGTTTACTTGCGTCATGGGAGCAGCATCGGGAGAAGTCACTCCTGACCAACCAGTGCCAGTTGGTGGAGCCCAGGCTTTGAAGACCATCTAGTTGCCCATAAGGAGAGATACCCAAGGGATGAATCCACTACCGTGACTTTCTCTTTTCTTCTGTTTGATTTTTTCAGAAGGAGTGCCAATCCTGTGACAGGCTGTACTCATGTGATGATTACTCTATTGTGAACTCACTGATGCTAATGATGTACAGACTTTCCAAAGTTCAACTGTTTTATAATCTCCCCCAATTAATACTAAAAGCATTTCTGGGAAGAGGAAGGGAACTACTGTGACATATGGGCCAAATCTGATGATTTGTCTGAAACAGATCAGCTGAATTTTTACCTCCTTTGTCCCTTAATTCCTTGAGAAATGAGAATCGATCAATGTCATGTCTAATTATTCCAAAGAGAGAAATAATTGATAGCACCTTACACTTAAGAAAGGCCTTCTTTGATGACTAGAATCACTAGAAACTCAGTTTGTATCTCATGAATTTTGAGTTATTGGAAGTTCAATCTTAATAATTCTAATTGTGAATTGACTGAATTTCAGAGTACTTTGTACAAAAATTCATATTGAAAGAAATGCTACCCTAAAAGGTGTTTCAAATGCCTTGATTAAAATTTAGATATATGGACTTCCCTGGTGGTACAGTGGTTAAGAAATTGCCTGCCAATGCAGTGGACACGGGTTGGAGCCCTGGTCCGGGAAGATCCCACATGCTGCGGAGCAACTAAGCCTGAGCACCACAACTACTGAGCCCACGTGCCACAACTACTGAGCCTGCGCGCCAGGAGCCCATGCTCTGCAACAAGAGAAGCCACTGCAAAGAGAAGCCCGTACACCACAACGAAGAGTAGCCCCTGCTCGCCACAACTAGAGAAAGCCCACATGCAGCAACAAAGACCCAACTCAACCAAAAATAAAAATTAATTAATTTTAAAAAGTAGATGCTGTTTCAAGGATGCAGCCTTGAGAGAGTAAGGTGGTGTTGAGACCATCTGAACTAAATACAGGACTGAACCCCTATATGAACTTTTAAGATTCTGGTGTCTGGGTGTGGCGATCTACTCATCTTGCCTCCGCCCAAGACAAGCCTCAGCACTACAATAAGTCCCCTACATATGAACCTTCAAGTGGAGAACTTTCAAAGATGGGAATGTGCATGCCAGCCCCTGTATGCCAGCTGCTGTACTGTACTACTGTACTTTTCAAGCTGCTGAACTTTACTTGAACCAAATGCTTAACTCATAAAAAAAGAAATCAGGAGAGGGCAGACAGCAGAAGCAAGAAGAACTACAATCTTGCAGCCTGTAAAACGAAAACCACATTCATAGAAAGATAGACAAGATGAAAAGGCAGAGGGATATGTACCAGATGAAGGAACAAGATAAAACCCCAGAAAAACAACGAAATGAAGCGGAGATAGGCAACCTTCCAGAAAAAGAATTCAGAATAATGATAGTGAAGATGATCCAGGACCTCAGAAAAAGAATGGAGGCAAAGATGGAGAAGATGCAAGAAATGTTTAACAAAGACCTAGAAGAATTAAAGCACAAACAAACAGAGGTGAACAATACAATAAATGAAATGAAAACTACACTAGAAGGAATCAATAGCAGAATAACTGAAGCAGAAGAACGGATAAGTGACCTGGAAGACAGAATGGTGGAATTCACTTCTGTGGAACAGAATAAAGAGAAAAGAATGAAAAGAAATGAAGACAGCCTAAGAGACCTCTGGGACAACATCAAACGCAACAACATTCTCATTATAGGGGTCCCAGAAGGAGAAGAGAGAGAGAAAGGACCCAAGAAAATATTTGAAGAGATTATAGTCGAAAACTTCCCTAACATGGGAAAGGAAATAGCCACCCAAGTCCAGGAGGCACAGAGAGTCCCATACAGGATAAACCCAAGGAGAAACACGCTGAGACACATAGTAATCAAATTGGCAAAAATTAAAAACAAATTATTGAAAGTAGCAAGGGAAAAATGACAAATAACATACAAGGGAACTCCCATAAGGTTAACAGTTGATTTCTCAGCAGACTCTACAAGCCAGAAGGGAGTGGCATGATATACTTAAAGTGATGAAAGGGAAGAAGCTACAACCAAGATAACTCTACCCATCAAGGATCTCATTCAGATTCGAAGGAGAAATCAAAAGCTTTACAGACAAGCAAAAGCTAAGAGAATTCAGCACCACGAAACCAGCTCTACAACAAATGCTAAAGGAATTTCTCTAAGTAGGAAACACAGGAGAAGAAAAGGACCTACAAAAACAAACCCAAAACAATTAAGAAAATGGTCATAGGAACATACATATCAGTAATTACCTTAAGCGAGAATGGATTAATGCTCCAACCAAAAGACACAGGACTGCTGAATGGATACAAAAACAAGACCCATATATATGCTGTCTACAAGAGACCCACTTCAGACCTAGGGACACATACAGACTGAAAGTGAGGCAATGGAATAATATATTCCAGCAAATGGAAATCAAAAGAAAGCTGGAGTAGCTATACTCATATCAGATAAAATAGACTTTAAAATAAAAAATGTTACAAGAGACAAGGAAGGACACTACGAAATGATCAAGGGATCAATCCAAGAAGAAGATATAACAATTATATATATATATATATATATATATATGCACCCAACATAGGAGCACCTCCACATATAAGGAAAATGCTAACAGCTATAAAAGAGGAAATCAACAGTAACACAATAATACTGGGGGACTTTAACACCTCACTTACACCAATGGACAGATCATCCAAAATGAAAATAAATAAGGAAACAGAATCTTTAAATGACACAACAGACCAGATAGATTTAATTGATATTTATAGGACATTCCACCCAAAAACAGCAGATTACACTTTCTTCTCAAGTGCACATGGAACATTCTCCAGGACAGATCATATCTTGGGTCACAAATCAAGCCTCAGTACATTTAAGAAAATTGAAATCATATCAAGCATCTTTTCTGACCACAACGTGATGAGATTAGAAATCAATTACAGGGAAAAAACCGTAAAAAACACAAATACATGGAGGCTAAACAATATGTTACTAAATAACCAAGTGCTCACTGAAGACATCAAAGAGGAAATCAAAAAATACCTGAGACAAATGACAATGAAAACACGATGATCCAAAACCTACGGGATGCAGCAAAATCAGTTCTAAGATGGAAGTTTATAGCTATACAAGCCTACCTCAAGAAACAAGAAAAATCTCAAATAAAAAATTTAACTTTACACTTAAAGGAACTAGAGAAAGAAGAACAAACAAAACCCAAAGTTAGCAGAAGGAAAGAAATCAAAGATCAGAGCAGAAATAAGTGAAATAGAAACAAAGAAAACAATAGCAAAGATCAATAAAACTAAAATCTGGTTCTTTGAGAAGGTAAACAAAATTGATAAACCATTAGCCAGACTCATCAAGAAAAAGAGGGAGAGGACTCAGATCAATAAAATTAGAAATGAAATAGGAGAAGTTATAACAGACACTGCAGAAATAGAAAGCATCCTAAAAGACTACTAAAAGCAACTCTATGCCAATAAAATAGACAACCTGGAAGAAATGGACAAATTCTTAGAAAGGTATAACCTTCCAAGACTGAACCAGGATGAAATAGAAAATATGAACAGACCAATCACAAGTAATGAAATTGAAACTGTGATTAAAAATCTTCCAACAAACAAAAATCCAGGACCAGGTGGCTTCACAGGTGAATTCTATCAAACATTTAGAGAATAGCTAACACCCATCCTTCTCAAACTCTTCCAAAAATTTGCAGAGGAAGGAACACTCCCAAACTCATTCTATGAGGCCACCATCACCCTGATACCAAAATCAGACAAAGATACTACAAAAAAAGAAAATTGCAGACCAATATCACTGATGAATATAGATTCAAAAAACCTCAACAAAATAATAGCAAACAGAATCTAACCACACATTAAAAGGATCATACACCAAGATCAAGTGGGATTTATCCCAGGGATGCAAGGATTCTTCAATATACACAAATCAATCAATGTGATACACCATGTTAACAAATTGAAGAATAACAACCATATGATCATCTCAATAGATGCAGAAAAAGCTTTTGACAAAATTCAACACCCATTTATGATAAAAACTCTCCAGGAAGTGGGCATAGAGGGAGCCTACCTCAACATAATAAAGACCAATTACGACAAACTCACAGCCAACATCATTCTCAATGGTGAAAAACTGAAACCATTTTCTCTAAGATCAGGAACAAGGCAAGGATGTTCACTCTTGCTACTATTATTTAACAGAGTTTTGGAAATCCTAGCCTTGGAAATCAAAGAAGAAAAAGAAATAAAAGGAATGCAAATTGGAAAAGAAAATGTAAAGCTGTCACTGTTTGCAGATGACATGATACTATACATAGAGAATCCTAAAGATGTTAACAGAAAACTACTAGAGCTAATTAATGATTTTGGTAAAGTAGCAGGATACAAAATTAATGCACAGAAAGCTCTTGCGTTCCTATACACTAATGATGAAAAATCTGAAAGAGAAATTAAGGAAACACTCCCATTTAGCATTGCAACAAAAAGAATAAAATACCTAGGAATAAACCTACCTAGGGAGACAAAAGACTTGTATGCAGAAAACTGTAAGACACTGATGAAAGAAATTAAAGATGATACAAACAGATGGAGAGATATGCCAAGTTCTTGGATAGGAAGAATCAATATTGTGAAAATGACTATACTACCCAAAGCAATCTACAGATTCAGTGCAATCCCTATCAAATTACCAATGGCATTTTTTATGGAACTAGAACAAAAAATCTTAAAATTTGTATGGAGACACAAAAGACCCCGAATAGCCAAAGCAGTCTTCAGGGAGAAAAACAGAGCTGGAGGAATCAGACTGCCTAACTTCAGACTAGACTCTACAAAGCTACAGTAATCAAGACAGTATTGTACTGGCACAAAAACAGAAACATAGATCAATGGAACAGGATAGAAAGCCCAGAGATAAACCCATGCACCTATCGTCAGCTAATCTATGACCGAGGAGGCAAGGATAGACAATGGAGAAAAGACAGTCTCTTCAATAAGTGGTGCTGGGAAAACTGGACAGCTACATGTAAGAGAATGAAATTAGAACACTCCCTAACACCATACACAAAAATAAACTCAAAATGGATTTAAGAGCTAAATGTAAGACTGGATACTATAAAACTCTTAGAGGAAAACATAGGCAGAACACTGTATGACATAAATCACAGCAAGATCCTTTTTGACCCACCTCCTAGAGAAATGGAAATAAAAACAAAAATAAACAAATGGGACCTAATGAAACTTCAAAGCTTTTGCACAGCAAAGGAAACCATAAAAAAGATGAAAAGACAACCCTCAGAATGGGAGAAAATATTTGCAAAGGAATCAACGGACAAAGGATTAATCTCCAAAATATATAAACAGCTCATGCAGCTCAATATTAAAGAAACAAACAACCCAATCCAAAAATGGGCAGAAGACCTAAATAGACATTTCTCCAAAGAAGACATACAGATGGGCAAGAAGCACATGAAAAGCTGCTCAACATCACTAATTACTAGAGAAATGCAAATCAAAACTACAATGAGGTATCACCTCACACCAGTTAGAATGGGCATCATCAGAAAATCTCCAAACAACAAATGCTGGAGAGAGTGTGGAGAAAAGGGGACCCTCTTGCACTGTTGTGGGAATGTAAATTGATACAGCCACTATGGAGAACAGTATGGAGGTTCCTTAAATAACGAAAAATAGAATTACCATATGATCCAGCAATCCCACTACTGGGCATATACCCAGAGAAAACCATAATTCAAAAAGACACATGCACCCCAATGTTCATTGCAGCACTATTTACAATAGCCAGGTCATGGAAGCAGCCTAAATGCCCATCGACAGACAAATGGATAAGGAAGATGTGGTACATATACACAATGGAATATTACTCAGCCATAAAAGAGAATGAAATTGAGTCATTTGTTGAGACGTGGATAGATCTAGAGACTGTCATACAGATGGAAGTAAGTCAGAAAGAGAAAAACAAATATCGTATATTAACGCATGTATGTGGAACCTAGAATATTGGTACAGATGAACCAGTTTGCAGGGCAGAAGTTGAGACACAGATGTAGAGAACAAATGTATGGACACCAAGGGGGGAAAACCGCGGTGGGGTGGGGATGGTGGTGTGCTGAACTGGGCGATTGGGATTGACATGTATACACTGACGTGTATAAAATTGATGACTAATAAGCATCTGCTGTATAAAAACATAAAATAAAATTCAAAAATTAAAACAAAAATAATACAGTAACACCTAAAAAAAACCTGAAATCAGACCTCAGATGTCTGTCCTAAAGTTGATCACATTCCTGGTATCAGGACAAGTGATCATCCCTGGGGGAGAACTTTACTCATTTAATTGTTTTGCTGTTCTCTTCATCTACCATCTCCCTTGTCCCTTCAACTTCTACTCCTACATATTTAATATATGCCCTTCCATTCATTGTTCATACATTTATAGATTTAAAAATATAAATTTATTTATTTGGCAAAAAAAATTAAAAAATTAGATATACTATAATTAGCACTGCCTTCACCTACCATTCCAAGAGAAAGCATGTTTTTTTAAAAAAAGAAAAGTTTATTTTGGCACAATTTGGTCTTAGTGATTCTCTGTGGTTCCTCAAGGATGGGGCTTTGTAATCACAGCTGAAGGGAGCTTATCAATTCTTGATTAATTGAATGAGTGAACAGAATATAATATCATCAATCTATCCATTCATTTATCATCTTTAGTACCTCTCTCTTTAATTATGCTTCCTAAAATATTATTTACACTGTGAATTGGTTTTATAAAATTCTTTTTTTTTTTTTTTTGCGGTACGCGGGCCTCTCACTGTTGTGGCCTCTCCCGCTGCGGAGCACAGGCTCCGGACGCGCAGGCTCAGCGGCCATGGCTCACGGGCCCAGCCGCTCCGCGGCATGTGGGATCTTCCCAGACCGGGGCACGAACCCGCGTCCCCTGCATCGGCAGGCGGACTCCCAACCGCTGTGCTGCCAGGGAAGCCCTCTAAAATTCTTTTAAAGCAAAGGTGAAATTCAGTTCAGTCACTGTCTTATTGAAAATACCAAATTAATAAAGCCTAAATGTATGATACTTGACAACTTTATAATAGTCGACATCTATAGAATAGATTATCTAGACTTTCATAGGATCTATATGACATCTACAGGATGTCCAGCAGAAGAGAGGCTGCTTTTGCTGTGTATCTTTTCTTACCTGTAAAGAAACTTTCTCAGAAACCCCCACGAAAATTCTTATGTATTACTGGCCAAGATTGGATCCATGCTCCTTTCTAAACCAATAACTGGCAAGGGAGATGAAATTATAATAGTAAAGATTAATCAAAATTTGCTCCCTGAGTCATGTAAAGAAAGAGTGCAGGCCTGAACCAAAGCAAAGGAAGGGAGGCATGGTCGATGGCCGAGAAACCGGAAAACATCTGCTCCAACTGCCTTCCTAGGAACCTAGCTTCTTTTGCCACTGCAGTGGGGAAAGATGTGTTCAAGGTGTGTGAGGTGAGTTTTTGTAAGGGTGGCTTGTAAGTAAAGGCATGGGGCTATTAAGTTATGATTAATGGAACATGCTCACCTTCCCAAAATGTCTCACTAATGAGTCTTCTGAAAAGTCTTACCTTATTCCTTTGGGTTAAATTATTTTATCCAGAATAAAAGTACCTAACAAAATGCACGTGAAATTTTGGAGTGATATAGCACAGTAAATAGGATATTTGTTTAATATTTATTTAGCAACTTTTTTAAAGCATCTAATAGCAAGGCACTATGCTAGGTGCCGTGGGAGATACAAGAATACATCATAATAAATAGTCCCTACTGACAATCATTTGGTTTGAGTGAGCTATGTACACAAAAACAAGGTAGAACGTGATGCCATAGAGATGTGGCTGGCTACTGGAGTTTAGAGGTAGGAACTATAACTTCTGAAAGATGTAGAGAATGGAAAGAGAATGGTGGAGAAGGTGGTATTTGAATGTGTCTTGAAGGACTCTGAGATGGCAACAGGGGAAAGGACAAGTGAGACATAAGGGTTTCGTGGGGAGATGAGAAGCACGGAAAAGAGATCTCCTTTCCCTGAAAGAAGTTGGCAACTCATGGTTGGCCTTTGGGGCAAGGCTAAGGGGTTTGGTATTTATGACAAATACAGAGAGGATCCATTAAAGGCATTGAAAACAGATGACTTTTTAAAAAAATAGAATTTATTTTTTTAGAGCAGTTTTAGGTTCACAGCAAAAGTACAGTGAGTTCCCACATATCCTTGCTCTCATGCATGCACAGCATCCCCGCCATGAGCATCTCACTCCAGAGTGGTACAATTGTTACAAACTACATTGACACATTATTATCACACATCATTATCATCATTATCCCAGTCCATAGTTTACATTAGAGTTCACTCTTGCATAGTGTACATTTTATGGGTTTTGACAAACTTATAATAACATGCATCGACCATTATAGTTTCATATGGAATAGTTTCACCGCTCTAAAAATCCTCTGCTCTCTGCTTGTTCATCCCTCCCCTTTAAACCCTAGAAACCACTGATCTTTTTACTGTCTCCGTGGTTTTGCTTTTCCCAGAATGTCATACAGTTGGAATCATACAATATGTAACCTTTTTAGATTGGCTTCTATTACTTAGTAATCCATGTCTTTTCAGGACGTGCCTCTGGAACTTTTATTAATGAAATTGTTATAGTTTTGATTGGTGAGTAAATTGATGGGGAGGGGATGATAATAGACTATGGCAGTAGTAAAGGCAGTGATTTATTCATTAATTATTTGAAAGGACCTAGCTGGAAACAAGAAGTATTTATCAAATACTTACTGTGTGCTAGGCTTTATGCTAAATGCTGTGGACAACAAAAAAACAGAAGCAGGCACAAGCCTTACTTTTTTTAAATTGAAGTAGAGTTGATTTATAATGTTGTGTTAGTTTCAGGTGTACAGCAAAATGATTCGGCTGTATATACATATATACCTATTTTTTTTCAGATTCTTTTCCCTTATAGATTATTACAAAATATTGAGTAGAGTTCCCTGTGCTAAACAGTAGGTCCTTGTTGGTTATCTATTTTATGTATAATAGTGTGTATATGTTCATCCTAAACTCCTAATTTATCCCTCCCTCCCACCCCTGCAATGAGCCTTACTTTTAAAGAGCTTCAAACTTTGGAGGCAAAGCACATACACAAATAACTAAAGTTTGCACATTCACCCATCGTTCGCTTGGAGGAATAGACGTTCTTGTGCCTTTTAGATAAAATGCTTTGATCACAGTCTAGAGCACGTCTTGGCACCCCTTCTGTGCTTTGCATACAGAGTGCCCTGAACCCACAGGCATGTCCCCAAAACAATGAATAAGTCACTTTTGCTAGAGCTGAGGGAGTATATCTTCCTTCAGACAGGATGGGTAGGGGTCCCAAATGTTAGTTGTACTCAGGAACAGTTGGCAGACTAATGACCTATTCAGGGATCCCTTGTTTCTCCTGCTGTATTGTCCTCTCCAGGTTTGGGGAGATGGAGTACTCAGGAGCTGGCCAGTACTAAAGCTTGTAGCTAAGCTTCCCTTTGACATTTCATTGCTACCACTTAACAGTATCCAGGCTTTGTAAATGGTCACAAAAAATAGTATTTTATCAGCTTTGAGAAAAGCTCCGTCATGGGGAGAAGTCTTTGTCACATGTACAATTTCACCGTCAGTTTCTTAGACATGGTTGCATTTGGAAATGCTTTAGTTCCAGCCCATTTATGTTATCTTGGAGAAACAGTTCCATTCTTCCAGTCTCATTGATTATGTCCTTATTCCTCTTTGATGTCAGAGCTTGGCTGGATTATTCCAGTTTCCTGTCATCAATGTTTCAACAAAGGCCTTTAAGTAGGCCTTTTAGAACAAGATGACTACAGACCTCATAGAAAGCAAGGAAATTGTTCTAAGATGCAGATAAAATGGTCCAAGACCAGTAAGACAGTGGGAATAGGATCGTCTTCCCTACTGCTTCTCTGTATTCCTAAGCACCCCTCTAACTTCTGGGTCATAGACGAATTAAAATGAAAAACTTACTTTTCACATCTCCTTATTCCAGCCCAAATTCTTACACACAATTATTTCTTATAATTTCCTCCCAGAATTAAATATTTAAGCTGACATAGACAAAGAAAAAAATGAGAAAAGAGGATAAATTCCCAAATCAGTTCTTTGAAAATATCTACAAAATAGAAGAAGGAAAACAAACAAACAAACAAACAAAAAAACAACCCTTGTAAGCCTGATTAAGGTTAAAAAGAGCAAAAAGGTTAGGAATGAAGATGGAAATGTAATATAGATTCTAATGAAATTAAAGTAATTATGAGATCATTTCCCAATGGCAGCAAAGTTGAAAACCTAAAGTAAATGTATAGACTGGTTCTGCTTACAGTATAAACAAGTAATCCCCTACCAGACCAACCATAAACTACAGACCAAATAAAATCAACCACTCGAAGGCACTGGAAAGGTAGATTCAGGGGACAGATTTTGGATAGTCACTTAGAAGAAGGGAACATTATGGGGTGAGTTCCCTCCTCTTTCTTCTGAAGGCTGGTCTCAGTCTATAACATACAGGGTGGCAAAAACTCTGAAAGAAACTCTCAATCTTATTGGCTTGTAGAACTAGAGGATTCAGGGCAAATGCAGCCACAGGAAAGTAAAGAGATTCCTGGAAAGAGCCAGAAAGGGAGAGCTCCAAGGTCTGAGTGTGAACTGCTCAAATCTCTGGCTGACCCCTCAGCTATTACAAGAGCAGACTGAGAGGCCCATCTAAGGCTAAAAGAATGGAACTGAGATTTGCGGTGCTACCCAAGAGATAGAGTGTCGAGTTTGAATGCAACCATCTTGATTGCTGCTAAAACAAATAAATTAAATGCAGAGTGTCTACAACTTAACACTGAGATAATCAAGAGACAAACAAAGTTACCTGACGAAGAAAGAAACAGGAAAATGTGACCCATGTTTTGAGAAAGAAATCCTAAGGTAGCTTACGTTTTGGAGTTAGCAGATGAATATTTAAATCGGCTATTTTAAATATGTTCAGTGATATGAAGAAAAATAGGTTCAAAATTAATGAAAAGATGGGACATTTCAGCAGGAAATAGAAACCACAAAAAAGGATTTAAAATTAAAAATTTTTTTCAATCCTAGTGTAGTGTCTGTCCCTCTTTCCAAGAGATCTGTCCTTTCCTGTTAGAAATATCATCAGAATGATAAACAGCTGAATTTCCTTAGAAGTATGACTTGTTCTGTAATTACCTAGAGCTTATTTCTCTGTTCTGTGCCTTTTAGCTCCTTGTTCTTCACCTCACCTCTGGCTCTTGCTAAAGGAGAATTTAGAGTCACCAACATCTTTTTAAATCAATAACAACAACAGTAAACTTGTAGGTCAGCTTTGAGGACACCACGCTGTATAGTTTGCTCTCCTGGTGCTTACATTCTAATGGAGTAAAATAATTTAATGCAGGGGTTCTCAACTTTGGCGACTTGGAAACACTTGGCAAGTATTTTTTTTAATGCCTGGGTTCCTCCCAGAGATTCTAATTTGGGGGATCTGGGGTGCGGCCCAGACAACAGCATTTATTAAAAGCTCCCCAGACAATTCCAATGGGCAGCCAGTGTTGGTAGCCACCAATTTAACGTGTTACCCATCAAAAGAATTAAGAAAAGGATGTTTGGGGCAAAGGAATTATCAAAGGAATATATCCTGAATGTGAAATTTCAGACATTGTGGCTTTTGCATAAAGGAGATAGTTTGGAGTTTAGAGATGAAAGTCCTTCTGTCACCCCTCAGTTTACACAGTGTAGCAAGTGAAAGTTTTGTTGATGGCTAAGGTCAACTTGACCCCAAAGCTTTCTGATCAAAATTCCGCTTATATCCTGACTACAGATTATACGATCACATTAGTTACCATTTACTAAGTGCTACTGGCACGTTATCTTATTGGATTCTCACAAGGATATTGTGAGGTAGGCATTCTGATTTCCACTTCACTGACGAAGAAACAGAGAGGGCAAGCCACATGCTGGAGCCCACATAGCTCGGAAGGGAGACAGCCAGTTCTTACATCCCAGGGGCCAAACGAGTGGTGCTGAGCAGAGGGGTCTGAGGAAAGCAACCGGGGTATAACTCCCAGACCCACTCAGCCCGGAGGCTCTGCAGACCCCGGTCCATGCTGCAGCCTAGGTAGGGGCGCTGCTTTTGTGTCCTGAGTTGTACTACCCTAAATTAAAAATAAGCCCTCTCGGGCTTCCCTGGTGGCGCAGTGGTTGAGAGTCCGCCTGCCGAAGCGGGGGACACGGGTTCGTGCCCCGGTCCGGGAAGATCCCACATGCCGCGGAGCGGCTGGACCCGTGAGCCATGGCCACTGAGCCTGTGTGTCCGGAGCCTGTGCTCCGCAACTGGAGAGGCCACAACAGTGAGAGGCCCGCGTACCGCAAAAAAAATAAAAAAATAAAAATAAGCCTTCTCTTCCTTCTCCTGGAACATTAGCAGCTTTTCCATCCTTCACTCTCTTCTCAGAAATGAGAGTTGAAGAAAGACACTGTATTGCACACTTCCTTTCCCCTGTCACCTGCTCTGTCGAGGCCACCAGAGATATTCGCGGCTGAACAAAATCAGTAAGCGACTGACGTGTGTCTTTGTGGTTACCATCCCCTTTTTCTGTGCTCTTTCTTTCCCTTTGTGGAATCTAGAACCTTTAGGCTTTTTTTTTTTTTTTTTTTTTTTTGGTTTTTTTGCGGTACGCGGGCCTCTCGCTGTTGTGGCCTCTCCCGTTGCGGAGCACAGGCTCCGGACGCGCAGGCTCAGTGGCCATGGCTCACGGGCCCAGCCGCTCCGCGGCATGTGGGATCTTCCCAGACCGGGGCACGAACCCGTGTCCCCTGCATCGGCCGGCGGACTCTCAACCCTGCGCCACCAGGGAAGCCCAACCTTTAGGCTTTTTAAGCAAAACTTTCTCTCAGGAAAGGGTAGGGTCAATCCATTTCACTACAGTGTGAATGACTGATAGAGTCCCACGTGCTGCCTTTCCCAGGGACAGTCACATTTTAACAGGGGACAAAGAGTTCAGTTTGGGAGTCCGATCCATGTGGACTTGACTCTCAGGCTGCCGACTGGTTATGTAATGTTTGGCAAGTAACCTAACCTGTCTTAGTTTCAATTTCCTCATCTCTAAAAAGGGAAGAACACCTCAGAGGGCTGTGGTGAGGATTAAGAAGATTTGAGAATGCACCTAGCATGGTGCCTGGCATGTAGTAGGTGCCTATTAAAGGTCTGGTCCCTTTTCCTTCCACGTCAGTGGCAGAAGTGATGCGTCTGTTGGGCAGGAATGAAAGTGCTTGGGGCTCTGCTGTTTTGGAGATCCCTCAATAGCAGATGGCCTCGGACATCCTCTATGCCACAGGCTACACAAGTCGTTGTTGAGGAACACACTGAACTTTCCCCACTGTGAGTCACACACACACACACACTCACACTCCATTGTTGTGTGACACAGATGATTTCATGTAGGCAGGCTGGGACTGTATTTCACATCCAGGCTTCTCATCAGCCCTTCCTTTCAATCCTGAAGCTTGCCTGGAAACCTAGTTGTGAATGTTCGTATCTCACCTCTGATGCACTAAGTGTTTGGATACATTTTGGACAAAACAGCTACCTCTCGGTCCTTCTTTCTACAGAGGTTGAAATGCAGCTCCTCTGAATGAAAAACTGGCGGCTGTGTTCACAAAGAACGTGGCTGAAATGCAAATACACTTCGGAGTTTGTGCCTTGATGGCATGGTGCTAAAAGGTGACTGTTATTAAAGAACAATGCAAAGCCGCTAATTACCAAGCTTTCACAGAAGCTTTGTGCACAAGCTTGACTTTCATTATCTGTCTCTGTCATCCCTGTAAAACAGCCCATTAGACTCTCTACTAAGGCAGAGAAACCAGCTGACAACGGAAAGGGAGTTGTTTAATTGCTATTACCTTTGCAAGTTTGAAGTGCATTTTTTTCCCGCATAATTGTTTCCAGGAAAAGAAACCTGGATTTGAGGACTAGGTTGGATGAGAGAAGGACTGAGATGGAGCTGGCTCCTGCATCAAAATTCCTCCGATACCACAGATCCTGCCCAGTTACAGTAGGCTTCTGACTTCACCTCGACTGGGTGTACCCTTCCAGGCTTGAAGCCACAGTGATCTGGGTTCAAAACCCAGTGAGGCCACATATAGGATGGTAGACCTTGGCAAGTCATGTAATCTCTCCACACATCAGTTGCCTCACCAGTGAAATCAGCAGAATGATAGTGATCCAAGGGTCTTTGTGAAGGTAAACAGAATTTATATAAGGTACCATCACATTGCGCAGAGGAGAGTCAGCAGATGCTACTGCCCTTTTCTCTCTGTATGCACCCAAATGTCGTTGGTCCAGAGCAATTACATTTGCTGAAACCAAATGAAGTGGCCATTAAGGGCAGCTTTGGAAGAAGAGAGAAGTCACAGAGGGAAAATACCCTCAGGGGTGTGTGTGTGTGTGTGTGTGTGTGTGTGTGTGTGTGTAAGACACAGTTTTTGAAACTCAAGATATAAACTATAAAAACTCCAGTACATTTGAAAAGCGACCTTATGGCAAAGTGTGCAAGCAGGAGGCCCAACTCCAGCACTAAAAAGGGATACCATTCACCTGGCCTGGCGGTGTTTACTCCCTTCAAACGTCATGTTCATAGCAGAGGATTTGATGAGTTAATTCAACCAAGTCAAGTCATTAAATACCTTGCGGAATAAATAACAATGGGTCACGCGTTTCTGAGACGCGTTTTCTGGGCTCTTTTTTTTTTAAACCAAAGTAGTCTTTCCTGGCTCCTGAACACAAGCCGTCCTCATCTATTTCCTAAGATAATCCATTATAAATTATGACAGGCTCCGAAGGGTCTGGCGGGCAGCGCGGCCCGATCTGCTGCCCAGGTCTCACTTTTCTGTCCTTGTCATCTCCGACAAACTCCATGCGTGACCGGTCAGGAGATGGCTAATTCTAGTCCACACATTTTTCAGATGAGCTTCATTTTATTTTTAATTTCCCCACAAATGCACGCCAGGCACAGATTTCAACAGTTACAGACATAGCTCTCTAATCTGTGCCGCCCTTCCGTAGCTCAGACTACCAAATGAATTAAGGTCCAGTTACATATAAAAGTGATTATGATCAGCGAAATGTCTGCCCAGAGCGGCCCTCCCCCGAAAAGGGCGATTCGTGAGTCTGACACTCCCCTTTGGCCATCCTGGGGCCATGAACTGTACGATAAAAATGACCCCACCAACCCCCTTCTGAAACCTACGCTCCCTTCAGATTTTATAGCTCGGGGGCCTGTGGCCACCAAGGAGCAGAGAAATAAATTGTTTTCTTGTGTTGGGTGAAATTTATTTGTTTTCTCTCTTCATCTGACAAGATTTCAGGAGAGCTGACCTGATCCTTTTGAAAACTTCCTATTTCACGTCTACTGGCACCTGGCCTTCTCTTAGAGGCAGACGACTTCTTGCAAATCCTAACAATTGAGGGACAGGACTCGACATCATTGTAGGATTCCTGTTAGGCTCATCCAGGCATTTCTCAGGGCAGTTCAGGGCTGTTTTCCCCTTAAATGGTCAGCGGCCAGGAGCACATGAGGTAAACACTGCACCGAGAGTATAAAATTAACTCAGGACCAGGCAGCAAAGGAAAAAAGGCCACCTCTCTTTGCTCACAAAGGGTTTATAGCCTACTTCAGGGAAGAGGAAATATTCCAAAGGATGCATTTACTTATGGTACTTTATCGTCGCATCTTGCTAAGCTAGGGAGTTGTTTACGAGGCTGAGAGAACAAGGACTAGTGTAGCAGAAAGAGTTTTTATTAGGGACCAAGGAGCTGGATTTTGCCACCAGAGAAGTATGTGATCTTGTATACTTCAGTGCCTCTCTCTGGGAGTTGGTTCCCACAAATGTAAACTCTGTTATATCCGGGGCTTCTGTGACAAGTGGTGACAGAGCTAGGGAAATCTGGAAAGCCTTCCTCATTGGAGTTTTTAGAACAATGATCACAAAGGCATAACCAGGCTGATCCTGTGGGGAGATCTCAGTAGCCCCCGAATCATGCCTCTTTTGTGGATTTTTCCAACTTGCTGTGCAGACCCCAAAGTGGGTGAGGCAAAGTCTACTCAAACCATGTGATACAGTTCTTGTCTGGGTGGAACCAAGTTTATACACGGTCCAACAACTCTACCAGATCTGAACCCCAAGCGGAGCAAGAGAGAGGAAAGGCTGCCCGCACCGGCAGAAGCCGCATTATACCCGCTCCCCTACACCTGCCAGGCCGGGACCCAAGTGCCCTCAGGGACAAGCCAACCTTGGTAGCCACCCAACTTGAGAATCTTTTGAGCTCTTCCTGTCGCCATGCCCCACCCCATCCCATTCCACCCTGGCCTCTTTTTTCTCCTCCCTGGCAGCCACTCTGTTTTCAGATGTTTACCCTGAGTTAGAACCTCAGTGGCCGGCATGAGGCCTGAGGGAGGGAGGAGGGAGAGTGCCCAGAAAGAGAAATGCCTCTGGGGGGCATCTAGGGCACATCAGATGGTTGCCTACTCTTCCTCTTGGTGTCTGGCAGACTGTGCGTGCGTGTGCGTGTGTGTTTTCATTGGCTGACAGTGGTCTGTCTCTCTGGCTTGTAATGGCCTTAATCCTAGATTAGCCCAAGTCGGATGCCTTTTTTTGGGAACGCTCATCTCTGAATGCCCCATCTCAGTGGTCTCTATTTGATCAGGACATCCGGATTTTGTAACATCATTTTACAACCATTCCCCCAACCCTGATTCCATCCTTCGGAGCTCTGAGGACATGTAACTAGAAGCCACTCCAGTTACTCTCCCCCTCTGCGGTGGACCCGTGTCACCTGCCGCCCTGGCATCATCACCCAGGCATGCACTGTCACACTCCCAACCGGAATGTCAGCTTGCTGTTTGAGATTCACACCGACACTGGGTCCCCAGAGGGCCCCTCCAGGAGCCAGGGCGGCCTGCGCTTGGGAACACATAAAAGCACAGGAGTCCCCTGGCTTTCTGGCAGCACTTCAAGCGCTTGCCCAATGAAGAGATCTTGACAGCATACTTGTAAACTCCACAGGCCCCAGGGGCTCAAACACCATGATATTTTATGCTCGCGGGGTGGACAGCCAAAATAGTTGGGTTGTTATGCAGACGTGGGTCTCTTAGTCAGGGCCAGCATTTCTGACACCTGTTAATTGGCATTTGAGAGAACTGAGTCGAGGGGGTTGGGGGCCTTTGGAGCAGCTGCTGGCCTGTACCTGAACAGCAGGGAGTCCTGTAAAGGTTTGGCCCACCAATGGGGGTGGGGAGCTTCCCGAGGGGGGGAATAAGCAAGTGAGTCCCAGCATTGCCAGAAGGGATCATCAGAGAAGGAAGAAAATAGGAAGGAGGGTGAGAAGAAAAGAGACCAAGAGGGAGAGAAAAAAATAGAGAGGGCGGGTATTTTTAGATTTGCTAGCACAGGGCTTTGTGCTGTGGCACCCTGGTCCCTGTTTCTGCAGCACCAGTTCTCCTGGCCCAGGTTAGGACAAGCGCTCCTTCCCCGCTGAGGCTGTAGACCCACCCACGTTTCAAGGTCAGCTGCAGGACCACCGGCCCCACGAGCCTCCTCTGGAAACCCCCACGTCCAGCCCTCTCTTCCTCCCGCGTGCTCTCACCCTCACGCACAGTTCAGCACTCCCCCACTCTCCCTGTGCACCTTGTGCTCCTTCCCTAAATGGCCCCCTCACCCGGAGGTTCCCTCCTTGGCATCATAATGGAGACTTTCTTTGGCCCTTGCTGCCCTAGACTCACAGTGGATTTTCTGTTTCCACAGCTGGATGGCTGTGCTCCCTCTTCTTCTCTTTAGTTCCAGGCTTTCTGCTTCAACTTCCAATTGAAAGCCCCCGCTCTGTCCCCACATAGCTTCAAGCTGACCTCGGGGCCCTGTGAATCTTCTTCCCTGTTCCTATCTCAAGGTTTGGGTGGTCCACAGTTCAACCTGAGGTGAGACTAGGTTTAAATGACTTAGTAAACGTCATTTCTGTATTTCATCATGAACACACACACATGTCCAGAACGTCCCTATTTGTGAACTGACTTATCTTCCAAAAGTCAGCTTATAAATTAGTGGTTTGAATCTGGAAGTCCATAGAAACAATATTATAAATGAATTCGTTCATTCATTCATTCAACAAATACATCTGAACAAAAGGCAGTCACTGTGCTGACCAACCTGTGGGGAACAAAAAGCCCTTGTCCTCAAGGGGCGTATTTCCTGGTCAGGGGAGACAGATAACCCACAAATAAACAAGTAAACTATATATGGCAGATGGTCCTAAGTGCCATTGAAAGGAATACAACAGGGAAAGGGAATAAGGAGTACTGGAATGGGGCTGGGATTATAAATAGGGTGGCCTGGGAAAGCTATTTGAGGGAAAACTGAAGGAGAGAGAGTGGGCGAGGAAAATCCGGACTCAAGGCAAGAGCGAAGTTGGTCTGTTCAAGGACCAACAAAAGGCCAGAGTAGCTAGAGCCCAGTGAGCACTGGAAGTGAAATATACTGGTTGGTTTCCCGGCCAGCCCACTGGTGGTCAATTTAGCTGTCATTCTAATTCAATGCAAGACACATTTACTGGGTGCTGACTCTCTGCCAGGGGTTAGGGCTGAGACTCATTCTCTTGACTTCCATAACCATGGCTCTCTGGGAATATCTCTTTGGAGTATCAGCTAGGAGTGCAAGAGACTACAGAGCCCACTCAGGGTAGCACAGTGGGCAGGCAGATGAGAGGCAATGCCCAGTAGACAAAACCTCCCTCCTGGAGGCAATGTGGTCGTTAGAACCATCTCTCAATTTGCTTGTAGACCAGACGGCTTCAGTCACCTGGGGTGACCAGCCATCTCTTGATTTGGAAACCTAGGCACTTGATTCATTGCTGAGTGTTGGTTTTTGTCCGTAGACATGTTATATAATATAACCTTCCTGATCTTTGATTTCCTGGTAGTGATAATGACCGCTTCACCTCTTTTGTGAAAAATTAAATGAGGTTAGTGTCCATAACAGAGCCTTGTAAAACAGAACAGCCTACTGATCTGAGTCGTCATGATTTTTAGAGCAGTCACTCTGTCTTCTACATCAGGGAATTAAGGGAAAAAGGGCTCAGGAACAGATACCTTCCGATGACACCTTCATATATGGAAATATCTGTTAAGTTTTATGTTGGCTGTCTAATCTCTGGAAAAGGTGATGAGGGTGGGCAGTTTCAAGATGGTGAATAACTCTGCTAAAAGGTCCAGGTGGGAGAAGAAACAGGTTGATGAAAGAGAAAATTGCCTAACTCTAGGGGAGGTTGTGGAGTAGAATCTGAAGAAAGGTATATAGTTCATCTCAAAAATGACAAGCAAGTGGACAGACCCAAACAAATCATTGCAGAGATAAAATCACATTTCTCCTCTGGGCACTGCTGTTTTCTCTCCATTTCCCTGCACCCTCCAGTCCCCATTTCCCACAATGTTTAAGCTGCTCAAATAGCGCAAGTCTCACTACCCCAGCCTCAGCCATCCAATCCCTCCCACATCTGCCTGCCTTCCCTCCAGTGCCCTTCTGAATGGGGGCACTCTATGTAGGAAGGAAACTTTCTAGTGACAGAGAACTCATTTCCTTATTATAAGGCAAGCTGTACGTTCTGGAGCACCCCTATTATTGGAATGTTCTTCCTTAAACTCACTTAAAATCTGCTTCCCTGTGATTTTTACTCCTAGGTCCTGGGTCACCCTCTGAGGGACTCAGAGGCATCCTGACTAACTCTTCTTCCAAGACACAGCTTTTCAGATATCTGAAGACAGGTCCCTTTCTCACTACCCTAACCCCAACACGTTCAGTTTAAGATTTTCTCCTTATCTTTGGTGTACTTTAATTTTGCCATGAAATATTTTGTTTCGTTTTTTAAATGCTGCCTGTATACAGTATGTGCTTTTAATCTGAAATTTCATGACTTTCTTCCGTTCTTAAAAATTCTTAGCCATGACTTCTTTAAGTATTGCTTCTCCCCCAGTCACTCTTTTTCTTTCATTGAAATGATTATATATGTGTCAGAACCTTCTCAATCTACCTTCCCCGTCTGTCTCTTACAGCTCTTTCATATTTATCTCTTTGTCTTTCTGAGCTGTGTTCTGAGTGAATTCCTCAGAACTGTCTTCCAATTCACAAATTCTCTCTTTAACTATGACCAATGTAGTGTTTACCCAATATTGTTTTATTTGCTCGTATCTATATATTTTAATTCCCTATTATTCCACAGCAGCTGAACTCCAGTCCACCTCTTTCTGCTCCAGAATTTGGCTTCCAGCCATGGAAAACTTTATCTTTCTATTAAATATGAATTGCACAAAAATGTCTACCTTAATTTATAGTACAGCTTTTCCTTTTAATGTTCTCCTTTTATATTCTAGTTGCTCTGGTTATCTTTTCAGAATAATAATGGCCTCAAAATGGGAACTTAACTCTCTGTCTTGACCTTCCCCCTGTAGTCCTTGAACTGACCTCATACGCCTGATCTCCTGAGCTTTCCTTATCAGGATCCTATCCTCTGCACTCATTCAATGATCCCCAGAACTGAATGCAGAATAGTCCAGAGCATGCTTGGAAAGTCAGTCTTAAAGACAGAGAACACTTAGCAAACAGGATTCTAACAACTCATGTTCTTTTACAGACGCATCTATAAAAGGATAAAAGGAAGACACTAGATAAATTTCTTTGAGTCAGTTAATGAGTAGGCCTAAACTATGCAGGGCTCAGGGCCATCTGTAGGGTCTGCAGGCCTTAGTAAATAATGCTCCTTGATCCAGGGGAAATCAGGCCAAATTCCAGGTAAGAAGCCTCAAAGGGCAAAAGAAGTTGTCAAAGGCCAGTGGGAGGGAGTCTGTGGAAACAGGAGGGCCAGCCATACTTTGGCTTTGGAGGTAATAATGGTTCAAACTAACTGAATGAAGCATTTCTTTATGGGCCTCAGGTACTTCTTGACACCATATGGATTCCCTTCCATCTTGTCTAATTGTCACTCCATCATGGTCTGACCATTGGTAAGGTTTTCTGGAGAGCATAAGCAAAGCTTTTCTACTCAGAGGGAGTGAGTTCTCCTTGTTTTCAGCAGAAGGATGGTCTTGAAAGGAAAAGGTGACCACAGGTCATTATGATTGGTTTTCTCTTTTTCAGAAACCCCAGGTGAAGCCATCGGATGTAAGAGCATAAAGTGCCAACAATTATTAGCCCTCTTCAAAGTAGTCCGTGAAGTTGTCTGCCGAAAAGACCGTGAGTTCTTGATTCCGAGCTTTTGAAATCTCAGCTTTATCGTGTGCTAGCTGTGCAGTGTTGGGGTGGTTTCTTAATCCCTCTGGGATTCAACTTTTGTTAAATGGGATAGTGATACTACATTTTTAGAAATGTGGATTAAAGGAAATAATGCATATAAAGGGCTCAGAATAAGTGTTCAGTAAAAATTGTTGGCACCCCTTCCCTTGATTGGGTGTCATTTGACAGAACTGTATGAGGAAGGAAGATGAAAAGCATGAAGGGGATTGTTAAGGATGGAGGGGTTGTTTAGAATGGAGAGGATTGTTAAGCGCTTTTGCAAAAGGACCTAAAGCCACTTTGGCCATTAGTAGTTGACAGAATCTAGTGGTAAATTTTGATCGCCTCCAACAGTTAGGGGTGGGTGGAACTCCATGTCTTCTTCCTCCACAGCCTGGCTCCCTGGTGGTAGGCAACAAGAAAAGCAAGTCTCGCACCCCATTCTACCACATTTTGATATTGATCAGCACTCAGGTCCCCAGACAATCATGTCAGCTGATCCATAAGCTCGGGATGACCCCACTCTCAGTCCTTTTAGGCAATCTGATAAGCACACTGCATGAAGGATTTACCCCAAGCGAGCCAAGGCAAATGCATCAAACGTTCTGACAGCAGAATCAGCACACACATCTTCTACCAAGTGTGGGGTACAGAGGATAAATGAAGCTCCAGGTCAAGAGCAGCCCTCTGAAGGTGGTAGATCACCAGAATCATGCAAGGGAAGACATGCCTTTACACATTTTCTAGGCAATCATTTATTCTGAACACCATTTACTTCACCAGTGAAAAAATATTTCGCCATCCTGTATGCTAATTAACCAATTCTCAGATACAGGTTTAGATCAGGAGAGCTGAAGTGTTTTATGTCCTTCCTCTGTGGTGTTCATCTCTGAGTATGTCTCCAATGTTCATGAATGTCGATTATTAGCCCTAATTAACTTGCACTCACCATACACATCATGTTGTCTACGCTGAAGTGTTTTAAGGGACATTACAGGCACTATAACAAGGACAGTTAGGCAGAAGACTGTAAAATCTAAATATAGGAAATTACAGTCACTTGTTCAGACAGAGGAACAAACAACACTCTCTTTCTCAGATCTGAATGATTTCCATTTCCTGGCTTGTTTATCATAATCCCTCTTTTGGCCAGGAAGTCACTCAGTTCCCACTCAAATTTGCTCATTCCACCACCATCCCACCCAGTCTCCAAAGGCATTTTTGATATAAAGATTTTCATAGAAACCTGAAGCTTCAGTGCTAGGACAGCAGGACTCTATTAAAACTTTAATATATACATATGTATTTGCATTTCTTTCAAACTCAGGTTTGTTCAGTGCAGCTGGATAGCTAACATTCCGCCTTAGATAATACTATTCTCAGCCCCTAAACTTCTTTAACTTTTCCCAGCAAGTTTGGCAGAAAGACTCTGGGCTTCATCTGCTGGCAGATTTTGATCAAAGGGTGGGGTGCTGGGATTCAGGAGGGCAGCACACACACACACTGGCCTTGGAGCCTAGCCAGAAGTTAGAGGGACACAAGCAGGGTGTACTTGCCACTCTCCCCTCACGGTGTAACCAAACAGCCTCCACTGTATCACTTGTTTGGCTGCTTAATGTGAAGACCACACTGGATTAAGAGCCAGATGTCTGGATTCAAGCTCCAGCTCTGTCATCGGCCGGCTGTGTATGTTTGGGTAAATCATCTGATGCTTCTCAAGCCCAATTTCCTAAACTGTCAACTAGGGCTAGTGAGTGCACGCTGACTCACAGGGTGGTCATTAGACCAAATGGCAGACTGTGCAGATTTAGCTTCGGAAATTATAAAGTGTTCAACGGGTGCAAAGAAGTACTTGTATCCATCATGCACATACATATTTGTATGTGAACAAACATACATGATTGTTTCATGTGAACATACCTGATCTTTACAAGTAGACTGTATGATTCTAGAAAGGGGAGGCTACAAACTATGTATCTTTGCAGTACCTAACACAGGGTCACGCGCCTACTGACACTTAATGGGTAAATGGAAGAATGAGATTCCAATAGTATGGGGAAAAGACAAGGACTTGGCTATATCATATACCTAGAAGAGTATTCAACATCATTTATTCAATAAAAAGTTATTGAAGACCTGCCATGTCCAAAGTCTTGTGTAAGGCTTTGAACGTAGATGAGTGGCCTCTACCTTCAGGAAATTAAGTGGAATAAAGTGCTAAAAGGGCTAAGAGGAGCGTCTGTACTGAACACGATGGGAACACAAGGAAGGGCTTGGCCAATTCTACCCCATTGGGGGTTGAGGGTGGAAATGAGAAGAGGAAGGAAGAGCTTCATACAGAAGCTGAGGCATGAACTATGTTTTGAAAGATAAGTGGGTATGTGACATTTGGGGACTCAAAATGCCCGGGTACTGTGTTCCAGAGGGAAAATGTGAACAGAACCAGCAAGAGAGCAGGGCTAAAGGCTTACAAGTGGTTTGTAGGGCCAGAGAGTAAGGAACAAGGGAGGAGTGGTTAGATAGAGGTGAAACTAGAAAAGGAAATCTTTCCCACTCTGTTTCTAAGAAAGGGGATTTTTCCCACACACTCTCCTGACTTCTCTCCATTCTTGGGGAGGTGCAGTGACTTCTCTGACGGGTAAATTGGAGAATAGAGAGCATGTATTCTGCTCAGCCCTGTCCTTCTTCTTCCTTTTGGGATCCGGAATGTCTGCCACATGGAAATCTGCTTCTCTGTGCGCCAGTCCACATGCCTAGGGCCTGCGTGCAGGAATCTGCCTAATTGGGGGTCAGCTGGCAGGCCCCTTGGCTCTCTTACTAAGCTCTATTCTCCACTTTAGCCTTGATCAGTAGTGTAGGTGATGTTCCAGCCATGTTTGCACCTTTCGTTTGATTTTGCAATTTGTCCAGAGCCCACATGGGGAAGAGGGATATGCTTTGTGTTGGGTGCCCCACCAGGTAGATAGGGGCCGGACCATGGAGGGCTTGGAATGGTCTGTCTACCAATTTAGAACGTTGTGAACCAAAGGGTCCCTGCTACAATGAGCGTGGGATGAGAGGACCTGTAGAGGGAAACAATTAATGTAGACTTTGTAGGAAAAGCATGGATCTGAGTTAGAATTGGGAGCCACCTGGGCTCTGGATGACTTTGGGAAGGTCGCTTAAATCTTCCAGGTCAGTTTCCTCATCTGTAGAATGAGTTGGTTTATAAAAATCTCTAACGGCCCTCTCAACTTATATAAACTTAGATCAGGGAGGATTTCCTAACAGGAGGAAGTTTTGAACACCGGAGCAGGTCAAACCATGTGGCAGGCTGTGGAATTGCTTTCTTTGGAGGTCTTGAAGAAGCGGCTGGCTTAGCATCCCATTTAGATAAGCAATTTAACTTGTATATGCCAGGTACTCTATCACAAGAGTTATGTGAACTCTCTCATTTAATTCTCATGCCAACGTGTGAAATAGAGACTATTATCAGTCCTCACTGACATTCAAGGAAACAGAGACTTGAAAGAGTTAAATAACCTTCCCAGGAGCCTACAACTAGTAAGCGCCAGTGCTGGGCTTTGAACTTGGGCGGTCTGGCGCCACGGCTCCACCCTCCAGCACTCCACTGCACCACCTCCGTGCTAAGAGGCAGGTCTGGGTCCTTTCCCAAAAGCCCATCATGATCCATGGTGTCTCTGGAGGGACCCAGTTTGCAGCATCTCAGACATGTGCAAAAAGCAGGTGCTTGGCTAGTGAGAGAAACCAAACTCTTTTGGCTCTTAGCTCTATGCCCTCGCTTTTGACATTCAGGGGTGAGAAGCACTTGTTTCGCAATTAATAATACACTGCCTTGTCACATCTCTTTATTGATGTCTATATTGTTGTTCAGTTTCTACGTGCTTATGATTTGTCTCCTTCCTTAATGCTGATTGCATAATTACCACCTGTCAGGCACTGTTCTACATGCCTCAAATATGTTATTCCATTTAACACTCACAACAATCCTTCAAGGAAGGTACTATTATTATCCCCAATTTACAGCTGAGAAGACTGAGGCACAGAGGGAAGAATGCTATTATATCGCCAATAGAACATAGGCACTGACGGCGTATACCAGCTCTTCAGTAAATATTTGCGAATGGATTGACTAGTCAAGGTTCATTTATTTCAAAGATTCCCTTTGCCCAGGTCTTTCCATAGTCTTCTATTTATTCTCTACTTAGCTCTATCTTTTCTATAAGCTCTATCTGTTCTTTTATTGGCTGTGTCTAAGATGCTGATTGAAAACAGAAACAGCCTTCCAGGTGTGGGGCATTCCTAAATACCTGTTCTAGAGGACCCTGGGGAAGCCACAGGAGCCTCCCAATCCAGAATACACACAATGCCTTAAACTCAATAATTATGCATCAATTGACTAACTTATTGATGGTATGTTGGTTTGCTTCACGATCTGCTGGTGAACATGTTTGTTCATTCTTTCATGAATTTCAGGTCTGAGAGTTAGAATTTTTCTTGCCTTTTTTGTTTTTCATTCATCTTAATTTTGGCTTAAAAGTAGAAATAGGAGAAACTAAAATCAGCGGAATGAGGGCTGCATGGAGTAGATATGCTTTTCTGAACTGATGTGTGTGTGTGTGTGTGTGTGTGTGTGTTTACATGTATATACATATTTTGGAAGGTGGCTGGGGCCTGGGGCAGGGGGGAACCTCTCCTCTCTATCTCTTGATATCCTGTAAACTGTGTCAACTCCAAAGCCACAATTTCTATTTTTACATTGGGCTCTGACAATAAATAGTCAGATTTTTATTTTATTTTACATTGGTCTTCTCCAATGGCGATGCACCCACTTTGGACACACTGTCTACACTAGCATTACACTTTGCAAACCAACCCAACCTGACTATAGCTGGGACAATCTGCAGTGGCAGCAGCAGGAATTCACATAAATCAGACGCTAGTCAGGTGTGGAAGCTGAGGTTGACTGATCCTATGTGCCCACCACCTCTTGTATCCTCACTTGTTTAAACCCCTTGTGGACAAAATCAAGTTTCCACGAGAAGAGTTAAACAAGAATGAACACAAGAGGCTCTTTGCCTCTTCACTTCCAACCCTTCTTTGGTGAACACTCTGCTCCAAAATTGCAGTTAGAAAAATCTCAAATTCAACCTTGGGCATGTTTCTTTTGGCTTCACTTGTGACACGTCTCTAAATAAATGTTAGCGTTTTGCAGCTTTGAAAAATACCAGAAGTAAACATTTCTCCATAAAACCCAGGAAATTCTCAGTATTAGAGCATGAGCCATAACTCTGACTCTTTACTGGAGAATGAGTGTGCACGGCCTCCCTCCAGTGCATGCTTAGGCCTCTCCAGATCGGGTGGTGCAGGTGGCCATCTGGATAGAATCAGTATCAGCTCAGCAACAAGTCCTGTGAAGACCCCAGGTTTCAATTTTCTAACAGGAGACTCACATTCTCCACCTGAACTGACTGGTGTGAAGAAAATATGGCTACACTGAATGTACCTAAGGAAAGGTAATGCTCATCCACACATTCCTGTGGTACAGATGGGAGCTACGTTGTAGCTTCCCACACGCAATCCACAATAGTGAGATCTGGTCATGCAATCTATGACTTTCCCTGGATAGGTAGTAAACATAGTTCATCTATGTTAAGATCAAGGGTAGGCAAAAAAAATATGAAGAAGCATTTCACAGAGGAGGAAACATAAATGGCTACTAAACATATGACAAAATGAATTATCATGGTGGTTATCAGGGAAATGCAAGTGAAAACTACAACAGGTTACCATTTTTTGCCATTAGATGGGGTATAAAATGACACTAAGTGATGGTATGGATGTTGAACAATGGGAAATCTTATACCCTGCTGTTGGGAGTATACACTGGTTCAGCTACTTTAGAGAAAAATTTGGCATTATTTAGTCACGGTGAAGATGTGCATCCCCTTTGCCTTAGGTAGTCCACTATTAGAACAAGTCTCACACGAGTGCAAAGGAGATATGTACACGGACATCTGGATAAGATTACTGGTTAAAACAAAACAATGGAAACAACTCAACATCCATCAACAGTGCATAAATAAATGGTGGTGCCTTCTTATAATGAAGTACTATATAGGGGTGAAAATGAACAAGAGCAACATGCGTCAACATGGATGAAGGCCACAAACAAAAAGTAAGAGAACAGAAGCCATTTGTAGACTAATAAATACAGCATGATATTACTGATACATAGTTAAAACAGGCAAAATACCACATGTTTCTCAGGGATCCACATACGTGCATATAATAAAAGTGTAAAGACATGCATGAAAATGAAAAGCACAAAATCAGGATGGTGAGTTGTTCTGGGATGGAGAACACACATGTTCTGGGATGGGAAGGATACACAGAAAGTTATCTATTATTTTGATAACTTGTATTTCTTAAGCTGGGTTGGTATTCATTGTATTCTTCTTTGTATCATTTTGTATGCCTTAAATATTTTATAATACACTTAAAAAATATTCCTTTGAGATGCCAAAGAATTGCAGAGCTAGAAAGGCCTTAGAAATCATCTAGTTCAGCAATCTCCCTTTAAACATGATGACAAATAACTAAAATCAGAAATGGAAGAGGAGGCATTGTAACTAATGGCACAGAAATAAAAAGGAATATAAGAGACTACTATAAACAATTATACGCCAACAAATTGGATAACCTAGAAGAAAGGGTACATTCTTAGAAACACACAAACTATGAAGACTGAATCAGGAAGAAACAGAAAATCTGAACATACCTATAGCTAGCTAGTAGGGAGATTGAATTAGTAATCAAAAACCTCTCAACAAAGAAAAGTCCAGGACCGGATGGCTTCACTGAATAATTCTACCACACATTTAAAGAAGAATTAGTGTCAATCCTTCTCAAACTCTTCCAAAAAAATGAAGAGGAGGGAATACTTTCAAACTTCTTTTACAAGGCCAATATTACCCTGATACCAAAGCCAGACAAAGAGACTAAAAGAAAAGAAAACTACAGACCAATATCCCTGATGAATATTGATGTAAAAATCCTCAACAAAATATTAGCTAACCAAGTTCAATAGCACATTAAAAGGATTATACACCATAACCAAGTGGCATTTATCCCTTGGATGTAAGGCTGGTTCAACATACAAAAATCAATGAATGTGGGCTTCCCTGGTGGCACAGTGGTTGGGAGTCCGCCTGCCAATGCAGGGGACACGGGTTCGTGCCCCGGTCCGGGAGGATCCCACATGCCGCAGAGTGGCTGGGCCCGTGAGCCATGGCCACTGGGCCTGCACGTCCGGAGCCTGTGCTCTGCAGCGGGAGAGGCCACAACAGTGAGAGGCCCGCATACCACAAAAAAAAAAAAAAAAAAAAATCAATGAATGTAACACACTACGTTGATAGAATAATAGACAAAATTTACATGATCACCTCAACTGATGCAGAGAAAGCATTTGACATAATTAAAAATCCTTTTTTGATGAAAACATTGAACAGACTATGAATAGAGGGAAACTACATCAACATAATAAAGGTCATACACTAAAATCCTATATAGCTAACATCATACTCAACAGTGAAAAGCTGAAAGCTTCTCCTCTAAGATAGAAAAAGGACTAATATCTTGCCACTCTTGCCATTTCTATTCAACATAGTACTGGAAGTCCAAGCCAGAGCAATTAGGCAAGAAAAATAAATAGAAGGCATTCAAATTGGAAAAGAAGAAGTAAAATTATCTGTTTGCAGATTACATGATCTTATATGTAGAAAACCCTAAAGATTCCACAAAAAACAAAATTGTTAGAATTAATAAACTAATCCAGCAAAGTTGCAGGATATAAAACCAGCACTCAAAAATCAGTTGCATTTTTATGCAACAACAGTGAATGATCCAAAAAGAAAATTAAGAAAACAATAACATCAAAAAGAATAAAATACCCTGGAATAAACTTAACCAAGGAGGTAAAAGACTTGTACACTGAAAACTACAAAACAGTGATAAAAGAAATTAAAGAAGACACAAATAAGTGGAAAGAAATCCCATGTTCATGGATTGGAAGACTTAATATTGTTAAGACGTCCATACTGCCCAGACCCATATACAGATTTGATAAAATCCCCATCAAAATCTCAATGGCATTTTTTGTAGAAAGGAAAAAATTCATAAAATACACATAGCATCTCAAAAAATCCCAAATAGCCAAAAAATCTTGAGAAAGAAGAACAAAGCTGGAGGCTGCACACTTTCTGATTTCAAAACATATTACAAAGCTATAGTAATCAAAATTGTATAGTGCTGGCATAAATACAGACATACAGACCAGTGGAACTAAATAGAGAGTCCCCAGATAAACTCTCATGTATATGGTCAAATGATCTTTGACAAGGATACTAAGGCTACAAAATGGAAAAAGGATAATCTCTTCAATAAATGGTGTTGAGAAAACTGAATATCCACATGCAAAGGAATGAAGATGGACCCTTATCTTACACTATATACAAAAATTAAAGTCCTAAATGTAAGACCTGAAACTATAAAACTCCTAGAAGAAAACACAGGGAAAGACTTCATGACATTGGAGTAGGCAATGATTTCTTAGATATAACACCAAATGCACAAGCAACAAAAGCAAAAACAGACAAGTGGTACTACATCAAACTTTAAAACTTATGCACAGCAAAGGGTACAATTATCAGAGTAATAGGCAACCTACAGAATGGGAGAAAATATTTGCAAACCACATACTGAATAAGGGATCAATCTTCAAAATATACAAAGAACTCCTACAACCCAACAACAACAAAACAAATAACCTGATTAAAAATGGGCAAAGGACTTGAACAGGTATTTCTCCAAAGAAGATATACAAATGGCCAGCAAATATATGAAAAGATGCTCAATACCACTAATCTTCAAGAAAATACAAATAAAAACATGAGATATCACCTCAAAACTGTTAGGATGGCCACTATACAAACCAAACCAAACCAAACCCCAGAAAATAATGAGTGTTGGATATGAAGAACTTGGAGTTTTTGTGCACTGTTGACGGGGTTATAAAATGGTGTAGCCATTATGAAAAACAATATGGGAGTTTCACAAGAAATTAAAAATAGAACTACCATATGATCCAGCAATACCACTTCTGGGTATATATCCAAAAGAACTGAAAATAGGATCTCGAAGAGATGTTTGCACACCCACATTCATTGCAACATTATTCACAATAGCCAAGATCTGGAAGCATCCTAAATGTTCATCAACAGATGAACAGATACAGAAAATGTGTATACACATGTAATGGAATACTATTCCGCTTTAATAAAGAAGGAAATCCTGGCATGTGCTACAACGTGGATAAACTTGAGGACATTATGCTAAGTTAAATAAGCTGGTCACAAAAAGACAAATACTGCATGATTCCACTTATACGAGGTGGCTAAAGTAATCAAACTTATAGAAACGGAAAGTAGGATGGTGGCTGCCAGGGCCTGAGGGGAGGGGAAAATAAGACTTTGCTTTTCAATGGGTATAGAATTTTAGTAATACAAGATGAAAATATTCTAGAAATCTGTTGTATAACACCATGAATGGCATATAGTTAACAATGCTGTACTGTGCACTTAAACATTATTAAGAGGGTAAATTTATGCTGTGTGTTTTTTTACAACTAAAAAACAAAAACAACATGATGAAAGCAAGGTCCAGGATGATGGAATGACTTACCCAAGATCATGAACTAGTTAGTGCTGGGGCTAGAACGGGGGCTGGCCAAGTCCAGATCATAGGCCTTTTCTCTGCACCTTGCCACCGCCTGCTGCTGTTTTATTTGTAACACCATTTCAGAGACGTGAGATGGCCTTTAGTGATGATTGCTCTAGGGGAGGATCACCTCTTTGTTGAACCATGATGCTTCTGCTTCAAATATTGCCTTATATCTTTGTGAGGCTTGCCCATCAGACGTCTATAAATGAGTTCCTGATTTTATTGCAAGCAATCACACATTAATACTGCGTTCAGCTTTTGCGGCCTCTCAATTGTGGAGCTCAGGGGCCCTTCCAAGGCAGTTAAGATTCATGATTTGCTTACTGGATGACATGACAGCTATATTATAAAGAGAAAAATGCTGAGGTCTAGAAAGGTTAAAGGGCCTATCTAACATTACAATGTCATCCTGGAGGGGAAGACGCTTTATTTTAAGGTCAAATTATTTAAAACTTCTCCACCCCCTCCCTCACTTCAGCAGACGACGATGGTCTGTCTCATTCCCTAGCAGTGGAAAGTGATTAAAATATAGAAGTTTTAGTCCCAGCAGTACCTTTTGCCCTTGGAAATGCCCTTCCCACCACCAGCCTCTGTGAGAAAAGTATAAAGCGTTTCCTTGGTTCTAAGAACAACTTTCTGAAAATTTTCATAATTTGGGGCAACTGAGAGTCCAAGGTGAGAGGGGGCAAGGGAACCACTCCCCAGAGCGGAAATGTGGGCATGTTAAAATAAGTAGCCCCTGCAAATGGGAGTTCACAGCCAAAGGCGTCCTGCGTCCAGTCATAAGTCATGGTTTCCTGAGGGTAATTAGGGCTGCCTTCTCAGGGGCCCATTTGCCCCAAATGGGCCCCTGGGGATTGAGGCTGGGCACCCGGTCAGCCGGCCTCTTGGATCAGCTCAGGTTCTGGGTTTAGAAAGTAAGAGGCTGCCAGACACTGACCCGTCTTCCCGGAGGGTTTGCTTCCTTTCGGTGAACTTGCCTAAACTGGCTTCCAAGAATGACAGGCGCGCGGCATTCTTCAATACAGACAAGCAGTGGCCGCGAGGGGTGCCGGAGGAGACGGCTTCCCCAGGACCCTGCTGCCCCCGCGTGGGTGCCGCGTGGACCCCGAAGCCCCGCCTCCCAGGGGGCGTTTGCTGCTGCCCAGAGGCTCCTGGGACCCCAGCGTTTGTGGGTGTCCCTGCGCCCCACCGAACCTCCCGCCTTGCGTCCCGCATGCTTGTACCCCCCAGGCCTCCAGCCTGACCTGGGTCCTGAGGTTGGCACGGATTTATGACCCTGAGCTGCTTTTTTATCTCTTCGGGAAGTAAACGTTTTGGTTGGGAAGTTTTTCAATTTCCTCCTGGCTTGGACCAAACTGCTCAGATTTCCAAGGGTGAGATTTCCCTCTCCTCCTGGCTAGGAAGCTCACTTCACTGCAGACAGGCCTCTGCAAATGCTTTGAGGGTGGAGCAGACAGAAAGCCCCTCCCTGGCAGGCCTCCTTTCCAAAATGTACATGAGGGGCAGGGGCATAAGGACAGCCATCAACCAGGCTTCCCTAAGTGTCCCCTCCAAGTCAGTCACCAGTTCTCCTAAGCCACAATCTCCTAGGACAGGGCCGGAAACCGATGCCTTCCCACAGTGGCCCAGGTGGTTCTGATACACCCCAAAGTTCTGGACCAACTGCTGTAGTCACTGTACAGGAGACAGAATGGGGCAAAGCAAATCTTAGTCCCCCTACTTTTAGGGGGACTAATCCTCCTGAAGCCGTACAGCATCATTCGCAAGAAAAAACGATGAACCCAAGACAGTGCAACAATGCCATGCATCGGCTTCTCACCAACAACATTGCGCCTTTTTTCTTTCTTTCTTTTTTTCCCTCCATAAGATCCCCTCCTTCTAATCCCCATACTCACCCTCCCACGCAGTTTTCCCTCTTAGCCTGGTGCCCGACACGATGTCATTTGAAAGTCAGGGAAAGCAGTAAAGTCGGGGCATCCCTTTTATACCTTGGTGAATATCTTCCGTTTTGAAGGGCCCTTTTATCCTGAAATGCTTCACCCACTTTATATCCCAGGATAACTTCACCCACCACTGAAGTACCGCCAGCCGGCTCGGGAGGGTAAAGTGGCAGCTGTTCCTCTGTTTAGGGCAGGAAGCAAAGAAGAACATGATATTCAATTAAAACTGCAGGGGGAATTCAGCGAGACAGCAGGGTCTAATGGAGACTGATGGCCCGGGAGATCTGCCGGTCTGAGTTCTATCCCCATCTCTGCCACCAGCTCATGGGGGTGACCTTGGGCCTGTCACTAAAACGTTCTGGGCCTTCGTTTCATCTGAAAAATGGTGGTGATGATACCTGTATCCTCACAGGGATCGTTCTGAGGATTAGGGAGATTAGGAAAATACACAGGGCTCTTTTGATCCCTTCAAAGTCAGCAGCAAAGGATGGATGGATGCAGAAAGCCGTCTTAGGCTGAGTGGAATCAGCTGCCAGTTACAGGATGTGATCTGAGGTGCAATGAAAAGGCGGCCAGTGCAGAGTTACCTCGCCTACCAGCCTGAAGGGTTGCTCTGAAATCCCATTTCTGGAATGGCATGCGGGGAGCCAGGTTCAAATAGAAATGTGCCCTATAGGAGCAACAGCACATCACCTGCCTTCTCATGAGTTGGCTGGAACGGTTTGCCAGTTTCCCAGGAGAAAAAAGTGTCCTGAGTGAGTGAGGAACTTGAACAGGTCCATGTTATGGGAGCAGAGTTCAGTACAAAGAATGAGCAAAATTGGTGTCAGAACGATGGTGGTTAGGGACTTGGGGAGGGAAGTAATATTACGGAAGCTGTTTTTTTAAAACACTTGTATTCAATGTTAGGTTATCAATAACAATAAGATAGCCCTCCCAAGGTGATGTTGGCTGATGTCTGTCCTCTCTGTAAGACACCGTACATATCATTTCTTATCGATTTTTGCTCTTTATATATAGCTCTCCTTACATATACGTTCAGGACACCAAGAAAAAGAGTCGTTCTCCAGAAAGCATTATGACGATGATGACTGCAGTTGTGTTGGCCAGTATTATCATTTCCATGCACACGTTTGGTAGGTGTCAGGCATCACACTAGGGAGGGTGATGGAGTCCAGGCGCTTGAGTTGGATTCCCGGTTCTGTCACTTTGCTCTGGGACCCTGAGTGCTTGAGTTTTCTGAAACCCAGTTTCACTATTTGGAAAACTGGGGTAAGAGACCTACTACACAGCTCTTTCCAGAGGATCAAGTGACGTGGTGCAGTGTGCGAAAGGCATATGTATATGGCAGAGGGCAATAAAAAGGAGAGCTGTTGTCTCAGTCAGGGTAGGCTGGGTTATGCTGCAGTAACAAATAGCCCATAACCCCAGCATTCTATGGCTTAACGCAACAAAGGTAGATTTCTTACTCTTGCTACAGGTCTACCACAGGTCAACCTAGGGGGAACTCTGCTCATTGTAGTCACAGTAGGACACAGGCTGGTGGAACAACCATCAACCGCTGGGTCAGAGGGAAATAAAGAACTGCATTAACTCTTAAAGCTTCTGCTTCTAGTTCATTAGCCCAAGAAAGTCACACGGCCCTATTGACTTCAGGTGGGTGGGGAAGTGCAATCCTACTACGTGTCAGAAGAAGAGAGATCTGGGCTCTTTATTCACAGCCCTATGGCAGGCACAGTTGCTGTTCTACAAGGCTGGATAAGATGTGGTCCCTGCCTTCAAGGAGCTTACCCAGAACTTACCTCCAGATCATGCCCCAGAGGTTCCAGAAGAGCGCACGTACCTTCCGCCCTGGATTCCCTCCCCCACCTCTGCCCCAAGCCTTCTCCTGGGCTGGGCTGCACTCAGTCCCATCTCAGGAATGCCTGTGCTAAAGGCAGGTGGAACACCCACCTGCTTCCTTGGCCTCTGCCACACTGGTTGTAAAATAACCCCAAGGCCTCTCTTTCAGAGCTGGTGTCCTGCCTTTGTCCTTCGCCCAGACTGCACGGAGAGGTGCCCAGGCAGCAGACCCCTCAGGACGGCCTCCCCTGGCTGCAGCCAATTGCACTGGGCTTGACTACTGCTGGGAAGCACAGCTCTTCACCTGCCTCCAGCCCTTCCTGGGCCTGAGGCCTGCTGACCTTCCCTTGGCCCAAGCTCAGGTCTGTCATTCTGCCTTTGGGGAAGAGGCAGGCACACCTAGGTCAGGCTTTGCCCCTCCCAACCTCCCTTAGAACCGTTTTCCTGCTCTTCTGCCAGACTGTAGACATCTCCGACATCCCCTTCTCCATCACATTCCTGGCATGGCCTGAGATTCAGCAAAGTTTTCCCTCCTTCCTCCTGAGTCATGTCCCTTCTCCTTGACATTTCGGTTGGGACCCTGAAAGAAAATGGAAGGGTTTAATGTAATATTCTTAGTAATAACAATAAATAGCTTACCATGTGCCAGGCTCTGAGTACATAACAAATACTAACTCATTAAAGTTTCACAACAAGCCTACAAAATCGGGATTTTTTATAGTCTCGTTTTAGAAATGAGGTGGAAACAGGCCCAGAGAGGTGAAGTAAGTTGTCCAAGGTCACACAGCTAGTAAGTGGCAGAGCTGAGATTTTAACCCAGACAGTCTGACTGCAAAGCACATGCAAATCATTTTCCGTCACGGTAGTTATTTATACAGTGGTTGAGAGAGGTGGTTGAAGTTATGGATTGTAAGAGCCATTCACTCCCGGATGCCTTCATGCGGTATTATGAGGCTGTCACTGCCCTCTGGTGGTCATTAGAGAGCATTGCCACTCAAAGTGCGCTGACCCTAACCCGCTGGCAAAGCGTTTCACGGAACTCAGCGTAAACTGGCAAATAAATGTGCAGCTTACATGAGGCAGTGTCATACTGACTATTTCTTTCCCTCTGGCTTGGTGTGTCTTTCCTCTTGGAGGAAAAAAAAAAAAACAGAAGGGAGAACAAAAAGCACACAGGCAGCTCTCCACCTCTATGAGAATAAGCAGAAGAAAACCACAATTATGTAACTATCAAATAAGTCTATGTGTTATTGTTATGGAAACTGTGATGTAGCATGGATGCCCATGAAATGTCATCCTAAACAGATGCAAAAGCACATTTTCAGTCGTTTGTAACTAAGTTAGGGTAAAATGCTCGCCTTGATTAATCAGGGTATTCTTCCACTATAGAACGCTGCATGCAAGAAGATTCTTATTTTTAAAGTTCAGCCATTTTGGATAATCTGTGTTCGAAAAGAAATCTGAAGTCATTTTTTGGTTTGATGTAGAAAGATGAAGGTGACCACGTCTGACGTGGTTGTAATCGGACAGCTTGGCCTGAGAAAGTGTTTCATTAGTTATTACAATTCAGGAGTAACCTGGCTTCTTATTAAACCCCAGCCAAGAGGACCCCTCAGACAAGGTGATCCAGTAAGTCTTCATGGGTGGGGGGGGTGGGGGGAGAGGGAAAGATGACAGAGGAAAGGGATCCCCGTCTGCAGCCACAGAAACCCCTGGTCTGGGCCTGGAGGCTTGTCCGGGAATTGCCCAGATGAAGCCCCTGGTAACAGGTGGGAGATCTGAGGAGTCACGGCCTCTGGAGGTTGGGTTTTCAGCCCCCAGATGGAGAATGCTCAGCACTGGAAGCTCTTCATTTGGCCATTTAACGTTTCCCTTCTTGAGAAGGTCAAGCAAGTTATGCGTGCACAGGACGTTGGTCACACCAACAGTAAATGCCTCAGTGATCAGAAATCCTCTGTGTTTTTCATCCCCTGCTAACACACTTTGCTCATATCAATGTGAAAAATTGCAAGAAAACTGCTGATAGGAAGAGTTAGTAGAACAGACCTACTTTCAGGACACATTTAGGATCTGTACTTAGCCCCAGCCACAGGTCATACCTGGATGATGAACGTTCATGTGCTGTCCTTGGGTAACGTTTCTGGCCCACGCCTACACCTTCAAATCATTGTCTCCACATGGGCCACGTGCAAATCCATTTCCTTACTGCTGCCTCTGTCCTGGGGTCCCAACTGGCATCCAGCTGCCCCGTGGCAAGCCCCATCCAGTTGTCCCCCAGGACCCCACTCAGCATGTCCAGGGTAGACCAGAGTGTCCTGTCCCTGGAGGTGCCTCCCCTCGCCATCTCGATTTCTTTCACCAGCTTCACCATCTCCCTGTGATTCCAGCTCAAAACCTGAAATTCCTCAACCTTGCTTCACGCTCCTGCGCCACCGACTAGATCTAGTCACTTGCAGAGATGGCTTCCACGTGTCCCCTTCTTCCTGCTTCCCACCCTCACTGCCCCGGATGGCACGATGCAGTGGATGAGCGCCCGTTTCAGAGTCAGCCATGGGTTCAAGTCCCAGCTCTGTTGTTTATTATATGTACGGGTGTGGACTTTTTACTTAATGTATTCAAGCCTCATTGTACAATGGAAGATAGATGATGAGCTCGGTAGGATAATATAGGTTAAACGTCTGGCACGTGGTAGGTGCTCAGCATATGTTATTTCTCTTTCCTTCCATTCAAGCCTTGTTGTTTCTCACCAGGGATAACTTAACAGCCTCCCAGTTAGCCCTCGCTCCTTTGCTCTCCATCACTAGTATGGATTGAATACCCATTAAATGAGCTGACCACTACGAAGAGAAACATTGAACAATTCCACGGGGCCCTGCCCCCGAGAAGCTCATAGTACGACAGAGCAACTTAAATTCTCTGCTTCCAGTGACTTATTTGTACGCTTCTGCCCAATGAATCTTGCTAAAGCATAGATCACTCGTGACATTTCCCTCCTCAAGACCGTCAGCGGCTCCCCACTTCTCATCTCATGAGATATATGTTCCTTTGCTGACATTCAGGCCCTCCTTGATTAATAAGGGCCTCACCTCCTCTCGCAGCCCAATTTCCTCCACCCCACAGACACTCCTTTCTGCAAGCAGAGCTACTTGCCAGTCCCACAATAAAGTAGATAATTGTTTGTTTGTTTGTTTTTTTAATGACTGATTATTGTAACGTCCTTCCTGTTGGGAGAAATCCCCATGACTGTGGGTCTTGGTGAGAAACAGGACTCTCTTCACACAGAAGTGGGAGCACAAGGTTCTTTTTCCCGGTCCGTGGACACTGGGATGTAGGCAAATGATCAAGGCTTGGCCAATCCCAAACCCTCCCCAGGATTCTGAATTTTGAGGGAGTGACATGGTATCAGATGAAACACTTAAAGGTTTTAACTGAAAAGATCTTAAGGAAGAGACTATTTACAGAGGTATGGGCAGGGTTAAGGAGGTTAGGAAAACCAGCAAGAGGTGATGAGTACCAACCCCCGGGAGTGCCAACACCCTTGGGATGTACTTATAAAGGTAAATCTAGATGAAAGTTTATGTTCCCCCCCAACTTTAAAAAATGTGACAGTTTTCTAATTTTATCAGCAAACATGTGAAGAATCACTTAAGAATGTATTCTCAGCTTGTCTGCCCAAGGAGGGAAGGGCATAATTTTAGTCTGTGACTTCAGAACTCAAAAGACCCGGAGGGATGGGCATGCAGGAGTGGATTAACACGTTTGATCAGCACCCATCCTCTGTGTTTCTGAAGAGGCCCCCGTTACCATGCTCTTCACCAAGACCTTTAGAAATAACGCAGGAGGGGAGCCCCACCATCTTTGAACAGTACCTATGGGCTGGGTGTGCGAGTGGAAGGTTCTACAATTGAAACAGGGTCCCTGACTTCCGTGAGGTGGAGAGGCAGTAGGAGGGGGCTAGTGGAGGGGGCGGGGCAGAGGAGAAGCCCTTACCAGACGGAGACGAAGGGGAGGGTGTTTACCATGATAAGCAGAAGAGTTGACTTGTAATAGGAGTGATCAAACAAGCATTTTTGGTAGAGAATTCCCTGGCGGTCCAGTGGTTAGGATTTGGTGCTTTCACTGCCAGGGGCTGGGTTCAATCCCTGGTGAGGGAACCAAGATTCCGCAAGCTGCGTGGCCAAAAAAATTTAAAAAGAATTTTTGGCAGAAGTTTGCCGATTCTGAAGTTCCATGTGTATGTGTATTATCACAGCCCTATTTGCATAACTGAAAATAATTTTCAGGGCGAGAGACTGTAGATTTGCCCAATTTGGGGTGATATAAACATGTGGCCGGGGAGAAGCCACAGTGAAACACCACTGCCCTCTCAATTCCTGACTCCCTTCAGAGGCCCAAGGAGGGAGGAAAGGAGTGCCACTTTGACACAGGCAGACACTTGGACACCAGAGAGGCGTCGGGGGCGCCTGTACCTGCCCACCGCCTGCCCTTCAGCAAAGCCAACATGTCCAAGTTATTGGGAAAGAACAGCTGGGATAAATGAACTTGAAGAGCTTAATTTAACTAGTCACAGGGAAAATATGTTTTTTTTTCTTGATTTCACATTTTTGTGTCCAGCTAAAATGATCAATTTAGTGACAGAATTGAGACTTTCGGTCTATAAACACCAAAGTGATAGCATGTCCTGCTGATTCACAGTTGACCTGTTTAGCATGGGGTAATATTCCTCATACACAGAAGGGACGTGGACCTGGGAAGGTCTCACTTTATTCAGACTCAACCCATCAGATCTCAAAGAATTATCGTCTAAGAGAACTCAGGCCACAGTCTTAGAGCTCTCTTTCCTATTGATGAAAAAGGAATTTCCAAAGACAGTTTACAATGGAAGACCCTCCTGCTGGCAGAATAGTGAATGAGATAGTGTGCTTGGGCAAATATTCAATACACTCCTAACGCAAACCTGGTGGTAAAGCAAAAATCCCTGACTCAGCTAAAAACCTGAACTATTTTGATAAACTAAATTGAAAACATCTCTCTTAGGTCCTGATGCCTAAAAGTTATCCATAAAAGTCATCAAATATAATTAAATAATTTCCATATCTTGTGACCATGTGTCTGATTTGAGCTAAGCTACAATGGCAGAAAGTAATAGTAGACAGAAAAATACATGAAGGAGTTGGGTACCGTAGGAAGGACCCTGCAATAACATCTCGAGGACACAGTATGGCTTCTTCCTCCTAGTTTTCCAAAGATCTCTGAAGACCATTTACCAAGGTAACTGGGTACTTGGGAAAAACATTACTTTGACACTGACTCTAAGCTAACAGATTCTTAGAGATTAGAGAGGGGGCTTGTGGAAGCCATGTGATAAGTGACAGTTTGTCCAAATCCACCTTGGATACAGCTTAGTGAGATCCCAAGCATATTATGGTGATTTCACCAGCCCCTGGGTATATAGTTAAAATTAATATTCTAACAGTTAGAAAAATCCCAATCTGTGTAGTAAGATATCTCATGGTAAGAAGGACCCAAAGAAGATTCAAAGAGCCCTACCAAACTGGCAAAAAAAAAAAAGTAATACAAATTTCCTGGGTTAAGGGACGGAGGTGTTCATATAAATTAGTGCTACTTGAAAGATCCAGGGGTGGTGATTCTCCAAAATGAGGATATTTACCTCAGAGCGATATTGCGATCATTAAATGAGTTAATACATGTGCATGGCAAACTGTAATCCCTTAATAAAACTTAGCTGCTATTTCCACAATGATTAATAATTACAAACTCTATTTAAGTCTGCCTGGGGGTGTGCAGAAGACACCCCGATCTTGAAGAATTACTATAGGTTATTGGAGGCTTAATCAGGGATTACACCTAAAATGCTGTCACTACATTGATCATTTTAGTTGGACACAGGGATCCTAGAGTTTAGGTAAGAGAATGAAAAGTAAATCCCCCCCAGTATAAGAGCTTTCCACCTCAACATTCCCTTGGGGCTTCAGTGGTCTGAGGCACATCAGGATATCTCCTCCAAGGTGAAGTTTGGTCAGTGCCTTTACACCTCCTACCAAGAGGCCTTTGGCCTGAGAGGCTGGGCGGCCTGTTCCAGGTGGGTGCTGGGGCTACCAGACCAAGATGGCATTTCCCTCCTCCCGTGGATGCTCTGAAAATACACTCAAGAAACAGAGCTGCACATCACCTAGCTCTGAAAGCCAGTGGGATGGCGTTCACAGGTTCCACAGTATAGCAAACAAAGAAGCAGTTGTCAGTGGGTGAGCCCTCCTTAACAGCTATCCCTCCAGGGCTCAGTGCGGTGGGAACAGGCAGAAACACCCATCTTCCCTGGAAGGGGTTTGACAGCATATTTTACAAACGGATGTTGCCTGAGGGTCTCGCTTCTAGTTAGCGTTCATTTAGGTGCTGACCGCATTCCTCCAGGGAACCCCAAAGATCCAGTGGACACTTCCCGGTCTTCTCCCTCTGGCTCACTCCAACAATATAACTAAGCCACCAGTATTGACCTTCCTGTCTTGAGACCAACAATGTTGCACAAAGAGGCCGTTCCACCCACCCGGCTCCCAGTGAGTGAGCAAGAAACTTTTGTCGCTTGTTCCTGCATTACTTAGCCTATGCTGACTGATACTTCCTCTTTACCAAGTGTCCCATCACCCAGAAGCAGTGTGCTCTGTGGAATGGTAAGGTGGCTTAGTCAGTAGGCAATTACAGTGCCAGTTTGGTGCGCTCTCCTGAAGGTGGAGACACCAGTCAAAACCAATGAGCATATTATGCAGTTTTTCCCACGACGTGGTTAGAGATCTGAGGAGAAGATGTAGAGCTAACCGCAAAACTTCGCCTCCCCTCTCTGAAGCTCCAGCCTCTGTTGCTGTAGAAGCTGTTTTAAGCAGGGAAAGAGGACTTCTCCCAGGGAAACCAACAAGAGCCACATGGACTTGGAAGCTGAGTATGCCACCTGGTCAGTTTGGGCTGCACGTCCTACTGGGTGAACAGGCAGAAGCGTCTCCGTTTCCTGGACTCTTGCCAGCTGTGGTCTGGTTGGGTCCTACTAGGGAGCACTGACTGGATATTGGAAAGTGAGCAGGGCAGAGGACACACTTGTGCTGTTTCTAGGTGCTGGAGGTATCTTTCCAGCAGATAGTAATGGACACCTCTATGCTCTGGTGGCCTTTGACAGGTGCAGCATTGCAGCGTGGAGATTTCCTGGAGCCTACAGTGGAACATGGTGCCCTCTCAGTGGTGCCAACACTAGCCACAGTGTCCCCTTGGCAAGCCAGCGTTGCCATCTGTGCTTCCCATTAGGGATGTCCCAGCACCAGCTGTGGGAACCCCGTGTTCCGGGACTGCTCCAGGTGGCAGCCCCTCTGCAGCAGTCCCGCTGGCTGCGAGACGCCCCCGGCAGCGGGGACGAGGAGCTCCTGGCTGTGGATGAAACCACCTCCTCTTCTTTGTTTCTGCAGCCGTGGGGATAGAAACTTCTTCCTTCAGCTACGTTTCTCTGCATTGCCTGGCCTCCCTGATCTTGCTTTCTTGGCCGATTCCATGTTTTTGTAAACAATTTCCTGAATGAAATCCTTAGTTAGAAATGTTCAGCTTGGTATCAGCTTTCCGGATCGGACCCCTGAACGATACACTATCCATTTTAAAAAGTACATCCCGAACACCCTCCCCTCCCTGAAGTCTTATCTGATCTCCCATCCAGCAGTAATATACGAACTATTTGCGATTATTTAATGCTTTTCAAACATCTTTTGACATTTGTGATTTTCCATCTTGTATAAAATTCACTTATTCTGTCCCACTCGATTTCCATTAGATGTAAACACACTGAAAGCAATCACCGAATTGCAGTCATTTTTTTAATCTCCTACAGCAACTAGCTCGGTACCATGAACTCAGTTGATGTTCTGAGAAAATATCAGTTGATCTGAATTGCTGTTCTAAACGGGAACCTACGATCTTATGGTATCGTCACTCATCAAGATTCTATTGCCTTGGCTCTGCTGTCGTAGTTGTACTCATAGCAATGAGTAAATTTGGGGGTTAAAAAAGAACTGTGGTTAAATTGCAAAAGAAAAAGAAAATTCTATCCATAATTCCCCAAACTGAAATGAAAGTATTTGTACACCCTAATTCCTGCCTTACACTCGTTCTTTCATACACTTAAAACAGTGCTTTCTGCAAACATTATCTCATTTAAACCTCACATTGATGATGAGAAATAGGAATTGATACTCTCACTTACAAACAGTACCAAAAGGCAGAGTTTGGGCTCCTACCCAAAATACTAACGCCAAAGTCCAGCATTCCTTCTTGCCTTTTGTCTGAAGTTGGGTTCTGGTAAGTCAAGGATTGGATTTCTCTAAATCTTTTTTCCCTGCTGACAAATGCCATTAGACATCCAGACGGCCATGTTTTATACAAAGGTACAAAAGAGCCGATTATCTGTGATTCCTTTTTCATAGGAAATAAATGGGAAAATGACCTTTTTATTCCTCTGGCTTAGAGAATGTGGACAACCGTGTTCTCAATTTCACAGTTCATTGCGTGAACATTTATTAGATTAGCACTTGTTTAAAAATGCACCACAGAGCCTCCCAACAGCTTGGCAGTCGCGTTTTGATTGCTTTTCAGAATTGTACTGCCTGTTCTCCCAAGACTGCGACCAAGGTTTAACGAGTTAAAACTGAAATGCCGCAGGCAGAAGTTGAATGCAATCCAGGCAAGGCTCAAGTTGTTACTTTTTCCCACCTGTTTGTTATTTGATTTTTCACTGGTGCCATTTCTTGTCTCAGGGGCTGATGTTATAGGAGCAGATCTCCTTTCTCAGAGTAACTTATGTACCCTGATAGAGAGGGGAGACTCCTTCCATCATGAGCCCCGTATTCGCCCCCAACCACCTGAAAATAGAGCCCCAGGAAGCTCATCTTGGGTTTGGCTGGAAAAGACTTGTTCTGTGGCCAAGCAATATGAGGTGCTATCTGAAGGATGCTGGGGATGGCCAGGCATAAATGTCATTCTCTACACCACAACCCTTGTCTTCCATTGTGGTTGATGCCTAAATTCCACCAACAATAAGTCATTTTTTCCTTTCCGTCTGGTTCTTGAGTCCTTATTCCTGAGAAATCTATCGCGTTGATTTTGCTTCTCTCGTCGTGCTCAGTCCCCCTCTCTGATCAGACAGTTTGGGCTCCAGAACCTGAACCACTCACTTGCAACCACCAACCTAATGTGGGCAAAGTGCTTAGGACACTTCCTGGCAGATAGTAAGTTCCTCCAACAATGGTAGTTATTACTGCGATTGTTTTCATTATTACTATTATTAGATTTGTTTTGTTGCCCAGATCAGCGAATCATGATGGCTGATGTTTACTGAACACATACTATTCTAGGTATTGTTCTGGGCACTTATTTTGCTATTTCATCATTGCAACCACCCTATGAAATAGGTATTAATACCTCATTTTAAGGATGAGGAAATGGAGCCAGAGACTTAAAGCATGTTTCCCAAAGCTAAAGGGCTAGAAAGGGGCAAACCCAAAATTCAACTGTCGGCACACTGAGAGTGGAAGAATTGAAGGGAGGGGCCGCAAGATGAGTCTAGCAGACACGTCACCTACTTCTATGAGGGCTGGGAGATAGAGCCTACCTGAAAAATACTGAAAGGAATTTGTCTAGACAAAAGGAAAAATTCAAAGGCTTGTGTCATTGAGGAGTAGTACGGGCCCTCTTTCTTCCCCAAACTTTTAGAATGGGGCACATAATATCTGGAAAAGGCTGGTGTCAACTGAAAAAAAAAAAGCACAGTGTGAGAGTTGTGAGTTAAGTTTTATTTGGAGCAAAATGAGGACTTTAGGCCAAGAGACAGCATTTCAGATAGTTCTGAGAAACTGCTCCAAAGAGGTAGAGGGGAAAGTCAGTATATACGTGATTCTGGTGAAGGGGGAGTACATGCACTCAAGTGCATACTTTTTTTAAAAAATTTATTTATTTTTGCTGTGTTGGGTCTTCGTTTCTGTGCGAGGGCTTTCTCTAGTTGCGGCAAGCCGGGGCCACTCTTCATCGCGGTGCGCGGGCCTCTCACTATCGCGGCCTCTCTTGTTGCGGAGCACAGGCTCCAGACGCGCAGGCTCAGTAGTTGTGGCACACGGGCTTAGTTGCTCCACGGCATGTGGGATCCTCCCAGACCAGGGCTCAAACCCATGTCCCCTGCATCAGTAGGCAGACTCTCAACCACAGCGCCACCAGGGAAGCCCTACAAGCGCGTACTTTTTGCAGAAGGCTACTGCTAATGTCATGAAGGTTACTGCTGGTCACGAGGAGCAGACGTCACCTTGAAGGATTTTAGTGCTTTTCTAGATACGAGGAGATGCAAGAATTGGGCTCATCAAATTTTCTCCTGAGAATATGTAACTATCTGAAGGCCTGTTCTGCCAGGTTTTCCCGGAGCACAGAGTGCCTCATTCCTGATCTCCAGCCTGAACTCCTTTTAGGGGTGTTGAAGGTCAGAGGCTGCGGCAGCTCGTGATTTAATCCTCGTAGAGGTAGATGGCAAGTACCAGTTTGTAGTTGGCACTGGGAATGGCACACCTTAAGGCAGAAGATGTATTGGGAATACGGTTCTCAGCCTTCCTTTGTTCACAGCAGACATATGTGGTGGGTGACTTCCACGGGGTATGTTTAGGTTTGTGTACAACTTCTGGCCCTGACCTATAGATCTCTCTTCTACTCCTCTGCTCAGGGAAGCCCACTGGAAATTAAGTGAATTAAGTAATGTCTTTGGACCAAATAACTCCAGAGAGCGTTGTTCTGGTGACCCCGGTGGGCTCTCTCCAAGGGGAACCTGACCTTCCCATGCTCCCTGCAGGGTATCTGTGGGTGTAGTCATACCTACGGCTCTACTGTGAGAGTTGGCATACTTCTTGATTGAAAAACAGGAGATGGGACTTCCCTGGGATAGAAAAACGGGAGATGGGACTTCCCTGGTGGTCCAGTGGTTAAGACTCTGAGCTTCCATTGCAGGGGCCACGGGTTCGTTCCCTGGTCGCGGAACTAAGATCTCGCATGCCGCACGGTGCGGCCAAAAAGTTAAGAAAAAGAAAAGAAAAGAAAAACCGGAGTGAGGAAAAGGACAGAGGTATGACTGCAAAAACCCAGATCTTGCAAGCACATATCAGGCGTGGTTGAGAAGAACTTGGTCATGTCATCTCCCCAGATTTCCAGCTTGGCAAACCCATACTCTACTCCCAGACTCAGGCTGCAGAAGGAGCCCAGCCAACCGTTGGTTCTGGGTGGGGGGCTGAGGCTGGACTGACAGCCAGGAGGGCAAAGCGACTGGTGGAGCAGAATCAGTAACCATCTCTCTGGTGACCAGTCTGGCTCTTGGGTCTCCTGTGGTCCCCTTTCCCTGCTCTCCCGTCCTACCTTTCCTGTTCTCATCGCCTTCCATCTCGGCAGCCACTTCCCAGTAACAATGGTGTCGGCAGTGGAGGCCCCTGTCGCCATGTTATAACCCGCCAAGTTCCAATGTCATGTCCCAAGGTGGGGAAATTGTAACTGAAATGTAGCACAACATGAAATATGAAAGTACATGAAATCACCAAAATGGAGTTCAGAAATTTAGTTGTGGTGCTATATTGTACATTGTGTTTGTCAAAATAAGTGTGCCCCTCTGTTAGCCCCGAGTACGGGGAATGGGGGGACCTACCGCACTCTTCTCCATCCCCAACTCCCTGGAGTTTCCAGTGAGAAATCTCTGTCCCTTTCCCTTCTGTCTGGACTTCCTTTCCAGTCCTCCCAGTTCCCTCCTGCTCTTATCACCCCGCCTCCCGTTTTTCTGTCCTGTATTCCTTCCCTCGCCTCATATTCTCATCTTGCTGCCCCTTTCCACCTCACCTCTCTCTTTTTTTTTTTTTTTTTTTGCGGTATGCGGGCCTCTCACTGTTGTGGCCTCTCCCGTTGCGGAGCACAGGCTCCGGACGCGCAGGCTCAGCGGCCATGGCTCACGGGCCCAGCCGCTCCGCGGCATGTGGGATCTTCCCGGATCGGGGCACGAACCCGCGTCCCCTGCATCGGCAGGCGGACTCTCAACCACTGTGCCACCAGGGAAGACCTCATCTCTCTTTTAAAACTGCTACGTGATGGCAAATGACAATGACAAACCGGATATCTGACTAAAAGTGACTTCCTCCCTTCTTCTAACTCTTTTTTCCGGAGAGTTGGAATATGCGTGTAAACATTTTTCTTTTCCCACAAGGCTTGTACATTTTTAGTTGGAAATGGTTTCATGCCATGGCAAAGCTTTGATAAGCAGAAGCTATTAACTGAGTTCCTCAATTACCTATATGTTTTGCAGTGCCGTATTTTTAGGAGAAAGGTAACTGACAAGACAGCAAGCATCATGAATTTTGAAAATTTGAATTTTGAAAGGATACTCCTATATAGTAACCTATTGCCACACAAAATGATGTATAACAAATAACTGCAAAACTCAGTACAGTAAATACTTGTTGAATTCTGCTCACTCAGCTGCAAGTCAGCTGCAGGGTGGCTGATCCGGGCTGGGCCGGGCTGGGCTCCAAGCTGTAGGCTAGTTCTGTTTCTGTTCTATGAGTCTTTCCTCATCCTTGGATCAATGAGATTCTTGGAAACGTTCTTCTCATAGAAAGGACGGAAGTCCAACTGGCCAAGCCCAGTTCAAGCTTCTGTTTGCATCATATCGTGTAACATCCCACTGGGCAAAGCACCTCCCTTGGCCAAGCCCAGTGTTAAGGGGTCGGGAAGGATACTTTGCTTCTAGTAGGAGGAACTGCAAAGTCACAGGATAAAGGGTCTGAGTACGGGGAAGGCTGAGGAAATGGGGCAACTGAATTCAACCTACCACTCCTGGGACAGTAGCTGCTGCATTTAAAGCCTTGAATAGCCAGCAATTAGATGAAACCTTCACTTTGATTAAACTCTGGTGGCATAAGGAGCCCTCCTGAGGCAGAGGCAGTGGGGTGTGAAGGAAAGTGGGCACAGGAGTGTCCCTGGCAATGAGACACCAGTCAGCACTCTTCTCACAAAGGATCACTTTCCAGGACACTATCTGCCTCTTTTTGTAACCTTCAGGTTGTCACTTGTCTACTTAGAGCCTCCGTGTTTAACCTGTAGAATGGGCGCAAGGGGGTAGAAAGAACAGTATGAACTGCATGAACTCTGGGTTCCCTTCACACTGAGGAGTTTGTTTTTGAAAAAAAATTCTTAAAATATCTTTCCTTCCCTTGTCCCACTCCCCCAAAGCTAGATTCACCTAGCAAGACCTTAACCCAACTTTCTGCCTGTGTCACACCTAAACCCAAGCCAGCTCGTTATCCTGAAGGGAATCACACAGCAGGCTTGCCCAGCCCACCTCAAACTTAGGACCAAAAGCTCCAATGGGCTCTTACCACTACTGGGCAGTTGTTCTATAATCTCCTAATAAATGCACTTTCCAACCTTATCTCTCCTCACATTTCCAATATTTCTTCCTTGCCTCATGGTCATGGGATGACCTTACTTTATAACTTTGTAGACAATATTGAAGCAATTAAAAAAATACCTCATTTCCCCTCCAATTTCACCAATGGACTTACAGCTGTGCTCACGCATGGCTGACAGAAGCAACCACAGCTCAGACACGTGAAGGTCACGTAACACGAGTAAGAAATAAACCCTTGTGTTCTGTTCACCACTGAGATTTTGGAGTTATTTGCTACTGCAGGATAACCTAGTGAAAGCTGACTAATATATGTTTCCTTTTAGTTTATCACACTAATACATACAGTGAAAGCGACTCTGTCATGGAAGAGTCCATGATCTAGAGTTAAAAGACCTCCATTTGAAATCTAGATTTGACATTGGACTCGTTACCTTGGGTATATCACTTGATATCTCGACCTCATCTTCCTTGTTTGTAAACTGGAAACAATAAAATTTCATGTTTTTAAAATTATTATTATTTTCTACTCTAACCAATAATAATAATTACTTCCACTTTTTGCTCTCTTATTATTGAGCTCTTACCAGCCACTGGGGCCAAGCACCTTCCATGGGTTTAATCTTCCCCACAATGTCATGAAGTAGGTTTATTATCCCCATTTTACAGATATAGAACTCAAGACCTTGCAATATTAAGTAATCTAGCCATGGTCACATAGCAAACAAGAGCAGATACAGGATGTTTGCTGAAGCTGAAACTATTGAACTTAGCAAGGATTTCAACTTTACAATTAGAAAAGAAAGCCCCCAAGAGGGAATTTATAAACTCCAACCCACACACTTCAGAAGTTTAGTATTTTTAAGATTCATTGTTCTTAATTAGCTTACCTAACACAACAGCATTGTGCCTGGGTGAGAACTACATTACATTTGATTGTTTCTAGATCTTTTTTTAAAAAAAGGTTTTCTTGCTTTTGGCCACAAGATGGCGCCCAAGGCCAACAAGCTCTAACAAGCTGCCCCTGTTTGACCTTAAGTCACTTCCCAGCACAACTTTGCCAGATATTCTGGCACTTTCACAACAGGCCTCACACGTTGCTGACACCAGAGGGTCCAAGCTGGAAGAACCGATCAACATCCATGGGGTTCCGGACATCTGGACACCTAGGCCAACACTGGGACTATATTTGGAATTTTTTTCCCATAAATTTGTTAACATTTTCCCAAACCAAATAAATTTACCTTGGAAACTCCCGTCATTTCCAGAAATGACACGCCTGTCTACCTCTGGCCAAGATCTATTATTACAGGTGTTACCATTTAATGCAATGAAATAGGTATTTATTGTAACAAACTTTGGAGTTTATTATTACATTAAAAGTCCCACTATACTATTCAAGCATGGCTCACGTCGCAGCACTATGGGCAAAACCTGGGGACTTACTCGAGATGCCGGATTTCAGGATCTGCTCCGGACCCACTGGGTCAGGATCTGCATTTGAATAAGATTCCCCAGTGACTTGTGGGATCCAATTTCAGGTTGAGAAGCGCACGAGAGCCCATTTGTGGTCTTCCTATAAATTTTCTTTAAAAAGTGCAGGCAGATGCAGCTGTAAGGTTCTGAGCACAGTGGGTTTTCAGCCCCTGCTGGCATGTGTGCTGGGGTTCTTGTGCTGGGGTTTAATCTGCACCAGGGGCTCTTGTGCTGGGGTTTAATCGGCACATTACACAGTGACCTTGATGATTGATTTATTGACAGTTAGATTCTGTCCTCTCTCTCTCTCCTTTCTCCTTCCCACCTTCCATTCCACTCTCTCTATGGTATCTATATCAAGGATCCATATATAATATTTGTTTAACCAGAACACAACAGGTTACCTTACAAAGGTGTCCCTGAAAAAGCATTTTTTCAATTTTCAGCTCCTTGGAATATTGGTGTCACATCCATTAGCCCTGGTAATCAAGAGCTGGTTATATTCTGAATCCTGGGATAAACATACACCCACTTACAAACTCACACTGCGAAAAGGATGAAAAAAACTGATTACGCATCTGTTTCTTCCCTACCACGTTCACATAAATCCAATACCACTTGCATATTTCTTTAAATGCTTTGGGATCTTGCTTTAAAAATAGCAACCAAATATTCCGATGGTCTTTGCTTTAATTCTCATCTGGTCCTTCCCAAACCTTTTCTGTCTGATGCCCAGCATCTGAGGAATAAGGTGAATCCTCCTGGAAAGCTCTGTCCTGGACCAACCTTCTCGCTGCATCGTTCCAGGGGCAGTGACCTCCTTAGTTTCATATGCCACCAACAGAGTGAAGTGTTACCTAAAAGAAGAAGAGTTATCGAAGGGTAAAAAAGGGTCTAGAGGAGCACAGGTGAAGAGGCCTAGATAGATGGGGAGAGAGAAGATGGGAGGAGGAGTTGGGAGGTAGGAGGAAGGAAGAGTGAAGAAAAAGTGCCAGTGATACAAGGTAATAATTACAATTAAGGATAAGTATAGCATTCCCCATCTCCTGCAGAATTAAAACCAGGGCCCAGGCTTCCCTGGTGGTGCAGTGGTTGAGAATCCGCCTGCCGATGCAGGGGACACGGGTTCGTGCCCCGGTCCGGGAAGATCCCACATGCCACGGAGCGGCTGGGCCCGTGAGCCATGGCCGCTGAGCCTGCGCGTCCGGAGCCTGTGCTCCGCAATGGGAGAGGCCGCAGCAGTGAGAGGCCCGCGTACCGCAAAAAAAAAAAAAAAAAAAAAAAAACCCAAGGCCCATAACCTGTCCTCTTCACATTTCCTCAAACTCCGCCCGAGAATTCCCACAGTGCTATGGCCATGCCCACCTCACCTCCGTCAGGGAGCACAGCCCGCAGGTTCTTGCTTCAGGGATTTTGCATTGATCTCATCTGCATTGAAACAGGCTTCCTCCAGGTATTTACCTGGCTCACTTCCTCCCTTCTGGAAGTTTTCTGCTCCACGTCTCTCCTCAGGCCCACCCTACATAAAACTTTACAAACACACCTCTCCCACCCACTCTTAATCCTGTTTTATTTTCCTTTTCAGCCTTTATCACCTCCTGACATCTTTCATATCTGTTTCTTTCTCTGACTTGCTGTACCAGAATTTGAGATGCAAGACAGCAGGGACTTGGTTTTGCTGGCGATGGGACCTCCAGCACCGAGGACAGTGGCTGGTCACAGTCAGGGGCAGTAAATCTCTGTGCAGGTGAGCCTGTTAACGCAAGTTCTTGTGCCCAACGCGCAGTGAGGCCAAACTAACGGAAACATCAGAGTTTGGAGCAGAGAAAGGTTTATTGCAAGGCCATGCAAGGAGACGGGTGGCTCATGCCCTAAAAGCCCCGAACTCCCCGAAGGTTTCCTTAAAGCACTTTCAAAAGCCAGGCGAGGGAGGGGTTTGCAGGGTATGTGATCAGCTTGTGCACAGTTCTCTGATTGGCTGATGGTGAGGTAGCAGGGTGGTGTCACAAGGGTTAACATTATCAGTCCTTAGGCTCCAGGAGGCCTGGGGCCATGTGCTCTTGGCCATCAAGTACTTAACATCTTCCATTTGTGGGGGGGGGGGAGTTTCACATCTGCAAAACAACTCAGGAAATGTGCATCAAATGCTATTATCTAGGTACTTCAGAGGAGCTAAAGCATAGGATATGGGGGAAGACTCCATAGGGTCCTGCTCGATTAGTATTGCTTGCTGGGCACTCTTCTAAGCGCGCTATAGCAACCTGTTTCATCGTCACAACAACGCTGTCGGGTAGGTTTTGTACTGAAGAGAAATCCGAGGCACAGAAAGGTGAGGTAACCTGCCCAAGGTTTCTTTGTTTAGGTTCTTCTCTGACTTTGCCTCGACCAGTCCTTCTCTGGTGAAGGACAAGTGTGGGCAAAGTACTGCTCCCTGGCCAAATTCAGCCCACTGTCTGTTTGTGTAAAGAAGTTGTAGGATGGCAGCAATGCCTGCTTTTGACACATTGTCTGTGGCTGTTTTTGCACTAAAATGGTAGCGTTGACTGGTGTGACAGGGGCCATGTGGCCCGCAACATATTTACTATCTGACTCCACAGAAAAAGTTTGCTGACCCATGTTCTTGAGGGTAACCTATCAGGAAAACAAAGCCAAACTCCTGGTCATCTAGTTGAATGTGGTGGTTCAATAACTGTGTTTGATCATGTCTTTTTAGGCATTCGAATGAATTGAGGGAAAAGAATTCCAACCTTGGCTTGAATAAATATGTGTTCTCATCTCTGTTCTGTTCCTAACGAGCTGTGTGATCTAAGGTCAATCATTTCATGTTCCTGGATCTGTCTTCCCACAGGTAACAACTATAATAATGATAATAGTAACAATAGCTCTTGCGAAATGCCAGGCTCTGTTCTTGGCATTTTACTATAAAATGATGCTGTTTGATATTCTGAGTTAATCATTGGGCTTTTCGTAAATATTCTGACTCTGTCCTTGCAGGCACATGGTAGAAGTGTGCTTCCACACCAACTGGGAAGGAAGTGTGGCCACGAACTTGCTTTGGTGAATGAAATGTTAGAGGAGGCGGCACAGTGCAACTTCTGATCAAACTTTAATAGCCTGTGCACACGTTTCTTCATTCTCTTTCCCCGTTTTTCCCTCTACCATGGCAACCAAAAATGTTTCAAGAAGTGGGTCTCAGAGTGCAGATAAGGCAGGGCAGAACCCCTGGTTGTCCCTCATGGAGCATAAGCATTCAATACACCTGGTTTGTTTTGTTTTTTTAAGCCACTGAGATTTGGAGCTGTTTGTTACCGAAGCACCAGCTAGCCTACCCTGACTAATGACACAGCCCATTACGATTCTCTTCAGGTCAAATTCTAGAGTCTTAAAAATAAAACTCCGTTCCTGCAATCACACTCCTGGGCATATATCCGGAGAAAAACATGGTCTGAAAGGATACATGCACCCCAGTGTTCACTGCAGCAGTGTTTACAATAGCCAGGACATGGAAGCAACCTAAATGTCCATCGACAGAGGAATGGATAAAGAAGATGTGGTACCTATATACAATGGAATATTACTCAGCCATTTAAAACAATGAAATAATGCCATTTGCAGCAACGTGGATGGACCTAGAGATTGTCGTACTGAGTGAAGTAAGTCAGACAGAGAAAGAGAAGTATCATGATATCACTTACATGTGGAATCTAAAAAGAAATGATACAAATGAACTTATTTACAAAACAGAAACAGACTCACAAACTTAGAGAATGAACTCATGGTTACCAGCAGGGAAGGGTGGAGGGAAGGGATAGTTAGGGAGTTTGGGATTGACATGTACACACTGTTATATTTAAAACAGATAACCAACAAGGACCTACTGTGTAGCACAGGGAACTCTGCTCAGTGTTATGTGGCAGCCTGGATGGGAGGGGAGTTTGAAGGACAATGAATACATGAATATGTATGGCTGAGTGGCTTTGCTGTGCACCTGAAACTACCACGACATTGTTAACTGGCTATACTCCAATATAAAATAAAAAGGTTTAAAAAAATTAAAAAATAGGGCTTCCCTGGTGGCGCAGTGGTTGAGAGTCCGCCTGCCGATGCAGGGGACACGGGTTCGTGCCCCGGTCCGGGAGGATCCCACGTGCCGCGGAGCGGCTGGGCCCGTGAGCCATGGCCACTGAGCCTGCGCGTCCGGAGCCTGTGCTCCACAACGGGAGAGGCCACAACAGTGAGAGGCCCGCGTACCGCAAAAAAAAAAAAAACAATTAAAAAATAAAACTCCTTCCTTCTCAGGGGTGGGATCTTCATTGTTTTTGTCATGGGAAGATGACTTCTCCCTGTGCTGTGGAAGAGGAGTGATAGAGGGTACAGGGGAGATGGACAAGGAACAGGAGGGGAACAAGGTTCTCTCTGAATGGAGAGGACAGCAATCCAGATTGCCCTGTTGTTATTTCAGTTATACTAGTTTTAGGCGATCTTATCCCCACATATCTGCTCTTGTGGCCACTTAAAAATTCTATCACTGCTCATTCCTTGGGTCAGATAGTAAAAGTTCTTATTAGAATATGTGTGCATGCAAATGCATGAGGGTGTATTGTTTTAGGAAGGGTAGAGAGTTAAATTATTAGCAATCACAATAAAAACCAATGCATCAAGTTTTATTCCCTGGAAGGTAAATGAATGTGGTCTAAGAGAGATATATTTTGAAAAGGAATGCGGGGAAAGGTTCATACATGGACATTTCCTGCAAATAGAGAACACGAAGTGGCCAGGGTTCAAGCTTCCTGGGGTTGAGGGAGAACTGAAAGAGAAAAAAAGGAGGATGAGGGGGGAACAACACAAAATTGTAAGTGTCAGTCAGACCCAGGATTGGTATGAGTTTTAAGATTAAGTTTGTAAAAGAGAGAGGTGGAGCATTTTGTTATTTTTGTCAATTCAGTCTGAAAAGGATTCAACTTGGCACCAATAAAGGTGAGGGGTGGGCAACAGATATTATTTGAATTGTAAGCATGATGTGTTGTCCCCATAAGCCATTTACTTTTTTCCCTTCCCACTTTTCATGAGAATACCTTCGGGTTGCATTCTTCAGTTTACAGTGCAGGACATCTGATGGGCACAAGAATCCTGTGGCTCATAGGGTAAACTTTCACCACATTTGGGCATTGGGTGGAGTTATTTTATCAATACAAGTTGGAGGGGTTTCGCACTCTTCTAGAATGGGCAACTAATGTCTGTTTTAAGATGAGCCACGGGCCATCTAAGGTGTAGGTGGCCTTTTGTGTGACCAGCAAAGACAAAGCCAAATGTCAGCCACATTAGAGGGCCAGGTGTCTGAGCAGCGGACGAGCCACGTGACTGTGCGAGCTGCTGCCCTGACCCCTCCCCGATAGCAGCAAATGTGCCCTGAGCACCGACGCTGTGCCAGCCGACAATCCTCCTCTGAGAATGTTGGCTGCCAGGCCCCATGGTGCACAGCTCCCAAGGGACCATCCACTTCTGTTAAGGGCTGCATTGGTGCTCTTCAGACAGAATGCAGCCTGAGTGTGCTCCTGGGAGTTGTACAAAGTAGTGACCTTTGTCCCTAACCTCTTATGAGCATCTCACCTCCCAGATGCCATAGATATGGACAAGCTTTTACAAGCCATGGGCCAAGTTTCCTAGGCCAACTCTTCTGGGGTCAAGGCAGGAGAGAGTGGGGTCTCTCAAGAAGCTGAGTGGGTGGGAAAAGATGGAGCGTGACCTTGCACTCATGTTGTATATAGGAGACAAAGGAGGCTCTAGGGCTAGAATGGGATAAGAGGCTTTGGAAAATGCAGGAACCCCCTCCTTCTTGAGCAAAGACAGAGGCAGGGACCCTCCTGGGAAAAGTCTCAGGAGTCAGGAACTATATTTTGAGGTATCCAAATGAGTACTACATGTGGTTAACATATTTCAGGAGTTTAGAGGCTTTGTGGGCTTTGTGGGCTAAATCATGTCATTTCTTCGAATATCCTCTAAATTTTTTTTTTTTTTTTTACCTTTAGTATGTATTGCTTTTATAATCAGAGATGGCAATAGCTACTCCTTTTTGACAAAATTAACTCGTGTGCTGAAAAAAGAGGTGGCAACGTAATATACACCATTAATTCTTTATTAATTATTTACAATTGTTTGATAATGACAATAATTATACATGCATATAATTATACATAATTATAATTTAAAAATAATTATGAAATTAATAATTAAAATAGTTAATTTCTATGAATTATTGAGAATGCCAAGAACGAATGAGCATTAGCTATGGCCTGGGATGTAGTCATCTTTTTCCAGATGTGTACTGAAGGGTAGAAGGTATTTCTGGCATCTGGGCCATCAGGACATGTGAGCTTCTTGCTTCCAAAAGTTTGTCATATCATGTGAACATCTGTGCTTGGTATATCCAACCCCTTAGTAATTATTAACTGAACTGAAAAGCACAGTTTTGCTATCCAGTAAGCCTCTGGTTTGAGGCAAGTTTTTTGTTATGGAAATTTGTTTCCCTGACCCACCAGTATTAACTCTGGTGTGCTCTGGTTTGAGATTCAGAGACCTAAATGATACCCAGGTTTCTATAGAAAGCTGACAATTTTTGCAACATCTAGTATATGCATTTGGAAATGTGAGCTTTCAAATTAATAAGATTTTGCCTTAGTTGTTGGAACTCATAATGCATCCCATAGCAAAGAGAAGAAGCCCCATCATGTCTGAAGCCCTGGGAAAGCGGGATTTTTAGCCCACACTATTCTCTTGTGGGGCAGAATTGCTTTATATCATTATACACATGAAAAATGTGAAAAAGATCTGCATTTCATGTCATTTCTTCCTTGCATTTTCCCCACCCTCCTTTCTCCCCTGTTTCTATAGTTCCGTAATTACAGACGCTTTGTAAAGTGCTTAGAGATACGGTTTATAGGGAAGATGTCATAGAAAATGAAGTTGCCATGCGTGTGGCTCTACTATCTCAATGTGAAGCATTTTGAGCACAAGGAGACTTTTCAACAGCAAATGAAAATGAAATGAACAAAATATTTTTGATTCATTCTAATAACACTGGCGAATAATTTCCTGTAACACCATGAGGTCAGAAAACCATGCTTAGTTTCCTCTGCAAGATGGATCAGAAATGTAAAAAGAAATATGAAGCCTGGAATGGTAGTAACTTCCAAATCTGGAGCTGAAAGGAAACTTGAATTCATTCGACCTTTTCATAGATGAGAAAATCAATACCTACATAAGTCAAAAGCTTTGCTGAAGATTGTGCAGGCAGTGGGAGGGTCAAGCTCAGAACCCTGGTCCCTTAGTTCCCAGCCGAGTATTTGTTTCGCTAGACTATATTGCCTCGCTCTACCTGCAGCCAGGGTTTGAGGTCATACAACCTCTCTCTTCCACTAGGATCTCTTCACTGTGCTTCACTGCAGAATCAGAATTTGGGGATCATCTTGACATAAACCTTAACAGATATAGGCTTCCAATCTTTGTATGTTGCATAAAGGGCATTGGAAAAAGAAATGCCACCCTGCTGGCTAAACCCACATGATGGGAAAAATGAGGAAGAATTATGAAAAAAATGAAGACATCGGGTTGTAAGAAGTACGGATATCAAAGCTTTGATTTATGCTCATGAACATTTCCAAGCAAATTTTTCATGTTTTCAGTTCTACCTCTTCACAGACTGAAATGTGCACCCGTTGGATTCCATTTCAAAGTTAAAATTCCAATTCAGTGAAGTTAAGATGAAGATCTGAGTTGACTCTTGTTTCAGTATGACCTAAGTCTCCTATCCATGCCAACTTTTTCATTTTTTTCTTTTTTATGCATTAATGATGGCTTCTTTCCTCCTTGAAGTTTAGCTCCATAAAATATCCTCTATAACTGTTCTACTTGTCACAGTCTAAACAATTCTCCAATCAAATTGTCCTGCCTAGCACAATACCTCCTCTCAGAAAGCCAAAAAAATAGTTATGGAGCAAACAAAGTGCAGCTGTGTTGAAGTTGTTTAATAGCCCGCCAATGTACAGTCCACCAATTGCACGGTGGGAGATGGGGGGTGGTCAGAGGGTGGGGGAGGGGTAGAGAGACAAGCATAGACACCCAAAGAAAGAGCAACAATTTTGATTTCAGAAACAAATTAAAGAGCACCTTTTTTTCCCAAAAGATACTTGGGGTAAGAATGCAAATTGTGATCTAATAATATAGGCTCCAGCATCAGGACTTCCCAGGGAGAAATCTTATCTGGAAAAGTTAAGCAGGTGGATGGCTGTTTCCGTGGAGATAGTTAGCTGCCTAGGGTGAAGCTCTCTGGGAGTCTTTGTGACATTCTGGGGTGTCCATTAGATGGGTGAGGGTGTCTTACCAGCGCTATAAGATCCCAAGGAGTCAATCCCATTGGCATGGCCAGACAGTCTTAACATCCTTGAAACTAGCTGCACATCATCAGAAAGTTAATTCTTTAGTGCTGGCGGGGGGGGGGGGGGGGGGGCGTGGAAAGAAAGGAGTTTTGGTTGGGGGCAGGGGAATATGGAGCGGCTGGTAAAAATGGCCTGAAGCTACAGAGAGTGTTTTACAATAAGCCATTGATGATGAAGAATTTCAGAGCTGAGGCAGAGACGTTATTAGCCCATGGGTGGGTTGTGAGACAAAGCAGAATGGGATTATTTCAAGTGCCCCCAATACGAATAGTGTTTTGGCCTTTCATCTTTAGGCTTCTGTGGAAATGTATGCTTCCAGATTCACATGTGCAAATCAGCCAGACGTCAGAGAAAGAGATGTGTTCTCTCTCCTACTGAGTTCTGTGAAGCACTAGATGGAGGGGTGTTTTGAAATCAAACTGTAACCTTTCTTTTGCTAAGATTCACTTGCTGAAAATAACAGAAGTCTTCAAATATTGTTGAATAATGTTTCAAGGGTAAAAATTGAATTCTTAGAGGTTTAGTTAGTCACTTACGTTCTATTTTAAGGAAACGTAAATCTTTATTTTTTTCTTCATTGCTTGAATATCTTTCCACTTTATTTGATGAGCTTTGTCCAGGTGACTCACAGATATTTGTGACACTTTTGCTGGTTTCATATTTCTGAGCCAGGCTCCATTTTATAGACCAGTTAGTTTTACCATCCGTCTCAGTAATTCTCAAATATTGGAATGTGTCAGTACCCATTGAAAGCCTGTTTTCGTTTGTTTGGTTTTTTTAATTTTTTAATTGAAGTAGAGCTGATTTACAATATTGTGTAAGTTTCAGGTGTACAACACAACAATTCTGTTATACATACATATATATATTCTTTTTCAGATTCTTTTTCCTTTTAGGTTATTACATAATATCGAGTATAGTTCCCTGTGCTAAACAGTAGGTCCTTGTTGGTTATCTATTTATATAGAGTAATGTGTATATGTTAATCCCAAACTCTTAATTTGTCCCTTCCCACTCTCACTTTCCCCTTTGGTAACCATAAGTTTGCTTTCTATGTCTGTGAGTCTCTTTCTGTTTCATAAATAAGTTGATTTGTATCTTTTTTTCTTTTAAGATTCCACATATAAACAATATCGTATGATATTTGTCTTTCTCTGTCTAGCCAGACAGAGACTTACTTTACTTGGTATGATAGTCTCTAGGTCTATCCATGTTGCTACAGGTGACATTATTTCATTCTTTCTTATGGCTGAGTAATATTCCACCATATATATATATATATATGCCACATCTTCTTTATCCATTCATCTGTCGATGGACATTTAGGTTACTTCCATGTCCTGGCTATTGTAAATAGTGCTGCAGTGAACATTGGGGTGCATGTGTCTTTTCGCATTATGGTTTTCTCTGGATATATGTCCAGGAGCGGGATTGCAGGATCATATGGTAGCTCTATTTTTAGTTTTTTAAGGACCCTCCACACTGTTGTCATAGTGGCTGTACCAATTTACATTCCCACCAGCAGTGTAGGAGGGTTCCTTTGAAAGCCTGTTAGATTGTGGCTTCTTGAGCCCTACTACCAGCGATTCTGATTCAGATGTGGGACCAAGGAACCTGCATTGTGACAAATGCTCTAGGTGATTCTGATTCTGATGCAGTTGGTCCACCAACGGCACTTTGAGAAACCCTGCCTTGCCTCCTCCCCTTCTAGTTGCTGTCCCCTTCTGCATGTCCTGCCCTCCCTCCATTTCCCACCGCCAGACAGAATTCTTTCAGGATTCATATCAAGGGGAAAGCCAGGGGCCCCAAACTTTCTCAAAGTCCATCACACATGTCATCAGCACCCAATTTCCCAATTATTCCAACTCCAATTCTTCCATCCTTTGGAATCAGTCTCTAATTCCCCCTGCTCTAGAATGTCCTCTAGAAGCAGGCAGAGTGAGAGATTAGGAATAACTTTTCTTTAGGCAAATCACAATTATCTCTTTAGCCTTTTGGTCCTTCAGCTACAAAATGAATCGGTTGGACAAGATCAATGGTTTTCAAAATTGTTTGGGAGGCAGAGTACCTATGAGCCTTTGTGGAAAACTATAGAATACAGAACTATTCAGTTAATTCCAGGAACAATTTTACTAAAAGAAAACTTGGCCATGCAATATAAAATCACAACCATGACCACATGAGTAGCAGATTGTCTTTCCCAAAGATGGCCACACCCAACTACATATCCCTTCCCATATGTTCTTTTTATAATGTGTCTGACACTCCTTTCACTGAGAAGTGAGCTCTATGTTACCTCCCCTTGAATCTGGGCAGGAATTTGTGGCAGCTCTGGTCCACAGAGTACAGTGAAAATGATATTTGCGAGCTCCAAGTGTAGGTCATAAAAAGAATATACTTCTATCTGGCACTCCCACCTCCCAGTGTACTTGTACCTGTCCCAGCCTCCATACTGTGAGGAAGCTCAACTATAATATGAGGCAATCACTCTGTCGTTAAGGTAGTGGTGCCACCCAGGTGTAATGGCTGGATTAAGGGAAGGAGAATTTTTGCTCTGCCAGCATTAGGACAATCTCTTATTATCTATATCTGTGCTGCTGAGCTTAAGAGTTTTCCAATTATATGCATTTAGGGGTTTTCTATGGTAGGCCTGGTCATCACAATAAGGAGTTTTTATTTTATTCTAAGTGCAATGGGAAACTGTTGGTGGATTTCAAGAAAAGGCATGACATTATTTATGTTTTAAAAAGATAATTCTGACAGGTTCATGAAGAATGGGTTGTGTAGACAAACATGGAATCTGGGAGGCCTGTAGGAGGTTATTTTAGGAAAAAAATTATGGCGGCGTGGACAAAGGTGGCAACAGTAGTGATAAAGATAAGTAGATGGATTTGGGATGTGCTTTGGAAGGAGAGATGACAGGATGTCCCAGTGGATTTGTCCTGGGGGGTGGTGAGAAAATCAGGGTTCTCTTAGCTTTTCGTCTTGATTACCCAGCTGGAAAATAGAGTCATTTACTGAGATGGTTAAGAAGGAGGGGGGAACACCTTTGTGTTAGGGAGATGTAGAAATCAATAGTCGTCTTTAGAGATCCTATGAGTCATCCACACAGATATATCAAGTCCAAGGAAGGATACAAGTGTGGAGTTGAGGAGAGAGGTCAAGGCTAGAAATGTAAATAGAGGCATCAGCAGCACATTGATGCTATTTAAAACCATGGGGCTGGCTGACATCAGGGAGAGAAGGGTAGCTGGGAAAATCAAGTGGGTAAAGGCAAAGCCCTGGATAATCCCTGTTTGGAGAATTGGTAGACAAGATGGCGCTGGCAAAGGAGGCTGAGAAGGAGATGCCATTGACAGGAAAACCGGGAGGGGTCAGCATGTTTACACGTGCTTAGAGCATGCCGATGGGAATAGAGGGGGAAAAAAGGCAGAAGAAAAAGGAAATAACCACAGAAGCAAAGTCCTTGAAAAGGTGAGGGAGGAGAGATCCAAGCACAAAGGAGAGTTGGTCTCTCATAGGAACAGGGAAAGCTTTGTGGCTGACCAGAGTGCGGACACACTGTGCATGCGCAGAGGCTGCAGACTGGTAGGTTTGATGTGGGAAGATGAGAGAGTTTGGCTTGAGTCACTTGCTGTAAACCCACTTGGTTTGTTTATTTGATAATCCTATGGGAAACCTGTTTATAAAAGTCAGCTGTTCTGGGAGAGTCGGAAGTTCCATTTGGCATTGCTCAAGGCGTTTGTATTGCAGATGAGCTCAAAGCTAAGATACGCACTGAGCAAATGGTGAGGTAGATAAGGCTTATCTTCAGAAACCCTCCCTCCCCCAACTCCTTCACCTCCTCACCCCTTTGTTCAGCGCTCTCAAAGGACGTTGATAACTCAGGTCAAAAAGAAAGCATCAGGACTTCCCTGGCAATCCAGTGGTTGAGACTCCGAGCTTCCACTGCAGGGGGCATGGGTTTGATCCCTGGTCGGGGAACTAAGATCCTGAATGCCAAGGCGTGGTCAAAAAAAAAAAAAAAAAGCATCAGACAAACTTCTCTACACCAAGCTATAAGGGCTTAAGTGACACCCTTCCCAGGACTGTTTGACTTTATAAAGAGAGTTCTGGGAAAAGGGAAGACAGTTCCCAACCCAAATTCCCATGGGGAAGATTTGGGGGGAGTGGCTTTTCTCCCTCGAATCCCAGTGGGGACAATAATCATAAACAATTACAGGACTAAGAAAAACATCAACCAAACCACTGTTTACAAATCTGATGACTGCTCACAGATATTTTCTGTTTCATCTTTCAAGGTATTTAACTGTGACATACTGTGAACCATCATGATGGGGGGAGACAATAAGGGAAGGAGGAAGGAAGAGGGAGGGAGAAGAGAGGAAGGAAAGAAAGTATATTGTTTGGCATAGTTTGTGGCTCTGTTATAATACCTCTCTAACTATCTATTTGTATATTTAGCAGCAATTCTAGTTGGAGTATCCAAGCATTGGGATTACAAGGTGATCTAGAGCAAAATGGACTTTTTATGAAAGTTGGTTTGATGACTACCATCAGTTACCACACTAATCTTTAATAATAAAATATAAAATTTCAGTTAAAGCATTTGTATGTCATATCAGATACAAAGGAAAGAAACAGAGCTTGGCTTTTGCATAATGAGGAGAAAAGCAGAATAATTCTAACAACAACAGTAATGATAATGGCAGTAGTAGCAGCTATGATATTGGGCATCTACTGTGTGCCCAGCACAGTGTTAAGTAATTGATATTACCCCATTTAATTATTCTTCTTTCATCTTGTTGATATTTTAAAAGCCCATACTTTCATAAAATAAGTAGCTGTAACGTTTGCAGACTTGGAAAGGTCAGGAATAAGGTGGCTCTCGAGACCTACAAAGGTAAAGGGAGGGACAGTGATCTTTAACAGTAGGATTTTGTCAAATTCAAAGAACATGTGTTCTCTGTGTTGATTTCTGCCTCAACTGTCCCTTCTCCACTCAAGTCAGAGGAAACGACACTTAGCATCTGCGTTCGCCTTTCCGCCTCAGCTCTAGATATTTCCCAGACTCTCCACGGATGGTGAATGTTGTGGAATGAAAATAGCTTAAGGTCAACCTATCCTACTGCAGAGAGTTATCACTCAGCATAAAGCCACGCCTGGCCCCCTCACCATTAGCCAACAGGTGACACTGAGGTTTATGCTATTTTGCATGGGGTGGCTCTCTGGTGGACAGAAGTCGGCAGCAGGTGTCACACCAAGCCTGCATTTGCATCTCATCTCTGCTATTTATTAGCTGTGTTACCTTGGGCAATTTCCTTAGCCTCTCTGATGCTCAATTTCCTCATTAGTAACGTAAGGAAATCCTGCTTTCTTGTTAGGATCAAATCAGAGAGTGTATATGAGCATACAGAATTTGTAAATGGAAAAGGAACACTGAAGGAAGTGGGGCAACAAAGAAAAGGAAGGAAGGCGGGGAGAGAGAGAAGAAGAAGAAGGAGAAGGAGAAGAGGAAGAAGGAGGAGGAGGAGGAAGAGAGAGAAAGAAAGTGCTTTGAAGACTGTAAATTGTTTTGCACATATAGGAAATATTTGTTTACTGGCTAAAATGCTGAATCAATTTCAACAAAAAGAATCATAATGAATAGCTAATAGTTTTCTCTTTCTCTCCTTCATCCGCAATAGTTTCCAATATCTGCCCCACCAAAACGTTTGTAAAGAGGTAAAATCATGGGTTACAACATCACTGTCTTGGGGCAATGCTAATGAGGGGAAAAAGAAAACAGTATGGAGGTTTGGGATAATTCAAAAGCTGAACAATCAGCCCCTGAATAATTGAGAGCTGCCGGCTTCTGCAGCACCGCTTCATGCTAGTAAGAGAGCTGGACACACAGCGAGGCATTGTGTACCCACACCCCCCTCGCCTGGCCCCAAACACAGGGATGAGGATTTGACCTTGACGCAAACTCCACCAAGTCCAGCACAGTCTGATCTGCCTTTGGTGCAGCAAGCTCTGTGTGTGTTCATTGTGTCTACATCACACATGTTTAAAATACAAGTCTGCCGTGGTTTCTAATGACTGCAGGGAAAATCAGGCTACCTGTCTGCATACATCACCTGAAGCAGAATTAAGAAAATATTTCCACTTGATTTCCTGAAAAAGTGTCAATGGAATGATTTTTAGGCCATGAATTTAGTAACAGGCAATAGTATAATTATTAAGTGAAATCTATAATATGTATTACATATATATCATGAATCTAATTATAAATTAAATATATATAATACATCTAATTATAAATTAATATAGATTTAGAAAATAAATGAATATATAATTAAGTGAAATCTATTTAGATTTTACTGGAGTTGGTTTTGCTATCTTGACTTCTGCATAAAAATGGGTATTTAAACTCCCACAAGAATCAGTAAAATATAAAATCCCTCCAATTCTTGTATTCTTCTGGACACTACTGCAATGGAATAAATAATCCTATCAGTCAGTGCTTGTGCTATGAAGGCTGTGATTTCTTTTACTCTGCAGCAGAAACCACGTGTCAACGGGCTCATTAGTACAGGGCAGATGCCAGTACCGTTTCAGAAGCGTGTGGGCACGGAGAAATTAATGCTTTCTGAGAATAAATGGGGTCAGCAGCCACTGCTACATTTCCAAATCTTTGGCCTTTCTCCTTAGTCTGGGAATGGAATGAGGTGTTTTTCCCGGAGGTCATTCTGTCACCTCCTTCATCCCACAGGAGGTGAGAACTCAGCCCTGGGCTGGAGGTGAAGCCGGGAGCAGGCACTGGCGTGGTCCCAGATACCGGCGTGAGGCTGGGCTCACGATTTCCAGGAAGCCCAGCTCACGTTGTGTAGGGCTCCATCACTGCCTTACTCCCCGGTAATTCTCTTCTCTGCTGATTTGTCAGGTTACGGGAGAGGCAACAACTTTGGAAACAATAAAAACAAACACTTGGATTGATGTGCCACAGACTGCCTTCTGTCATGCGTAGGAACAGGGATAACTGCTGGGGGCCAAGAAGGGATAGGATATGGGGTCTATTTGAAATGGAGCAGGTGTGTTTGCTGTGGAAAGAAGTCCCCGTGGTTCTGGTGCTGGCTAAATGGGGGCTGAAATCCTAAAGCCCAGGGCAGACACCCCTGCTTAAGGACTTGACCCTGCTCCATCCACAAATATTTCTGTGATCAGAATCATGCTCTGTCCATGAATTAGCCTATAGAGAATTTCTAAACATTCAGACTATAAAAGAGTCAATGACCAAAACACACACGTTCTTTCATTGTGAGAATGAGAAGGGAGGCCTTCAGATTTAGTCTTCAAAACAGCTCAGTGCCAGTTCACTCTGTTGTGACCCTCATGTGTTATTTCTTTGAAACCATCGGGTCTTGCCAAATGCAGGGCAGGACAGGAGCATCAGAGGGAGACCTTGGCAGCACGAGGGGGACCAAGGACAATCTTGAATAAGTATCGATCAAAAGGCTGGACCTTCATCCTAGGGCTCAGATTCTTCAAAAATGGCTCCTTGGTATCTAAATTACCAAATTTGGATAAATTCTTTTTAAAAAACAGTTCATTCATATAAAATCATTTTCCTTAACATCAAAGTATCTAGAAAAGAGGCTTGTTGTTTATAGAAGTATGTTTCCTCCCCTGAACTGCACAGTAAGCACCACTTTAGGACTTTCTTCCACTGTCTTGCTTGAATCATGAAGTCGCTTGTGGCAGAGACTATGTGATCTCTCACCAAACCATTTCCATTTTCTTCCCAGGCACGCGGCTGGGATGCATGTCCCAGCCTCCCCTGCAGTCAGGTGCAACCGTGAGACTGAGTTCCACGCAACGTGGGCAAAAGTGATGTTTGCTTCCACTGCCACCCCCAAGCCTGGTCCATAAAACCTCCTTTGCAATCTTCCGGGCTCCCTCTTTTACTGATCACTGGCTGGAAGCAGAGGAGCCAGGAGAAGATGGGGGGTTTAACCTGGGGTCCTCAGACCCCCAAAGAGGTCTGTGGACAGAATTCAGGAGACATGAGAAGTTGAAAGGGGAATTAATATGCAACTTTATTTTCTGCAGCTAACAGACATTTAATAGTTTCTTCAATTATGAATGAAAGCAACAAACCACAGTAAAATTAATAGCATCTGTTACTTTGTCACTAATAGAAATGACAGATATTTTCATATCACATTACAGTGGTTGATGAGATCCCAAAATGCTGTGTGATCATCACCACTGTGACGTTATGGTAGTTCTTATTAAAACAAGTGCCTATATCACCATTTCTTTAATATTTTGATAACAGTATTTCAGTATTTTTGATGTTGCTATCTGAAGTCATTCACTGTATGCATTTAAAAATAATATTTAAAAAATATTATTCTGGGGTTGGTCCTTAAGCTTCACCAGACTGCCAAGTGGGTGGGTCCATGACACAAAAAAATTTGAGTTCCTGCCTTGTGGGTGGTGGGCCCATGAGATAGAAGGATCCTGGAGTCCTGAATGACTGCTTGGAGCAGACCCCTCCCCTTCTTCTACTCCCTCGCTCATTCTCCCATCAATTCACATTAACCTGTGATGTGAGAGGGAAATAAACAATTGTTTCAACAGTTAGTCTACTACCGATTTGCTTCCACAGGAAGGTAAGTAGGGAGGAAGTTAACATTCGTGCTGATGTTAACATTCTGACACTCAGGTTGCCAAGTCTCACTGGCAGGCATCCCGCTGCTGGACTTTCTCCTTTGTGATGCTCAGCGAGGGCTCCTTGGGATTCAGCAGAATGAGAGCACCTCGTTCCCCAACATTCTCAGACTGCGTTCTCCCTCGGCTGTATCCAAGTTCAGCTTGGGAAGGGACATAATGCAGCTGGTGTGGTTGCTCATAAAAGTGGCATGAAGTAGCAACTGCCTATGTACACCACAGTTGTGTAAAAACACCCAGCTGACCAGCTCTTTAACCAGGAGACTTAAAGCAGTGAGCCATGGAGAACTCCATAGCACTCTGTCTTTTTCCTTTCAAAATTAATATTTCTTTCACTGGGGAAGCCATTACTTCTAAAAAATATATACATTTATTTATTATTTTTCTTTATAAATTTATTTATTTTATTTATTTTCGGCTGCATTGGGTCTTTGGGCAAGCAGGGGCTACTCTTCTTTGCGGTGCCCGCGGGCTTCTCATTGATGTGGCCTCTCTTGTTGCAGAGCACCGGCTCTAGAGAACAGGCTCAGTAGTTGTGGCATGTGCGCTTAGTTGCTCCGCAGCATGTGGGATCTTCCCGGACCAGGGCTCGAACCCGTGTCCCCTGCATTGGCTGGCGGATTCTTAACCACTGCGCCACAAGGGAAGCCATATATTTATTTTTTAAGTTGGTTTTAAAGCAAAAAAATTCTGATGTGTTCATCAAATTTGGTATTTAAATGAGTGAAGAGATTGTGATTACCAGTGGCCAAGCATACGCTTCTTGTTATAAGTTTAGCTGAAAATCACTTTTTCTTTCCCTTTCTTTTCCTGATTTCACAGAATATTTTCCCACAATTCTATTTTAATGGGCTCCTAATGATGTTCTATGTATTTGCTTGTACGTTATTGGAGAGCCGTGGGTTTATAAGCTTAATGAAGTTGATGATTATAGAAGTTCAAACGAAAATCACACCTGTAACATATGCAGTTCTTTTTTAACCTCAATATACTTGTCAGTAGCTAATGCATCAATATTGTTTGACTTTTAGCCTTTTACATAGTCATATGGGCAAACAAAATACTGTAACTACATTCCTAGGTTCGCAACAGTTAAGCTTCAAGGAAGCATATGACACACTTAAAATTAGTTTTATAATTTAATTTATTGTTTGAATAGATAATGTAATGCAGACAATATCCAAACAACGTAAAAGATCATCTAGTGAAAAAGCAAGTCCTTCTCTTTCCCTTGCCTTCTAGAAACCCAATTTCTCTGAAAACTACCACTATTACCCATTTCTTATATATCTTTTCAAAGGTATTCTATGTCTGTTTAAATAAACATGTATATATTTATTTTCCCACACAAATATGATATTATACTTAAATGCTTTTTTGGAACCTTTCTTTTTTAACCTAACAATATCATCCAGCAGATCTTTCCATATCAACGTATAAAGGACTTTTTCCCTTTCTGTATAGTATTCCATCCATTTTAGGGATGTACCATGTTCTGTTTAACCAGTGCCTATTAATGGACATTTATGTGGTTTCCAATCTTTTGCTATTATAATATTGCAATGGATATATTTGCCCAGGAATGTCACTTTGCACATATGAGAGTGCCTGTCTGTTAACCAAATACCAAGGAGCAGAAGATATGAGCATTTTTATTCTGAGAGATACATAAAGGACTATGATTATACAATCATGTTTTTATAATGACCAATGTTGGACTCTTCCACTTGGGAGGAATTCTCATGATGCAAGGAGCCAGCAATTCGCTTGGCCTCTCTGGACCTTGCTGAAGGGCTAAGTAGGTACAAGAGCCTAGACCTAACGATGGTCAACCAGAAACGAATTTGCAGGATGCAGAGACATCTGGGAGCTTGGGGTGGGGCAGCTAAGACAGGGGTGAGAGGAATGGGCTAATGACATATAGAATTAAGACCACCTGGCTGAAGATGCCAGGAAATGCACAGGTTAGGGAAGGGCAGCTACCTGGAAAAGATCATTGTGCAGTTGTAGTGAAGGGGAGAGACAGAGAGAGACAGAGACAGAGACCGAACACGGAGCCTGGAGTTACAAGACCCAGCTTTGAACTCCAGCTCCACCACTTACGAGAGCTGTGTCAATCTGGGACCAATTATCAAGGCAAGGTTGTTGTGGGTGATACAGAAAGGGTGCATGTGAAAATGCTTGGTTAACAGTTTGAACTTTTTTTCTATTTACTTCATTATTTATTATTTTTTTATTGAAGTAGAGTGGATTTACAATGTTGCATTAGTTTCAGGTGTACAGCACAGTGACTCAGTTATATATATATATATATATATATATATATATATATATATATGTATATATGTATTCTTTTTCAGATTCTTTTCCCTTATAGGTTATTATAAAATATTGAGCAGAGTTCCCCGTGCTATATAGTCAGTTATCTATTTGATATATAGTTGTGTGTATCTGTGAGTCCCAAACTCCTCATTTATCCCTCTCCCCCAGCCCTGCACTTTCCCTTCTGGTAACCATAAGTTTGTTTTCTATGTTTGTGAGTCTCTCTGTTTTGTAAATAAGTTCATTTGTATCCTTTTTTTTAGATTCCACATATAAGCAATATCATATGATATTTGTCTTTCTCTGTCTGGCTTACTTCACTTAGTATGATCATCTCTAGGTCCATCCATGTTGCTGCAAATGGCATTATTTCTTTCTTTCTCATAGCTGAGTAATATTCCATTGCATTATATATATATATATATATATATATATATTTATACACACCCACACCACATCTTCTTTATCCATTCATCTGTTGATGGACCTTTAGGTTGCTTCCGTGTATTGGCTATCGTAAATAGTGCTGCTATGAACATTGGGGTGAACTTAACAAAGGTTAGTGGAATCTGAATGAATTTACGTTTCAACATGTCTAGGCACAAAGGAATACTAACTTCAGAAAGTTCATCGGGACATCAACTCCATAAGAACTGGAGCTGTGTCTGGCTTGTTCGCTGCTGTGTCTGCTGAGCCCAGAATTGTGGCCGGTGCTGAACAGGTGCCCGATGAACATTCACTGAAGGAGGGAAGTTCAGGCCATCTCTACTCCACTGAGGAAGGAAATGAACCAAAGAGAGAAGGAAATTAACCAGAGAGCCTGGTTAAGGCTGGAGATAGAGTTTTGAGAGTTACACACTCATAATTATTAGTCCTAATCATTCTTTATAAGGAAAACCTAGCAATGCAGATATTTTATGAAAATTTGTCGATTGCATAAATGAATGGATGAATGAATGAATGAACTTCAGAAAGTATTTCACGAAGTCGATGAGTTTCCCCAACCCGAGAGGAAGAAAAAGATTATTTTTATTTGAAATATTTATGTTACAGTGACTTGAACAGTTGACAAAGTTATTCTATATTTTACTTTTTTGTATGTTTAACTATTTTTTGACCTATGTTTTGCTTGGGATAAATTAACACATATGTTGTTGGCCACATATTTCTAAAGTCTGTTTTACGTCTTAATGTAGTTTATGTCTCCATATGGAAATACACAGATAAGGAGGAAATTCCTCAAACTTTCTCAATGATTAGGGTTTTTGAAATTAAATGAGGAAATTGAGGTAAATGATCTCAAATGCCCCCCTTTGGCCTAAAATTATAGAATTTTGAGAATAAAAGCACAAGGGGAGAGCAGAGGTTAAAAAAAAAAAAGCCCGGGATTCCTGTGGGACAGGAATCACATTATACTTGGAGGATGATAATAAACACCTCACATTTATAGGGTGTTGACTAAGGGCCAGGCCTACATGGCTTGTTTCACTTGATCCTTCCAACCCCTATAAAACGGGTGTGGGAAATTTTGCGTGGTGTCCAGCAACTGGAAAGGAGGAGATCATTCTAAGCACAGACCACGATTTGAAGCAGCAAAGTTGCCAACAATAACACGCTTTGTAAAAGTAATTGCTGCCCCAAGTCAAAGAACTGTTCCCCCCACCCTTCCCCCAGCTGAAAGGGCTATTAAATCTGGGGGTGGTCTCTCCAGCTACAAAGACACACAGAGATAATGTCACCTTTGACTCTGAGGGACAGGGTTCTGTGTGGTTACGGCTTCATGGAACAGGGCTTCTTTGCTTGCTGTATCCCTTTCTCTAGAATCAGTTCTTCCCTTAATTGGTGATACTTTCTCCTTTCTAGTTTCTACTTCTGTTGTGAACTGACCTAAGCCAATGTAGCAGCATAGCGTTCTCAGGTTCTTTTTATTTACAGTGGGTGTATATCAATGATCAGAAGTAGGTGAGGACTGCAGATCTCTGAGCCCGTCATCACACTACAGGTAATAAAAGCAAGGCTCAGACAAATTCTGCTCCCACACAATTAGTTATTATTTATAAAATGTATTTATTGACAAGCAGGCATCAAAGCATATAACTTAATGACTTCTAGTTCTTGCCCTTTTGTATGCTCCCATTACTTCCGGTTTGAATGGCACATTTGGGGCAAATGCCACAACATCCTAGAGTTGCAGTTCAGTTAACCTTGTCGTTATCAGGCAACCAGAATCCTCCAAGCCAGCAGTGGACTTGGGACTATTCTGGAATTCAGCCTCAGGAACCATTTTATTGTGTGAAGAGATTTATATTCTTAAACGCTGTCCATTCAAGGACAGGCAGTGTTTCTGCTTATTCTAGCCTAGTAGCTGGAAAACTTGGTGCAAAGGCCAAATCTGGTCTGTGCCTATTTTGTAAATAAAGTTGTACTGGAACACAACCATGCCAATTCATTTAGTATTGTTTATGGCTGCTTTTGTGCTATAACGGCAGAGTTGAGTGATTGTGACAAAGATGGTTTGCCCGCAAAGCCAGAAATAATTTACCATCTGACCCGTTTCAGAAAAAAAAAAGTTTTCTGACCCCTGCATTAGCCAATCCACATATACTAAGCACGACTGTTTTCAGCAATGAAAACCCATTGCTAATATCCATTTTGCTAATTAGCAAAACCTCTGGTGTAGATCAGAGATAAATAGAGCTGAAGTGCTTACAGCAGCTGCTTCTGGAGTGTGGCCTTCTTATTAAATATTAGATGACACCCCCAAAGTATGCAAGTTCTACTAGGGTCATAGTAGACTCAGAGTATTTATTAAAACTAACACACGTTTATAGAACATCGTCAATTTTGAAATTTTAAAAGTAAGTTGCAGTCATCATAAGACTTTCTTTTATTGCTTCTCAAAGCTCATTTTTGTTAATGATTATGATTAAATTTTCAGGTACTCTCATATCAATATTAAGCCCAGAGTTTGAAAATTATGTTATCCAATTGGATCTCAATGCAATAGCTAAGATAGAGCAGTTTATTATCATCCCATTTTACAGAATGCAAAACCTAAGGTCCGAAAGTATATCTACTTTTCTCACAGTTGCAGAACTGATGAGTGAGGCTTGAATCTGAAGCTTTTCATTTTCCATATCTTATCGTCTCTTCTCTACACCATGATAATTTTCCAATAGCAACAATCAATTGATCTTTTTTTTTTTCTTGGAGCAAACTGCAGATTCTAACTTCAGCCAATAGAAATATATTCTGTCTTCAGAAAGAAAAGAAAAACATTCTCAGAAACTTCTTGATTATTTTGCAAACAGACTTTGCCTCCTTTCTCCACATTGTTTATTCTTAAAGTTGTAGAGCCACCATTGGGTTGCAGGATTGGTTACTAGATGTGGGGAGAAATTTCCCAGAGGAATCAAAGGAATGAGGGTAAATGCTTGAAAATGGATCTGTTTCAGCAACCACATAAAATGAGACCCTACAGAGTCAAAGAAGTCTTTGAAGGACCACCCGGACTTAGAAGTCTGTAACTAGCACAGCATAACAAGGCTCCAGGGCTAGTCATAGACTCAGACATGTTAGAAAAGGAAGAAGCTCATTATTAGGTCGACGAGTTCACTCCACCTCACTGTACAATGCTGGGTTGTTCTCCCAGCTGTGTTGGGCTGCATGGGAAATTCATTTATTATTGATTAGCGGGGGGTTATGAGAACTGGTGTGGCATCTCCTCAGCCTTTTCTCAGCCACTCTTCCCCATGACTGTGACCTGCAATTCCCCATAATCTATTCCTTCCCACCCTATGGCATCATCTTGGTTGGATTTAAGCCCATAATTGGTGCTGGTGCCTTTTGCTTCTTCTACCTGCAGGTTCTGAGTTGGAGACGGGAGAGTCTTTCCTCCAAGACCGTCCCTTCATCTACATGGGCTCTAATAGGCCTCCATCATTACCATAACTGGTGGAGAAGAAAAAAGAGCAGGTATTATAGTCAGGAATAAGAATGTTAAGCTATGAGCCCAAGGAGGAAGCTAGAGGGCATCTTTCCAGACCCTAGTGTGATTGTCTGCAGGTGACTTGGATGACAAGTCATAACCATATGGATTCTAACAGCCATTGAGAACCCGCATTGGAAACTTTTAAAAACAACTTTAAAGCAACAAGTCAGTAGTGTAAAGAGACAAAAATGAGTTCAGGTGTAAGTCTACCAGTAGATAGTAAAAAAGCAGTAATGTTAGGAGAAGTCCCTGTGTGTGTGTGTGTGTGTGTGTGTGTGTGTGTGTGTGTTGAGAAGACTCTAGTCTCTTAAAGATACTTCTCATTTCTGAACTTTTGAGAATCTTCTTTGTGATTCTTCTAGTTGACTTTTTGATGATGTGTGGAAATAGCAGTGCCAATGTTGGAGCAAGAGAAGACTTTCAAATGTTTGAGTTTGAGATTAAATATTTATGATCCAGTCTAAAAAGAAGAGTGGAGGGGGAGGACAATGAAATCTTGAATACTGATTTTGGGGGAGAAGACTGATTCCTCTTTTAAAGATAATTTACTTGCCACATAATACTAACTTCAGGACTATGTAGTGAATCATTCAGGATGGGTTAGGTTGTCCTGCAGAAACAAACAACCTCAAAATCTCAGTGGCTTAAAACAACCAAGGTCTATTTTTCATCCATGGAACGTACCCATTATGAGTGTTGACTTCACTCTGGAACACAGGATTACAGGATGGCTGCTCTAAGGAACAGGTCTGATCATTGTGACAGAGAATAAGAGCTTTGGAAGGACTTGAATCAGCAATTAAATGCTCCAGCCCAGAGTAACGTTTGCTCACAACTCATTGGCCAGCAGTGGTCATGTGCTCCATTCAATCACAAGGGCCCAGGAAGTATAATCCTACCAAGTACCTGAAAGGCAGCTGAGAATATTTGTAAAATAGTACTAATGACTTCCACATGTCATTAAGATTGACAGGGCAAATTTTGACCTGTAGTATGTTCAAAATCACACACGTCAAATGCTTCTGGTAAGGCTGACTTTTAAAAAGCAGACACAGTATCTAGAGGATCTACCCGACGGTTCTCTGCACTTGGAGAGTAAACATGGGGATCTCCTGGAAAGTTTGCAAAACACTGATGCCTGGGTCCCACTCCAGGGATTCTAAGTTAACTAGTTTGAGGTGCAGCTTGAGCACCAGGATTTTTTAAAGCTCCCTGAAGTGATGCTAAGGTACACCCAGAGTAGAAAGTCAGTGATCTCTTCTAAGCATCAGGGCTTTACCGTGATTCTCAACTCCAATACTATCTGTCCATCTGTGTGGTCTTAAGTCAGTTAACCACTCTGGGTCTCTGTTTTATTATCTGTGGAATTAGGGGTGGAATACAATGACTTCTACAGATACTTCCAGCCTTAAAAATCTCTCCTAGACTACTGATACCTACTTATGAGGAGTTTCAGAGCTCAAGTTCATGTGTAGGTGCAGCCAAATTACTCTGTACGTTCATCTGGTTAAAGCTCCACTATCTTCGATAATGGAATAAAGGCAATAATTGGCAGGAGTCTTTACCAGGTAAGTAGCTGCGTTTTTCCAGCAAACCAGGAAGCCTGGCCAGACTTGGGGATAAAGTCATGTTATAAGAAAAGATATGGAGTTAACTTGATCTCTTGGTTATTTGTGGACTGAGGGTGAACTTCCTGCTCTAAGATGAAAAAATTGTATGACCTAAGGCTATTCAGATAAAAATAAATTTTAAGAAGCCACTTCCTTCAATTCTTCTTGCTGAAAATGAAAACGTTAAAGGTTTCACAATTTCTTCACCATGTAATCCTATCTCAGTGCTGTCAGTGTCTTAATAGTGTATTGATTGGCTCGCACTCCTGCTATCTTTAGAGAAGCATTATAACTCTGTTGGGCCAAACATAAAAAACTACTTTTAAAGACCCTTTTAAGGGTTTTTTGATTTTTCAAAAGCTTCTTAGGGGTGTATTGAGCTTCCCTGGCAGCTGGAATTAACTCTACAATGCTCTTTCTCTATTTCTGACACAGTGAATTCATCTGAAGCCGGCAGGTTATCAATGACTCACAGGCGGGAGAAGATAAGGGGGTCCTGGAGATAAATTAATGTGGTAATTAGTTACACGAACACCTGTATTTTTAGGCTCTAAGTGCTACCGTTGCATTGGAAACTCGTGATAATTATCAACAGCCGTCTTAAATATGTGAAGTTGAGTAGTATTAAGGGGTAGAAAGTGAGGAGAGAAGATAGATTGTAAAAATGAAAACTGAGTGTAAAATAGCATTAAACTATTTTTCAATTATCAAAATGCCTGAGAGCTGAAAAAAGACAAAATCTTCATTTATAGCTCTACTATATTTATTCAATGTCTGCATCTCTCTTCTTCAGTTATTAGAAAAAAGCATCAGAATAATTTTTATTGAATGCTTGGAAAAATATTTGATGATAATACACCAAAATGTTATCGCTGTGGGGGATGGTATTATGGGTGAGTCTTTTTTCTTCTTTTGGGAATCTCTGTGTTTTCACTACTTTTCTCTGTTAAGCAAAAAATTTTTTACCTTCACTCCTTCACTGTGTTTTGGGGAAAATTACTTAACCATCTTGAGCCTCGTTCTCTACCTCAAAATGAAGATAATAATAGTATCTACCTCAAAGAGTTGCGGTATTAGATTAAATCGCGTGAAATAGCTGATACTTGATCATCTTTTGACCTATGAACTTGGCAACTTGACATGGTTCAATGTAGTAGTAAACATTTAGCATTGTGCCGACAAATACTAAGCACTCAGGTAATATTCACTGTGAAAGAATGTTAAGGAAATACAGGGAGAACAAATTTAAAAATAGATAGGACATAATATGCAATTTAAAACATTACGTTTATGGAGGTATCATTTGCATATAGTATACAGTTCTAGAAAAGCTGACAAACGCATACAATTGGGTAACCACAGTCAAGATACAGAGCAATTCCATCATCCGCCCCAAAATGCATCGTGCCTCTGGTAGCCAGCCCCTCCCCCCTCCCCAGCCCCTGGCAACTGCTGGTGGTTTTCTGTCCCTATAGTTCTGCCTTTAATATGAATTTCCCCCCTGACTTGAATTAAGTAAATGTATTCATTTGCCTCCTTCCTACGCGGACAAACACTTTCAGAGGCAGAAGGGAAGTGCCGTCACTCTGGCCAGCCGCCGATGAAGTTCCTTGAGAGGAGCCACTTTTAATTTGCTCTGAAGGGTGGAGGATGCTGGGGTTCAGGGTGTGAAGGGGGCAGGGACAGGCATTTGCTGAGGCTCGACTTCCAGGAGTAGAGGTTCGTTCCTCGTGAAAGGAGGCGAGAACGTGCTCAGGCAGCCCGTTTGGGCTACTTTTCCTGGGACCCAGTGTGGTTTTGGATTCTGATTTTTCTGTTGATTGTAACATGTACACAGCTTGTCGGAGGTCTTAGGACCTAGGGGTCATTTTAAATTCCGTATCTCCAAATAGCGTTTAGCAAAGAGCCCTCTTCAGTCCGGTTCTCCTTTTAGAAAAGTGCCCAACCTGTGGGTGTAGGCGAAGCTCTCCTTTCTTGGATGCTGGGGCACTTTCATCAGGGTCAAGCTCATTGTCATGCTCTTGGAGGTATTTTTTCTTGCCCTCTTAGCATCCCTTCATGATATCACTTGGCTGCATATTATTGGCCATGGCATCCAGTTGATGATCTTTATCATCTTGAAAATAGAATGTCACTCCCCTGTGACAAGCCTGCAGTGCTCCCTTGGGCTCACAGGATGAAACCTGGCTTCCTTTGCCTGGCAAATAAACCCTTCACCATCTGACCCCACCCGGATTTAAACAGCACCATTAATCAGTTTGATTTTGGGGGTCATGTAGAGCCCAGTACCCACCACATAGAGAACCCGGAACTTTTGCAAGCATAGGTCACTTATTAGCTAGAAAACAAATTACAATAAAATTTTTTTGGTATCACAGACAGAGGCTGCTTCCCATAGTGGAAAAGTGCACCGATTTGGGAGCCCACCTGCTTTTCTTTGGACTCTGACCATTCCTCCTACTAGTCCTATGAGCTTGGGACAGTTACTTAACCCTCCATGCCTCTGTTTCCTCATCTGTGAAACTCAAAGGCTTGTGGTGAGGAAAATGGGAGTCCCTTAATGATGTCACACTCTCCCAGGATTCTCTACCTTTGCACTTGCCGTTTCTGCCTTGGAACATGCCTTCTCCGCCTCTTTGAACACACAGGGAATCCATCTGGCAGCTTTATTGTACGGAAGTTGCTGGGATTGCTGTCTTCCCACCGATCTGTACCCTCCCTGAAGGAGGAATAGCACCTAGAACTTAATGAGTCTTTACTGAGTACTCAGTATTTACCGAGTGCTTATTATAGGCAAGGCATTATTTACCTTTTACATATATTAATTCGTTTATCTCCATAAAAACTCCAAGAGCTGGGTACTATCGTTTTGCCCACTTTACAGATAAGGAAACTGAGGCTATGTAATTTGTCTAACTTCACCCAGCTAGGGAGAGGTTAAGATGGATTTCAAAGAGTCTACATTTGTAATCATTGGGCTGTATCGAGAGTAGGATCAACTAACTAAATAAAAACTACAGTCCAGGGCTTCTCAAATAATTGTGTCCATGAGTCACCTGGGGACTCTGTGAAAATGCAGATTCTGATCAATAGGTCTGAAGCGGCACCGAGATTCTGACTTTCCAACAGGCTCCTATCCCGTGGACTACACTGTGAGAATCAAGGCCCTAGACGTGTGGTTCAAAGCTTTGTTTGTTGGTTTTTTTGGTCTCAGGACACTTTTACACTATTAAATATTACTGAGGACACCAAAGAGCTTTTGTTTACATGGGCTATATCTGTCGATATTTACTGTAATAAAAATTAAAAATGAGAAATTGAAAAAGTATTTTTAAAATATTTAAGGAAACCCATTACATGTTCATAAAAATAACGCGTTTTAATGAGAAATAACTATATTTTTCAAAATAAAAGATTAGAGAGAAGAATGGCCTTGTTGCACATTGCTGCAGATCTTTTTAACGTCCAGTTTAATAGAAAAGGGCTGCATGCTCACACCTGCTTATGCAATCTATTATCATATGACGTGACATGCAGCCTCTGAAAAACCCCATTGTGTTCTCAGGAGAGAATGCAAATCAAAAAAAGCAAATGGCATCTTAATATTACAGGAATAGTTTTAACCTTACAGACCCCATGAGAAGGTCTCAGAGACCCCACCCAAGGGTCCCCAGACACTACCTTAAAAAAAACCACTGCTCTAGACCACTCTTAAGAATCCGAGAAAACTCTGAAAGTCATTATGTTCATTGTGGAGTTGGACTGTTGACATTTCCTAAAATTTCTGACTTCTAAAATTCTGTGAGGATACTCTTTCTGAATCTAGATTTTGTATCTATTCCAGTTGCAGTTTTCATCCTCATCTGCATCCTCTGATGGTGCCTGGTCATAGTCTCAACACAGAGAAGACTCTCTTCAGAAAACCATCAGCCAAAAAGGTAGTACTCTCTGTCTTTTTAAAAAAATTTTATTTATTTGGCTGCGTTGGGTGTTCATTGCTGCATGTGGGCTTTCTCTAGTTGCAGTGACCTGGGGCTACTCTTCATTGTGGGGTGCAGGCTTCTCATTGCGGTGGCTTCTCTTGTTGCGGAGCATGGGCTCTAGGTGCGTGGGCTTCAGTAGTTGTGGCACGTGGGCTCAGTAGTTGTGGCTCGTGGGCTCTAGAGGTCAGGCTCAGTAGCTATGGTGTACTGGCTTAGCTGCTCTGCGGCATGTGGGATCTTCCCGGACCAGGGCTCGAACCCATGTCCCCTGCATTGGCAGGCAGATTCTTAACCAGTGCGCCATCAGGGAAGTCCCGGTAGTACTCTCTCTAGATAGAATATTGATGAAGAAGAAGGTCAAGTGGAAAAACATATTTTATTGAATTCCTTAAAGATTTTTAAAAATCACTTTAGAATAGATCATCCTAAACTAATGTATTAAATGACTTAAAGCTAGTAGGATTTTATGCTATATACATTTACTACATTTATCTTTAGTTTTTTTGTTCACACATGGTTTCACAATTTTTAAAATAAAAGATGTAAACTGAAATCATTTGATATGCTTAAATATCGTATACCCACTTCTTGTCCCTAATTTTTAATACCTTACTCTTATGCCTGGATTTCCAAGTTTATACCAGGTGTTCTCAGGAGAACATTTGAGTAGGTTCCTGGGCTCTTTGATTTGCACTCCCCTTTGAGCTCTGAAATGTTTCCTTAGCACATTTGCTTCTCCGCTGGGTCTGTATCAACTGACTCCTCTAACTGTATGTCGAAGGAGTTATGCCCATTGGTAAATCTGTTCATCATATGTTAGGGCAAGGAAAATAGGACCCTGTGAGTTCAAGCCTTCAGGCTGTCTCTGGAAGAATATCTCCTCAAGCCTTGATGCTCTCAATTCAGAGAATCATAGGATGAGGAGGGATCTTCAAGGTCATCTAGACCCTTGCTACTCAAGGGTCAAGGCACAGGCACCACCTGGGAACTTGTTAGAAATGCAGAGTCTCAGGAGCCACTCAGACCTACTGAATCAGAATCTTCATTCTAACAAGATCCCAAGATATGAAGTGTGCATGTTAGTGTTTAAGAAGTGCGACTCCAGACCAGCCCCCCACCCAGTGGAGAAATCCTATCTGCAGCGTCTTCCCCTGGGGCTGCCCCTCAGTGCTCATAAGTCTTTACCTTCAGGCTTTGGGATACAGATCAGTGATTCTAGATCAATGATTCCCAAGTTTGATTGCACATTAAAATCACTTGGGGATCTTTTAAAAATTCCTATGTTGAGGCCTCATCTCTGACTAATAAAATCTGAACCTCTGGCATTGGAATTTTATGAAGTTCCCACAACACTCTAAATGTGTAACCAAGTATGGACCGTTGATCAAGCGCTATCCGTTTGCATCTTAAGCCATTTACTTCATTCCTTGCTTTAATTTTCTGTGAAAATGCACATATCCCCTCATTTTGCCTGGAAATAGTTTTTTTTTTTAATCAGCATAAATAATTTATTGCCAACATTTTCATACCATATACTTGTAGGCTTGACAATTCACACAGCAGTATTCTAGGATGGAGGAACCAGGAGTTAGGGAATGAGAAGAAAGTATATGATGGGATGTTAGGTTGCTGAGGGGCAGACTTCATGCCTAGTTCTTGGTCATGACCAGTTCTTGGCCAGCTAAGCTGCCTTGGGCAGGAAGGGGCTAGGTCAGGCCAAGAAGGGGAAGTTCTCCTTTGGCCAGCGCACTTCAGTTTTCCAGCCTTTCCTCTTGCTTCTGCATTCGTGGTTCTCTGGGGTGAGGGAGGTGTAAGGAAGCAGGAACCTCTACAGCTGTCGGGTAAGTGGGCTCCATCAGCTGAACATGGGGAGCCCAGTCTAGTCCTTGGCCTGATGCGTCTAAGAGAAATTTTGCTAATGTCACAGTCTTGCTGGCCTCAAAAGTGGCCGCATGTTTATCTCCACTCAATAATCCTCTTGAGTAATAAGACTTTTGTTTGTGACGTGACTGTTTAAGAAACTGAAAGCTGCATTTTTTTTTCAAGATTACGGGAGAATGATTTTGTTGACGTTTATTAGCTTTTAAATTATCTAGTTTTATTTTAATAGTGCTGCATTAGACTAATTGTTGCTTGGAAATATATAAATCTTGTTAACAGTAATTCTGAACAGACTAAATACATGATCAAGTCAAAAGTTTGAGGACTAGGGAGAGAGTGTTATTTTAAAAGGAAATCCAAATTACTACCCATAGTCATTTTAATTTACTATTAATAAAAATATAACACCAAATGAACTCAATAATAAATAAGTTTGGAAGTTCTAACATTCTAGATTCTGATGAGTATCATTCACATATTAAAATAAAATTTAGAAAATGTACAGCTTACAAACTTTCCTTTTTACATATGTGTTTTGAACTAAATAATAGTCAAATTAATTTGGATGTTCGAGGAGGAAATGCCATCACATCTTCTCCCCCCTCCCATCCCTGCTTACCTAGGCTTCAAATCTGGATAAACATATTCAAGTGTTGTTTAATCATGAATGTGACATATTAGACAGATTTATAGATGCGTGAGGGATTTAAAAATTTGATTATTCTTAGTTCTTTAAACATCCCAATAAGTAATCTTAGAGATAACATTAACGTTTACTCTGTAGACTAAGCAAGTATTGTAGGAAGAGAAGATTGTGTTTTGGGTGCCTGAAAAGTACAGAGAATTTTAGAGTATTTCTGTTCTCCATTAAGGAACATGTAGTTTGGCTTCCCCCAAAAATGTGAGAGACGAAGATGGAGAACATTTTAAGAAGGATATTTTTTCTTTCTTTCTTTCTTTCTTTTTGCGGTATGTGGGCCTCTCACTGTTGTGGCCTCTCCCGTTGCGGAGCACAGGCACCGGACGCGCAGGCTCAGCGGCCATGGCCCATGGCCAGCCGCTCCGCGGCACGCGGGATCCTCCCGGACCGGGGCACAAACCCGTGCCCCCCGCCTCGGTAGGCGGACTCTCAACCACTGCGCCACCAGGGAAGCCCAGGATATTTTTTCTAAGTATAATTCTTGTCTTCTATTACTGTAACATTTGTATTTATTATGTTTTTAATGAAGTCTCAATTTTGGTACATATTTTCTACTTTCCTCACTGGCTTACATTTTCATTTCAATAATGCTTTATTTTTGGACTTCCCTGATGGCGCAGTGGTTAAGAATCCGCCTGCCAATGTAGGGTATACGGGTTCGATCCCTGGTCCGCGAAGATCTCACATGCCGTGGAGCAGCTAAGCCCGTGCACCACAACTACTGAGCCTGTGCTCTAGAGCCTGTGAGCCACATCTACAGAGCCCGTGTGCCACAACTACTGAAGCCCGAGCACCTGGAGCCCGTGCTCCATAACAAGAGAAGCCACTGCAATGAGAAGCCCGCACACTGCAACAAACAGTAGCCCCTGCTCGCTGCAACTAGAGAAAGCCCACGCACAGCAACGAAGACCCAACGCAGCCAAAAATATAAATAAATAAATTTATTTTTTAAAAAAACGAATGCTTTATTTTTACATTTGAATACATATAAATTGAAAGTGAAGCTAACACTTTAGTATGTCTATTCTATTTTCAATTAAAATATTTGGGAAAGGGCTTCCCTGGTGGCGCAGTGGTTGAGAGTCCGCCTGCCGATGCAGGGGACACGTGTTCGTGCCCTGGTCTGGGAAGATCCTACATGCCGCGGAGCGGCTGGGCCCGTGAGCCATGGCCGCCGAGCCTGCGCGTCCAGAGCCTGTGCTCCGCAACGGGAGAGGCCACAACAGTGAGAGGCCCGCGAACCGCAAAAAACAAAAACAAAAACAAAACAAAAATATTTGGGAAAATTTCCCTGTAGTGACTACTTTCTAAAATTGTTTAAAAACTGTGAAAAAATCCCAATCATCCCCCAAACAAATATTTTACATATATTTAGATTTCTTAAAGAAGGGCACACCTGTAAAGAGCCACCTATTGAACTGGTAATTTTGTTTATCTACTTGACTGGTGGTTAATATGTTAAATTGTTAAAATTTGAAGTTGTGCTATCAAACTTGTGAGCTAATTCTGTGGGCTTTCGGGAACATGTGAGAATGCTCTTCCCATTCTCTGTATCTTCCACTTCGTTTCCTTGACTTCTGGGTTTCTTCTTTGTCCTAATTTCCTTACATATAGCTCTCTACTGTTTGAGACGGGCCCAGGTATATACCTACATGGGTGGGGATCCATGGGGACACTTTCTTACATATTCAAAGTCATTGTATTGCTACCGTCTGATTTTCACCTCAGTAAAAGTGAATAGCTTGAATTGTGTGTTATTATTATTGTTGTGTCAACTAAACCCATGATTATAAATAGAGCCTAGAACCACAGAACAATTAAAGCCATCCCTCTCTGTTCACCACACAAATACTTTCAGGACTGCCTTCTTCATGCGAGTCAACATCTCCACATTCTCCAACTGCTTCTTGGGTTTTTTTTTTTCCATCATCTGGACTCAGCAACCACTTTGGTCTATTCCTTTAGCTCAGACACCAGAGCCATGGCAGCATTTCCCAGGATAAGCCATTGGGATCTGGACATAATTGAGGAGGGTGTGCCTGGGGCCATTATGCCCACACGTGGATTCAAGAATGTCCCAGTGGGGAAAGATCTTGTGCGCCATTCAGTTCAGCCCAGGAAACTGATGTCAGGGAGGCAATGTGACTCATCCAGGGAATATAATAAGTAATAAGCAAGGAAGGAAACAGGGAACATGGAAAGCACGCATACTGGATCAATTAAGAGGCACTAAAGCTGAAGGAAAATACGAATGGGCCTCAGTGTTCCCAGGAGCAGAGAGGACTGATTGGCGTGCTACCAGTGGTAGTTGTATCCCGTGTGTATCTTTATTTGTTTTGATGGCTCAGCCATTATTCCTTCCCTGGAGAATCCCTATCTACTATATCATTATCTTTTGGGAGATCTCTTTCATTGTCCCAAAATACACAACTTGATTTTCCATTATTTCCAGTTCACATGGAAAGTATCTGGATCAAAGCTTTATCTTTGGTCTGAGTCTTGTTTGCCATCCCGGCAGTAATTCACTAGTGCTTCTGGAACTTATCTCTGGAGAGGACTTAGCCTGTCTCTGTGATAAATGTGCGAGTGATGGAATGAAATAAAGCCAACATTTAGTGAGTGCCAAGGGTATGGTATGTATAGTGCACTGGGTTATCCCATCTGATGGGCACAGCCTTTAAAGTAGGTGTTACATCCCATTATACAGGGGAGGAAACCAAGGCTAATTTCTCCCTCATCCTTCACCATTGATCTTTTTTTTTTCCTGTACGCGGGCCTCTCACTCTTGTGGCCTCTCCCATTGCGGAGCACAGGCTCCGGACGCGCAAGCTCAGCGGCCATGGTTCACGGGCCTAGCCGCTCCGCGGCACGTGGGATCTTCCCGGACCGGGGCACGAACCCGTGTCCCCTGCATCGGCAGGCGGACTCTCAACCACTGCGCCACCAGGGAAGCCCGGATCTTTCTTTATATCAACAATTAACTTAAAAACATGGATCTAAGCCATCCCTCCTATTTTTTTGGATTTTCCTTTGAAGCTGTCCCATTCCTCTTTCCTTCCAGCAGCCCTGCTATCCTGACAGGCTACACGACTTCTTCTGTTGCTTAAACCTTTTCCTTTCACACCTCTCCTCCCTGGGGGCTGGGTACAAGCCAAGTCTCCTCTCACTCAGCTATTTTGCACCTCCTTGACACCTCCCACTTGGTGACATCAGACTGGATCTTCAGATCTCCCAGTCCTCTTCTCATTTCCTCCTTTAAGAAACATCCAAATACAGATATAACCAAACTCAGATGGAAAACTTGGCCTTTTGCTTCCTTCCACAGGTTTTCTCTTGGCATCAGAAAATCTGGGTTTTCTGGTTATTTAATGCACTGTCATTAAATAACCCCGAAACTGAGCCAGCATTCCTCTGCTTCCTACACCCACCTCCCCACACTGGTCTCCCCTGCCCCTCCTTTCTCACACCTCCCCATTTCCTCTGTCTGAATGGACTGGATATGGCCTGCTTGGAAACTGTGAATCTGCGTCCCGAGCCTTCTCAGAGGCTTTTGTCCTGCCGTCTTTCTTTCTTTCTTTCTTTCTTTCTTTCTTTCTTTCTTTCTTTCTTTCTTTCTTCCTTCCTTCCTTCCTTCCTTCCTTCCTTCCTTTTCTTTTCTTTCTTTCTTTCTTTCTTTCTTTCTTTCTTTCTTTCTTTCTTTCTTTCTTTCTTTCTTTCCTTCTTCCTTCCTTCCTTTCTCTCTCTCTCTTTCTTTCTCTCTCTCTCTCTCCCTCCTTCTTTCTTTCTTTCTTTTAGCAAGACCCTGCTTTCCAACTTCAAAGTTTTTCTGAGAATAAACTTTTTGCAAGAGTTCTTGCTGTTTTTAAATAATGACATCTGTCTATCCTGGGAAAAATAAAGAGGTTCTTCCACGGATGCTGAGACTGTGAGCCCCAGGACTAGCGAAGACATCCTCTCATCCAACAGCGTCATTTGATAGAAGAGAAAAATAAGGTCTAAAGAGGTTGATTGAATCACTAATGTCCCATTGACTGTTCGCGACAGGGCTAGAGCCAGAGGGCAGGTCTCCTGACCTCTAGTCCACCGAGATTTTCTTGAGATTGTGTCATTTCACAAACAAGCCCTGCATTTTGAAGTTGCATGCCGGCTCTTGAAATAGATGCCCGATAGTATGCTGAGCAGTTGCCCGTGAGCAATGCGGGGCTCCCGCATTTTGCTGTGTTGTGTGTGGTTCACAGGTCACTGGAGACCCCAACATCGTCAATGTTCTGCAGGGTTCCCTGCATTTCCAGGAAGACGGTAGCTCCTGCTCTCTCTTTCTTACATTAAATCTGGCAGCACCAGACAGAATCACATGATCTGTGAGGTCTGCCTTTCATGCCCCCTCCTCCTTGAAGGGACTGCCTGTCTCAAACTTCTCTCCTTCTAAGATGTCTGGGGCCTGTATCTCTTCCCTTGGTTTCTCAGTCCCTACCATTCCTCCTGTCCCACCAGATACTCCACCTAGGCTGGATTCATACTTCCTTTTTAACCTCAACAAAGACATTCCTATGGTTAAAAATATAAGTAGTAAAAACATCATCCCAGACCCCTCAGTCCCCTTCCCACACTCAGTTAACACTTGCACTCTGTTCTGCATCTTGCTTTGTCCACTTTGTCCACAAGTTTGGGAATACCAGGTGATATACCTTGGTAATTCCAGTTCTGTCCCTGGTGAATCCTATTATGTATATAAGCATGCTTTAAACACTCATGATGCTGAGTGCTGTATTTTATAGTATATGATTACATAACTTATTATTTGAAATACAGGGTCTTCCTCTCCCGACACACCAACAGCATGTTGCACTCTTACCTGGTGCTTCCTTTTCTCTGCTTTGTGTGCAACTGTCTTCTCTCAACAAAACTGTGGTCATCTTGAGCACAGAAGAAAGACATTGTTGTCCTTTCTTTCCTGTGGTCATTCTGTTCTCAGCACAGAACCTTGCACATAATGGGATCACATCTTAATTAATGCTTGTTTCATACTGAGGAAGGAGAGTGTTTACACGTTTTGCTGATCTATTGTTATTTGTGTATTCTAATTAAAAGTGAATGGGAGGTTTGAACTCTCCTCATTCTTCTTCTTCAAAAATATATACATCTAGGGGCTTCCCTGGTGGCGCAGTGGTTGAGAGTCCGCCTGCCGATGCAGGGGACACGGGTTCGCGCCCCGGTCCGGGAAGATCCCACATGCCGCGAAGCGGCTGGGCCCCCCCCAAAAAAAAATATATATATACACACATCTAGAGATGAAGCATGAGGAGGGATTACTGGGGGTGCTGGTCATGCTCTAGTTCTTGGTATGGATGGTAGTTATACATGTGTGGTCACTTTGATATATCTCATCAATTGGCACAGTTCTTATTTGTATACTTTTCTTCATATGTTGTATGTCTATTAAAACATGTAATATGTATGTGTATAATATATAGTTCTAGGTTGATAAGATACTGTGTTTGTGAGAGTTTGTGGAAATAGTCATGCTTGTGTATTGCTTGTGGGAGCGTAAATTGTATAATGCCCTTGGGAGGAAATTTGGCCAAACTATCATAATGAAAAGGTGCTTACCCTTTGGCTGGGCAATGGCTAGCCTAGAGATGTACCCTACAGTCTATTATAGCATGTGCAAACTGTTACACATTCAAGATCATTCACTTGTCTATAATAATGAAACTGGAAACAACAGAAGGAAGAACAAACAGATTGTTGTACATCCTACTATAAAATATTATTCAGCAGTTAGTAAAAGGGAGGCAGGTCTGTTACTGCTGATTTGGAAGCATCTTCGGGTTAAAAACTGTGTACAAGATGCTCCTGTTTGTGTTGCGTATGTGTATATACATCTGCTTGTATGTTCATAGACTATCTCTAGAAGGATACACAAGAAACTGATAATAGTCGTTGCTTCTGAGACAGGAAGGGGTAAAAGGAAACTTATTTTTCACTATACACTCTGCTTGATGCACGTTTCAAATTTTATAAGTACATGTAACCTATTCAAAAAATTAATTAAATCCAAAGCTGCTTCTTTGCAGCTGACTTTTCTTCATTCTCATTTACGGACTTCCTAAACATTCTAGAATTGGTGAGTTTGCCTTTACTTTCTTCCAACAGCCTCCAAAACCATTCCATGGAGCAAAGATCATACTTTTCTTCCACGATATTGAGCAAAGCAGGCAGGTCACTCTTCTGCTGGTGACCTTATTAACTGAATTTAGACCTCAAGTGAATTTGAACAGATTTTTGATTTTTTTTTTTAATGAAACATTCAAAGCCTCTTTGCCCTCTTTAGTTCCTCTCCTTCCAGAAGGCAGGAAGAGAGTGAAAGACAAGTGTTCCATTTGTCTTTAATCAGATTTACAAGTGCCATAAACTGGCTGTCAAACTAGAAGAAGAGAAAACCTTGGGGGATGTGGTTTGCCTAGCAAAGGAAGGGAATAAGTCGGGTCTAACATGTGCCCCAGATTTGTAACAAGTAGAGCTCAAGAAGTAAGGTTTTATCTCGATAGCCTGAGAATCCAGAGCGTTTGGAAGCCCTCAAAAGTAAAATATAACAATATAATCAAAGGTAATCCTTGCAAAGAAGAAACAAAGGGGCCTCTGAAGAAGCCAAGCCAGCTTCCAACTTGCCCATGGCCGTCTGCAGAAGATGGAAGGGAGGCCCGGGGCCGGGGATGAGGAGGTGGTATGGGTGCTTGCTGAGGATATCAGCAAGAGGGCTGAAACTCAAGCTTGCAAAATTCGCCATGGACAGTTTGTACAGGTCTTTGAAAAGGCACATTCAGAGCAAAAATGGCTTGGGTTAGACGTTGCTGTTTTATTAGATAATAAAGAGAAAGCAAACCCTGAAACTTAGCGATGATTTCGTCCGGCCCCTTCATTTTGCCAAGACGCACTGTAGGCAGAGCCTACTATTAAACCCCCAGATCTCACGATTCTTGGTCCACTGCTGTGTCTGCTCTCCACCTGTCTTTTTAAAAGTCTGGACTCTGGAACCAGACCACCTGGACAGAGCTCTGGCTCTCAGGAGCTGCATGCTTTGGGGCAGGTTACCTAATTTTACATGCTTCCGTTTCCTCATCTGTCAAATGGGGATAATGCTGATAACAGTAAGTACCTGGTATGGTTGTTAGTGGGATTATAAAGCCCTTCAAAGAGGGTCGGGTACATGGGAGGTGTTGTGTCAATTCTAGCCATAATATTAATGGTTAGTATTACTTCCAATTTCTACAGCAGGGAGAATCATTTTTAAGTGGGAAAGACCACAACACCAACATGGGAGGTGTCTTCATGGTAATAGTTAACTTGGTTCCGGGTGCCACCTGAGGTCTGATATAAGAAATCCCTTTCTCGTAAAAAGAGCTATCCAACTTCTGGGCTGGTGGTAAGGTAGATGCCCTTTGTCACAGGTGGAGTTCAAGCCAAGGATGTAGAAGGCAGATTCCTGTGTAGAATGGAGGCGGGGCCTAGATGACCTCTAGGGGCTCTGACCTTAAGGGTCTAGGATTCTGCTACCTTTGAGACTAGTAGCCTTGGGGACAGTCACATGGCCCGTCTCCTGGACATGGGTTTGTTATCAACTTGGAAGTGAAGAGCACAGTTTGTAAGACTTTTCTCCTCCAGCTCCATATAAAAGGACAAGCTCTGGTGTGACATCTAAGACTTCCAAAGACTCATGACTTTGAATTTCTTTATGGAGAGCTGCACACCCGAGGATGCCAACACAGAAGGGAACATATTCTTAAATCCGGCTCGGTACAAACCCTCTAGCCAGGGGGGATACTTCATTCCTAAAAGAGGAGTAGAAATCTTTGGGGGGTGGGGGGGAGGGAGATACATTGGTCAACATTGTTCCCTCCGGGTCCCCAAACCCAGGTTAACAATGAAGGGCCAGGACGCCAGGAGCCTCTGCCACGCTGCCAGGTGGGGCCGGGCCAGCACGAAGTCCCGCGGGCCAGTGACCCCGGCTCCCTCTGCGGGGTACTTCCTAGGGCCTTTGATGTTTCCCCAGGAACTGGCAAGGGTTGCGTTTCCCTCAAGGTTTATTCCCTCTTGGTTTATTTATTGTATCTGCCTTCTCGTCTCGCTGGCTTGAAGATCAGCACGCAGGTGTGCAACGGGACTTAAGTCCCCGGGTCTCCTCTACCAGCGCCACCTGGAAACCCGGCAACAGGCGCATTTTACTGAGTTCTCTGGCAGCAAATCCGGAGAGGAAGGGGTCTTTTTCGGGCCAGCTAGCCGATCTGGGAACCCTGGTCCCAGGATCAGTGGCCAGGACTCCCCGTCGGCCTCCAGCCCCAGCCCGGCCGGCGCGCGCCCCCTCCCAGCCGGGTCTTCTCGGTCTGCCAGGGGGCTCGAGCTCGCTTCCTTTCCCCCCGCAAAGCCAGGCTTAACCCAGAGCTTCATCTCCTCCCCTGGAGGGTCTCAAGTTGCCTTCCTCTGCCCGGAGGGCACCACACTTCCCCGTGCCGGGCCCTAATCTCCACCCGGCCTTTCCAACAGAGTGGCAAGCTTCAGCTCTCCATCTGCGCGCCTTAAATCCCATTTATCTTCTTAGCGCCTGTGTCCTGGCCGGCCCCGCCCCCTCTTCCTCCTACGCACCCCCCCCCCCCCCCCCGCAAATCACAGACCCTCTCCTCCTCCCTCTGCTATCCCCCTTACTCCTAGTGCGGTGGAACGGCTAGAGCAAGCTTTGGAGGTGTTGGGTAAAGTACCCGAGGAAGGTGGAAGCGACCTAGAGGGGCGCGGCCGGAGGAGAGTATACCAGGGGAGGGGGAGGCGCCGCAAGATATCAGGCTCAGGACCAAGGCAGAGGGTCCTGGACTCGCAGTCACCTAAATCCTGCCCTGCGTCTCTAGCGGTTGAAGTCGGCCCTTCCTAGCGCCCCAATCTAGGTCACCAGCCGGGAAGGGCTGAGCTGGGGGTCGCTAGAGGGGTGATGCGCGGGCTTTCTGCCCTAGAGGTGGGCGAAGAGTAAATTGTCTCAGGGCCTGCCCCTCTCACTTCCACTAGATTGTAATTCCATCCCTGGGTCGGTCGAGCCTCCCTCCCTCTCTCCCGCGGCCAGCCAGTCCCTCCCCGTCGGCTTCCCCTCGCCGCCCCCATCCCCGCCCTCCCCCCCGCCCCGCCCGAAAAGCCCTGCTGCTCGAAGCCCGCTTCACTCCCGCACGCGGACCTCCCGGCTGCTGTCCTGCCTCCGTGGACTCCTCCGTGGTTCCTGGTCCAGCTCCCTCAGCCCTTCGCCTCCTCACCTCGGTCAGGGGATCCGCGGGGTCTCCCGACGTATCTCAGGAGACGCCCTTTTCCTGTGCGCCCAGGACTTGGTGAAACTTCTCAGGCGCCCGCGGTGAAATGGATTTAACCCAAGGCGTCTTGCTCCGGCTCTTGCTCCTGGCTTCCAGCCTCGGACCCGGCGCTGTGCCGCTCAGAGCAGCTCACAGAAAACCAGGTAATGCGCTCGGTGCTCCCGGGAGCATCACGTCCGGAGCGCCCAGGTCCCCGTCTCTAGCGAGGACCCAAAGCGGGCAACGCACCGCCTCTCTCACCCCTGACCAGCGGCACTTAACTGGGTTCTTCTCTGCCCAGAGCCGAGAAAAGACGCCAGCCTCGCCCTCCCCCTCCCAGGACAGGCGGTTCCAGGGATATTTGTTTGTTAAAAGAATGATCTATTTTCCAGACACAGTAGAGGTGGAGGGCTCTGTATTTGACCACAGAGAGCTGAGAGTTGGGGCAGCGATTACGCTGTCTCAATTACAAGGATTGCAACTGTGCAAGAAAAGTCAAACAGCTCCTCCTGTGTCTCTAAACAGCTTATTGAATTCATTTTGTTCAGAGCCCAGCGATTTCCTGTTAAGTGTCTGAAGATTTGCCTGGTGTACCCTATGCCCATCTCCAGTCCTTCCCACGCACTATGTAGGGATGTGGCCTCTGCTGTTAGGATCCTCTTCCACTCTGGGGCCGTTTTCTCAGAAAGGAGCACTCAACGGGTTAATTTTTACCGTGATTTGAGCTCCTGTCTTTGCTCTGTGATTTAAACAAAGATGTACAGCGTTGTGGGCTATTACAGTGAACTGCTGAGAACTCGAAACACACTAACTTGCATTTTCTCTAGTTACACAGGTAGAAAGTCTTACTGTGTTTTTGCCTCCTTTGGTTTGGCCTGTGTGGTGAGATTATTCAAAGTAGAACATTCTAAGCAAGAAAGTTCTCAACATTGTTTCTCGGATAATGATTTTTATTCCTCTTTGCTGAGACTATATTTAGAATTCTGAAAAATCTGTTTTTTCTTAGTTTACTTTGCAAGCGGGGTTGTCTTATGGTAGTAATTACATCGTATGAACAATGGAAAACAATATAACTATTTGAATGCAGTCTGCAAAACTTTGCAGAAAGCACAGTTTGTCTTCACAAATAATGTTGCCGTTAGAAAGAGACAAACAGGGGAAATTTATCAGAGGGCAAAGAAAATCATCCTGGCAGGTTCCCATATGGCTGCTTAAATATTTTCGCTGCTCCAGGATCTCTCCACTTGGAAATATGACTTGTTGCCTTTCTGCTCTGGAAGATGCCTTCACTCTTCAAGCTGTATCTATTATCACCTGCGCCTTGCTACCTGCCTTGAAATTTATAATTGTTATTATCATCTGAAGCACACTTAAATTGTGAGCTATTTTAGTCCCACTGATCATTCACTTTGGAGAAAATAGCAGCAGTCCCAGGTGATATTATATTAAATTGTTTCTTTCCTACATGCACGCAGACACACATCTTCAAGGATTTCAATGAAGGGCTTCTTTCTAATTTTCCTCCTTAAGATACCCACACGTGATCATCTGCGTTCTGTGGGTTTATTTACATAAAACCATCCCGTCACAATTTTTGAACAATGCATTGTTATACCTGTAGTTCTTAAGCGTGAGCAGTGTATGTAGTGTTCTTTTAAGGATAGATTTCAATTCGTTTAAGAAGAATTTTTTTAAAAAGTATTTCACAAAAGCCTGCTGTGTAAAAACTGCTCGTATGGTTCACCGTATTTCCTTTCTTATTTTCTGTAGTTCCTCTCCTACAGATACTTCCTACCTGGTTCATCCAGGGTTTCATTCTGTTATTCATGCCATGAATATGCCATGTTGGTCTCTTTGGTTTTATTTGAAGCATAGATAGGGTTTTGATAGTGGAAACTCTACATTTTAAATATTTTAGCACATTAATTATATCAAATTTGAGGTAAAAGGAGTGTTTGGACTAGGTTCAGCCTAGGAGAGTTTTTCATTACTTTATAATTTTATCCAGACACTGGCTCTCAGGTTGGAAGGCTGCTCAGATGAAAATGACAGCTACTTCATAAACTTTGGGGGCAAATATCCTCCTGGGCTCATTTACAACCCTTGGAAAGATTAGTTTTTGATCCGGAGAATTGGTCCAGATTAAAGACTGAATGTGCGCCACTTGGCTCTGATGTGAACGGCCGCCAGCTGATTTATAATCTTCCCCAGACACCAGCAGATCTTGCTAGTATCCATACAGGAGTTTCTTTGTACCTTGTTTCCTCAATAGAAATTGATTTGTGTGCAGTGCTTTGAAGGTGGCATGGCTACCCCTAAGGTGTACTGCAACAGTCCTGTTTTATTTGGATGACCCTGTCTTTCTCCTCACCCTCCCTGAATCTCCCTTTGACAAGTTCGGCTTTGTTGGAGAAGTCTTGGATTCAAAATCCACCTGAAAATTTCCCATCCCCATCTACTTCTGGTGAGAAAAAACCAAGCAGCAGCTTCAATTATGAGTCTCATTTGGGTCCAACATAGACAACTTTTCCCTCCACCAAGATAGCTACTCCTCTGTCACTGAGTGTTAATAAAGAAAGCTCTGCGTTTGCTGAGACTCACAAAAAAGAACAGTTTGCAAGTTAAGTCAAATTAAATAATAATGAGCATTAATTAATTGCTTTCTACACTGTCCTAAGAACTTGACACGTACTGATTTATTTAATCAACCCAACAGGTCTGCGAGATGGGTATTATTATTACCCCTGTTTAACTGAAGAGGAAATTGTGGCTTAGAGAAATTAAATATCTCACCCAGGGTCACCCAACTAGTAAGAGCCTGGATGGGAATGCAGACTCTGATACCCAGGAGCAGAAAGGAGTCCTTAGCTGCCCGGTTAGGAGAGGTGTGCAACCCCTCAGGGAGGGCATCTTCCCCCTGGATGAATGGGGGGGGGCTCCCAAATTCGAATCACAGACATGGCAGGAAGTGAAACACCCTATTGTACAGCTGGGCTGAGCATGACCAAGGGACTTGCCCAAGTTAATATCAGAAGCTCAGCTGGACTAGTACCCAGACCCCCTTGAGTGGTTTCCAGTTCTTCCCTTACCCAGAGTCTCACCAGGACACGCAGGGAGGACTGTTGTGCCTCTGATGTAGGGCAGGGGGGAGGGAAAAGGAAATCCAGACACATCTGCTGGGACCAGCATGTGTCAAGCCACGTGTGTTCCTACAGGCAGATTGCTAACTTAACGGTGTTAGCTTAACTCTCTGGCACAGAGAGAGGGGCTGGAGGGCTGCCTGAGGGCCCTGCCTTTCCTCTGCCTTTCCGGCTGCCTGAGGTCCCAGGGTCAGTGGGACAAGGTCAGGTCAGGGTTCAGAATTCAAGGTTTTCCCCTGGAGGACTGGAGATCCGCAGTCATTTGGCGGAGGGAGATGCAGGTCTGTAATCTTTTCCTTTCCACTTTTCCCTCAGTGTTTCTCTCTCTGAAAAAGTGGATTAAAACAAAGATCCAGGGAAACTCAGAAAGAAAAAAAAACGAAAGACTGGAGGGGCAGAGCAGAGTTAGCGCAAGGGCAATGTGCCTTGTCTGTTGCTGGTGGGGAATACGTGCGCCTCTAGGTGGTTTCTGCTGCTACTCGTGTGAGGCTGAATGGCTAAAGGGTCAAGCAGAGGTCAGGGCTCATCCTCTTCTACTTCCCCCACCCACCCAGGATAACCTGAAATTCACAAGAGATTGCTTATGTCCTCACTCAAAGCTCTCACCCAAGTCCCTTTCCCAAAGCATGTAATCTGGGGGGGCTCAGCTCTTCCGGATGTCACCCCTCCTTTTCCAACCAACCCTACTCCTCCACAAGGCTCATCCAGATTGTCTTGCTTCTTGATGAAAACTGGAGCGACAAACACCCTAAGCGGGATTATATATATTTCTCCCCAGCACCTAACTACTAGTGTCCAATGCAGTTCTGGCACCACAGCAGAAATATTTCCCTCTGATCCTTCCTTCCATCAGCCCTTCTACCCTCCCGTTTGTTTCCACATCATACCTCATCCCTATAAAGAAGCCCCTGCCTCTCTTTCTCTTTCTCTTTCCTTTGATCCTCTATGACGTAAAGGGACACAGAGAGGTCATGGTCAGGAGTAAATGTGTGTAACACGAGGCAGTACTTTTTTCTCAGAATTCTTTCTCATGGGAGAGTGACTTGACCAGAAAGGAATTGAGTGGTGTTTCGCTTTTTGGTTTTGTTTTTGTTTTTGCTTTTTGTTGCTTCCCTGAGCCCAGGGCTTTAATAACCTTAGAATTCTTTGGGGAGTAGCTGTCCATCTGTTCACGGGTTACTGTAGCTCAAAAGTGGTCCAGTGAACCAGAGCTAGATTTCTGGAAAACAGGGACTCAGGTGTCTGAGGTGGAGGTGGGATCTCAACTCCTGCAGTGTTATCCTCGGGAGCTCCTGTCTTCTCCTACCTGACCCACTAGGCAAGCAGGACTGTATTTCTCCCAGCGGACTACATGAGTGACGTGATATCTCGATTGCAACAGAGAATCTTTTGAGCTGGTCAAGACCCTTGCCACTTGTTTTGGTCACAGCAAGTTGCAGGTATTAGAAGTGCACCTGCTATTTCAGGGATAAAAAAGGGAAAGGGTGAGGAGATGCTGCAGAGACTAAATAGCAGTTTGTAGGAGAAACCCCCCCAAACCCATCTTTGATTGCATTGGTTGTGAACCGTCGTTCTGAAGAAGGACCCCAAAGTGTGCTTCAGCCTCCTGAAATGAGCTGGAAGACATTTGCTTCCTTGAAGAGTCCCGATCTCATGGGATGGGGGTCTGGGCCTGGGGGCAGAGAGACTCAGGTGAAAATCAAATCAAATTGCTGCCAGCAGAGGGCGCAGTTTCCAGAGCTGGCACAGAGCGGATCTCAGACTTCTGATACAGGCGAGTCACCGCTGAACTTCTATGTGGATAAGAATTCTTGGAGTGCATCCCAGACATCTGCTTTTTTAAACAAGAACCTCAGGTCACTTGGTGCATGTGGTTCACAGTCCACACTTAGGGACGTGACGGAGGAGAACTTGGGCTCCTAGCATAGCCTCCCTGCCTCCACCCCAGGTACTCTCCGGTACCCCGACAGCCTCCACTTCGACAGCAAGCATCTGTATTACAGCCAAAACAACCCCAGTGTTTAGATTCTCTGCCGGGTTTCCGAAGGTTGGATTCGGGACTTGAGATCCTCTGAAGGCCCATGACGGACATCTCTTCTGGGCAGGTCGTCCTTCTACTCACCCTCTTTCCCAGTAACCCCGTCATTGAGAGATGGCTGCACACGGCGGGACACCCGTCAGTAGCATCAACAAAGAAGCCAGGCTGTATATGACCAGCCCCTGCCCCTCATTTCCCCCAGGCCCATTCCACCCCCGCTCCCACGCAGCTCCTTCTTTCAGGCAGACTTCTCCTGGCCGGGCCGGAAGGCTTGGGTGAAAGCACAGACTCTGCTATTCGACAACTTTGGGTTCAAGTTCTGACACTTCTATTTTATTATTATTATTAGTTCCTTGGTGACATAGGGCTAGTTATATTAGCTCTGTAAACCTGGGTTTCCTTGTCTGTAAAAATAGGATAAGGAAAGAACCTACCATTTAAGGATTAAATGAGGTAATACATATACCAAGGCATTAAAAAAGGATTAGAAGCCTGAAGCTTGAAGGCAATATTTATGAAGTTGGGATTGTTTACTCTGGAAGGGGGTGTGGGTGGGAGAAGAATGTGTGTGTTTCCAGGCATCAGAATAATTAACATAGACACTTATGAGTTCATGTACTTTTTTTTTTTTTTTTTCCGCGGTACGCGGGCCTCTCACTGTTGTGGCCTCTCCCGTTGCGGAGCACAGGCTCCGGACGCGCAGGCTCAGCGGCCATGGCTCACGGGCCCAGCCGTTCCGCGGCATGTGGGATCTTCCCGGACCGGGCCACGAACCCGTGTCCCCCGCATCTGCCAGGCGGACTCTCAACCACTGCGCCACCGGGGAAGCCCGAGTTCATGTACTTTTATCCTTTCTTGTACATGTTAATGTATGATTGGTAGCATAATTCTAATTTTACTGAGTTGTACAAATTTTTAGGTAAACTGACAAATCAGAAAGACTCTTTGGTCAACCACATGCCTTGATTTGGGGTTTGGAAATGTGGCTGTGAGGTTTGTGGTCTTGCTGGAGTAGATTCTTTTGAGAAACAGTATCCCCAAGGGTGGTGGACAATTTTTTCTGGTAATTGTCATGTGGAGGTTTTGTTCCTGAAAGAGAATCATCCAGGCTGACATGTGACTGGGAGTCTGTGAAAATCTCCATGAAGCTAGAGAGCTAAGAAAGGGTCAGGGTCTGCTCATTAATCATCAGTTTGGAGTAATTTATGAGCCACTACCAGTGACATAGAAAGATAGAGACTGGGCTCCATTGGCTCTTCCTTTTCTTATTAATGATTCGTGCACTTCCAGAGCTGTAAAAAAAACCCCCACTTACCCCAGATAACCCCACCAGCTTATTTTAAGAATCAAAGGAAATAAAGCAGACTAGTGCTTTGAAAGAACCGAAGTGTTACACAAAGATGGGATGTTACTAACTAATAATACTCACACTAATTATTATTACTTTAACCAACCAGACCCACCAAGGACACACTTTCTGAAGCTTTGATCTCTTTTCCAGTCTCTTCTTCCCCATCCCCGTAAAGACACTTGAAGATTCTTTCTCTGTCTGACTCTGCAAATCCTGAGCAATTTAAATCTTAACACTTGTGTTTGCTGACAGGGCACCCAAAATCCCGAATCAGATTTAATGCAGTGTTAATGCTATTTATTTCTCTTGATGCAACAAGTTGATATTAGCCAGTTAATGGTTTACATTGTGCAAAAGGAGTTGTATCAGCAGGCACTTTTCTGTAGCATCTGGGCAGTTGGAAACATAATACTTAAATACAACCTGAGTTTAAAGCCTTCCTTGGACAGATGGCTAATTTTATTGATCTAATCTTACACTTAGGAATAGGTCCCATGATCCTTTGCTGGTAATTCTTAGAGTGAGCAGAGACGTAAATAAACTGGATGAGGGCTGTGAATTAGACGCTTGTTTGCTTGTAATTTATTTTTTAAATACTTCAGTATAAACAGTCATGGTGTGAATTACTTTAATCTCTACCCTAAGGGTGCTTAATTAACATTTGAAGTAATGCAGGATAGAAGGTACCGCTCTGGCATAAGAGTTTACATCTTTTTTTAATGTCTTGGTGGCTGTGTCATACCAGTGGTTAAATATTTTGAATTCATCTCTGTGCTGCCAGGAGGCTACACTCCAGGGCTGGTTAGTTACCACTTGAAGAACTTTACTATAATGTCTACTCTCAAAGGTGGCTGGGCAGATATTTCAAGTGATGCTATCAAAAATCCAGCCTAGAGGGTTTGTTAATTATCACAAACAAATTATGTTAGAAATAATGTTTTCATTGGTGAAATATGTGATTGGCTAGAAAGATTGTACATGCCCCTCTATTTTTGCATGGACAGAGAGTAACAATTCAGGAAGCCCAAGAGTCAAGCTGCTTTGGCGTCGGGCCAGAGCTCCATTCAATCCTGTGTCTTCCTCACTTAACAGTAGATTCCTTTGCCTCTTCGGTCTGGATGATTTGTTGATCCTGCCGTTAGAACCCTGATGCATCTGCCTCAGCAAGGTGCTTGCAGCTGTAACAAACAACTCTAAATCTCAGTGGCTTGACATAAGATTTATTTTTCATTTACTCCAAGTCCAAAGTGATCGTTTCTTGTTGGGCAGCTCTCCTGGGCTGCCCTTCTCCAAAGGGTGACTTGAAAATCCTGAGTCACTCTGTCTTTAATACCTTCATCTTGTAATGCCACCATCTTTATTTTTTATTTTAATTTAAAAAAATTTTAATTTTTTTATTTTTGGCTGCATTGGGTCTTTATTGCTGCACGCAGGCTTTCTCTAGTTGCAGTGAGTGGGGGCTACTCTTCATTGCGGTGCACGGGCTTCTCATTGCAGTGGCTTCTCTTGTCGTGGAGCACGGTCTCTAGGCACGCGGGCTTCAGTAGTTGCAGCATGTGGACTCAGTAGTTGCGGCACGCAGGCTCTGGGGCATGTAGGCTCAGTGGTTGTGGTGCACAGGCTTAGTTGCATGGGCTTAGATCTTCCCAGACCAGGGATCAAACCCATGTTCCCTGAATTGGCAGACTGATTCTTAACCACTGAGCCACCAGGGAAGTTCCCCCCATCTTTAAAATGGGCCTCCAAGGTCTCATGGAAGGTAAAAAGAAAGAAGGCTTGTGTGGGAGATGTTTATGTGTCGGGCCAGAACGCGGTCACAGGGCCTCAACCTAACTGCACGGAGGTCGGGAAATGTAGTTCAGCTGTGTACACAGCAAGACAAGGACCAGACATGGCGGATTGTCTCTCATGCAGCGCTTTGGAGTTCCTAAAAGAACAAACAGGGATGTTACAAGAGTAAGTTATTTGAGAATTTTTGCAACTTCCTGCCCATCCATTTTTCCTCTATGTGGCAGAATTTGGCCTAGAATTTGCTTTCATTGTAGTGTACAACGTGGCTGAAAAGCAGATAGTTACCGCCTATCTTAACTTGTTGGAGGCTACCGTGATTTAATAAAAGATCCTAAAAACCAGGCAGCCAAATTGACTTACATCAGTTTGCAGTAGGGTCCAAAAATAGCTATATGTTTACGTGACTACATGCTGTTTGTTGCTACATATTTCCTACATTTTACAAAAAGTAAAATCCCTTTTAAAAGGTAGAATAACTACTCAGTGGGTTAGAGTGAATTTCGAAGGAACGTCAACTAGAACTTCAGTTTTTACCAGTTTTCTAGAAGTTCCTTCTATTTGTATCCCATAACAAAAAGGAGTATTCGTGGTAGAATAATTTATTCAGTGAGAGATGCATCTTACAATATAAAAATCATTTTTTAGTCACCACAGCCTGCTTTGATGGGGATGAAGATGATCCCCCCAAAATAAATTGATATGTTTTGTTGAACCACTGCACTTTTCAAAGCACTTTTAGAGAAATGATCTCGTTTGATCTTGTAACCCTTGCCCCGCTGGGAAGTCAAGAGCTGATGACTTAGCAAAGAGGAAACAGGCACAGCCAGGACATGAACCCAGGTTGTCAACCCGTAACCCCTGACGCTTCCCATCAATCCAGAGATTTTCTTGCAGCTGATGGATAAGAGCATGATCGCTGTGATGGCCCTGAGTCTAGCTCTGCAGCCAGGAGGGACCTTGCCAACAAGACTCACCCACCTTTTACTTGCAGAGGCTCCATGCCTGTCACAGGACACTCTGTAGAATGAACTGGTACTGCTTTCAGTCATATTCCTGACTGGTTGGTGTGTGTTTTGCAGAATACGTGATGACTGAGGGGCTGTTTGCAAATGAGAAGCAGCTGTAGTGGCGGGAGGATCGCTCCAGAATCCTCCCAGTGTTTCCTATAGAAGATGCTTTTGGGGTCTCAGGGACACGCAGGATACTCAGCCTGGCTTTGTTGTTCCTCCCAGCTTCCCATTCCTCCACTATTTAGCCATCTTCTTTAGTGGAAATAATATTTGCTACACCTTCAATGGGAGTATTTCAAGGTTTATCATTCAAGTCTCAAGGCTTTCTGGTAGTTTCTTCAGCATCTTTTTGATGTTCTAGGAGTTCCTAATGGCTGTAGTTAAACAAGTAAATCATTAGGTTGGAAAAAGAGGCCTTCCTTTGATAGCTATTTTAGAGTAATTGATGGGCTTTGGCCACAACCTACACACCTAACACACATCCCTGAAGCTTGGAGGAGTTGTAACAAGAATCCAATCAAACAGACATGGGTTTGAATCCTGGTTTTAAAATTGATGGCCGCCTGATCCCAGACAGACTATTTAATCTCTTTATACCTTAGGTTTCTACCTACCACAAGGGTTTTATCTGATGAATCAGTGAAATAATATGATGACTGGAAATGCAGCTAGGAAAGTACTTAAACATTTGGTATATAACGGGCACTCCAAAGTTAGTCCATATTAACTAGGTTCTTTTTGATTTATAGAGTTTATGTAGTGGTAGAGATGGTAGTTTTCCCGTATTTGATATAACCACAAATATTGACAACATTGACACAAATGTATAATTGAGCTTAGGCTCCCATGAAAATGGAATTGAAAGGAATTTCATTTTCTTAATCTCATATTATAGATTCTTCAAGTTTATATCATCAAATGATGACTCTTGGTGTCTAGATCAGTCATAAAGTTCATTTTATTGATAAAAGATCTGGAACCAGCATATAGTTTAATAAAAATAGCTCACATCCCTTTTGGCCTTTGTATAAAACCAAGAAGAAAGATCCTGTATCAAGGTTCTATATGGCTACTATAGTAGCGATAGATTTTCATGTATCAGCTATATGGTTCTGCACCCCAAAAGAGGTTATTTGCAGTTGGAATATAAAGAAAATTTTCCTTAGCTACCTTCTTTACTGTGGTATTAGCTAACAAGTATAAAAGATGCTATTTCTATGACATCTACTCTCTCCCCATTTTGAGTCAGCCATACTCTCTGCCAGAATGCTCTTTCTAAAATGCAGTTCTAATCCTGTCCCTCTTGGGTTTAATATTCCTTTCTGGCTCTCTACTGCCTTCTAAATTCTAAAGCTGAGCATCTAAGGTCTATTAGAGCATGGCCTCCACTTCCTTTTCCTGTCTTCTCGCTGAATACATAATCTGTATTCCAACCAAGCTCGATTATTTGCTCTTCCACAGTCCTCCTCTTTGCTTCCCAGTGGTGGACCTGTCCAGTTGATCCATCCCCTTGGAACATCCTTCCCTCATCTCTGCCCAAGGAAATGCAGTGACCCTTCCAAGCATGGCTCAGTGCCGTTCTGTGAGGTCTTCACGTACCCACCCAGCCAGAAGCCCTTACGCTTTTCTTCCATTTTGTCTTGTATTATGTTTTTGATGTACTGACCCATGCCTTGTCTTAGATTTGTAACTTGTGAAGGAAAGCCCTGTGATGTCTTCACCTGTGTGTCCCCTCCAATGCCTGCTGGAGTGTCCTGCATTCAGCTGGTCTTTCCCAGACAGCTATGCAGTGGAAAACGATGGTCTCGTTTGGGGCAAATACTTTTTAACGTGGTGTGATTAATTTGATCGTGTTCCCAGCTCCCAAATTCACTTCCTTCCTCCCTCATGATACAGAAAAGGTGTCATTTCTCTGTGCCAACATTTCTTCTCAACCTGAGAAGACATTTGAAAGCCCACACTGCAGTGTGATTTAGAGAAGGAAATGGCCCAGGAGTCAGTCTGTAGCAGTATATAATTTAAATCCTACCTCCATGCTGCCAGGGGCTATTGGAATTGTGGGTTTTTAAGGAGCGTCTGATCAAGTCCACACTGTGAATTATGTCATTTTCAATACCCAGAGAAGAGGTAGAGTTTGAAGTAACATGTGGGGCTGCCTTAGACCTGCTTTTTATCATGTTTTGGAAGGTTAAGAAGCAAAGGCAATAATGCTGTTTACTCATACATCAAAAGATAGCGGGGGAGGACGAGTTAAAACAGTCCAGTATTCAGTTCCCCTCCTTCTTCCAGTTGTCTTTGAAAGCAAAGGAACATGAGATGTGTGTGGGAATGGCATTGGCGGTATGATAGAAAACGTCAGGTTGCAGGGGAAGGGATAAAGCCAGTCCATCTCTCATAACGAGATCTGACTGTGAGGTTGGGAGGAAAACAGTACTCAACAGTCTTCTTCAGTTTTATTGTGCTGACCCTGGCTTACTTACGAAGATCAATTCTTTAATCCCTGGAAAGTAAAGCAGCCAAAAGATAGAGTGTTTGCAAAGGTTCTTCTGGTCTTTGTTTTGTAAGGACTGTCATACCTGATAAAATGTATGCTCCTGGGAGGCCCAATTGAAAGCAACCAATTGATTGACCCATTCACCAATTAATTTCTTGATATATACATACACATACATATATATATGTATGAAAAATAAACTGCATTGTAGTAGAATTAAAAATGAACAAAGTAAATGATATGATGCTGAAGCATTTAAGGGGAAGTAATGTCTGAAATTTACTTTGAAATACATCAAAAATCAGATTCACTGATGGAGACAGGGATAGATTGTTGACATATGTGTGATAAAAGAAGTATAGTAAAATGTTTACGGTAGCATCCATGTGGTGATTATACACATGTTCATTCTAAAACTCTTTCACTTTTCTGTAGTGTTTGATTATTTTCATAATAAAGTGACGGAAAAGATGAACTAAGTATTAAGGAAACAAATGAAATGACTACAAAGTTTTTCCCACACAGAGTGAGGGTCCAACATGCTCTGCTCTGCACCCAGATAACGATGGGTTTTCTACTTTCGTCCTGCTCTTCCCTCCACATTTCCTCTCTGCTCTTCTCTGCCCTGCTCCTTGCTGCCCGGGGCTGGCCTTACTGCATCACTCAGGCTGCTTTGCCCTTTGGCTTTTTTGGGTTCAGCTAACGAGAGGCACCGGAAGGAGATCAGAGGAGAGCAGCAGAGAGACCCTGGTGTACGTCTTGCCTGATTCCACCCTGCTTTGGTACTGCTTTCCTGGCAGCAGTTGTATTTCTTTAAAACTGCATCTCCTGGCTGTCCTTGGTTTCCAACTCTGGCTGGCGCCAGGAGCAGTATTTTCTCCTCTTGTACTTTCTGCCCTGGGTACCGGCAGCATTTCACTGCTGCTGGTCTCTGGGTGTATCCACAGCCCTAGTTTTTTCTCAGAGCTGTTCATACCTCTGTAAGATATCTTTTAATTACAATCTTTTTAGATTAAGTAAATTCTTCTTCCTGCTGGGACCCTAATTGCTACCTTTGGTACCACTGCTTTGTGATAATATGCTCTGTTTCTACTATTTTCCTCCTTAGGTGTAACCATGAGGTTTTGATTTGTGTTTAGCTTGCCTTCAGAACTCTCTGAGGATCAGGTCTGATTTAGCTTAAGGATGCCTGCTGTAAATTCATGAAGTAACTGCAAGAGCAATAGAAACCTTGATCTTTTGAGAATGAGCTTGTCCTCTGGGCCCCAAATCTGCTGGCTTCTTGGCTAAGAGCACATTGAGATTGACCTATTCATTGCTGTGTGGTATTGAGAAATGATTGCAGTGATGTCCAGGGTTCCTAGTAGAAATTCTAGGAACTCAGAGGTTTCTGGAACACATATGAAATGAATGGAAGATAATTCTTCATCTCTTGAGAAAGCCCCCTGAACCCAAATTAACCTCTTACAACTCCAGGGAATTTGACCTAAAGGGGAAGACCACGGCGAGCTTGGACTTTCTCCCACTTCTGTTAGGTTTGTTGCTAGTTTTTATGATGATGATATTTTTTTCAACTCTGTTCTGATTTCTTGGCTATAAATATCTTGTACCTGATATTCTACAGATCAATGCTTATTATTCAAACTTTAAAGAATTAATTAGGCAACACCTATTGTCTTCCTTTGGATTTCCCAGGAACAGACCATAGGATAAAGATTTGAATTAAAATAAGTTATATGAAAGGTGAAACAAAACAAAACAGAACAAAAAAAAAAGAGTGGGAAAGTGAGACAGGGAGTCCACTGAAAAGGCAGTCAGTGAAGGTTTTCTCATCAAGTGGGTTAACACTGTAATGATTAGAGCTTATACTCATGGGAGAAACTCTAGAAAATGGTAGAGAACACATAGCACAGAGTTTTCCTACCTGAGGGGTGAGAGAGCTGGGGTATTTACATCAATTCCATCTGTCACCAGGGGAGGGCTGCTTCGGGGATGGGTGTTAATTTCCTGACACTTCTGGCCTTGCCAGGCTTATGGGTAGAGCAGTTTTCTATCTCTTCTGAGAAAATTCTTAGGCCAAAAGGTGCAAAGATTGGTAGCTAGAAGTGAGTTGGCCAGCTCTGAAGTGGTGAAGCCTGAGGGATTATGGTGGGTACTAACAGTTCTTCTACACCCATAATTGACGAATTATATTTGGAAACTCAAGACTGAATGTCATTTACCATTTTGATGGACAACCTTGCTCCCTCCCCTGCCCCCACAAGGAGTTTATATATTATGAGAAGAAGGGGAAAGATGTTTGGATATTCCAAGGAATTCGAGTTCTTATATCTCGAATTAAGTTCTTATATCTCAACCTATATCAAGATTTTCAGGGGAAAAAATTTATATTGCAGTACAAAATGGACTTTTGATTAAACCAGCACTCCAGTTGGAGATATTCAGGAAGGGTAACTGTTTGGGTTTTAGATTCAAGAACTACCGTCACCACCAACCACCCTCTACCCCCCCCAGTTAAAAGCTTTATTCATTTGTGCTAATTGAGAAGGCCAGCAGAAATTGGAGTCTTCATTGCTTACGGTTATGCTCTGTTATTTAGAACTTGAGTTTAGGTTGTTGATTGTTACAGTGGGGAAGAACCCACATTTACATTTAAAGGCATGCCTTGTGCCTTCACAAAGCAGTAGTGACAGCTAACATTTATATAGTACTTGCTATGTGCCAAGCACTGGTAACAGCACAGTCTCCTAAGGCTGGCATCATAGAATCCAAAAATTCTAGCACTAGAAGGGACCTTAGGGGTAGCTGTCTAAACCTATATGGCTTAGTGAAGGTAAGTCACTTGCCTGGGGTCATGCATCTTGTTAGTAGCAATATCAGCACCAGGACCCAAGCCTTCTGACCCCTGACCTAGTGCTCTGTCTACTAGACCCACCACCCCTATGACCATGGGGTAGGTAAAGACTCATGTTCTATTTTCATTGACTATCTCTTTCTTTTTGAACTTGGTCTTGCTTGTATGTTTAGAGGTAATGAACCCTTAGCCCAGGCTTCTGTGACAATGCCATGCCTGGAGAAACAAATGATCTATGAAAAGGCAGCCCAAGCTACCTTCTCAGCTCAGCTCCTTGTTTGCTCCAAAATACAGGGTCTGTGAGAAGCACCATCTTCTAAGCCACAGAGACCCACAGATAGACAGACAGTGGTATTAGGGCAGAGAAAAGAGTACATTTGTATAGGATCAAAATTCCCATCTGAAATTATTTCCACAGCATGATTTTAAGTGAATCCTTCTAAGAGGCACCGTTGAAGGGGAAATTGAGGGGAAATTTGTGTCATAAGACAGTGTCAGTGGCTTAGTTAATCACTTGGCTTGCTTCTCATTGTTGGGGATAACCTTGAGGAATTAATCCACTATGGCAAAGTTCCAGGACATTTTTTAAAAACACAATTAGAGTCATTCTTTGTCAAGACTGACTTGTACAGAGTTGATCCTTTAGGGCTGAGGTTAGCAAACTTTTTCTGAAAAGGGCCAGATAATGAATATGTTATTTATTTCATTTGTATTTATTGGGTCTGTATTGCAACTACTCAGCTCTGCCATTGTAAAGCAAAAATAGCCAAGGGCAATATGTAAATAAATTTACATATGTTTCAATAAGGCTGTTTCAATACAACTTTATTTACAAAACAGGCAGAGGGCCACATTTTGCCAGAACCCTCGTCAGCCAAAGCCTTCAGGTGGTGCACGTCACCAGGCCTGCTGCTTTCTTTTGTTTGCTGCCTCTATGGTGTCTGTATTCATTATTAACATTATTGATAACCTTTTTTTTCCTGATGAAAGTTTCTTGTGTCCTGGCAAATAGCTTGATTCAATTCCCAAACACAACAAAGATGGGGGTGTTACAGCAAGTCCAGGGGAGTTAGCCTTAGACAGATGTGAGGTCATCCCTCAAGCTCTCCATTTGATATAGGTAATGGGCCATATATGACTATGTCCAAAATACACACACATAGAAAGCATTGTAGACTTGAGCCATATCTTAGAACCCCCATTCTGCTCATATTTTAAAGTAATGACAATAACTCTGTCTTAAAGGAAAAATAAGGGAGTTCCCTGGCGGTCCAGCGGTTAAGACTCCTCGCTTCCACCGCAAGGGGTACTGGTTCGATCCCTGGTCAGGGAACTAAGATTCCCACATGCCTCGAAGTTGTTATCAAGAGTAACTATTCTCAGGGCTTCCCTGGTGGCGCAGTGGTTGGGAGTCCGCCTGCCGGTGCAGGGGGCGCGGGTTCGTGCCCTGGTCCGGGAGGGTCCCGCGTGCCGCGGAGCGGCTGGGCCCGTGGGCCGTGGCCGCAGGGCCTGCGCGTCTGGAGCCTGTGCTCCGCGGTGGGAGAGGCCACAACGGTGGGAGGCCCAAGTACCTCAAAAAAAAAAAAAAAAAAAAAAAAGAGTAACTATTCTCATATAATTATGGTAGAAACTCTCCTATCCGCTCCAATTTGGATTGGTCAGTTAATTGGAAGAGTCAGTTAAGGGGACAATTTAAATATAGATACATTTTATTTTCAGTTGAGAGATAGTAGTGGGAGATTTATTTGACAATGCTTGGATGTAAGGATAATGCTGCTGCTTCTTCTTTTTTTTTTTTTTTAACATGGGCCCACTGATTGGAGTTCTTAGTCATGCAGCAATAGGGCATTATCTGAGTATAGCAAGCTTCCAGATTTTTCAGTCTTTTAGAGTAGCTGCAGTTGTTGCTTAGAAAACACCTTTATTGAGTTATCCCAAAGCAGTCAACCTAGTTTTTACAGAAACAATTTTTTCTTGTTATATTTGTATTTCATCCATTTACAGAATGGAAGGCCATGTAATTAAAATAACAACCAGGAACAATGCAACTGACCCTTGGTAAGCATACCACTCAGCTGTGGGGTGAGTGGATGCCCAAGGGCCTGCCAGCGCAAGCCTTCCAGGGCACTGGGGCCATCAGTATCAAGGACACTTGAGAGGAATCTAGGATGTTGGTTAATACAGGAAGTAAGTAGGACTTGCTTTTGTTCACAGTACTTTAAAAAGTTGTTTCATTTGGGTTTGTTAAGACAAGTTTCCTGCTCACTTGTTCAAACTCGTATTTTGCACAGGCAATTTCTTTGCAGTAGGCTGTACACAAGCTTCTGCCAAACCCTGATGAAATTGTCAACTAACTTGGCTTTGGTGGAGTTCAAATCAATGAAATGCTTTTCAGTGAGTTGAGTACCCTTCATCCGTGAACCTGTGTCTTCTCTAATGACACATGTATGTAAAAAAAAAATACAGTCATTAGTAAACTATTTCAGAATTAAAAAACCTTAAAGACTCATACAGCTTTACTACATGCCAAGTATTATTTCAAGTACTTAGAAATAATATACTTTTATTCCTCTTAACATCCCTTAGATGTAGATCTTATCTCATGACCATCTTGCAGATGAAGAAACAGGCAGAAATTTGAGTGACAGAGCTGGGCTTTCTTCTTAGTCATTTCTTTCTGCCTCTCCAGAGCTGAAGGTGCCTGCAGAGGATGGGTTGGAAACTTGACCCAAATGAGAACTCTGACAGCCAGATCTTTTGCATCTTATAGTTCTCTCCAATAAGCACAAATGATGGGGTTGTCAGCCAAGTGTATCATGAGGTATCAGCCCAGGGGTGGGGTGTAAGGTAAGCACAACTTCCCAAATCTCCAATTCCGCAAGGAAGACACATTTGACTTGGTGGCCAAGTCAAGAGAAGGTCCTGCCAGGTCATGAGAAGCCCTGAGTAGGAGCTGACAAAGCCTCTTTAATCCTCAGCCAGAGACCCTGAAACTCCAGCATACTTAGCTTTTATGGATATAAAATTGCTGTTTGAAAGCTAGATCACTGGACTGAATATCTGAGTGCAGGGTACTGTGTCACCAGCACCATCTTGCTATGCGTGACCCAAATTTATAAAATCGTGAGCAGGCATCACTCCTGAACTGTAACGTGGCACTATGAAATGATGACCAACATATGAACATGCTCAGACAGTCAGGTCTGATGTAAATAGACCAAGAAGGGGTTGAACACAGCAGGCCTGGCCAGAGCCTACCACAGAGATCAGGCAAATTAAGGACTCCACCAATATATTAAGTGGTTTTCATTGCCGTCAGACAAGAAGTATCTATGAAGGCAACGATAGAAATATAGGAGACTGACAGATTATGATGAGAGTTCTTATGTGTATGGTGTTCAGAGTTGGCAAAACTCTTGTCTATATCATTAGTGTTGCTACTGGTGATAGATTTTGGAGTCAGATAGAGCTGTTTTACAATCCTGCCTCTTAGACTTGTGACTTTAGGTCAAGATCCTTAATTTTTCTGAAGGTCAGTTTTCGTTTCATGTGTGAAATGTGAATAAATCCTTTACCTTTCGGAGTTTCATTATTAAAGCCTATAATGCCTATGAAGTGCCTAGCACAGAGCCTAGTTTGTAGTAGGTTTAATGATCTCCTTTATACATCTCTTTACACAGAAAGAGTCACAGGAGTGGCAGGACCTGACCCTATATCTTCTGATTCTTAGGTCAGTCATCCTTGTCCTCAATCACATGTTCTCTAGAAGCAGGCACATTTCTGTTTAATGAACTGTAAGGCAAAGGATCGATCCAGTCAGAATGGGCACCCAACTGATAGAAGAAAATGAATCAGTGCTCTGAGTTGAGACACAGAAGTGAGTATCATTCATCCGCTGAGTGGGGCGGGGGGAGCAATGACAAATGAACGTGCTTTTGCCAGTCACTTACTCATGATTACATATTCATTTATTTATTCAGCAATTGTTTATTTAGCAAGGACCATATGCCAGATATTGTGCTAACTGCTGGGAATAAAGTGAATAAGAAATATAGTCATTTCTCTAAAACTCATTAACGCTCTGCGGAATTCCAAAGGTATAATGATTCCTGTTGGAAATAGAAATAACTTAGTCTGTAATTTAACTATATTAGATTTAAATCATCTGATTAAAGATTACAGAACTAATTATAAAGCTGAAAGATACATTATGAACTTCTTTTTCAGTATAATTTCTTAATATATACCATTATTAATTTATTTTTACATAAATGGAAATTCAGTGCACACGTTAGATGGTCTAGAGATTTAAAAAGAAACTGTTAAAGATAAAAGGTCTTAAATATATGGTAAGGCTGTTTTATTGTATTACTCAATTTTCTTGACATTTTCTAGGACTTTTAGTATAATTAGTAAAATAGCTGTAACTTCTGAGGTTACGAAAGAAAGACAGTCCTTTTGAAAATTGGAAAATGAAAAAAACATATTGCTGGGAAAGAAAGGCCCTCCACTTTAATATTATTTATTTTCATCTTCTGGTCAAATAGAAAGCCCTTATTTTGCAATTGAACTTTAACTAGGAAAACTAAATAATTTCATAAAATTTTATCAAAGAGTCTGATTGAGGAGTCCATATTTAAGGTTGAGAGTGGAGTTTTCAATTCCTGAGACTTTGGTCCACAAGTTGAGAAAATATAGGGCTCCTATCAGTTCTTGGAGAGAAGTGGTAGTTTTTGGTTACAGAATAAAGCTTAGGGCAACCTAAATGCTAATTTTTCATGTGGTAAAACATTCTCAACTATAAGAAGGAAAAAGATGACAAGCATTTGCTTTATTTTCCTTACAAGTTACATAATTCAGTTGTCTAGACAATATTACATTAACCATATTGTTGAGTAACCCCTCCTCTGGTTGTGTAGACCAGATGTGTGTTATTTCTTCAATACTGGGGCAGTTTTAAGGGGTAGGAAGAGTACTGGGTTATAAGCCAAGAGCCCTGAGTACAAGCCATCCCATCATTATGTCCTATAATCGGGTCCATGATCACCACACATTATTATGAGGGAAATACTAGGGAAACCCTTTGTTGCTTACCCGTTATTAACCCCCAATTCCTGCCTTCTGTGGAGAGGGGGCATAGGAAGTCTTCTTTTGACAGTACTGTATAAAGTAGAACGTCTTTAAACTCATGTCTTATACCAAACCAGCCTCTCCAAGATCCACCCTTCCTCTAGACTTGCCTTTTTCTTTTAAGATACCATCTTCCAGTTTTCCAAGCTTGAATCCCAGGAGTCATCTTTAAGTCCTTTTCTCTTCTCCCCTACTTGCTGATTTGTCTTCCTTGGAAATTGCCCTTTTATTTCCCTCCCTCCACATTCCAGTTTCTAGATCTTAGTTCAAACTCTTCTTACTAGAGGCTTACCATAGACTCCTAACTAACCTGCCTTCTGTCGTTCTGCCTCCTTGCCATCTATATTAGTCAGGGTGAGCTAGGTTATGCTACAGTGACAAACAATTAGAAAATCTCAGTGGCTTAAAACAAAATTTACCTGTGGTTTATGTTACCTGGTTATCATAGATTCTAGGGGTTGACTTCCATTGCCTCTTTACTCAATGACCCAAGCTCCACTCTTTAGAATTTCATCAGTTTTCCAAGGAGAAGGGGGTGTTGGATGATCTTACTCTGACAATTAATGTTCTGTCCCAGAAGTGACACACTAACTTCCGCTCACAGCCATTGGCCAGAACTAGTCACATGGCGGACATGTGGAGTCCACTCACGTGCTTGCAACAAGTGGAGAAATGGATATTGAGGCGCACTAGGGGCCTGCACTGTTCCATCCTACAGTGAAGGCCAGAATCCTCCACTAAAGACCAAGTCCTCCAATGAAGGCCATTGGAGTTTCTGCAAAGCACCCCTTTACCTAAAACCTTTCAGCTGTTCCCACTCTATCAGATGACCTAGAATTCATGGATCTCTAACGTGTATTGAACAACCAATAGTTCTCAAGCCTTTGCTATGTCAGGTACCCTGCTACGTTCTTTAATCCATTATCTTATCTATCTCTTACAACAAATGTTCAAAGTAGGCTTTATTATCCCCATATGACAGATGAAGAAACTGAGACTTAAAGAATGTCCTAGTTTGGGTTTCTCCGAAATCCGACCACGTGGCAAGGACTTGGACACCAGAAAGCCCAGTGAGGGAGGGGGCTTGTGATAACAGCAAGAGAGGCGTGTCAGTAATGGAACAATGAGCGGGTTACCACAGGGGGCAGCTGCAGACCCTCTAAGAGACTGCAGAGCAGGGCTCTACACCGCGGGCCAAGGAACTCCTATACGTCATTGCTTGAGGGCTGCTCTTGAGATGTGAACTCCCCAGCACCTTTGCCCTACCCTACCCGCAGGCCAAGCACATGCTGTCAGCCTTCTGCAGATGCAAGCAGGTTGCCAGTTTTCTGGAACAGTGTTGATTCCCTGAGGGGATATGGGCATTGGCAGCTTCTGCTACAGAGAGGTGAATCTACTTGCCCAAGGAATACAGTGAATAAGATTTAAATCCAAATACTCTTGTCCCCCACACGACCTGTCCACATGGACCTGTCTGTCCACGGTGTCCGCACGGACCTCTCACTATTTACTAACACTGGAGGTGGATCCGGGCTCCAGCCAAAAATGTATCACTGACCACTCTCCAAGCACTCTTGTCCTTTTTCTTTCTATCCCTGGGTTCATACCATTTCTTTTTTTTTTTTAAATAAATTTATTTTACGTATTTTTATTTTTGGCTGCGTTGGGTCTTTGTTGCTGCACGCGGGCTTTCTCTAGTTGCGGCGAGTGGCTACTACTCTTCGTTGCGGTGCACGGGCTTCTCATTGCGGTGGCTTCTCTTGTTGCGGAGCACAGGCTCTAGGTGTGCAGGCTTCAGTAGTCGTGGCTCGTGGGTTCTAGAGCGCAGCCTCAGTAGTTGTGGCGCACGGGCTTAGTTGCTCCACGGCATGTGGGATCTTCCCAGACCAGGGCTCGAACCTGTGTCCCCTGCATTGGCAGGCAGATTCTTAACAACTGCACTGCTAGGGAAATCTCATACCATTTCTTCTGCTGGGAATTCTCTCTGTTCCGTGCCTCCTATTTAAGTTCTATCCATATTCTCTGCTCAGCTCAAACGGTGCCTTCTCCGTGAAGCCTTATTTGATCATCAGAAATCCTGCTCTCCCCTCTCAGCCCTACTGTGGTCAGTTTCACTCTTCTAGCACTTCCCCTGTCCTTGCTTGCGTGGCAGAGATGCATGGACAGGTCTCTCTCTGGATTAGACTGTAGGCTCCTTGAGGGCATGAATCCTATTTTATTCAGTTGCTTCGAACACTTGGTGGAATAAGGTAGATAAATATAACTGTACATGTGCGCACGTCCACATGCACATTAATTTCACATTCAGTCCAGGTTGGCTGAATTTGCCAAACGTCACACTGAAGTCTGGACTCCGGGAGGAGGTGGTTTTCTGCTTTCCTGCTTAATGCGCCACCATCAGCTTCTCTACTCACCTGACTTCCAGCCCCTGTGTTGCCACTTGCCGTGTCCGCTCCGGAGAGGGACAGGCGAACGAGCTGACCGATGAGGACACAGTGGCCTCCAGCAGTTTGTACACGTCATGTCTGGGGGATGCGTACTTGTCATTATTCCCATTTGAAATGGCAGCGGAATGAAGATGCTTTGCCTAGTTCAGGTGACATGACCAGGAGAGTGTAATTAACCTTCAGGGGACACACCGTACCACCATAAACTATATGCCAAGAGTTTCTAGTGGTTGGGAGGCAACAAAAACCTTCAGCTTTGCGTGTTCAGAACTTGGTTTACCTGCAGTCTCGGTGGTGCGGTGAAGAAGGGAATTCCACCAGGCTCTCCCTGGCTTCCAAAGAGACACTCTCCTGTTGCTGAAGATCACCTTTCAGATTTCCATTGCCCACCGGAGCTCCATGACAAGAAATAACAGCAGAATAGATGGCCCTGGCCTCCACGGTGTTGCTGTTCCACGAGCTTTTCTCATATGGCAATCCCAACCCCTCCTTGGGAATACTGCTGTTCATTTTTGAAACGCTGAGCCCAAGGAGGCACTTTGGCCACAGGTGGTAATTCATTCTAAACAAAGATAGGTGACCTGTCTCATCTTCCCCCCCGGCCCCAATTATGGAAACAGATTATATTCTTAGTCAAATCCTTTTTGAAAAAACTATATAATAACTTGCCTTAACAACTTCCTGCACAGAAAATTCTTAATTATGCAGTGGACCAAAAAAAAAAAAAAAAAAGGCATTTTCTTTTATCTGTTCTGAACGAGTTGCCTTTCAATTTCATTGACTGCCCCTTTGTTCTTATAGGGCTAAGAGTTTGTTTGAAGAATGGCTTTGTCGTGTTTCCTTTGACGGTCTCCATGGCCTAAATAAAAAGTCTACCAGAAAAACACTGAAAAAATCAGCTTCTTAGTTGTGAGTCTCTTGCAAGAGCCCACAACCTAAAAGTTTGCTTTTATCTTTCAGATTCTGAAATCCATCCCATTTATAAATCGCTCATGTCCCCCCATTTGCTGTTTGACACTAACCAAGTACCCACAGTCAGTGAGTTAATCATTATTCCTGTATCACGACCACAAAGATTCCAGATGTACAAAGGGGACAGTGCTCACATGTATATGTATAGGCAATTTAAGTCCACTTTGCAAAGGTATGTGTTGATATTAGGAGAATTTTGTATATGTATATGTAAGCAGATTGGCCGGGGCTGGGAGGGCGGGCAGTGATTAATCAAGGTGAACTTTCTGGAGGAGTCAATGTCTGTGCCAGTGTTGGAAGGAAAGGGCATAATTCCATAGCGAGTCATATAAACACTTATTATTATTATACTTGGTGAGATAGTTGATATTTTCACGGAGAACCATTAACAATTGTTAAAAGTAAATCAATTCCTGCTCTCCGTCTACCCCTCTCTCTATGGAACATACAACAGAGATTTGCCCTTGTGAAAAACTGCTCTGTTGGAAAGCTCCTTTCCTGTGTTCTGTTTGTTTTTAGGTTGCAGCTTTTATTTCTGCCTTTAAGCCTCTGACTCCATATGTTTTTCATTTCCACTCAGAGGAGTTAGGACTGCTGTTGACTGAGAATGTCTAGTCTAATAAGGCTTTTTATTTTTGACCTTTTAATTTGTCTAGTGTTTCAAACTACGAAGACCCTTTGCTTTCTAATCTAGGCTGGTTTGTAGTTGTCCTCGTAGGTGGTATGGTGGGAAGAACATGGGGTTTGAAGGCAGAAGACCTTGGTTTGAGTCCCAGTCTCAGCTGTGTGACTTTAGACAAGACCTTCAACCTCTCTGAACTTCTGTTTCCTTGTTTGCAAAGTAAATTAAATAAGGAGGACAATACTTATTGGCCCCAGAATGACAGTAAGGATTACAGTTAGTCACATACATTACGTAAATTTAAATGTGTTATTTTAAATGATCAGTGCTATAATTGTGCAGGCACTGAACGGAGACTGGGCTGCCAAGAATTTCCCCTTTAAGGTCTTCTTCCATTCCTGAAACACTTTAACTGTAAACAGTTACTCACACCGAAAGCATATTTTTCCTTAGCAGTTGCCCCTTGTCAGTCCCCAAAAGTGTCTTCACATGTGGTTCCTCAAGATGTAAGTGGTGGAGTTATAGGTTTTATGGGGTTATTTCCTAATGTTAGCGCATCATGTCAAAATTGCACAAGAAGCCAACATTATTCTTGAAAGTCTTTATTATTATTCATAAAGTACAGTATATAAGCTTTGATGTCTACACATGTGACTCTCGTTTAGGGAGCCATTTGTAGGAAAAGTATTTCTCTGTAAGCATTCTGTGGGGTTGATACCCACACTGGGAGATGCATGTGGAAATTGATACCTATTAAGGAAAAGTAGATTACAGACCCCCATCTCACACTCACTCCATGTGCTCACTCATTAGGAACGCTTTATATTGATGTTTCTTTCTTTTTCTTTATTACTCCATCTGTCAGTTATTACTGGATAGCAAGCCACTCCCAAACTCAATGATTTATAAGAGCTGTTATGTATTCTCACTCATGTCTCTGCAGGTTGGCTGGCGTCAGACTGATCTTGGATGAACCCAGCCAGGTAGTGGTGTTTCAGGGTGCAGGTTTTTCTGGGCTTGATGCGTTGTAACAGTTTAGGTTCAGGTCCACCCCACGTAGGTCTTATGTAGATTCTGGTTGAAGGGGTTGTCATGGCAATGACAGAGGCACAAGAG